>NC_136471.1:134037684-134637684 GCF_902686455.1 Sciurus vulgaris
GGAGTGCCGGTTCACGTTGACAGGTGGAGAGTTAGAGAAGAGAAGGGCTTTGGGGACGCTGGCAACTCTATCCAGAGAGCTGAGACAACGTGCATGCTAAATGCCTGACTCTCTCAGCTGAGCCAGGGACGCAAGCCTCCAAGAACGACCTAAGGTGTCCAGGTGCCTTGAGCTTCTCACTGTAGCCTGATTCGTCCGTTACTGTTTGCTGCTCGCCTTCCCTGTATCTGAAACCACACTGCAAGACCAAGCACCTTCCTCTCCTGGACACCCATTAGCAGAAAATTTAAGCTCTCCTTCCTAGGTCCGTCTCCCTCGGGGTCATGCCATTAATTAAGGACGATGCTCGTCATCAGAGAGAAGTGGACATCAAAGCATCCGTCAGCAAATCCAGTGAATGTAAGTATTCAGAAATGATGTTCAGGCAGGTATTGAGATGGAAAGGATTTGAGACTATTGAATAAAATTAGATTTTTAGATTTAGGCAGAGATTTAGCTTCAATTCATTTCCCCCTGCTTATGATTAGCATAAACAGCAGAGTTGGGTCGGCACTCAAGGCAAATGACACGTCCTACCACGCGTCTCAGGTGTGGACCTGAGAAATCACCACGCACCAAGGGTTGGTCTTGCCTTATCTGTAGCTTTTAATTCATTCACATTTTTCCTTGAAGTTGTTTTTTAAATTTTTTTCTTTAGTAAGCATGTTCTAGCTTGCTTATGAGTCAGAAGATAGAAAATGACTCTGCTATTCTAGTTAGATAGAAGGAAAGAGAACTTCCACTTCTCCCACTTGCATCCCGAGAGAAGGCTCTTTGTAGAGACCCCAGCCAGCTGCAGCCACGGGAATCCTCAAAGAATCACTTTGTTTCACCTGGAATCCACACGGCTGGACTTCAGGAATGAGAGAAAAGAAATTTTGTTCCTTTCCCTGGATCATGGACTGCAAGCTACTCATGTCCTAAATCACAAGTCTTCCTATCCAACAGTAGAAAGTACATTTTGAACTGTTATTTGTTATGATTGGACATTGATTGAAAACCAAATGCATTGATCTTTCTAAAGCGGACAGAGATGAGAGAGGCGAAATATTTCAGGAGACCGCACAGGATTCATTTTGGCCCGTTGAGATTAAAATCAGCTGTGTGTATTGTTTCTGTCTCAAGAGAATGACAGATGAAGGAACAATCCATTATTATAAAATGTGTCCTTTTTTCTGTAATAATGTTAGACACATAAGGCATAAGACAATAGTCTAAGACATACCTGTCTTAAGCATATGGGTCTTCAGGTAAGGTACACTTAAAATTGTGAGAAGTTACACAAAAAAAAGAATTCATTATGGGAGAAGCAAGAAAGAGAAATTTCCAATTTGATAAAGAAAACACACAGCTCAAATTAATCATGAACTATTACTATTCTTCTCAAGGATTGGGAATCAAATAAGGCTATGGAGTCTGGTCACTTCTAAGCCACATGGTGTGGGACATCCTAAAGCAAGAGAAAGAAGTAAAAGTCTTAGAAGCAGAAAGGTGGAGGTCAAATGGTATACATTTTCATGAAAAAGTCTAAGAAATCTACGAAATGCTACAACACTTATTTTAGCAAGGTACTAGCATACAAAGTCAACTGGCACAAATCTTCCATATTAAATCAAGATGGCGGTTCCTCAAAGGACTAGGTATGGAACCACCATATGACCCAGCTCTACCACTTTTCTGTATTTATCTTGAATAATTAAAGTCATCTTATAGTGATCCATGCCTACCTGTGTGTATAGCAGCACAAATCACAACAGCCAAACTATGGAACCAGCCTAGGTGTCAATCAATGGATGAATGGATGAAGAAAATATGGTGGGCACGCACAATGGAGTTTCATTCAGCCACAAAGAAGAATGAAATCATGTCATTTGCAGGAAAATGGATGGAACTGAGATCATCAATTTAAGTGAAATAAGTCTGACTCAAAAGGTCAAGGGTCATATGTTTTCTCTCATCTGTGGAAGCTGGAGAGGCAAAAGGTTAAGTTAGACCTTACCCAAATCAAAGGGAGATCAGTAGAGGAAAGGGACCCAGGGGTGGGGGAGAGGGAGGGAGGGGGAGGTGCCGGGAATGATATTGGCCACATTATATTATTATGCTGTGTGCGTGTACGAATATGTAACAACAAATCCCATCAGTATGTAGACCTCTAATGCCCTGATAAAAAAACGTGGAAAGAAAAAAAAAATCTTCCATATTGTGTGTGTTAGTAGCAAGCAACCAGGAAATGACACTTTAAAAACTAAACCATTTACGTAATCCTGAACCACACGCACACATACACACACACAAAAAGTTAGGTATAATGTTAAGAAAAGTAGGCCAACGCCTGTATAGTGAGAATGATCGAATATTTCTGAGAGAGGTGAGCAGAGGCATAAGTTTATTAGATTACTATCGTTTTAATCGATGGTTAAGGCTCAATATTTTAATGATATTAATTCTCTGCAAAATGTCCCATAGACTCAATGTGGTCCAAATATAAACCCACAGGGACCCATTTTTCTTTTTCTTGTAGGAATTAGCAAAGTGATCCTAAAACCGAGATGAAAACACCTAAGAAAATAAAAGCTAGAGTCTATTCTGGCACTTGAACCAAGTTCTGCCTGTCGACGTTCAGCTGGAAAGGTTGAGATGAGAATCGGGATTCTGAGTCTCCATTCGGAGGTCTATTTGGGGCAAGGACTTCACCTGGTTAATACACAGATGTGAGATGAGGTGAGACCATCAAAGTCTCATGAATGTGGAAGAAGAAGGAAACCATTCCAAGAACAGCCCCAGATGTGAAACATGGTAAGAGAAAAAGGGGAAGACTGAGAAGAAGACTGGAAAAAAGAAAAACTTAGAGCAGAAGTCAGAAAATGAGCAGACTCGTTTCTTGGACATACTTGGACATCCATGGAAATCACATTAATAGAGCACGTAGTTAATTTTTCCATTCAGCTGTTGAAGGGCACCTAGGTTGGTTCCATAGTTTAGCTATTGTGAATTGAGTTGCTATGAACATGGATGTGGCTGTGTCACTGTAGGGTGCTGATTTTAAGTCCTTTGGGTCTAAACCAAGGAGTGGGATAGCTGGGTCACATGGTGGGTCCATTTCAAGCTTTCTGAGGAATCTCCACAATTTCCAGAATGGCTGCACCAATTTACAACTCCACCAGCAACGTATGAGGGTGCCTTTTCCCCCACATCCACGCCAACACCCATTATTGCTTGTGTTCTTGATAATAGTCATTCTAATTGGAGTGAGATGAAATCTTAGGATGGTCTTAATGGATAAAGAAACTGTGGTACATATATACAATGGAATATTACTCAGCCATAAAGAAGAATAAAATTATGGCATTTGCAGGCAAATGGATGGAATTGGAGAATATCATAAGCTCAAAAAACCAAAGGCTGAACGTTTTCCGTGATAAGTGGAAGATGATACATAATAGGGGTGGAGTGGGGGTGAGAGAAGAATGGAGGAACTTTAGATTGTGTAGAGGGAGATAAGAAGAGGAAGGGGTGGGGGTATGAAAGATGGTGGAATGAGCAGACATCATGACCTTGTGTACATGTACGATTATAGGAATCGTGTGAATCTACATCGTGCACAACCATAGAAACGAAAAGATGTACTCCATTTGTGTACCGTGAATCAAAATGCAGTCTGTAAAAATTTTTTAAAAATTAAATTAAATTTTAAAAATAGAATGGATAAAGTCAGGATTAAGACTTGTGAATTAGATTGAAGAATATGAAGGTCAACGGTCACCCTGAAGCTTAGTTGGGCTGGCGTTGGCAAAACCTTTGGCAGAATGAATTCAAAAGCATTGGGTATTATAAAAAAAAAAAAAAAAAAAAAAGCTTTGTGAATATTCATGCTATATGTATTCATCATGCAGAAACCATGTCTTCTAGTAAAGATGAAGATATATTCATTGGCACAACTGGAATATGTTTTAAACCTCTGAAGAAAAGAATTGTGAAGCCAAAGTCATTTTTTACAGAATGTATTCCTCTAAATCTTCACATCGTGGAGACGATGTACTCAGTGACAAAGTGTCTACCTACTGGAACTCAGGACCCAGTATTCTGGCAGCTATGCCAAAAAATAAAAATGAATTAAACTTCCCACTTTGATGTTTCTGTAGAGGGTTCCTGGCAGCCGATCAGAGAACTTTGGTTTCTCAAAGTTGGAAGTACTAGAACTACCACCACCGGCAAAAAGAGACAAGAATTCCAGCAGGACACCAAGCCAAAGGGCAGAGAGGCACAGGAATCCATCAGGATGTCAAGCTGCAGCCCCCCGGAGGTCTGAGAGGTGAGTGGGAGGGTTAGCCACCACCCAGCAGAGACGGCAGGGTTGAGAGTTCCAGAGCGCTCAGTGCAGCTTGCCAACGCTCCGTTTTGATCCTCCTATGCAAGACTGGGTCCTCCTAGGCAAGACTGGTCAGCGATCGCCCAACTGGAAGCTGCTGTTTTTCTTTTGAACAGATCTGTTGCTCACGAGAAAGAGCAAATTGAGAAGCGGAAAATACAAAATAAATACCTTCCAGCATCATGAAACACATGATCATATTTTGCTGGGTTGGCTGTGCAGCTGGGGCACCTACCACTTTGTTGCAGAGTATTAACCGTTTGCGCGCAAAGGTTCCGGGGCATGTTCCCTGCTGTCCCTGGTCCTGAAAGTTGAACGTCAATGGGATAGAAGTCGTGTTAAGGTGGCCCACACTGAGCCTGTACCCGTGGGCTCCGATTTAAAAGGAAGGAAGCATCGCCCTTGTCAATCACCAACTGAGAATACTAAGAGTTGGGCGAATGGAATACGGGGCTCCTCACTTTCCTCATAAAGGATGTTCTAGGCTTGAATAATTAACGCCACTCTTGAGTGTTAATGAATCTAAGCAATATAGACCAAACCTGGACGGGTTGCTAAGGGGCTATTTTCTTCTGACACTAAAATCATTTAAGGGACCTGCAGCTTTGTGTCAGTTTATAAAAGACCGAAATATCTAATTGGCTTTCAGAAAGGAATCAATAATTGTAAACCATGGTGTCAGGAATTAGAAAAAGATTAATTGCTGGTGGTCCTGGCTTGGGGTGAAATAACAACCCCAGTGAGCAAGTTCTCGCAATTAATAAAACAGCCAGCCATAAGATTTACATTAGTGTTCAAAGGTCGATTCATTACAATGAAGGAGTGTGTTCATTAGGGAAAGGAAACCCCAGGGAATTCTGTAACCACCCCTGATCCTGTAAGTTCCTAGGGACCACTGCACCGGAGAAAAGCCTATAAAAAGAACCTGAGGTTGCAGCATGCATGGATATGAGCTGCTTTCTGCAAACACAAAGTAGCAATTGCATTAGCCTCCAGCCCTTGAACGGCTTGGAGAAAGCAAACCTTTCCTAGAGTCCTGTAGAAATCCTGACTTATCCCTGTCAGTGGAAACGGAAGAGGACAGTTAGATACCCGAGCACATTTACATTTCCAATTCGGAAATGGAGAAGCGAGGAGTGTTTTTGCAAGAAAGCACTGAACTGAAAAGAATGGGTTGTAACATACATCAAGTGCATATTACGGCTTATCTTATAGGCAAGCTCTCAGAGTACGGCCTGATTCATTTTTTGTGAATATATTCTCCTTTCAAAATCCAAGATTGCCATCTTAAACATTTTGCTCACTATCCAAATTTTCCCTTTTATTTCCTTTCCAATCAAAATCCCTTCAAACCTAAGCACCATTTTAATTGCTCTCACAGATTCTTCCTATTCTTGGAATGCATATTGCATGAATCATAAAGCCCTTGGGTAGATTCTTTTGCTCAACATCGTGTCGGTAACATCCATTTAACATCTTTCAGGAAGGAGTTGCTTCTTATTGTTACATAACTTTCCATTTTAAGACTATTAAACAACTCCATTACTTAATTATGGATGTCCGGGGACTTCCCTAAGCTGAACAAAGCTCCTACAAAAATCCTCCTCCATGACTCCGGGTGGACATTTGTGCTAATTTCTCTGGTGTGGCTACCTAGGAATAGAATCACTGTCTTCTACCGTACGAATGTTTGCAGCCCTAATTCATAATGTCCAATACATTTTGTCACAATTTATATTCCCACCGGCAAAGTGTGAAAGGTATTTCCATTCTTTCCAACGTCTGGCATATTTAACTTTTTTTAAATTTTTTAATTCATTCTGATTGGTTAAAACGCCCTACATGCATATTTGGTTTAATTTACAGGTCACAACACTATTACCACGTTTTTCAAATTTAAGAAATCTTGTCAAATGTGAATTTAATGTCCCGTCTGGATGCTACCAAGGGAAGAGCTGGTGTCTCATGTTGGAAAACACTTCGAAGCTGTTGAGAATGGAGTTCGCAGGGCGGACGCCGCTTGCCTTTGCATGGAGTGTGGCTACCAGGCGGTTTCGAATCTTTCTCTCGTGTTCCTCATTATTCCTCTGCTGGAGCTTTCTAAGCCTGACTTCTCTTCATCTCATTTTGTTCCCATCTCTTTGGGGATGTGGCAAATGCTTCTTCATTTGCATATGTATATTGAACCCAGGGGCACTTTACCACTGAGCCACATCCCCAGCCCTTTTAACTTCTTATTTTGAGACAAGATGTAAGTAAAGAAAGATGTAAATTGGTGCAGCCACTCTGGAAAGCAGTGTGGAGATTGCTCAGAAAACTTGGAATGGAACCACCATTTGACCCAGCTATCCCACTCCTCGGTTTATACCCAAAGGACTTAAAATCAGCACCCTACAGTGACACAGCCACATAAGTGTTTATAGCAGCTCAACTCGCAATAGCTAAACTATGGAACCAACCTAGCTGCCCTTCAACAGATGAATGGATAAAGAAAATGTGGTATATATACACAGGGGAATATTACTCAGCCATAAAGAAGAATAAAATTATGGCCTTTGCAGGTAAATGGATGGAACTGCAGAATATCATGCTAAGTGAAATAAGCCAATTCCCAAAACTCAAAGGTGAAGTGTTTTCTCTGATATGCAGATGCTAATTCATAATAAGGTGGGGGAATAAGGAAGAATAGAGGTACTTCAGATTAGGTAGAGGGGAGGGAAAGGAAGGAAGGGGCCTGGGGTAGGAAGGACAGTAGAGTAAACAGACATGCTGACCTCATGTGCATGTGTGACTGCATGACCATGTGATCCTGCAATATGGACAGTCAGAAATATGAGAGATGACCCTCCATTTATGTCTGATCTGTCAAAATGTATAAATACACCTACAGTCATGTACAACTGATTAGAACAAGTAAAATAGATTTTTTTTAAAAAAAGAAAAATGTGGCATACATCATTATTGCAATTCATTATAATTGGTTTTAGTGTCATGGATCCAAAACTTGTACAGCAATTTAACATGTTTTGGGTTCTTTAGAAATGTCTATATGGCAATAGTTCTACTTCTAGAAAGGAAAGAGACATATGGAGAATCACTCATCCATCATTAGCCTCGTTCCATCAAACTATTACGCAAAATTATACAATTACAGAGGTGAAACAGATAACAGAAATCTTAGTGGGGCTAAGTCAGTTTCACGCTATCTATATGATAAGATAATACATACTCACTAAATGTTAAGTTTTTGAAATAAAAAAAAAATTAAGGAAATATTCACCAAAAAAAAAAAACATTAAGGAAGAAAGACTCGTATTCAGTGTTAAAAGCATCCTCACTCTAGACATGAACTTGAAAAAGAAGAAAGCCCATGACCCTGTTAATGGGGTTTATTTGGGTTGGATGGCATTAAATGGTCATTTTTATTTCTTTCTTCATATTTTTCTATTTTCTGACAGCATTATATTTTTTGTTTTGTTTTGTTTTTTGGTACCAGGGATTGAACCCAGGGATGCATAACCACTGAGCCACCTTCCCAGCCCTTTTTATTTTTTATTTTGAGACAGGGTCTCACTAGGTTGCTTACAGTCTTGTAAGTTGCTGAGGCTGGCCTCTAAGTTGCAATCCTCCTGTCTCAGCCTCCTGAGCCAGTGGGATTACAGGTGTGCACCACACCTGGCTGAATGACATAGCTTTACCTCCCAGCATGCTCACCCAATATGGGGAGTACTTGTAAAATATTCACTTGATAACAGGAAGAACTTTTAGGCTATATGTATAAAACACTCTCCCATGAGCAGAATACGACCAGAAGCAAGAGAACACAGCAGAGGTGACAGAGATCATTTCTGGGTGATGCTTTAAACCTCCTGCACTGTATCCCTTTTTTGATTCAATCTTCCAATTTCTGTATAACGAGCAGGTGCCACACTTCAATTTTAAAAAAGCTATGTGAACATTTTTTAAAATAAATTATTTAAAAGTAATGAATAACTAGTGATGTGAGATTCCTGAATGTCTACTGGGTGACCTTGACCGAAATGTGCTTAATCTGATAAAGGACCACTGAAAAGGCAGTATTAGGCATGTGGTTCCTTTTGTCCCAAACGAACCCGATCAAGTCATGCAAAATAGAAGACTAGTGTTGTAACTGCCTCTGTCGAGGCTACAGACACTGAACCAGACATCTGATTTTTGGATTTTTAAAACTTTTGTAATTCATCCTGAAGAGTTGCACCTGGCAGCAGAAGGCATGGCTGCATTTTGACCGATCAGACATAAATGGAGGGTCGTCTCTCATTTTTCTGACTGTCCATGTGGCAGGATCACATGGTCACGCAGTCACACGTGCACATGAGTCACCATGTCTGCTCACTCTACTCTCCTTCCTGCCCCACACCCCTTCCCCTGCCTTCAGAATTTAAAAAAAAAAAAATTAAATAAGAGCTCTTATGTGTCCAAACATTAGTGTAGCTAAAACAACCGTAGTCTTTTTCCAGTTGGACTAAGCCCTCTGAGGAGCATTTTAGAAATGAAACAAAATATACTTAGAAAGTGCCTCGTTGAATCCTATCTTCACTGATTATTTCCCAGAGATTAGAGGAGTCTTCCCGCAAGATTCAAATAGAGCGTTCATTCACTTTTTTTTTTGGCAGGAAAAAGAAAAAAATAAAAGGAAATAAAAGGCACTTTTATTAGAACAAATAAATAAATTCACTCTTTAGTTCCTTCATTTCATGTTTTTGGAACACCTGGTGGTGTCCGCACGCTGGGTTACAGAGGCTTGGTCTCCATTTCACGTTGATCTAGCAATAGAGAGAGGAAGTCACTGAAAAGAACCAAATACATGTCGTACCTTCAGGTCGCCTGGTGCACGGCACCTCTAAGGTCATTCAAAGAGCTCACTGGTTTTAAGATTTTTTTAATTAGAGAAGGAAATTGATCTCTGGAAGCTTCTCTCCACATTTCCAATTCCACCATTCGGCTTCATGCATGATTTTAGTGTCCCAACAACCCGGTGACGGCCACGCAGAGAGTGAAGAAGCGGGACACTCACGGGCGATTTAAACGCTCCGGGTTGCTGATTGGCAAAATGCAAAATGAAAAAGACAGGAAGCCCAGGCTTCTCCTTGGAAGGTCCTGCCGGGGCCACCAGCCACCGGGCTGATGTCAGATGCCTGCCACCTGCCACGCAGCTCATCCGTGCACAGGGCTGCCTCGCTAGCTGACTCGATTTCTGTTGGTTCAGCAACTCACGGGGGCAAATGCGTGGCGGGCTGTTTTACGATAGCAGCAGGCAAGCCTCACTCTGCACCTCCTTGAAATACAAGAGCAGCAAACCCAGCCGGCCCTTCCTCCAGCGAGTGGGGCGCTGAAGACAGACAGGAGCATGCAGGAGAAACACCCGCACGCTCAGACAACTCCCCATTGTTAGAAGAGCAACCTAGCATCCCCACCTCCAGAACCACGGTGAGCACCCCGGGGAGAGCTCAGGTCGCTGCCAGGGAGACCATTTCCCCAATTTCGCTCCGTGAGACATGTTTGCTGCTACAGCCCCATTATCCTTCATCTCGACTAGCATATGAGGATCCCACCTCCGTAAGGCTGTGTTTTGTTAGGATTTGATTTGAAATGTAACACCGCTCGGCCTTGTCACATTGAAGGAAGTCTCTTGTTACACTGAAGGAAGTTTTACTGCGCCAAGTTTAAATATCAAAGAAGAAATGAAATAATCACAAGCAACTGCTCTCATTAAGCTCCCTCCCAGTTACTGACGGATACTTATAGACACACGTCACCTCTGTGGAAAGAATGGAAGGGACAGAAATCACTGGGAGCCTTTGTCCCCCACCCTCCCCGTTGCGTAATTGCTGCCTGAAATGGCGCTTTTGATGCAACCATCTTTTCTTTATAAATTGCAGATGAAAAATACTTCTTGGAATGCTAAAAAAAAAAAAAAAAAAAATGCCAAATTTTCTCTAGGGATCCACCCGTATGATAGGATACTCGACTGATTTCTAGATCCATAACGTCTTTGGAAACCTACTAAACCCGAAGCCAGCAAACTGTTGTCCAAACCTGGGCACCAGTCGGTTTTGATAAAGTTTGATTGGCATGTGGCCACGCCCGTTCATTTACATATCGCCCAAATTGCCTATGGTTGTTCTTATGTTCTGGAATTGTAGCTTCGACACAGGGACCCGGGCATACGCTAAGGGTATGAAATTCAAATTTTACTGCCCCTAAACAGAGCTTGATGGAAACAGGCGTGCCCACTGTGTGTTGGGTAGGAATTGTGTGTAGAGACTTTTGAGCTATGTGGCAGAGGCGAACGTTGGTGACAGAGACTATCTGTCCTGATGCCCCCAATTTTTGCTATGAAGCCCATGCAGAAAAAAGTTGGGGACCTCTGAGGTGGACAGAAGGAGCACTTGCCGGACATGGTGGTGCCCTCGCCTATCATCCCAGCGTCTGGGAGGCTGAGGCAGGAGGATCTCCAGTTCAAAACCAGCCTCAGCAACTTAGCGAGGCCCTAAGCAACTCAGTTGAGATCCTGTTTCTAAATCAAATAATTAAAAAGGCTGAAGCTGCGGATCAGTGACTGAGGGCCCCTGGTGTCAATTCCTGGTACCCCCAAAAAAGGAGCATTTGTCTTTGGTTCCCAGCTTCTCCCTGCAAGGAGAAGCGAACACGTGGGATTGGATCATTCTTCGTAGGGAAATGGGAATCAGCACTCAGCAGTACCCAAAAGCCACGGGTTTCTGATTTTTGGCTCCCTCTGCAAATTTATTATTCAGTCTCCCCAAGTTCCCAAAAGAAAGCTTTCTCTTCACCCTGTGCAAGGCCGTGTGCAAGAACCTCATCTGGTAGTAACAGGTCTGGTGCTGGATGCTAGTTGATTGACATGAGAGTCAACAGCAAGAGGTCACTAAATGGCCGTCTTTGGGTGAGATCACTGTGCCTAAGTGGACATTCTGACTTGTGCCATTCATTTTCAAATGGAAGAATAACTCGGCCTTCTAGAAGGCTGAGGTTCTGCCCCGCAGGCGAGAGCGTCAATCCATTCTCACGATGTCCGTGTTCCCCAGGGACTCGGAACCCCCGGGGGATAGCCCCCTGTATCTCTGAAATCCTCGATCTTCTCTGCCTCTGTTTCCACCTCTAGCCAGCCGGCTCCTTTAAAAAGAGGCAGAAGATTCACATATCCAGGCAAGACATTTCCACACTGATGGCAACTTTGCTTCCACTCGGGGAAAAGACCATGGCAGATATTTCTGGAAGGCTACCTTGGAACTCTCTGGGTGAATCATACGTGGGCCAGGCTGACCCAAAGTGGTCAGGCAGAAGAAGGATGAAGGATGCTGCACCGTGCATACGGAGTGTAAAAATACACACGACCAACTTACACTGAACATGTCGACGCGTGGTAAATGTCTGAGAGGTTCCAAGAGCTCCGTGATACCGAATTCAGTACAGCTGTCATTTCAGCAGGAATGCAACTTGTCGGTGCAGGGAATTTAATGGAATAGAATATTTTCCCCAAAAAATTAACTTTGGAGTAGACAGGAGCAGGTCACCTGCAGGAGCTGTTTCATTAAGTGTGCTGATTATAACTTTCAAAAATAGGCACGAAAGCAACTGTTCCAATAAAATAAACTCCTAGATATTCCTCTTACATATTCAAACATGGTGAGAAATTTGCCATATTTCCCTAAACTATCTAGTGCTTTTTACTTCTTTTTTATAGCAAAAGTGGATCTATATATTATGCATATTTATAAAACAAATATACACAAGACATATATATAATCTATCTAGATATGTGTATATATAGATGTATGTGTGTGCATATATATAGTATGTATGATATATGTATGACCTCCATAATTATCTGAGCCAATTTCTTTACAATACTTGTGATATCACAAGTATATATATATATAATACTTATATATATATACACACACACTTTACACACACATATATATATATACACTTTGTATATAGATAGATGTAGATATATCCAATTAAGGTATAGAAGATAGACATATGGAGAGAGGGAGAGAGTACAGTGTGAGGGAATGAGATAAGGAATTGACTCACTCAGTTATGGAGGCAGATAGGTCCAAAATTTACAAAGCATACACCATCTCGGATGCTGACTTGGTTCAAGACTGGATGCTTGAATGACAGCCCACGACCTCGTGTGAGTTCTGTCCCACTGGGGCAAGAGCGACCTTTTGATCCATTCACACCTTCGACTGATTAGGCGAGACTCACCCACGTTGCAACAGGCACTTTAACTAGCTTTACTAATTTAAATGTTAGTATCATTCCAGAACACTCCCACAGAAACACTGGGAAAAGTTCCAGTGAACTATCTGGACACCCTGTGGCCCAGTCAAGTTGACACAAAATGATCCAGTTTAGGAATAACAAATGAATCAAGAATGACATTGATACAAGAGATTGTCTTTAAACTTAGCAATTCAACAATTCAAATTACCAAATACACTGAGGTCTGGGAGTCATAAATTTTGTTACTGCCAAGCCCACGAAGCAAATAAACCAGTTCTACCTTGGAATGTATTTTATCTTCTGCCTCAGGTTAAGGAAAAGTTCAGCTCACATTTTATTTAGATAATGAGCCCGCTAATCTGCTTCTCAAGGTATAAGATGTAAATTCTGTAAGAAGCTGTGGCAGGCTGCCAAGACCTTAACATCACTTCAAATACCAACTTTGCCATTTTCATATTTCCACTTTTTTTTGAATGACATATCTAGGTCAGGCATTTTGATATCGATTCTTTATTACTTTTTCTGGCTTTTTTAGCATCTTTTTTTTTTTTTTTCTCCTTCCTCCAAATGTATTGGACCAGACACAGCTAGGTGAAATTCTATGTTCGATGATTTTAGGGTTTGACTTGCTTTTCTGAAGTCTGATTACCACTTATGGACTCTCCAGCAACATACCAGATTAAGGTCGAGATTTCCCGCACAGGAAAGTGCAAAGAGTCTGGTTCTCAGGGCACGAAGGGGTGTCGCCAGGAGCTGGGTGAACATTCAGGTAGAAAGAGGGCATTTTCGGGACTAGATCAAGTTCACTTTCCACAGGGAAGATCAGACATGCAGATGCCAACGTTGTTCAAATGCCCGGAAACAGAGAGTCCTAACTGTCTGACTTCACTGTCAATCATCGGTACACCCATCCCGCCCTTCCAGAATAACAGGAGGGAAATTGCCGATTGTCATGGAGACAAGCAGATTATAATAAAGCCAGTGTGATAAAAGCTGGCTTTTAGCAAATCCACGGAGGCCCCCAGATATCCTGATTCCATTTGCTCTGGGCTCAGGAGACATCTGGTGAGCAGTCCTTTCTAGAACATACAGCATTGAGGATTATTGGCCAGTTGGCCAATGTGTAATCTCCATAATGTTATCCTTACTCAGGAGGGTGGAAAGGACTTCCTCTTCCTCTTTCAGTATTTCTGCTGGTGAGCAGGATGACCCAGTGAGGAACAGCAAATGTTGTCTGTGAGAAATAATTCACCTGAGTTTGCATTCGTGGTGTAAAGCTGTGCACCGTCTTAGTCTCCGCACTTTGCAAAGGCTGAAATCCCTCCCATTCAAACTTGGAGACCCCGTGTTTGTGTAGAAATGAAAGAAAGAGGGTCGAATTTGGAGTCCCGGATTCTCTCTCTCAACTTATCACCTGCTCTCGGGAATGGAAATCAGTGTGCTTGTATTTTCCTTTTTCTTTTCTCTTTAACCCCAGAGCTGCCTCCAAAATACTTTTAAATTTTCCCCAGCATTTTCTGCAAGCCTGAGATCCCATATTCTGTTTCTTTAATTTTCAATTTTTTATTTGTTCTAATTAGTTGTACTCTGCCTCATTACGAACACTTTGCTACACATTTTTCAAATGTTCTTTTAATCATCAGCGACAACAGGGAACATCTTGCAATGCCACATGCTATCCCCAAATATCAGGATTCTACCACTTCTGCCAGCATAAACCATTGGCAATTGCTCCTTTCTTACTAATAAAAAATGTCAGCGATTGCTCCATAGTATTTCTTCCCTGTAGAGCAAAATTTGTATTTCGAGTTTTTAAAAAATACTTTGAACTTTTTAGGATGGAAAATATGAAACACATAAAAAGCAAGCAGAATGGACGAACGATTCTCCATCAATCCAGTTCCCTACCTCAAAAATATCTATGTGCCGCCATTCGCATCATGGATAATCCATGGGATTCCAGGTAGCCCTCTGCACCTCTGGGTTCCACGTGCCCAGATTACGTCTGAACTGAATATTCAGAGACTTCTCCATTACTTTATTCTCTAAACAATGCTTTGCAACAAATGTTCATATCACATTCACGTTGTTCGGGGTATTGTAAGTCATCCAGAGATGATTTCCAGTGCACGGGCAGGTGTACATCGGTTCTATGCAGACACCACACCATTGTATCAAAAGGATTTAAGCATCCCCAGGGTTTGGGATTCATAGGGAGAAGGAGGGTGATCTTTCATCTTTCCACCTCTGAGATACAAGTTTGCTCCTTTTGATTGCGGGCTGGAATTGCAGGAAACTAAAACCAACTCGCCCACTCTCCTGCAGCATGAGTGGGGTTGCTTCTGGTTTTCTGCTGTGGTAGACACAATTCTTAGGATCATTCTTGTGCAAACACTGTTCATGGATGTACTCCTGGGAATGGAAGTCATGGGTCACAAGGTAGGTATATCCATAATATATAATCATTAGTATTATTATTACTTCCCCTTTCTAAGCAAGAAAGCAGCATATTAGATAAAAACCTCTGGCCTTCACTCTTGCACAAAATAGCTTTCTGGATATTTTTGCATGTGAGTAAGGACAGCATCTTCCATCTCTTTTACAAATGCGCTATATTTCTTCAACAGAATGCACTCTGGTTTATGCCTCCATATGTATTTTTAAAGATTCCCCCACCCTCACATTGAGGAGAGTGATCTTTTATGATGGTGTTGGGAGAAGCACACTTTCTTTTGGAATTTCTGTTCAGAGAACCCTAACCAGGTAAGTTCTAAAGTGTGAGGTTGATCTTGCTGAACTTGGGTCAACGTGAGCTCTGTTATGGTTTGGGTATGAGGTGTCCCCCAAGAGCTCCTGTGTGAGACAATGCAAGAAGCTTCAGAGGTGAAATGATTGGGTTATAAGAGGTGTAAACTAACCAGTGGATTAATCCACTTGAATGGATTAAGTGAGAGGTCACTGTAGGCAGGTAGAGTGGCACACTCATGTACGCCCTTGGGGTTTATATCTTGTCCCTGGTGAGCAGAGCTCTCTCTGCTTCCTGGTGCCCGGTCCTGAGCTACTCTCCTCCTCCAGGCCCTTCCGCCATTTTGTTCTGCCTCACCTTGGGCCAGAGCCATGGAGTCAGCCAATCATGGACTGAATCTCTGACACCAAATAAACTTTTCTTCCTCTAAGTTGTCTTGTCAGTGAGTTTGGTCACTGCAACAAAAAGCTAACTAAAACAAGCTCTAAAATAGGAATTCCCATGGCTAAAGCCTCAGGTCATTCAGAACAGGCTGGTGACACCCAGAAACCAAGGATTCTGGGGTCATGGGAGGGCCTCCCGGCTAGTTGGCCTAGGAAGCAGAATGGACCCGAGGATGGAGGTACTAACTGATCAATTCCAACAGCAGAACGTTCTAGACAGAGCAAGGCAGAACCCCCTACGCCCAGGAACTGAAGGACCTTACCTCTGCAATGGGGAAGTTTCCCCACCAGATCTCACCAGGTAACTCAGACACCTGCTGAGCAATGGGACAGCATCTTTCATGTCGTTCACAAATGCACTATATGGCTCTAACCCAGAAGTCAATCCCACAGGACTCTCGGAGCTGCTGAGGAAGCTTTCCTCCCAGGCCTGCCCTTCCTCCAAGCTTCAGTAAGAGCCTGGAGCGGCCATTTTTTCCTGTCTCCCTTCAGCTGCAGCGTGACCTTGAGGAAATCACTAGCCCCGTCTCCATCGCCTCTTCTTTGTATCAGGAGAAACCTTTCAGGGCGTCCTGAGGAGTTATTTTTCCCCCTTCAATCTCTCAAGTGAACCCCCCATAAAAATGCATACCCCTGAGTCAGGATGTTCAATGCCAGTTTGGGAGAGTGCACATCCATCTCTGTGACAGACGGATCACAGTAGCTTCGTCTAACACTATCGGGAATTTAAAAAGACAGAGATTCCCATTCTCTCGTTCTCCAGAGATGCAAGCCGCCCTCTGCTGCATGGCACGGGCTGGCTGAACCCACCTGGTACCAGAGCCCACATTCACACGATCCCGACACGCTCCAGCTGGTGTCTGTGCACCGATAATACCACCCAAAGCACCAGCAGCCACACAAAAGTGTCTGTTGGTAAGAGACAGCCTAAACCACGTTTTCACTTCCAATTCCATCAAGAGCTGCAGAATTGGAACTGTTTTTAATTTAAGTTCGATGTCGTGAGTGTGAGCATGGGAAGAATACGCTATTCTCGAGTCAGCGGGAAATAAGGCTTAAAATACACTGTCTCACGGCGGAGTTGGGGGAGAAGTGACCTTCCTACTGTTTTCCCATTTATTTAATCATTGGAGTGTGGGGTGTCTGGCCCCCCCACGAAGTATTTGAGTTGAAACAAAAGAAAACATTTTCTCCGCCTTATTTTTTTTTTTTTCCCCAGATATGGAAACGAAGGGAACAATTTGATTAGCATGTCCTGGGAGAGGCTGACATAAAGCATCTGACGGTGAACACCATGTGGCTGATAAATCCCTTGCGGAGTGGATGTGCCTTTTGTCGATTGTTAGAATTATAAGGCATTTCCTGTTGTTGTCTACTTTTAGTGAACTTTATTCTAAAAATAAAGAGGAAGGGGAAGGAAAGGGGGAGGAGATATGTGGCAGGGAGCCGAATTAGAAATAATTGAGGGACAGAGAAAAATTTAGAGTGATCCACCATCCAGTCTAGCCTTTCGAAGTGTCAAATGTGGTTGGGTGGTTCAGGGCAATTTTTAGTTGGGATGGTGTCTAAGGAGACCCCACATGGAATAAAAAAGAGCCCACTCACGTAAATTTGGTTTGCTTGTTTGCTTATTATTATTTTGTCTTCTATATTAGCACAGAAGTTTTTACGAAGACACTAGTTACACATCACACATGCTCGAAAAATAGCTACTTAGCAACCCAGCAAGGACTCAGAAAAAAACCCATGTGACTGAACCATCTCCCCAGCCCCTTTTTATTTTTCGTTTTGAGACAGGGTCTCACTAAGTTGCTTAGGGCCTCACTAAAATGCTGCGGCCGGCTTTGAACTTGTGATCCTCCTTCCTCAGCCTCCTAAGCTGCTGGCATTACGGGCATGGCTGTCCCAGGCTAGTTCTGTGGCTCTTTAAAAGGACTTTGCTCCAGCCACAGGAATCTGCCACTTCCTATCTACTTGGAAAAGATAAACCACTTAACTGATGCAAACAAACAGCCTCAGGAAGAATGAAGACTGGCTTCTTACACAAGTGTCGCTGTGGCTGAGCTTGGAGGCAGCATGAATATTTTGCAAGGGCGGAATTACCCTTGCCTAATTCCAAAGACTTACAATGCCAACATCCCACGAGGCCCTGCAGAGAACTCGGTGCATTCCAATCTCTCCATCAGCATTTGCTCTCTGTCAAATGTTCCAGTGTTACGATTCTCCTCTTTCCTTGACCCCCATAGAAAGCTCTTACAATAGAGGTCTTTCAGGATAAAAATCTCTCTCATTGTCGCCTGTGATTTTTCCAAGTCCACGGTGCCTTGTCTTATCCATCCCCTTCACCATCACGCATGCGCACACAGACAAATACCCCTTCCCCTGGGGGAAGGGCGACCCTATTTATAGTGGCTGGTCTTGGCCGTATATTGGATTCTGGATGCTACAAAGAAAAATAAAGCAGGCTGGAAAGGCAGGCTCAGTGCTCCGGAATTTATTTACACCCTTGAGGGGTCAGGGAAATGTGGAATGGGGAGATGGAGCTGAGAGGCAGACCACTTGCCTTAAGGGACCTGAGACCCTGGATCAATCTCTAGGAACCCAGAAAGGAAAAGAAGAGACTGAGCAAAAACTTTCTAATGCATTTGCAGGTGTTATTTGATTATTATTATTATCCTTCCATTGTTTACCTAAAGACTCAAGGAGAAGAGCACTTACACCACTCTGTGAGGAAAATCAGGTATGGCTGATCCCGGGTACCATGTCTGAGGCAGATCCACTCCTCCGCAGGTAGACCGCGCACCTGGAGAAGCCAAAAGGGTGCGCGTCAGACTGTGTGCCTTTAGGGAAATCTTCCCTCTCTCTGTTTGAACTACTTCATCTTTTTTTAAAATTTAATTCCCACTTTTATGTTTTTTAGATAAAATATTTATCATACACATATTTGATGAAGAAATTATATGGAGACTATGTAAAAAATTCCTACGACTCAATAATCGACATCGAATTCCTTCTTTTTTAAAATTTGTTCTAATTAGTTATGCATGACGGTAGAATGCCTTTGATTAAAAACTTTAAAGTCCCCATAAGACTTTTAATTTTTCATTAAAATCCATTTTTTAAAAAAATATACATGAAATTAAGTTTGAAAAAGACAAAAGAAACTCTGTGGGGCGAAGACATGCTTGCCTTGGAAGCCAGGGGGGCACGTGTAACTCAGAACTGGCTTTTCAAGTTGTGGACCTTTTTAACCTGTTTAGAGTTAAGTAGCTACAGGTGGCCGGTGGCTTCCGTATCGACCAGCCCCAGTCCACATACCCTCCTGCCACTTTGGGCATGTGAGGGCTTGTCTCTGGTGTCCAGTGCCCTTCTGAGACCTGCTGAGGGTTGTAGGCTGGATTCCCAGAAGGAGCGATGGACGAGGGAAAGTGAGCTCCTGAGGAAGCATCCTCAGAAAGGCAGCGACAGATGCACCAACATCTCTCCAACCTAATGCACTCCATTAATTTCATGGAGGGCAGATTATCTATCAATCAAGCATAGACCATGTGTAATGCTAAGCAGGGGATGGAGGAGCCACTGACCCTGTGTCTCTCAGTGAGTCCTTGGACCTCACCCAGAGTCTTCCCTTCTCGGCAGCATTGAGCAGCACGTGTCTCTTCTTACCTACGTTGAGCCAGATACCTGGAAAATGACATGCTTTCTACCTAATTCATGAATTGGTATTAAAAGATCCCCATAAAAAGGAGCCTTAAAATAGCCATTTGCTGTCTTTACTGCATCCACTGAACTATGACGTAGTACAGGGGAAATAAACAAAAGGGATTTCTAAGAAGCATCTGATATATAAAAGTTCCTCACACCTGCAAAGCTTTTCTTTTTAAAGTCAGCATGTTTGGTCCCTCCTCTGACATGATTTAAGTTAGCTTCTTGGTAGCCCATAGATCAATGGCAAATTGCCAGGCCACTGTCTGCCGGATTCCCAGAAGGAGCGATGGACGAGGGAAAGTGAGCTCCTGAGGAAGCATCCTCAGAAAACCCAGTAGAGGTGGGAGAAGCAGAACAGGTGATGGGAAGAAGGCATTAGGGGTTCAGAAAGAAAAAGAGCTATTTGGGTTTTGGTGTTTGGCTTATTTTGCTTAGCATGATATTCTCCAACTCTAGCCATTTTCCAGCAAATGCCAGAATTTCATCCTTCTTTAAAACCGAGTAATATTCCATCATATACACATACACATACACACCACATTTTCCTTATCCATTCATCTGTTGAAGGGCACCTGGGTTGGTTCCATAGCTTAGCTATTGTGAGTTAAGCTGCTATAAACATTGATGTGGCTGTGTCACTGTAGGGTGCTGATTTTAAGTCCTTTGGGTATAAACCGAGGAGTGGGATAGCTGGTCACATGGTGGGTCCATTCCAAGTTTTCTGAGGAATCTCCATGCAGCTTTTCATAATGGTTGCACCAATCTGAATGTTTTCTCTGATCTGTGGATGCTAATTCACAATAATGGGGGCATCTAGGGACGAATAGAGCTACTTTAGATTAGGTAGAGGGAGTGAAGGGAGGGAAGGGTGTGGGGCAGGAAGGACAGTAGAGTGAACAGACATGGTGACTCATGTGCATGTGTGACTGCATGACCATGTGATCCTGCAACATGGACAGTCAGAAAAATGAGAGACGACCCTCCATTTATGTCTGATCTGTCAAAATGCAGCCATGCCTTCTGCTGTCAGGGACAACTCACTAGAACAAATTTAAAAAGAAAAATAAAAGCACTTGTCTACCAGGAAAAGAAGATTAGGATCCTCTGACCTTAACATGTCTGTTTCACGAGGACAAAAGTGGAGACATTTTGTGGTGTTTATTGAATTCAGTGGACATTTATTGGGGAAAAAAAAAAAATAAGGAGGGCTATTTGTGCTCAATCCTTGCAGAGGAACTCAGAAAGAGAAGGGGTCTGGAGGAGGCCACCAGGTATCTGCTCTTTTTCTTCATCAGAAAGAGGACTCAAACCCAGAGGGGGTTGGGTCATGTGACCCAAGCTGGGTTTTTATTTCCAGGAATCTCAGAAGCCACGTTCGAACCTCTGACATCACATCCGACTGTCGCCTGATGGAGTTCCACCCCCGTGCCTTCCTGGGCTCTCTGTTCTGATGAGTCGCACACGACAGCAGAAGGCATGGATGCATTTTGACAGATCAGACTTAAATGGAGGGTCATCAGACTTGGAAGCCACGTGCCAAGCCAGGATCCTCGGGAGACCATCATCCAGGAACCCCGATGGCAGGTGGACAGCTCCGGCTAGGGTCTTGGGGAATCGTGGAAGCACTTGCTATTTGAAGAGAAGGTTCTCTGGAGGGTGTGTATAAGTTTGTGCATAATTTAATTTAATTCAGCCTGGACACATTTTAACCTGACGGACCACAGTGGGATCTGAGACATCCACTCCCGCTCAGATGATACAGATCACACCAATATGTTAGGCAAATGCTTTCCCTTTGACTTTTGGTTTATTTAATTGTTACAAAAGAACAGGAAGTTTGCATTTCAAATTAAATATGCTCCGTTTCCCCAGATCTCCAATCCAGTACCTCTGGAGAATGATCATGTGTTTTCTCCTGGGAGCAAAAACTACTCCTAATTTACTACACCTCTGGTTTTTCTCTGAAGAATTTAAAGGTACACACAACAGGGAATTGTGAACAATTTTTTTTTTCCTTCAGAAAATAATCCAACAAAGGAGAACAACACTTTATGATCTTGAGCCCAGAAATAGATGTTATATTAGGTCACGGTTACTGGGTCTGGGATTGAGGTCGAAAATCATTGTGCAAGAATTCTTTCTTTTAATTATTATTAATTGTTCTAATTAGTTGTACATAACTATCACTATTTGTGGATGACATGATTCTCTGTTTAGAAGATCCAAAAATTCTACCGGAAAACTTCTTGAAGTAATAAATGAATTCTGCAAAGGAGCTAGCTATAAAAATCAATACCCATAAATCCAACACCTTCCTTTACATCGGCAATGAATCCACAGAAAGAGAAATAAGGAACATGACCCCATTTACAGTAGACTCAAAAAAATAAAGTAATTGAGAATCTATCTAACAAAAGAGGTGAAAGACCTCTACCATGAACACTACAGAACACTAAAGAAAGACATCCAAGAAGACCTTAGAAGATGGAAAGACCACCCATGTTCTTGTAGAGGCAGAATTAATATTGTCGAAATGGCCACGCTACCAAAAGAATTCTTTATGTAAGACCATGAGTTTGGAATGGGCGTTTCTTGAAAGGTGATGAGATGACGTGTCCCCCTGAAGATTCTCCCAAGGAGAAGAGAGGGATGGAGATTTGGAATGGGTGGTTGGTTCTGCAATAAGGCAGTTAAAAACTCAGGGTGAAATCTGGGACAACTTGGACAGATGGCTGCCCATCTCCTCCTTCCTTCTCCTCTGCCTCCCTCTTTCCTAAGGTTTTGTAGTCCACTTAGAAATATTCTTCTGTCATTTAAAAATGCCTCCTTTAACACATCTCTCAATGCCCCTGCAGAATAAGGGGATCATAAGTTTAATGCGGGAGACGTGACCATTTTGCATTTAAATGTTCAAAGAAACCTTTTCATAGTAAAGAAAAAAATCAGTTTCGACAAGGAACAGAAGAAAATGAAGAAGTCCACTCCCAGTTTTTTCCTCTTAAATATACCAATATAATTTTCAAATGGACTTTCTATTTTTAAAACACATTTAACCACCTGGGATTTATTTTCTTAATGATTTGAGAGGTTAGAGTAGGGATGAGCTTTTTTTCTCATAAATAACCAAAGCCTATTTCACAGTAATAAAAATCTTCTCTGAGTTTTTTTTAATGAGTCACATATTAAACCAATTTTCCCTAATGCAACCAGCATTATTTTTTTTTTCTAAAACTGTATTATTAATGAATGAAGGATACAATCAGATTCCAAGAAAACCAAGATCCAGGGAGAAGGAAGAACTCAAATTGGAATACAGGTGACTTTGTTCAATGGTAAAGAAAACACCAAGGCAAAAAATGACATAAAAAAGAGTCAAACTACCATCTTACTAGGAAACCGGACATGTGAGTTTCTCTTTCCTGAGTTACCATCTTGAATATTAGGTTCTGTCTGAACTTGCAGGCAGGAGTAGAGTTGAAGGGCATGAGCAAAGTTGAATCTGGCTCCTAAGAAATTCAGGAAGAGTTCATTTTAAAGACCAAGGACAGAACCCATAGAGGAGTCCACTTTTGCAAATGGCGGCTTCAAGAAGGAAAGGAAGGAATGCCAGTCCCTACCTCATCATCCACATGGAAAGTGTGTTAGATACAAGGAAACCTGTTTCCAGCAGAGAAGGGAGAAGGGGTAAATTGAAGATATCCTGGTTCAAGCAAGAAAAGAAACTTAGGAAAAGATCAAATTCCAGTTCTCAAGAATCTGTTTGCTGCCACTGTCTCAAACAGAGAAGAAGTCTCCAAGAATGAACTTTGGTACCATTCCCATTTTGAGCCTCTCTTTCTGCTTCCTGGTGCCATGTCCTGAGCTGCTCTCCTCCTCCAGGCCCTTCCGCCATGATGCTCTTCCTCACCCTGGGCCAGAGCCATGGAGTTGGCCAACCATAGACTGAGCCTCTGAAACCATGAGTCGACATAAATCAGGTGATAACTCAAGGCAGGCAGGGTGTGGCTGGAGGACCTGGGTCACTGGGGACATCCCTTGGGGACTATATCCTGTCCCTGGCTCCTTGGGGACTATATCCTGTCCCTGGCTCCATGGGGTTTAGATCTGGTCCCTGGTGAGCAGAGCTCTCTCTGCTTCCTGGTGCCACGTCCTGAGCTGCTCTCCTCCTCCAGGCCCTTCCGCCATTTTGTTCTGCCTCACCTTGGGCCAGAGCCATGGAGTCGCCCACCATGGACTGGACCTCTGACACAATCAGCTCCAAGTAAACTTTTCCTCCTCCACATTGTTCCCGTCAGGTCTTTTGGTCACAGGAACAAAAAGCTAACTAAAGCATAAATGCACTTTCTGTGTTGGACTCCTGCTACAGTTAGCTGATTTTAAAACACTTGAAACAAATAAATCTTCGCTGTCCTTTCCAAATCTATGTCAGGATGATGTCAGCTTCCATTCTTTATTGGGTGAGAAATTATTAAATCTCAGAAATAATTTTAATGTATTCTTTCAGATGGCTGATTCCCTTTTTTCCTCCGTTGGATCTGAGCAACGTTAAAATAAAACAAAATGTAGCGAATGATTCACAAAATTTGACATTAGATTCCAAACACAGGAGCAGATTGTCTGTTTTAAAGGTGTTCATGAGGAAAACCAGGGAAGAAGAGATAGGAGCTGCTCACAGTAGCAATCACTCAACAATCATGGAAACCAAGATTTATAATTGACAGCCTCTTGCCCCTCTTTACATTGATAACTGACATAAGCATTCTCGAATAACCTACTGCTAAAATGTCCATGCAGAAGCCTATGAAGATACCAGGCACATCTCTTTTTTTAAAGTGTGAATCTCAAATAAGCAGCAGTTGAGGATGATCCGAATGGATGCTCTATTTTAGCTCAGGAGTGAATCTCTTAACTCACAAATCATTTCTGAATTTTAATGCCATCCTTCGCGGTGGGTTCCTGGGTAAATGACTTTGTTCTGACTGACTTGGATTCATGTTCCCCCCGAGTTCCAGAAGCAGGATGTGACTTATTACAATACAGCTCTAATTGAGACATGGCCAAGGACACATCGGAGCTACTTTTTTAACAGAATGATTTTCAAACGGAGCTCCCAGGGCGGGTGGGAGGGGAGGGAGGGAGGAAGAGGGGATGGCTTGGTTCTTAATTTCTTTTACATCTCGGCCATTTTCTACAGAGATTTCCATGCAGAGTAAACCCTAGGAAGGTGTTTCAGAAGTAGCCTCTAATTATCCTCTGAGCAGAAGGTCTAATTATGGGTTTCCAAGATAGACAGTGCCAACCAATCTGCCTCCCACTTTAATCTTGCTCTGAGATCTCTACCGAATAAAAAAGAATAATGTTAGGAAGCCCTCAGGATTATTAGCCCTCAGGTTAAGTGAAGCAGGACTGGTTTCCAACAGGCCGGTCAACTTATTTGTAAGATGGGTTTAGCAATATCTGCCCCAGATTCCTTTGCAAAAAGATTTGGAAGACCAAACGAGATACTAATTCTAAACATGCTTTACAATCTGAAAATTACCGTCTATGGGACAGAGCAATTTTAGCAAAATCCCAAAGAGGAGCCAATAAATAAATCTTCTTCCTGAAATTTAATACTATTGTATCTAACATCTTCCATATTTTTATGTTTTTGTATATGGAATAAAAGTATTTTTTTTTTTTATATTTTCATGGGTGGAGTATAGTCATGGTCTCAGAGTCATTTACAATAGATGAAAAATTCCGAGAGCTGTGTGTGTGTTTCTGTGGCCTCTGGATTTAGTGGCGCTTGGTAACTCCTGGCCTGGGACCGTTATTTCCACAGACTCCAATTCCATTGGAGGTGAGCCCCTCAAGTTCTCCCACAAAGAAAATCTGTGCCCTAGAAAATACTCAACATGAAAAACTTATTTTAAAGATTTGCTGAAATTGCATACTTGAAGAAATCAAGGGCTGGAACATTCAGTTTTAATCAATGTCCTTCTCTTTGGTGATAATGGAGAAAAAACATCTCATGTCCATTCATTTATTTAAACAATATGGTTAAGTATTTTCTACAGGAGTGTCAATAACCCATGAGCTAGAAATGTAGTAGTGTGCACAAGAGAAGACTTCCTGCTAATTTGTGCAAAGTTCAACTTTTGAGGAATCGCATGCTACAGGGCCAGATTTTTTTTTTTTTTTAAGAGAAACATGGATTATTAAGGGTTGCCTTGTTATACAAGTCCACCATCTATGAACGGCGTGGCTTCACCTGAAAATCCTTCTCTCCTACTATCCAGAGTCCCTACCATCTTCAGAAGGCTGCGTACCCAAAGATTCTGCATGTCTGAATTTAGCCAACAGAGCATCAGAGTGTCTCAGCAGGCAGCACACGGACACACTCGGCACTGGTATCTTTCTCAGTCAAGAATGGCGCCTCTGGCTGGCTGGATATCCCACTCTGGCCTCCGTCTCCTCTCTTGAGACTCATTCACGTGGTCTCCGTTCTCTCGAGTGTGAGCCCTACACATGCCCCTGTTGTCTTTTTTAAACCCGAGTACTAGGGTCAACGTCCGCCTCAGCCCCCGTGAAGGACTCGGCAGCTCTTGCTAGTGAAAGCCAAGCTCCTTCTCACCGGACGCAGGTGCCAAGGGCCTTCCGTCATTTCCCCGCCTCTCACCCTCTTCTCTCCGACTCTCTGCTTCAGCGACCCTTCGCTCCCACCCCACATGGAAACAGCAGAACATTCTGAGCTTGTGTGAGGACATGCCCTGTATCTGGAATGCCTACCCATGCTCTCCACCTGTTCTGGTTTAGATGTGAGGTGTCCCCCAAAAGCTCATGTGTGAGCCAGCGCAAGAAGGTTTGGAAGTGAAAAGATTGGGTCAGGAGAGTCTTAGCCCTGATGTGGACTAACTGGGTGGTGACTGTAGGCAGGCGGGGTGTGGCTGGAGGAGCTGGGTCACGGGGCACCTGCCTTTGGGGTTTATATCTGGTCCCTGGTGAGAAGAACTCTCTCTCTGCTACCTGGTGCCATGTCCTGAGCTGCTCTCCTCCTCCAGGCCCTTCTGCCATGATTTTCTGCCTCACCTTGGGCCAGAGCCATGGAGTCGGCCCACCATGGACTGAATCTCTGAAACCATGAGCCAAAATAGGTAATAATACAGCACATGAACAATCCAAGATTGTGCTCCTTCAGGGGTACATATATTAAAAGTATTTTCTTAGACTTCTGGATATTTATTTGCTAATGTCTAAAAAATAAAATAACAGCCATCTGCTTCAGCAAGCTGACCCATTTACGAATATCTGTGAGCCAAAGAAACTATCTCTTGCCCACCTATGCATACAGACATGTGTGCACATGTACATGCTGTCTTTAAAACCCGAATTCCACATATACCTGATGTAGACAAAGGATGACCTAGCAGCATGCACGCGAGTCTGTGCTGCCAGCAGAAGGTGGGACTTTAACACCTTGACCTCTCTGGGCTTCTGTTCCTCATCTGAAAAACAGGACCTTGCATCAGAAGGTCAGTTGCAGATGACACAATCCATTAGCGTTTCAGCAGGAGCGGATTTATGGGGGATGCGGATAATTCACAGTCATGGAAGGAGATGCAGAAGGAAATTGAAAAATATTTTCATGGAGCAATTCCCTAGGACTCAGGGCAGAATTGGCTCCATAAAGGAGCTGCTCAATTGCTATTTTTTTTCCCCCAAAACCGTGCTGCCTCTGAGCCTCCAAGATTATGTCCATTCCTTGCCCACCCAAGCCAGTAGAGTAAAAGCCCCGCATCTTATTCTATCAGTTGCCTGTTATTTTGAAGAGAGAATGCATGTAATGAAGAGACAATGCTTCGCTGCTTTGAAGATTCTCAGGAACCACCACCGGCGGGTAGGTATGGCCATTACAAAGTAACAATCCATCACTCATGGCCATTACCTTCAGGGTGATAGATTTAAAGATGAACAATGGGTGTATTTTTTCCCTTGGGAACTTTCAACGAGAAATGATTGGCCGGGATGATGGTGACAAATGACTCTTATTTGTCTCTTTCCTGGAGAAATTACATATCCCAGGGAAGTTTGTGAGTTCGGCTTTAGCGTCTGACCTTGAGAGAAAGCTGATGGAATCGTAGTTAAAATCTTAATTGTTACTCAGGCCAATGAAGCTATCCTCCAAAACTGAGAGGGATTTCTGAGACAGAGAGGGTTTTAAGATGTCCACATTACCGACACAAAGACAGGAAAAGGGGTGAACGAAGCTTTCCTATTACAGAGAGAAAGAGATAAAGAGAAGGAGAAAGAGGGGGAGTGCTTGAGGTGGGGGAACAGAAGAAGCAAAAAGTTTCTTTAGGAAAAACAGATACTAATTTTTAAGAGAAAAAAGTTCATTTAGTTAGGCGAGATAATTTTCTCAAAGTCAATGGATTTTGTTTTCAGATACAGAATATGCAGACCATGTATTTGTTTGTCAAAGGATTTGCTCTGGACAAAACATAAGAAACCCTGAAATCGCACCCAAGCTCTCTAGAGTCCTGTGGCTCCATGGTCCTGAAACTTCTGTTCTAGGTGAAGATTGTTCGTAACTTTCACCGCAGACTCCACCAGTCTCTATTGCCCTACACCTAGCCCTGGCATTCGCTGACGTCTTCTGCCCCAATCCTGTAGGCTCCGATTCTGTGACCTTAAATATTCTGATGCAAGACCTCTTTTTAGTTCAGATGAGACTCTTTGGGGCTGGATCACCCTTGGTTGTGGAGAAAGAGAGGCTGTCCTGTGCACTGTGGGTTGGGACCAGCATCCCACGCCTCCAGGATCCCAGCACCTGCCTGCCCTTGACCACCACAGGTGAGTCAGGCACAGCTAAATGTCCCCCTAGGGATGGTGGGAGCTGGTGGGGACCCTGCTCTGCCCTGGCTGACTGTCCTTTTTCCGGTTTCCACGTCTAAAACCTCCCATCCTGAAAATAGACAAGAACTAAGAGCTGCTTCTTTTCTCCCTCTCTTTTTCTTTCTTGTTTCAAAACCACGACCAGAAATATGACACCGTTATTCCTTTCGAGACCTGTCCTGTCAAGTGATGGAGGTGGGCTCATCAGTCGGCTTCCCAGGCACCCTCGGGAAGGTCGATGGGGCTGATCGCCGCTGCCCTGTTCACCTCCTCGGGGCTCCTTCCACATTGGCAGGGCAGGCAGGCAGCCATGCCACCCCACCATCTGCTGGCAGCTGGTTCACACAACGTCCTCCTGGGAACCTTCTCTCCCTCACTCAGCCGATGTCTCATCTCATTTTTATGATCATTTTTTTTTTCCCAAGAAGCACGCGACTACTCAAATGTCAGAAGACGCATTCCTGGCGGACCATCAGCTACGACTGCATCTTCGTGGCAAAGGGCTGTGCCACCTGCGTATGGTTAGACAACCCAGTTGCCTCTATCTTTACCGCCCGCCCAGCCCTCGGGTGGGATATCGCCCCGTCTGGCGCCGGAGGGCTCACAGATCACGACTGAATCATCAGGAAGCGAGCGTACCAACGCTAGACGTCTTTGATCTCGGATGGGACACCCTTCCTCCCAGATCCTGGCTGGAATCTGCCATGTCATCCAAGAAACCCATTTGGATGGTCCTAAAGGCAGCGTCCAGGGAAAACAACACATTGTTTTTCTGTTGGCAGCTTTCAGCGGGCAAGAGGGAGTCTGCCTTGTGACCACCCAAAGTTATGGCTCTGGTTGCAAGATTCACCCACAGCTCCACTCGGAGAAAGGCTGATGTGGCGCCCTGGACAGTCCACCGCAAGGAGTTCTTGGTCTTGCCCCTATTAGGAAACCATTGCAAGCATTTGTCCTTTGAAATCCCTTTCTAAAGACTACTGGATCCCGCTTGCCCCTCAGCATGACGGATACCACGGAGATCTCTATTTCATCTCGAGTGTTGGCAGTTGGTGGCCCAGAGGATCAGTATCACGTGTTGCTCAAGAGAAATGGACAAAGCCTGCTGGGGAGGCGGGAGTGTTTCGCCGGATGATTTCAGCACCAGCACTTCCAGGGTCCCTGGTGACTGCAGACCCTGAGCCCAAGATGTGCGCATCTGCCCTCCCATGGACACACAGACGGTCGCTGGTTCCTGCTGGTGGAAGCTCACTGTGGCTTCCGGCATATGATCCACACTTTCCTAAGGAATGGGCCGTGCTACCAGAGGAAGGATGCGGTCATCGGAGCCAACCGTGATCCCGATATTGCAGTTCTTGCCACCTTCCAGAGCTTCCATGTTGGAAAACGGCCTTCCACGTTTCCTTGGCGCATACTTACTAATTGCAGGAATAATGAATGTGATTGGGAGTGAGCAAAGTAGCTCTGATTATAAATTCGTCAAAGCCTGCCGTGGCAAGGATGCACGGATTACGTGCCCACATCCGGCGTGAGGTATGTTAAACTTGAGTTCCTTAGGTTTGGACTGGAAACCCTTCCAGAATTTCCTCATCTACTCCGGAGATTTCGCTCCGTGCTCCACTCTTCTCTTACACGGGAAAGCCATTATTCTTATGTGAATCTCAGATTTGGAAAGTTGAAGAACAATGTAACCAACGTAGCCTCTTCAACTCGTCCTGGATTATTTTAATAGCATTCATCATGGATTTGTTTATTTTTTTTTCCTTTTGGGTATTCATTGGAAAGCTAAGACCTCTCTCTCTCTCTCTCTCACACACACACACACACACACACACTTGTGGTGTTTTCCAAGAGAGAAAAGGTGCGCTTCCCTTTAGGCTTCCTCTCCTTTGCAAGGTGTTGGTACAAACATCGTCCTCTCAGAGTCGCAGAAATTGGAGGGTAGTTTATAGGCAGGGCTCTTCCTCCGCAGATTTTCCAGCTACTTCCACGGCACAAAAGGCACTGGTCCTTCCAGTCACCACCATCCCTTCTGACGTGTCCGTGTAGATGGAAATGTCCACCCACTGTCTTCCTGGTCATGGGTGTTTGTAAAGATTCTTCCCAACAGCAACTTGGTCGTTCCTGTCATGTCCGCCTCGAATCGCTACATGCCAGCCGCCATTATGGGTACTTTCACACCCTGCCGTGGCTGAGCATCCCCAAAGGTTCCATTGGGATTGAAGTCTTAGCTCCCAAGGTGGCCCCTGTGCCAGGAAGAGGAGCCTTTGGGCTCTAGTGGAGGTCCTTAGGCCATTCGGTTTGTTCCTGCTTGAATTTAGGGACTTCCCGTTCAGCAACGTAAGCTGTTCCCCACACCCTCCCATCCAATGCCTGGGAAAGGGCCAGGACAACTGGACCGAGGACTGGCGGTGGCTTACGAAGCTGTGTGCTCAGTTAGGAAGGTTGAGCACCAAGAGGTGAGGGGATGCCCATCCATCAACGCCAGCATCTGCCACCATCTTTTGATGGTATTTTGATGGCTTTTTCCAGGTCAGGCATTGCACAGATGTGATGCTTTTGAGAGAGGCTGGAGTTGAACTTGTACAGATCTTCTCCTCTTCCTCCAGTGGGCATGGTATGGGTTGGCTTCCTTTTCCTTTTCTAGATGGCTATGAAGTACAAGCCGAGTCCTCCAAGTCCTTCCATCACTGGACCATACGTTCAAACCCACCTTAAGCCCTCACCCCTAGCTTCTTAGCTCTTCCTTTTCTCCAAAGACGTCCGTTCCCATGACAGAGAGCCACGGACCAGCCATGTCCTTCCTGCCTTAGGGCTTGGTCTCGGGCTGAGGTGTGAGGGGCTGGCCACAGAATGGTTGCCACGGAATATCTGAAAAAGAATTAGACAATGACGAATACAGACGCACTTCTCCAGTATCAAGAGAAGACCGGAGTCTTTTCCTACATTGAGTCTCAACCCAGCCCCTCCTTCCAGGGGCTGCTTTGATAACATCAGCCATTCACTCATGTACCTTTATCGTTACCTAAACTGAATCAGGAAGTCATATTCCCCAGGCGTCTGGAGAGACGTCACAGAGCATCACTGAACACATCCATGTCAGAAAAGCGCCCTATGGCTTTTACTTTTCTGTCTTCCTAGAGTCCTTGCTGCCATTCGACGTGTTTGTCTTGAGAACTTCAGTGATGTGGCTTTTTGGCACCTGGTTTCTTAAGAGAATGTCATTCCCTTGGGTGAAAAAGGACACAAGAATATGGAAACACCCAAGGTCAATCGGGGTCTTTGGGCCTCTAATAAAACCAGGAGCAGCAGTTGATGCCGTCTCCAAGGCAGAGTATGAAGCGCTGTCGGGACACAACTGTAACCAGACAGGGCTCCTACCTCTCCAAAGCACATGTCCATTTTCCTCCACCATCTGGTACTTCTTCTGAGTCTCTCGGATCCATCATGATCCCAGGATGTCCATTTATCTCATTATTTAAGAAACTGGAGAGCCGGGTGCGGTGGCGCACGCCTGTCATCCCCGCGGCTGGGGAGGCTGAGGCAGGAGGATCTCGAGTCCAAAGCCAGCCTCAGCAATTTAGTAAGACCCTAAGCAGCTCAGTGAGACCCTGTCTCTAAATAAAATACCAAATAGGGCTGGGGAGGTGGCTCAGTGGCCGAGCGCCCCTGAGTTCAATCCCTGGTACCAAAAAAATAAGTAAATAAATAAGAAGAAAAAAGAAAAATAAAAGAGACCACCCCCCCCCCAAAAAATCTCATCAAATAGCATCTCCAGGAAAAAGACAGATGTTGAATATTCTCAGCGTTTCCTCATGTCACTCAAATGCAGACGTTGAAAAACTTAACTCAACACAGGGAGAGGGTGGAGTCGCACACCAGCAAGGGCAGAGACGTGGGAGAATCGGTACCCAGACAGCTGAGAGGACAGGTAGTACGGTGACGGAGTTTGTAAGATATTATGATAGATTTCAAAATAACCAGGAGAAAAAAAAGAGTTCAGCATCTCCAAGCATGACAGAATGAGAAGTGTGCTAGAGACCCTGACGTTGCCGCTGTTTGCCACACGGAAGGACCACCCTGCCGGGCATGAACCCGACAATCAAGTCTTTGGAAACTATTTATCTATGATATGCAACCTATTCACTCTTGGAATATATCTATCTGTCCGATGGGGGGGAAAGGATCTCCCCCACCCTCCCGTGACTGCCACTTATTAGGTGTGTTGTACAGACTTGGTTCTTATCGAATGAGACGATTATGGCTCAGTCCTGCGTTTCAGGATTCGCTTGGAGGGTGGTGCTCATTTCCAGCGTTCAGGACGTATTTACAGCGAGCAAGGCATGCGACGTTCCCCCGTGATTCCATCCTTAGAACAACCCCTGGTTTTGCAGATGAGAAATCGGAGCCTCAGGTCTCCTTCTGTCCGATATCCACCCACCCTGAAACAACAAGGTCCAGATCTTTAAGAGAAGGAATGAACATTTTTTCCTATTTAATATAATTCTCTAAAAAGATACACCTGTGCTCTTGACAGCTATTCTTTGTGAGTATTTCTGCAGATTCGGGGGGTCTGGAGGGGCACACTGAAGTCTTGGTTTAGGCGTGTCCGCCCTGTTACTGTCAGGATCGTGCATTTCAGCCACAATGTGACTCCGCTTCTGTGGATTCGCATGGATGTGGGTTGTGTCCAGAGAGGTCTCGAGTTGCTGGTGGACACGGTCTGTCTCATATTCTTTTTCTGCCCCTGAGCACACAGTACCAAGCATGTTGTAGGTTTGGTTTTACAACCTGTGCAACTGTGCCCAAAATAACAGCACAGTTGTGTGTGTGTGTGTGCATAAGCGTGCATGAGTGTGCACTCATGCACACACACCTACTGTGCACGGCCGAGGACGTCATCGTTTGTACCAGTAGGTTTATCACTGAGAATCGCATCGGGCTGGTAAGAGCGTTCAACACACCTATGCAGGGTGGCTGTATCTCAGCTGCAAGAATCACTCTTTTTCCGATCACGGTAAATGCTCAGTCAATAATTATCCCATGAGTGTGATCTGGTGTCCCCTACCATGGAAACCAAGTGGAAGGAGAACTATGTACCCACCCAAACGAGTCATCCAGCACATGAATAACATTCTGCAAAATGTGTCGCCGCCAATGCAGAATCACAGCCTAACGGATCAAGAGGAGAATTCCAGCCCTCCCGCAGACAGCGCGAAGGAGGTCGGCAAATGAGCCACATGCTCTGGGCTTAGAATTTAAGTGAGCATTGAAAAAAAGAAACGGAAAGGAAAGACATCTGACATTGAACTATGCAAATATTACTTTAAATTAGCATAAACGCAAAGCATCCATGACGACGGCACATCAAAATCTGAAACGCGGACCTCAGTATCGCTGCTTCTTTTGCCGGCACCCCTGTGGGTTCATTTCGAAGGAGCCACCTGTCGGATTTTATTTAAAAGTTTTGTGTCTCATTCTTCACGGGTCTTTTGGGTAAATTTTTGTTTTTAAAAGTCTTGCATTAAAATATTATATGTCTATCTCTCAATTATGCAGTTAAATTTTGCAAAGGAGCAAAATGCTCAGGAAATAAACATTCATTTGCCACAGCCTGTCCCTGGCGCTGGTCCCAAGCCCGGTGAAAAATATCCCAGGAGAAGAGCGTGTAACAGGTCTGCCTTCTCTAAACCTAATCATCGACATGATTGGTAGGGCCCGTAATTATCCCTGGTTTCCCCGTGTTTTGAGCCTTGACTCTTGATTACTCTGCGAGCACTTTTGGACTGGGGAGAAAGTGCTTTGATACACAACTTACCCTGGTTTCCAAATAGCGCCAACACGTTGTTTCTGCTGTTGTATTATTATACGATCTCCAAAGATTTCCACTTACTTTTAAAACTGAACAACCCAGAATGCAAAATGAAGAACCGTGAATGACCACAGTCACCCTCTCGTGTCTCTTTCTGGTCAATATGTAAAGCACAGCCTTCCGATGGCCCCGAGTCAGGATTGTCAAAAATCAACCGTGTGACAACAGCACAGATTTTTAGCATAAGGTGAACACGAGTTGTTTTTTTTTTTTTTTTTTTTTTTTTTTTCCTTGGCAGAGGAAAGGAATATAAAACAGCAGATTTGGTTTTCTGGGCATGACTCTCAGGAGGAGAGAAATAGAGAGTCACATATTGTGGAAGAGAAGGGGAAAAGAACAACCTTCTCATGAAGCTGATGTGAAGCTCAACTGCTCAACTGCTCACAGTCCATCACTGGAAAACTGTAAGCCAAGGCCGCCCGTTTGATTGATTGCCTGCTACCTCTTCTCACGGGGCTCCGTTCACACTTAACGTGGGCCATTCCGTACCTGCTACCTGCTTAACATCGGACGTCCGCCTCGTTGACGTGGCTCAGGGCGTAACAGGCAAGAGCTCTGAAGGTTGTTCTCAGCTGACTTGGGAGACAAACTCAGGACCAGGATGGCCACGTGGGCTCCTCACTTACCCCCAGGGCATGCATCTCTGCCCCCCAGAATCCCTTGCAAAGACAGACGTTGCATGCACATAGAGAAGGACCTCTCTGTTCCTAAGTATTTCTTACATTTCTCCATGGGAGCCTCTTAGTCTTTCTTTCACTTTGCAAAACTTCTGCTTCGTTTTGCTCTAATACGATTTTTCTGTCTCTCGTTCCAGCTTCTTGCTCATCGTTATACACGTAACTTCTTCTTTGGGCTCAACCCTGTCTATTAAATACCTGTCTCCGCTTGCATAATCCACAACCCTCATCAAATACCTGTGGACGCACTCGGATTTGCACCCATCTGGAGCTTCCCCGGGGCCAGGAAGGCAGGCGCTGGTCACGATCCATTTCTTTCCATCTCGCCACTTGGCTTTCTGAAGGGTCTGTTTTTTGATGCTCCGTTGGGAACAGCCCACTAACCAGGGGACTGGTAGCTCCCACAGTCCTGGAAAACATCAATAGTTTTCCACGCACTCATTTGGGATGGTCCCGGCCACTGGCCACTTAGGACAACCCTATCGTGGTTCCCGTTGATGTACCTGTCCCATGACGCACGCTACCTTCAATGCCCTGGCGTGCACACACGGGGTCCTCCTTCTGATGCCCCGCCCAGGCCGATATCAGGCACAATTCTATGGGGCGTGTCGTGTCTGTTCTCCGAGCTTTGCCAAAACCATGTTGAGTATTATCAGCTGTTCACAAGATAAATTCTAATCCCATTGGTCAGGAGCCCCTCAGTCTTGACTCAGCATCTAGAAGTCAGGAATCAAGAAGGTGAGGGTTTGGGAAATTGTAGAAAAATAAAAACGTCCCCTCATTTCTTCTTTCGGATACACTGGGGACTTAGCCAGAGATGGGTCAGTGTGCACATTAAAGACACTCATATGCCCAGCAGCTCAGGAGGCTGAGGCAGGAGGATCAAAAGTTGGAGGTCAGCCTCAGCAACTTAGCGAGGCCCTAAGCAACTTAGCAAGACCCTGTCTCTAAATAAATATATATATAAATATGTAACGATGGGCAGCAATTTCTCAAGACATGATAAGAATATACAGCTGGATACATTTATAAGAGGACTAGAGTTTTAAGTAAGGGTAACTGACACCTTAATATATGTATAGGGTCTGGGGACGTGGCTCAGGGGTTAAGTGCCTCTGGGTTCAATTCCTGGTACCAAAATAAAAAGACACTTTTACGGACCCAAAATGGAACGCAAACTCTTAGGTTTTAAGGCCAAAGCCCCCTGACCCCATAATGTTCCTATAACGACCACAGAATGCAGGTTCCTACAGAGCCACAGGACGGATTTAAATGCCATCACAGATGACAAGCCAGAGGGCCACACGCACTTCCAGCAGACACAACATCTCAGCACCCCAAAGAGATATTCAGAATATTAACAGACAGGATCGAAGACCCCTGAACTCCTTTTCCCTTTGGATTCTTCTTGGGAGCCTTCCCCCATTTACTTACTGGGGAGCCCAAAGCTCTGTGCTTGCATGTAACTGTTCTCCTTGTGGGTGAGCGTCTCGGTCGTATGGAAGCCTATCTATCTTTCCGCCTTGGAAAGTCCGAATATTCCCATCTGCTGGCTTCTAGATATTTTTCACATTCATCCCGAAGCAAGGGGTCGTGGGTGTAGGGTGTGGGTTCTGGAGCTTTCCGGGGCTGGCTTCATTTCCCTGCCCAGCCATCCCTTGGTACCCACTGGGGTTGCCTCGGAGATCTCCATGGACACAGAATTGGAGGATGCTCAGGTATGGGGACTTCAACGGAGGTCAGAGGACATGCACACCCGCACTCGCTCCCCGCCTCCTGCAGACGCTTTAAATCCCAAGACCCCGTGCATGCTACGCGCAGAGTCAACGACCGGGAGAGAGGTCCCTGCGCCTTCCTTGTCTTCTCCATTCATCCATCTGAATCCCCTTCAGCTTTTCCTTCTTCCTGTTAACAGAAGCCTCTGGGGCCACAGACCTCCCTGGGCTGTCTTCTCCGTGACACTGATTTCGATGCATGAGACATTTGTTGAGAATTTTCTCCTCTCCATGGCTCCTTCCCGCTCAGCCACCAAGGGTGGGGATTTTGTGGGAATGGTAGAAATGAAGGAATTCCTGTCACGCGTCCACTTGATTTTGAAGGTAATCTCCTTGGGCTCGGGGCGGTCTCCCGGCAGGATTCTGCCTGCTTCATCGTGTTGGTAGCTGGCGTGCTAGACAACTTTCAAACGTGTTTTGTGTTTGCAAAGTGTATCTGCTCTCCAATCATTGATCTAAGGCTTTTTTATATTCATGGTATTGGCGTTAACGGCTGCGTTTAAAACATCATTATTTTTTGCTTTATTCACCCTGTTAATTCTTTGTCTGTTCTCTTTTAGATCTTTTGACCCCGTGCTATGAGTTACCAGGAGAGCTGAGGCGCATTTACCAAGAATTCTGTGCTTTTTGGTTTGCTTCTGTTGAGCACTGTTGGAGCTGCGCGTAGGCTTCCAGTTTAAAATCCGTTCCTAGTGAATCAAAGGCATTTCCGGGCCCTGCTCTGCTTCACTCTGCCTCTAGAAGACACTGGCTCGAATCAAGGTCCGTGTTCTCTGAGGGAAACCTGCCTGCAGCAGCCTCCCCCAACCCTCGCCTTGTACTGCGGGTCCCTGGTGCACAGCGGTCCAGCTCGCAGCTTTACAGTGGCCTTACCAGGTGCAGAGTGATAGGCATTCAGTAGGAGCCGCACCGTGCTGTGCTCCCGGGCTCTAAGTGGTGCGGGACAGACACCGTTCCTTCACTGTGCTGGGCGCGTGCACCTGGGAGCCGCTTAACCATCAGGGGAACCGACCCCAGCCCTGCAGCGCAGACACGGCCCAGCCAAGGACAGTCAGGTGTATCAGATGCACGTTCCGCTCAGGCCGCGTTCATCAGGACAGGACCCCAGCAGACGGCAAGGAGCACCTGTGGACCTTCACCCATCGCTCTGATCCCGTTACCATCCCTGATTTTACTCCTCAAGAGTGAGGGGAGAGTCATCCCTCAGAGTCAGTGAAATCCCAGTGTAATGCAGCTCAAGTTTTAAGAAATACATAAATGGAATGTCAGATGACCGTCGTTTTCAGATCCCAAATAACATCCCAGGACTGAACAAAGTTTTTGGGGAAACAACTTTAACCAGCCCAGGCCTGAGCCATCTGTCCTCAGCAGGAGGCGGCTACATACCAGGTCTCGGCAGGTGGCTGGTCACACAGGACTCCCACGATTGACTGGAACCCAATCGGTTGGTCCAATCTGGGAAGACTGGGCCAGCAGGACATGGGGTGTTCGGGGATTAATGCATAGTTTCTGGCTATTTTTCTGTCTTTAATTATCTCCTGTAACAAATTACATCTCAAGACATATTTATAAGATTAAAATGTGCTATGTATTTATTTTGATAAAATTATAGTCAATAAAAAGTCAGTCCCGGTAGGGTGCACACCATAATCCCTGCAGCTTGGGAGGCTGAGGCAGGAGGATCACAAATTCCAAACCAGCCTCAACAGTTTAGTGAGGCCCTAAGCAACTCAGTGAACCACTGTCTGTAAATAAAATGTTTTTTAAAAGGGCTGGGGATGTGACTCAGTGGTTAAAGTACTGCTGGGTTCAATCCCTGGTAACCCCCCCCCCCAAAATAAAATAAAATAAAGCCAATGACAGATCAATCAGAAAGAAAATGTTCACCTATGTCTCACTATCATGTTTGGAATTTGAAAAAAACTTTATTCGATTTTCATACATATATGAATACAGAGAAGGAAACTGTCATATTCAAAATATTCTCAAAAACTCTATTAAAATTCTTTGGTGGGGAAAATGTAAATGTTGGTTCAAGGAGGAAGGAATAAAAATGAAAACTGTCCAGTGTTAAAGAAAAGTATGATCATATACTTTAACGATGGACAGTAGTTTCCCAAGTTAGGATAAGAAAATACAATTGGATATGTTTATAAGAGAAATATAAGAGTTTCATTTTAATTAAGTACAACAGACAACTATATTGTTTCCAAATATTTAAATTCATAAAGAAAAATTTTAAACAGTAACTAAAATGTACAGCCATGAATATCTCAGACCAAGATCAGCTATGAACACTGATGCTTAAATACTAAATAAAATATTTTCAAACAGAATCCAACACCACACTGAAAAAAATCATCGTGAACAGTGGGATTCATCCCGAAAATGAAAGTAAGGTGCCCAGTTTCTCCACTGCAATTCAACATCATGCTGAAGGTGTTTGATAATGTGAGGAAACAAAATAAACTAATTAGAGGCATACAGACTAGGAGAAAAATTAATTTCTATTATTTTGCTGATGATTATCTGGAAAGCCTCAGAGAATCAAAGTTATAATTAATTCAAGAAGTAAAACAATTCAGTAAATTAGTTATGGGACTAACACAAGAAACCCATTAATATGCCAGAAAAATAAAATTTGGGAAGAATGTTAGAGAAAATTTCATGTACAACAAGAACAAAGGAGATATTTGTAGCAGTAAGTGAAAAATCTGGAATATGAAAACCTTTAAACTATCTGGAACCAAAGGAAAACAGACTGGAACAGGGTGCCTTTAAAATACACAGATGTCCGTTGATAAAAAGTAACGTTCTCACGATTTAAAGAAGTCACAAACTGTCTTAGGGAGTTAGACCTGTTGACACCGAAGTTGAAGTGCCCAGAATGGACAAGAATAGGCAGAAAAAAAGAAAGGAAAAAACAGGTAACGTCAAGTCCCTATAGATTTTAAACATATTGGAAAGCATCTGTATTTTTTTAAATGTGTATTTTTTTTTTTTTTTTTTTTGCAGGTACATGAACAGAAATGAAATGAAACACCTAGAAATAGCTCAGAGTCCATAAGGGAGTTCAGCACATCATAAGGGCGATGTCTCAAAACACGGGGCAAAGACGTATTTTGCAATAAGTGTTCTTGGGACTGCTGAGAGCCATTTGCAGCATGATAAACGTAGACCCATGCACAAGAACAGACTCCAAATGATTCGAGTATCCACGCATGCATGCATGCACATACTTAGCCGTATATGCATCTGCACAAACACACCAGGCCTGAGAACAAGGACTTAGTTCTTCCACAACCCTGGTGTGCAGGAAGAGTTTCTGTCACTGCAAATTCAAGTGCAATCTGATTTTTAGATTCTAATACACGAGTTTAAAAGAAATTCCTGGGGGGAGGGTGGGAAATGTCATAGGGAAGCTCAAGCTAACAGACAAACTGAAGGTACATATTTAGCAACTTCATAGATTAAAAAAAAAAAAAAGTAAGATGTGAATAGGTGGAAATAATCAAAAATGGAAGGAAAAACCAAGTTTAGAAAGTTCAAGGAAAGCCAGCTCCAATAGATTGTAAAAAATAGCATCACGTGAAACACACTCAGATGCCACTGGCCCCCCTCATCTGGGGTGTGAGGCGTGCTTTGCAACCTGGGGATTTGGGGAGCACACGCCTGCATTCTTGGCTGGGATGCAAACTGGAGTAACTGTTCTGGAAGAAGACTTGGGCACGCCTGTGTGCAGGAACGCACCTGCACATTCATGCTCAGGTGCGGATGTATGCAAATGAACTGTTTCCGCCTCCAGCAATGCCATGGAAAGCCAGGGCCAGGCTGGTAAAGAATGATCACCCTCAGTCGAGGAAAAGCAGTCGATGACCGAGGAGGTCCAGGGAGCAGGGCAACCACCGAGACAGGCCCGGAAAAGAGCGGATTGAGGGACCAGGGAACTTAGTTGACGGCCGACAGTCAATGACTGAGTCATTCCAGGGGAAACAGTTGATGCCTGAGACGGTCCAGGGAATCTAATCAATGACTGAGACAGTCCAGGGAATCTAATCAATGACTGAGACAGTCCAGGGAAAAGAGGACATGGCCAAATCATGGATTAGGAAAGACCAGGATGATGCCATCAATCTAGGGAAAACATTGTAGTATAAAGAACCCAGAGATGACAGGGCAAAGGCCAGCGCCATCCCGCATGGGAAATGTGAATGACAAGGTTACTGGGAGGGAAACAGGGGCTGCCAGGAAGTGTCAGGAAATGACTCCCTCAGTCCAGGGGTCACAGTTGATATCCGAGTCACTCCAGGGAAAAGAGGTGACTACCGAGTGCCTTGAGGAAAAAGAGTCGATGTCCGAGTCTCTCCTGGGAAAAATGATAGGTGACTGAATTAGTCTAGAGAAAAAGAGTAAAATGTCAAGTCCATGCCGAGAACGCATGAGGATAGGATGGGCGGGGGGTGTCCTCGGCGTGGAACACACTGAATGGCTGAAAACTGGTGACGACCAGGTGACAGGAAGTGAGTCCTTCAGGCCAGGGATGACAATCGAGAGTCGAGTCACTCAGGGAAAAGAATCAATGACCTAGTTACTTCAGGGAAAAGTCACTGACCAAACCTGCCCAGGGACATCAGTAGACTACCGAGTCAACCCAATGTACAGTGATGACTGGATCAGTCCAGGAAAAACGAGAGATGATGGAGTCAATCTGGAGAATGCATCGCTATCAGGACAACAGGAGGACGCCCTGGGCTTGGAAAGCGGGGAATGACGAAGTCACTAGGAGGGAAACGGGATGGCAAGTTCAGAGACAGTGACTCCCCAAGTTCTGGGAAGACGGTTGATTGCCGAGTCACTCCGGGGCAGAGCGGATGATGGAGTGATTCCAGGGAAAACAATGGACTACAGACCTAACGCAGGGAGAGGAGTTGATGGCCGAGTGACTCCAGACTACCGAGCGAAAGCAGGGAAAAGAGATGACTGAGTTGCTCCAGTGTCAAGAGTCAGTGAATCAGTTCAGGGAAAACAAGTGATCACCAAGTCAATCCAGAAAATGCATTGGTGACAGGACAACCCAGAGGGTTCCCTGAGCTTGGAAAGTAGTGAATGACTAAGTCACTAAGAAGGACACAAACGATGACAAAATGAGAGGAAGTAATTTCTCCAGAGCAGGGAAAACAATTGATTACTGAATCACTCCAGGGAAAAGAGTGGATGACCGAAAATTCAGGGAAAGCAGTTGTCTACCGAGTCAATTCGGGCAAACATAACAGATGACCGAATCTTTCCAGGGAAAAGAATCGCTGACCGAATGCCCAGGGAAACTGGCCGACTACCTAAGTCATTATCTCATTAATGATGAGATAATAGGAAGTAACTTTCTCAATCCAGGGAAAACAGGTGATTGCTGAGTCACTCAAGAATGGATGACGGAGTGACTCCAGGGAAAAAAGCCCCTAACCTACTGTCCAAGGAACACAATCGATTATGGAGTCAAACCAGGAAAACTAGCAGATGACTGACTCGTTCCAAGGAAAAGAGTCACTGACAGAATGTCCAGGGAAAACAATCCACTGCCTAGTGAACTCAGGCAACATAGCAGATGACCAAATCTGGTGTCAATCCAGCAAAAAGTCAATGACTGAATCAGTCCAGGAAAAACAAAAAATGATCCAGTCAATCCAGAAAATGCACTAAAGACAGGCCAACCAGGAGGGTGTGCAAAGCTTAAAAAATAGCAACCGACCAAATCCCTAGTAGGGAAACAGGTGATAATAATATGACAGGCAGCGGTTCCCTCAGTTCAGAGAAAAGAACGATTGACCTAATTTATCCAGGAGAGGAAATGGAATATAAAGTGACTCCAGGAAAAAGAATGAATGATCGAATCAGTCCAGGGGAAAAAGTCGATGATCGATCATTGAGTGACTTCAGGGCAAAGAGTAGATGGTCGAATATGATCCAGGGGAAAGAGTTGATCATCGACTGACTCCAGGGACAAAGAGTCGCTGACCGAACCAGTCCAGGAAAAATCAGGTTGACTTCCCGGTCATTCAAGGGAAAAGAACAGATGACCGAGTTGCCCCAGGATAAATAGTCAAGGACTGAATCGGTCCGTCCAGGGAAGACGAGATGACCAAGTCAGTCCAGAGAAAGCACCGCTGACAGACCCAGCAGAAGAGTGCTGTGCAGTCAATGACTGAGTCACTAGGAGGGACAGGTGAGGATAAGTTTAAAGGAAGTGACTCCCTCAGTTCAGGGAGAACAGTCGATGACAGAGTATCTCCAGGGAAAAGAGTCAACCACCGACTGAATCGCTCCAGGGGGGAATAGTAGATGACTGATTCAGTCCAGGGAGGAGGGTCCTGAATCCAGCCCACACAGTAGCTCAGTGCTCCTCCTCCTTGAGCTGACTCCAGAATCTGTCCCCGGCGGCAGTGACCCCCGCAGCCTTGGAGGTGCTCACCTCTTCTGTTTTCCTGTCTCAGAAGCCAGTCCTGCTGCAAGCCCCTGGGCCCCAAGGTTGCAAAAGCCTTTAGTTGCAGACAGTGAGGCCCCTCTGGCTCCAGGGCCTGCCTGAGCCGCAGCAGAGGGTGCGCCTCCCTCCACCACCCTTCTCTCTGCACTTTGAGTGACAGCACCCTGCGCTCCAGTCCGCTCCTAAGCGAATGACGCCTCCGTCCTCTTCTTGGAGCATGGGGTGCATGAACCCTCCAGCTCGCAGCGTCCACCCTGACTCTTCAGGCTTCCTCTGTCCGGCTCAGATCTGCAGCCGAGGCTCCGCACTCCCTCTGTGGACCCTTCTGAGAGCTGTTTCAAGACCATCCATTTACTTGTCGGCAATGCATTTCTGTCTGTCTTCTTAATGCCTCATCCTTTTATCCACCTGTCTTGTCCTGCGGCACAGCTAGCGTCTGCCAGGGCTTCCTGTGGGCCTGCAGGCTCCGCTCTGCCTCTGTGAAGTCGTAAATCGTGTGTCCTGCTGCTTTCTTCTTCTTTGCACGGACTCACAAATCATCGTATCAGCGTCCACCATGCATCACTTTCCTGCTCTGTACCATTTCTTGCAGAAGGTGCAGGTCACGTGGCCCAGACCTCTTCAGAGGGCCAGGGAAATGGAAGGAGCTTTTAGTGGGGTTTTGTCTGCACATCAGCGGCAGCAGCGTTGCCGGCCCTTTTTATCCTTAAATGCACGAGTCGGTGATGATGGAGAAGAACTTGCATCTGTGATTCCCTAGACTAGAGTGGAAAGCTTGTGGAGCACGAGTCGGAAGCAGTAAGATCCCAGGGTGACGGAGACTCAGTCGACATTCTCTCATCTCCAGTGTTGCAAAAATGCTGCCCACAAACGACACGAGATCCACCATAGAGTGACTGGGAAATAAGGAAGACGCGTGAGCTCGTATTTAAAAATGAAAAAAATAAGAAGCCAGGTCAGGGCGACCCCCGAGATCCGTGATGTCATCTTGCATCTTGCTTCTGGTGGCTGGTTTCTCAGGAATCATCCCACCCGTCTGGAGTCCGTCGATACTGGTGGTGGATGTGGGAAGGCACACTTCCTTTTTTTAAATCATGTGTGCACAGCGACGATGGCCTTACTTAGCTTTCCATCACTGAGACAAAATGCCGGAGAAAAGCAACACGAAGGAGGAAAGACTTGTTTGGGCTCACACTTTAAAGGTCTCAGTCAAGGGTCACCTGGCTTCATGGCCGTGGGCCAGAGGCGAGGTGGACCGTGAAGGCAGAGAAGGTGACGTGCAGCCGAGAGCAGGTGGCAGGAAGCAGACGCTCCGAGACCAACTCCCTTCAACTCGGTCCAACCTCCACCCGTTTACCTGCTCCCAGTGACTCGTTCAGCTATGAATCCACCAGCGGATGAACCCAGGGCTGAGCTCGGGGTCCCCAGGATGCAGACACCTCCCCAAGCCGCACCTCTGGACGTGGCCGCACCGGGGACCAAGCCTCAGCATAGGAGCCCTCAGGGAACTCTCCGGAACCAAACCATGATGCCCATAGAGCCATGGATTAAGGAAATCAGTGCTCTCAGTTTGTCCTACAGAATTAGACTGTTACCTTGATTCCATAGTATTTAATATGTATTATGTGCTTATTTAACGTGTGTACGTGTTTTTATATATATGTATGTGTGCATCTATACCTGTGTGTGTATACATATTATATATGCACATATCTTCTGATTGACGTGTTCAGTCATCTCTTCGCTATATAAACAAGGACCTCACGAAATATTTTAATCTCTGGCGACATGCACAGGCATGGACACACGAACACACTTGAACGTCATTATACAAACACTACATCTTTCATGAAATTCTTGGTTTACTACTGGACCTTAAGAATATTAAATGTCTCCCCTGGGATTTTCATCGGCCTGCATGAAACGGACGTGCTTGTGATTCATGAAATTAAGTATTCAAACTTAACACGCTATCACCATCTCTGCTCAGAGTTTGCATTTTGCAGTGAACGTTTTAGCGGTTTCTACATATACAGTCCGGTCCTTTCTTATTAGGTTTGTTTCTGTGAATTCATCATTCACAGATGAGTGAGAATTTTAAAAAAATTTTTTTTTCAGAGAAATTATTAGGACTGTAGAGAAAAACAATTGATTGTTGTATGTAAGTGAATTGAGGCTGATAAATCATGCTGGGAAGATTTGCTTAAATCTAGTTGGTTTTTACTAGTCTCTAAATAGTCTGCAAATAGAAATAATTGTCTCATGTTTTCATCTTGACACGATTTTTGCCTTTTTGTGTTTTATTAGATAATTGTTTCGGAATCTCACACTTTGATTGACACTTGTTATTGTGGTTAAATCACATTTATCATTTTCAAACAGTTTTATTTTTCTGTATCTGCTTCACTTATATTTTGCATTTGTAAAAGCTGTTTGATTCAACAGATACCTCTGTGCCATCTATTGATGCACTTACGTGGGTTTTTCTCTTCCGAGTTGTGTTATGAATTATGTATGTTGATATAATTCCTTATGTTGAACCGTTTTTCATTTAATGGAACGAATTTTACTTAATTACAGTATATTATTCTTTGGCTCTAGATGCGCCTAAGTTCTGCCAGCATTTTATTTAGAATTTTTCACCTGTATTCATACAGAAAATGATTCTGTCTTTTTTATTCTATCATCCTTTTATTTTTCTGCTAATATAATATTCCCATATGAGTTTGGATGACTTACCTCTCTCTCTCGTCCACGATATTTTAAACCAGTGCTTCTCAAAGTTCACCATGTGTGAAGATCACCTGGAAAGTTTTTTAAATGACAGATTTCTTCCCCCTCCCACTCCCCAGGCTACTAATCAGTGTAATGCGGAGAGTCCTGAGATTTCCGTTTCTCACCAGTTCCCTGGCAAAGCAGTTACTGGTGGTGGACTAGCATCTTATACCATGTTCGGAGACAACGGTATGAATGATATCGGAATCACTAATCACAAAAATCAGTCATTAACAGATTAAAGTTCATCACGATTTCACACGTTGAGCTGGTCGTTATACTTCCCTAGACAATAATTCATTTCCCTTGTTCACTCTGTTGCCAAGTCTGTATAATATTCCTTTATGATTCTTTCGTGACTCTTTATAAACTCGGTGCATTAAAGCAGAGTCCGCTTTGGTCAGCATTGGTAAGATTTTCTCCATATTTCAGAGGGTCTGTAATATTTTGTGTGGCTTTCGTTTGGGGGGGTTGCTGCTGGGGTTATTTTCTTTTGTTTTGCTATTTTCCTGGAAAAAGTGTCTATTTCCCAGTCCGCTCATCTGTTATCACGGGAACGATGAGCATCAGAACGTTGGAGAGACGTTTCTCACGGTCGACTCCAGAAGGAACACTTGTGATTTTCAGACGTCATTGTCTCGAGAATGTTCTTTCCTGGTTAGTTTGTGGAATGCAGCCAGACGGGTTGTGCTTGGCTGGCTTTCAATTGGAGATTTCTCCTTTTCTCTGTAGCATGATGTCTTTCTGTGTTACGTTCGGAAATCCTTCCAGAATATTTCAAAATTGAGTTCGACGCTCTTCACATCTCTGTCCTTGCTGGAGCTTGGACAGAAAATGATCATGTTGTACGCATCTGTCAGAGTCACGTGACAGAACACATCGTAGGTCCTCAAAGTTTTCAATCGAATTCAATCTCGGTTAGATTCTTGTTTCCAGTTTCGGCTTCTTGAAAACCATCAGTATCAATTCTTTGCTCTGTAGATCCGGCCGGAATCACTTTACTGACTTCCTTTCTTACCACTAAGTATTTTTCCAATCATCTTTCTAGATTGGTAAGCAAATCGTCTGTCATTAGTTCATTCTTCTGTTTATATAGCTTCCCATAAAAAGCTGAATAATGGGAATTATAAGGAAACTGTATTTCAAAATGTACTGTGTTTCCTTCAGTTGGAATGACAGCGTCCAGCAAGCTCTTCTGGTCTGGTGAAAACGAGTTTGGTAAATGACATTTGTGACTCACGCCTGGTTGTGGGCTGCTGGGTTAAAACCCATGACGCTGTCTTGCATTTTCAAAGGATCTTTTAGCTGCTGGGTGAAGGTTCGCAGGAAACCATTTTATACACTACTCACGTTATTCCAGCACCATTATTCCAAGCCCATGGAAAAACAAAATCAAATTAAAAGTGCCATTATACAAGAATCGGATCTCCATCACCCAACAGCCCAGCCCCCTGAAAGAACAAGAAGACTTCACATATGGGTTCCCCAAACAACACCCAAGTTCCTTCATGTTACAAAATCTGCAAAACAGTGGTGTAGGAAACAGAAATCGCCATTTCCTTTGAGATTTTTTTACACCTTTGTTAAGAGACTTCAATTTGAAAGTTGATCACCTGATTCATACCAGAAGCCCCGCAGCTAGTTAGTGCCTGGACTTTAGCCTGGACCAGACCAAGAATGAGAAATTCCAGATGAGTCTCCCCAGTTAGGTCTGCAGGTCCTCTCTGTCTCAGGACGGCTCCTCCAGGCAGCAGAGCGCAGACTTCTTGGTCTCAGGACGCCTTTACGTTCCTAAAGATTAGAGAGGGTCCCGAAGGAGTCTGAAGAGCACATTTTCTTTCTTTGTGATTCACCACATTTGAGATGCAAACTGAGGCATGGCCGTGATAGTCACTCAGGAGCCTTCTGACGGTACCTGAATGACGTGCAGAAAATAAACGTCATCTGCAAAGCCAAATCCAGACGTGGACAGGGCTTCATGGTCTTGTGGCTCCCTTTAATCTTTGGCTTTATGCAGCCTTTTGCATTCTACTGTTAATGGCCTCATTCAGCGTATTGTGAGGTTTTGGTTGGAATCCGCGAAGAACATCAGTCTTACACGGAAATATAGTTGGAAATGAGAAGAGGTGTTTTAATAACCTTTTTCAGATAATAGTGGGCATTCTTCCTTGGCACCGTACCCAGCCTCTAAAAGGAATAGTTTCTTAAAGATTGCTTAAAATTTGGAATCTGTCATCAGCAGGTGTGACGGTTTTGTAGGCTGCTGTATTAAAATCCACGCATCTAGCTGGACACAGGGGTGGCGCGTGCCTATAACACCATCGGCTCAGGAGGCTGAGGCAGGAGGATTGCAACTTTGAGGCCAGCCTCTGCAACTTAGTGAGGTCCTCAGCAACCTAGGGAGGCCCATACCAACTCAGTGAGATCCTGTCTCTAAAAAGTATATATAATTTTTAAAAAGGGCTGGGGATGTGGGTCAGTGGTTAAGAACTCCTGGGCTCAGCCAATCCAGAAGGAGGAAGGAAGGAAAATCCGTGCATCCATCTTGCATTTCCAAAGGATTTTCGAACCACTGCGTGATTTCGTGTGATAATGCATTATGCAATTACAAATTGGTTTTTCAGGACTTCCAAGTACTCACATACTTTATCGCACCACATTAAAATATATCCCACTTGTTAAAATCAACCTTAATCTCTCAAGGAAAGACTTTAAGGATTGGGAAGCTGTCAGACATCGTCGGGGACAACATTTCCTGTCAATCATTATCCCTGGAATGACCAACTCGATCTCGTCACTTGGCACAAGCCGTCCTCACGTCTGGAGGGCAACGGCTCTCCCTGCAGCTGCTCTTTCGAGCAAAACTGATATGACATAAAAAGAAAAGGTGATCCAAAACTTCTACGGAAAGCCTCCCTTCTCCAAAAATCACAACCTGTGCACAGTCTCACCTCATCACACCAAACGTGAGGGACCGTGTACCCCAGGACCACACCCGAGCAAGACCCACCTCCTCTCCTGCCTCACCGAGGACATCCTTCAGAGAAGCTGGCTCTTTTATCAACCACCAGCACACAGTGGGGCCGTGGGCTGTGAGAACTAGCAGTTTATGACCACCGAATTCATGTGTACAACCTTCAGAAGCTTTATCTGTACAGAAGCAGTTCCACGGAAAAAAGGGAAATGTCACCTTGGCATTGCCCTCTAGACCTGTGAACCCCGTAAGGACACCCCGTCCTTGATTCTCACCTATACTTTCTACCACAGTCACACGGTGCAGCTGATTGTCTTCCTCAGAGAACCATCTAATTGCTCTCTCATGTGACAACATTTGGAAAATTCACACCGGATATTTGGAAGGTTGTCTTGATTGACACCCAGTATCTTAACGACAAATGCAGCATTTGTGTTTGCAAAATGCACCCTGATCCCTTAAGGCCGGGAGGATTCTTGGTGAAGGACCACAGTAAGCACAGAATCCGGGCAAAGGATGATCATCTTCCAGTCTCCAGAATGAACGACTCTGCGAGGCTGTGAATCATGGGGAGTCATGATTTATAACTCCGTGATTGATCTCTCAGAGGCGTTAGGTAGGAAAAATCGCTTGGCTGGTGAAATCGAATTAAGTGAGGCCCAGCAAAGGGCAGAATGAAAGAGAAACAGGTGAAATGTTCGTGCCCATCTGTCACTGGATGTTCTGGGGGAGACTAGAAGTTCCGGCAGAAACTTCTCTGCGGGGCAAAGTTCTAAAGAGGAATCAGGAAGGAAAGGAAGATAACCCAGGGAGAAGAAGTTCAGAAGAGAGAAAGAGCAAAACATTGATTAATAGCCTCCCTTTCTTTCTTTTTTAACAATTTTTGTTTGTTCTCATTAGTTATACATGACAGCAGAATGCATTTCGGTTTGTCGTACACACATGGAGCACAGCTATTCATTGCTCTGGTTGTGCGATATAGAGTCCATAGCATCTGTGCGATCATAGAGTACCTAGGGTAACGATGTCGATCTCATTCCACCATCTTTCCCACTCCCCTGCCCCGGTCCCTCCCCTCTGCCCAACCCAAATTTTCTCCTTTCATCCTCCCACCCATTATAGATCAGCATCCACATTTGGTCTTTGGTTTTTATGGGATTGGCTTATGTCACTTAGCATGATATTCTGAAGCTCCATCTATTTACCAGCAAATGCCAGAATTTCATTCTTCTTTAAAGCCAAGTAATATTCCATTTTGTGTATAAACCACATTTTCTTGATCCATTCATCTACAGAGGAGCATCTAGTTTGGTTCCATAGCTTAGCTATTGTGAGTTAAGCTGCTACAAACACTGATGTGTCTGCGTCACTGTAGTGTGCTGATTTTAAGTCATTATAATCACCCCTTTGATCCCAGACAGGTCAGTGGGGACAATTGATCAGGTGCATAACTGGAGATTTCTGCCAGTGGTAAATGATGCTGCAAATGCCCTTTGCTACTCTCTCATCTCATGGTGGTTGTGTAGCCAGCCAACATCAAAACCCCAAGGAGCCTTTCCAGTCCTGAGCACACCAGGCTTGTGAAAGCTTAGAACCAGCGCACTGACCAGCTGGTGTCTAAACAGTGTGGGGCATCAAACCAGCTCAGAAGAGGCCCTCGGTGTTCTGGGCAAATTCTGCAAGAATTTTCTTGACCCCCAGAATCAGCCCAGAGGGAAAAAAAGGGGGGATTTCTGGAGCAAGAATCGGTCTTTTGCATATTCTTGAAGCCGATGCTGCTTCATGGAACATCTAGCTCCCTTAGACACGAACAGGGAATTCACAGACCTCGTGCGGTTTTTCCACGAAGTCGCCTGAGACTGGGGCTCGTTCTAGAATCGAATGATGCTAGAATGACTTTCTAATCCTCGGTCACTGCAGGACATTGCCTGAGTTATTAACATAAACTTTTTTTTACCCAACTATCCGTGTTTGTTCTCTTCTGGAGATTTCACCCCTGGAATATTTAAGTTTGGTGAACGTGGACCAGGCTTTAGCAGGAGAAGGAGCAGCCAAGGCCCGTGTCCCCATGCCTCCTGTCAATCGCCAGCTGTCAATCATGCAAAGGAAGCCTTGTGCTGGGCTAAAACTCATGGTCACTCCCCCAGGGCTGTCGGCCAAACAACTGTTTATTGAAAAGCTGTCGTGCGTCCCTCTGATCCACGACGTGACCAGCTCGCAAGGGATGCACCTGAGGACTGAGAAGTCGAGGCTGGCACGGGAGGAAATTCAGGAGAAAGGACAGAGCGCGCTGTGACCCAGAGCGGAGCGTGGAATCGCCGTCGAAAGTGCTCCCGGGTCCGCGGAGGGAGATGCCGCAGGGAGGACCCGCCGCCCCCGGCAGGAAGTGGGTCGCAGCTCAGTGGTCTGGGTGGAGCGAGGTCACCACCTCAGGTAAGGCCATGACGTCGAGGGGACGCTGGGTCCCATCCTTGGGAGTCTGTGCAGGTCTGCCATCCCGGGTCTCCAGATGTCGATCAAGCATGTTTGCAAAATTGAGAAGCATCGGCTTGACGGTCACAGGAAACCCAAGATGGAAAATGCAAGGAGCGCTGGCCAAGGAGCAGGGAGCAGCGAACTCGGCCTCCACCTGGAGAGGCGTCTCAGGAGACCTTTCCCTCTGACGTCTTCCCCGTCCAGACGACCAGGCGAGGTGAATGTGCATGCCCCGTCGGGCTTGTCGCCGCCGACTCTTCTATCAGGTTAAGGGGCAGCCTGAGGAAGGGGCACTTATATTCTGGGCTGGGGGCTGTGATTCAGATCATGTGGTCAGTGGCGATGGAGAGTCTCCTGCCAATCAAGGCCGGCGCTGCGCGCTTTTGCAAACCTGGGCCTGGGGAGGTAAAGACGCTGGGGAGACACCAGGTGGGTCCGCACACAAGGCCCACAGGCCACCTGCTGAGGCTGCAGATGGACACTCCCAACACGGTGACCTTCTGCCACAACAGATAGGATGCCGAAGCAGCAGAGAAGCTGCGTCGGAGGACCAAGCACCGAGTGGACACTGGGTTGACCTGCGTGGAAGGAAGGGGAAGAGCAAATGAAGAACCGGGTGCTTCCCCGCCCAGCAGCAAGGACCACGTCGAACGGGAATCAATACAGCAGCTGGCACTGAGGTCATCCTTCACTGACCCTCGGACAAGGCCTGCCGCTCACTAACGAGTGGCCGATCTGGGAAAGGAGACAGGTGCGCCTTCTTCTCCAACGTTTTAGTAACTCTGGAGACAGGACATGTCCATAAACAACCCCAAACAGGCTCAGCACCGCAAGCACGAAACTTGTAAAGCTGTGATCCGAGAGCCACAAAAATACAATAGAAACTGTGCATGGAATAAGGAACCCAGGACCCAATTTGAAAGGCAAATGAGGCCACATCAAACTGACAGGCAGAAGTTTTGCAACTCACAACAATGAGATGTAGGATACAAGCATCAAATTTCCTAGCAACTGGTCTAAGTCTCAACTGTTGGTCTTTCTTGAGGTTGTCCCATTGCTTTGAATGTCATTGTCTTGCGTTCATTTCCATCATTCTGGTAGAAACCATTCAGAAGCATATGTTTTGGTCAGTATCACAGGACAGACAGGGACAGGTGACTCTGTAACCCAAGGGTAAGGCTGCTTGCATTTCTTGTTAATGGCATAGGCATGTTAATGGCATATGCTCATTAAGGGAGAGGTTACTCAACGGAACATGGAAATGTTCATGGTATACTAAGTGCTGGGCAAATAGACAGGCTAGTAGCCCTGCTTACTGCAAATAACCAAAGAGCTTACTTAGTAGAAAAGACCTTTGACCTGGGAAATCGTAGAGTTCATACATTTTCTTCTTATCAATTAAATAAAACCCACACTTCATTCCCTGGAGTCACTTTTAAAAAATTGCTTTATTTGTTTTAATAAGTTAAACATGACAACACAATGCATTTATGCACTTGGATAAATCATACATAAATAATTTCTCAGTTTTCTGCTTGTACATGTTGTAGGATCACATGTGTCATGCAGTCACACATGCACATGAGTCATCATGTCTGTTCACTCTACTGTCCTTCCTATCCCACACCCCTTTACCTCCTTTCACTCCCCTCTACCTTATCTGGAGTAACTATTTTTCCCTAGCAACCCCTCTCCTTATTGTGAATTAGCATCTGCATATCAGAGAAAACATTCAGCCTTTGGGGTTTTTTAATTCATTTTTATTGTAAACAAATGGGTTTGGCTTATTTCACTTAGCATGATAGTCTCTAACTGCATCCATTTACCAGCAAAAGCCATAATTTCATTCTTCTTCAAGGCTGAGTAATATTCCATTGTGTATATGTACCGCGTTTTCTTTATCCACTCATCTGTTGAAGGGAACCTAGGTTGGTTCCATAGTTTAGCTATTGTGAGTTGAGCTACTATAAACACTGATGTGACTGTGTCACTGCAGTGTGCTGATTTTAAGTCCTTTGGGTATAAACCGAGGAGTGGGATAGCTGGGTCAGAGGGTGGGTTCATTCCAAGTTTTCTGAGGAATTTCTGCAATATTTTCCAGAGTGGCTGCACCATTTTGCATCCCCACCAATGTAAGTGTACTTTTTGCCCCATATCCTCACCGACATTTATTGTTGTTTGTATCTCAAAGTCACTTTCAAAAATAACATTACCCAGATGATACAAGTTCCCTTCACACTGGAGCTTTTAAATGTCCTGATTTCACATTTCTCATTCACGTCCTTTTTATATTCTCTAGAATCTGGCTCTGACATTACATAGATCTGCAAGAAACTAGAGTCTGTCCCTCTCTGATAAGTTCCAGAGTCATTGTCTTCTCTTACTTGTGTTTCCTGCTTTGATTACTATGCTCAATGACCCACAAGAGATTTTTCTTATTTTGAGTCTCCCTAATCTACAAAGTCTGAGCTTTGTGACTTTGAATTCCTAAGAGGTTGAACAATGTCTCCCTCTGATCTGCCTGCACTCCTTAATGTTAGCTGAGCCAGCAGTGTGTAAAGAGACCGTGTGGACCAATGGCAATGCCTTTTTTATAAGGAAATAGAAGATAAATACCTTTTAAGGTTGCCTTTGGTACGAGCCACGTTTGAAAGGCTGTCGATAGGTTGAGATTTTTGTATCCAGCCACTGGTCACAAATGAAGGCCAGCTCCACTGTAATTTTATCTGAAGAAGGGGTTGAGACGGAAATGGAAATGGCTATCCAGCACCTGAGATTGCTTTCCTACCATTTCCGTTTTATGTTCAAAAGCTTTTATTTTCGGAAACATTTTCTGCCTTTTCCTTTCCACGGGATCAAATCCGCAGCTTGTTCCTGAGTCTCCCTCCCTCCCTCCCTCCCTCTCCTCTCTCTCTCTCTCTCTCTCTCTCTTTCTCATTTAAATTGCCTTAGAATTAGACTGTACAATGCCTTGCCTCTTCAAAGCTTCACAGTGAAATTCCTGGCGAGACCCAGGGCTGTGTCTGAGAACAGAAAGCACCAAAGCTACCCTCATTAGCTCCCCGGAGTAACGTGGGTGGCGGGAGACATCACACAGGTCTGGGCCCAGCATTTTATAGCTCCTATTTCTTTTCTCACTGGTGCCCGTGGGTGAGAATCCATGTCACAAGGGAGAAAGCTTTCCCAGGCTGGAGCCTAGGATCAGGTGAGACAGCAGAAGAAAAACCCAGACAAAATAAGGCGGCACAAAGAACTCCTGGGGCGGGCGAGCCTTCCATCCCCCTGAGTACCAACCACTTAGAGGCACCAGATTGCAAAGAACGGCTCCTATTCAGCCACACAGACTTTCCCCGAGTCTCCTCCTTTCTCTGAAACCATCTGATAAATCGCCTTGCAATGGCTCAAATTTCCCCTGGAAAGGTGTGATAGATCCCCCTCTGACTGGTTTCCATACAGAAATCAACTCTTCACAGGGTGGCCATCGACTTCCGGCCTCCCTTTCCACTCTCTTCCCGAGAAGGCTTCTGGCCTTGCTGGCTTGAGTTTTCAGAGTCACCAGAGAAGAACAAGGACCAGAACAAACCACCCTATGACAGGCAGGGAAAGGCCGATGGTTCTGGAGCTGTCCACTGTTCCAGTGCTGAAGTCAATATGGCCACCAGGATGTTGGAGGGCCAAGATGTGATAGTCTGTTCTGTAAGATGAACATATTCTGGGCTGGAGAAAATCATGACAAGATGGCGCTGCTTTGTGATGAATGGGAAGCTGCCGTCGTTGAGATGAGAAAACATGATTGTTCCCATGTCCCCCAAAGAGAAACACGTACGGTTCACAATGAAAACGAACTCGTCCGTATTGTACCCGTGTGTATCAATATTGTACCGATCATGTGGGTGTGAATATATAATTTTATCTATAGATGTGTGTGTGTGTGTGTTACATGGAAAGAGGTCGCAATGGTATCTGGGTGCTTAGGGCCAATTTTTGGATTTTCTAAGTAAAGACTTTGGGGACAGAGGTCAATGGACTTGTTTGAGGTCATCCAACTAGAAGGTATTCTGCAAAACCCAAGTTCCCTGCTGGGACCACCCAATCACAGTTTCTGTCTTTACAATGATTCAACATGGGTCTTCTCAGGGTGATCACTTCTCGTTTGAGCTTTATTTTAAAATTCTAAGCTAAGTTTGGTAACACTGGACCCCCAAACATAGATAAAACTTAGATTTCAAGCTTGATTTTGACTTTGAAATCTACAAGTTAATCCGAATCACACGTAAAGCTTCCTTGACATGGTGTCACTTAATGCAAACCATTTGACAACCGATATAAAATGGGTACGTCCAATTATGTGCAAACAGGCCATTCGGCAGATAGACCAGGCATAGAACCCCTACCCAATGATCAATAATAAACTGCAATACGGGCCACCGACAGTGTTTGCAGATTTCCCAACTTCAACACGTCTTTCAGGTGCCCCCCAAAAAGCAATGATTAATTAGCCATATTTGATAATTTTATAAAGCATCAGGTGAGCCTGATCTTATAATTAAAGAGTCTTTAGATACTTGTCTTGAGTTCTTCGGGTTTTTTTTTTTTTTTTTTAAGCCTTAGGAACACACCTCAGTTCCTCCTCGGATTCAGTATGCATCTTTAAGGAAGCCAACTCTATTTCTAGAACAGGGTTCTTGCAAACAATGATCAGAGTGTAAATGTATGCAAATACAGCGCTTCACCTTAATTACTTCACCAGCCGGTTGTCAGCACCTCTTCCATGGTTTTGCTGATTAGCAAGCGATCTCAAATAATTATTATTTCATCTACAATTACAATGATTCCCAGCCCTGGCTTCCGGCCCAGCAAGGGCCCTGCCTCCACCCCCTCTCCCCTCCCCTGTATCTGCTCTTCTGGAGTCAGGCAGCGTCTGTGCTGAGCAGCCCCAGTGGCCAGAGACCCCACCTGATTTTTAAATAAATCTCCATGAACTCCTGTACAATCTTGCCAAGCTAAGTCTCAATGGCTACAAGCAAAGAAGGTGCCTAAGACCCGCAAAGAGGGTCTTCATGAGGCAAAGATACCCTTCCGGCTGCTTGTTGGATTCCCATCAGTCACCAATTGCCCTGGCTTTCCCAAAATCTTGAAATTCTCTGAACACTCCAAGCAGAGTTTCAAGAAAATAATTCCAGAATAATAGCAAATGACAGGGACATGTCGGGGTGCAGAGAATCAGGATGTTGTTTTCCTTGACGCAGAAAGGACTATAACTTGTATTTCCAGGTCTGCAGAATGATTGATAGCCTGAACAAAGTGACAGGTGACTTAGGAAGTCAGAAAGGAGCCGTAACTAAACCTGGTGAGAAACCAGTGCTGTAGTAGGGACTGGATCGTCAGCCATTAAAGATGCCCCTTGTTAAAGCAAAGTCTTATTTCAGCAGAAAGAACACAGAGAGGAGTCTTGTTCCCGGTAAGCATTCGGTACATATGTGTTGACTGCATTAAGAATGAATTAAGAGAATGCTGTATAAATAACCAGAATAAAAACTGATTTAAAAAGAAAGACCCATAACTGCCAGCTGAATGGATTGCTTACCAGGATCCTTCAGGGTGGTGACTAAGTGACATACAGGATGTTATTGCATTGGCTACATTTGTTGACAACGCTTATGAAAACTCAGAAACCCTTGCATGGCCTTTCAAGGGTCTGCAAGGAACATGTTCACAGTCAAAATCCCCACTTCCTGTTCTGCTGGTACAGAGTCCCATTTAAAAATAAGCAGTGGCACCAATGAACCCCTCTTACCTTGCGAGCTTCTGTTTTCTCGTCTGTATGATGCAAGTGATCATTAAAAAAGAAAACCAAAACCAGTTCCTGTGCCAGGAAGCTCCTCTGCTATGAATAAAGTCTCCTTTTCCTCTTGTGGTCCTGGAGATTAAAATACCGGGGCTTAACCACTGAGTGACATTTCCAGCCCAGCACTTTTTAATTTTTATTTTCAGACAGGCTCTCACTAAGTTTCTTAGGGCCTCGCTGAGTTGCTGTGGCTGGCCTCCAACTTGTGATCCTCCTGCCTCAGCCTCCGGAGCCACTGGGATGGCAGGTGTGACCCACTGCACCTGGCGGGAAGAATCTCCATTCATTGACACAGGTGACTCAGGAGTTTCGACATCTCATCTAGGAATGGGACACTATCTTCTCTACCAGAGTAATTAAATGGATGATTTATAGCATGCTTTTCTCATGAAGGTCTTTGAGATTTTTTTTCCCCTTATCCAAGTATAAACCTAAAATATTTCAAGTTCCTCCTGAGAATGCACATGAACCACCTTTTAATATATAAAACATGTATTTCCTCATTCAGTATTCTATTTGTACGCTGGGGATATTGACATCTCACATGTTTATTAATAGAAACATCCAAGGGCTGTGTTTTTATCCCCCCCCACCCCCCATACAGTCTGGTTTCTGAAAAGTTTAAAGCTCTTTACCACCATTACATTTGTCTCTACGGAAGGACGCACCAAGACAGGAAATGTCAATCGAGCGCTGAGCAGGGCATTCCACGTTACCAGGCAACCCGATTTCTAGCAGCACACTTTAAAAGAACCCTTTACGCATGGAGACGGAAGACCCAGTAATATACCATCCGTCAAGAAGTGGCAACGATACGGGATGAGAGATTTCAGAGCTTTTCAAACAGGGGTTTTACCAAGTGTTTGCAGGATTCCTTAAGGATGGTGACATCAAATCCACATACCCACCCTCAGAAGGGGAGGTCCTGCCCGGGGGTAAATAAATGCCCAGGCACTAAACCCCAGACAGGGAAAGTGTGATGGTCCTCAAATTCTCCTCAATCCAGAGGGCTAGAGGGAGAAAATCACCTGGGACTGTGAGTACTGTGGGTGCTCAGGCATCCCTTCCTGCCTATCCTTTTCCTGACGTCTATCTTCCTTTGCTTCCGATGGAGGCTGATTTTTTAAAAATTTGTTCTAATTTGTTGTTCATGACAGCAGAAGGCATGGCTGCATTTTGACAGATCAGACATAAATGGAGGGCCGTCTCTCATTTTTCTGACTGTCCATGTTGCAGGATCACATGGTCATGCAGCCACATGTGCACATGAGTCATCATGTCTGTTCACTCTACTGTCCTTCCTGCCCCACACCCTTCCCTCCCTTCACTCCCTGTACCTGATCTAAAGTACCTCCATTCTTCCCTAGTGTCCCCCTTATTGTGAATTAGCATCCGCACCTCAGAGAGAACATTCAGCCTTTGTTTTTTGGGGTTTGGCTTACTTCGCTTAGCGTGATATTCTCTAACTCCTGAATCTGATATATTTCATTGAGCATGTTCTCCAGTTCCATCCATTTATCAGCAAATGCCACCATTTTATTCTTCTTTACGCTTGAGTAAATCTCCGTTGTGTCTGTAGCACATTTTCTGTAGCTAGTCACCTCTCCGTGAGCACCTGGGCTGGTCCCACAGCTCGGCTCTTGTGAATTGCTCTGCCGTGGACAGTGGTGGATCCGCACCACTGTAGTGCACTGACGTGCTTTCTAGAGGTTGGGCTTCCCTACAGCCTTCCATATCCAATCCCCACGTTGGAGACATCTGCTGAATCCAACCTTTACCAGCTACTCCACCGTCCACCACCATGCTGAGGAACGCTCCTCCATCCCTAAGCCCTGAGTCTACAGAGGAGGAAATTCTGTCTCACTCAGGGTCTAATGAGGAATGGAAGGACCCAAATGAGATCCACCATGAGATCTTCCACCAGGAGATCTGGCTAGCATCCGCACCTCCCATAGAACCAAAATCCTCTTATCACCATTCCATGGGCTTTGAGCACTAACATTGCTGTGCTTCAGAATGAAGTTAGAATCATGTGAGTTCCTGAACAGTTAATTTTGGGGTCCAAACAAAGCTCGCCTTTTGGTTGAACCTTCTGTTCTTTGCTACATGACGTATATTGAACCAATTCAAGGAATTCTTAATTAGGGTTATTGTCTTCTCTGTTAGCACCATCAATGGAGAAAAGCTCATTTTAAAAAGTGGTAAAACCCTAGTGAGTATACATGTTCAAGTGTTGATATCCTTGGTGAAATTAATTTAGGATATTTATACACGAGGAGATAGTTAATAGACTTTCTCTTATTGCAATATTCCCACTTCTAGGAAACGACTATAGTTTCAATTTAGCCTGTATTTTTCTCTATTTGGGGAGATGTTCTTACTAACTAACCATATTATATAAAATGAGGTGTCACTTTAAAGCATTTTTATAAAGATTAATTTACTCTGTTATATGGGCCTCATGAAAGGAATAGGAAAATCATCTTCTCGTCTAAATTTGTGCCCTTCTATCTATTTCAAAATTCCCTAACAAAACTAGGAAGTCTAACTGTGAAAAAGAGCCCCATATGACAAAGTCACGTTCTTTAGGTGTGAACAGAGGGTAAGAACTTGCAAATGAAGCGATGTTTACCGTTAGCTCGTTAGTGGCAACAAAATCTGCCTCCACGGAACACTTCAGCTTCCGGATAAAGACAAGGTCAACCTTCTGCTGCTAAGCAAGAATTGCTCCTGTGTGTGCAGTTGGGCTGGTAAAATAGAAAAACAAAACAAAACAAAAAAAAGTTTAGGTGGGTACAGGAGAGAGAGAGAGAGACAGAGAGAGAGAGAGACAGAGAGAGACAGAGACAGAGACAGAGACAGAGAGAGAGAGGAGAAGTAGCAAATGAGAGAATCATGAATAGAATATTTGGAAATCCAATCTTGGCATCCAAAGGTTGAAGAATGGAGTCTGAAATGTATGTTGAAATGAAGCTGGATAAAGGTCCATTTTCCCAAAGAGATAAATTTGGCCATGTTGAATGTAGTCCAATGTGTCTTGGAGTTGACATATACAAAGAGCTTTCAGATAAAGAGAAAATGTAAAAATCCCCCCAAAGTTTTTTCAACATGGGAAACAACACAAGCCCTGTTCCTCGAGTGGCTGGTAAATAGTGGGTAAAGGCAGCTGTAGGACGTGGTATGCTGTCTATTGGGACACTCTGGAAGTCAAGCAATACAGCTAGATTCTGGTCCAGCGGGGTAATTGAGGACACCTGTTGGCCTCCCTCCCTCATGGGATGCTATTGAAATGGTCATCAAGTTATAAAAACAAATACCAGGGTAAAGGTGGGGGAAAAAAAAGGAAATACCCACACAACCTCTTAGGACATCGTGAACAGGTAGCATTAATCCATTATGGCGGAAGTCAGCATGGCGTCTCCCTTTGGGGGCTGTAGGCATCTGAGTATGCACAATTGCTTCTTCTGCAAAGGGACCAACATTCTATTTTTTTAAATCTTGTTGCTGGTGACCCGGTTTTCGTGAAAATTCATCAAGGTAGACATTTGTGATTTGTGTACATTTCTGTGTCTTCCACTAGAAGAAAACCTGAACTTAAAATTAAGTAAAATGGGTGGTCTTACAGGTCCCATAGACTCTTATCAGAGCTCTTGATGCACTTGAGAATGATAAAACTTAACACCTGAGCATGTGGGGACAGCAAGCCCAGGACAGAGAGCCGGGTGTCCTTATACCAAGTCCATAGGGTCAGACCCAACAGCCAGCTGGCAAAGGTTCTTGGGAAATACAGCAAGAGCTCACCATGCATCAGATGGTAAGTATGCGGACATCACATAGGTTTATTGGACAATCTCTTTGCAATCTAAATTTGTCTAATTTGAGACACATACAAGAATGAGCTTTTGAGACTGAAGGTACCAAATCACATATTCAGAAAAAAAAAAAAAAAAAGATTCCTGACCAACCTGGGAGGAGACCATTCATCAAGATAGCACACAACATGATCAACAGAGGTTTGCAAGTTAGTCCCGAGCGTCTTGCCAAGGGAAGCAAAGCTTCTCGCTTTCCCCCATCTGTCTCCATCTTTGCTAGGTAAGGTGAATTGGCCTACCGATGTTTTCTCATGAGAAAGCATAAGCAGTACCTGTAGGAACATCCACTTCACAAAAGTGATCGTAATAGCCAACATCGCCCCCAAAACGTCCTATCATCCCTGATGCGTGGATTGGTAGGAGTTAATATTCTCTGAACCTGAACTCCACTTGAAGACCTGGGCTACCCATTTCATAGCTGTTGCCTTTGGCTAAATCCAGCTACATCACATATGCAACCCCTCTTGCTGTGGTGTAAATGGTCCCCCAAAACTCACAGGTTGGAAACTTCCTCCCCAGTGCTACATGGTTGGGAGGTGGGGCCCCATAAGAGGATTCATGGCCCCAGATCCAAGCACCCCAAGAATAAAATCGCCCTCATAGACACACAGAGATACCAGTTCTGGGAGAGCAGGGATTTTTGGCTGTGTGTCTCTGGATAACACCTGACAATTGCAAAGGTGTCTGCACACAGTAGGTGTTCCCGAATTGTAGGCTGGATAAATAAATCATGTATGATTCTCAAGAGACCCTGCATTTCCACCAATGGAAATGGAAGAGGTCAACCTGGTGTTTAGGCAAACACCAGGTTGACCTCTTCCATTCTCTCCTTATAAAACACCCAGTCTATGGTGTTCAGTCACAGCAGCACAAAATGGACGAGAGGCCTCACAGACCTGTCATTTTTGTGTTGTGAGAACAGGTAAAGTCTACGCTCTCGGCAATTGCCCGGTAGTCCATGTTGCTATCAACGCAAGCCACCATGTTGCGCGATGGAGCTCTTGAACTTACTCCTTCTGCCTAATTGAAGGTTATTTTGGGGTCTGCAGTGATGGTTTCTTTCAATCCCCGTGATAACAGGATGAGAGAGAGTCTGCAGCAGAGGAAGATGTCTCTGTGGGGGAGTCTGACGGAGGGCAGGAGGGCAGGCATGGACCCACAGGAGAGGAGGAGCACGTTAACTGACCACCGCTGGGAGATTTCACGTCCAGCTTGCTCTGAGCGTCCTGACTCCATGAGACAACATGTGCCCTATTCTTTTTAAAAATTTTTAAAAATTTTTTTATTTGTTCCAATTAACTGTACATGAGAGTAGAATGCATTTATGCATTTCGATAGATCACATACAAATTATTCCGTTGGGAATTTATTTATGGCTATTATAGTTCTATGCCTCTTGCCACCCCCCGGTTGGATCAATGTAATGTAACAAACTGTCGTTTCTCACACCATGATTCTCTCCATGTGTGCATTTGAGACATTTTTCCAAGAGATAATTTTTATTCCTATGCACTCATTGGTTTTGTTTATTTATTATTTATTTACTTATTTTTATTTTTGCAGACTGCATTGTGATTCATTGTACACAAATGGGGTACACCATTTCATTTCTAGGGTTGGGCACGATGTAGATTCACACCATTCGTGTAATCGTACGTGTACACAGGGTGATGACGTCTGTCTCATTCCACCATCTTCCAACACAGAATATGTTTCAAGGTATTTTAATTCCAAGGAGAAATGGAAATTTGAGGCTAAACTCTAGAGAGGAGAGAGAGAGTCCGGGGAAGGAGAAAGATTCGAGACAGGTTTAAAAGCATGACCAACCAACCACCCAAGAGCAGAAATCAAAATGCAAAAGCAAAGTCGCAAAGGCCGTCTTAAACCTCACGTCATGGCATTACTGTAACTAAATAAAAAATGGTAATTTGTAATGGAAATCATTAGCTGCACCTGTGTAAATAAAATCGCCCTCCTGGACACACAGAGATACCAGTTCTGGGAGAGCGGGAATTTTTGGCTGTGTGTCTCTGGATGAAACCTGACAATTGCAAAGGTGTCTGCACACAGTAGGTGTTCCCGAATTGTAGGCTGGATAAATAAATCAAGTATGATTCTCAAGAGACCCTGCATTTCCACCAAGCAATTCATGAGTTCTGCAACTCACCCCTGTGCTTCAGGGACTCTGGCGTGAACCGGGCCCTCCCTTAAGGAGGTGTATGCGCTGATCATTCACACGGTTGCCCTGGCCAAATCCAAGCAGGGTACTCAGACGTGGGTCATCCAGCACGACAAGATAAAAGGTCGCCGTGCCCGCAGAGCCCTGTGCTTGCCGTGGGTGGGGTCTGGAGAGGACGGGTTTGCAGGGCTGGACCCCAGGGAGAAAAGTAAACCTCCAGCTGGAGGTGAGGCGCAGGAGGAGGAGGAGGAAGAAGGAAGCAGCTATCTTTGGGGAGTAGCAAGATTTTATTTCCTTGGCTCCAAAAAGGGACCCGGAAAAGACGCGAGCTGGCGGAGTTTTGTGTCAGCCTAGAAGGATTTGAGAAAAGGAAAAAAATAAATTAAATGAATTTGCACATTAGTGAGAAACAATGCCTAACATCAAATTCCGGCTGGAGGGGAGCATCATGATGTGAAAGCATGCGTCCCCCTCGTCCTTCCCTTTTGCTCTGATTCTCTGTCCCCGGGGTCCACGCTGACGTCCGCCTCATCAGGTGGATTTAATATTGATGACCTGATGCACGAGGGTCTGCGCCTCTTGCATGGAAATGGAGCTCTTTCCTTTGAAGATGGCTACGTGTCGGATTTGGACAAAAACGAAACGAACAGCTAGCTCTCTTTCAGGACTATAAATGAGACCGTCTGCCTGCATCGGAAGGCCAGGCCGCACCTCAGCCCTTGCATGTGGCTCGGGAGGTGATGCACACTCCTCACGAGGAATCTCTTCAAAGGAACCAGTGACAGATGTTCGCTTGATCTCCTTTCATGATAAAAGGTAGAGAGCAAAAGCAGGTGGCTTGTCTAAGGAACAGCCCACCAAGGTCCAGCCTCTTTCCTTGATGAGCCTCTCCTGGACCAGTGCCCGCTGCCCTCCCCAGAAGGAGGGGCTCCTGGGCCAGAGTCGGGAATCGGTGGATGCACTTTGTCTAACAGAGGAAAAAATACGCAGGGAATCAGGGAGAGAATAGTTGAGAGGGAACGAAGTCCACACGCGTAAGTCCTGTACAGAAAGCCAGCCGTGTGGGGGACGGAGACCGTGTCGCCCTGGGACCTACCGGAATGAATCCTTAGTTCACCTTCAGGACTTCTTGCTGTCCACTCAGGAATGAAGTCTGTAGGCCCCTAACAAGCAAAAAGCTCATTTCCTGAACAGCCCATTTCTCAGACAGTCATCTACACATTGATATAAACAGTTTAACGATGGTCTGCTTAGACCACGGATCATCCCAGCTAACCAAAATTGGAAGACGTTGCTGCCTGCCGTGCTAAGGATTCACAAAGGAAAAGTCTGCATGTGTACACGTATGTGTACCCGTGAGTGTATGAGGTGCTATTTATATATAAATGTATCCTGCATAGGCAACATCATAACAGGATACAAAGCATCAGATTACATATATATATATATATTGCTATAAGACAATTATGCAATATATAATGTATCATGCTAGCAATTTATAACAAATCATTGATTGACAGATGATAGGAAGACTGATGGAAAGATAGATGATAGGTAGACAGAAAGATGCATAGATGACAGATAGAAAAATAGAAAGAAAATAGAAAGCTAAAAAGACAAATAGAAAGATAGATGATAGAAAGACAGAAAGATAGATGATAGAAAGACAGAAAGATAGATGATAGAAAGACAGAAAGATAGATGATAGAAAGACAGAAAGATAGATGATAAAAAGACAGAAAGATACATAGATGATAAACAGAAAGATAGATGATAAAAAGATACATAGATGATAGAAAGATAGAAAGAGGGATAGATGATAAATAGAAAGATTCATAGATATAGATAGATAGAAATGTAGATATATGATGGAATGACAGAAAGGTAGGTGATAGAAAGATAGATGATAGACAGATACATAGACAAATAGCAAGACAGAAAGATGATAGAAAGATACATAGACAAACAGATGAGAGAAAGAAATATAGACAAATAGAAAGATAGATGATAGAAAGATACAGAGATATAGATACACAGAAAGAGATGATAGAAAGATACATGATAGGAAGACACATAGATGATGGAAAGATAGCAATATGAATAGATAGATGATAGACAGAGAGACAGATACATCGATGATAGACAGAAGACAGACAGACAGACAGACAGTAGTTCTGCAGGGTGCAGGAAGGACTGGTCCCAGGACCCCACTTGGGCACCCCATCTGCGGCTGCTGGGTCCTCCCCGTGAACTTGCAGATTGACACGCACTCAGGCTGATGATCAGCCAGCTCAGAAGACTTACAGCACCTGACAGGACCCAGGCGCTTTGTCAAAAGCGGCTCCACCGTGTCCCCCAGGGATCGGCCGCAAGTCTGCACACAGGCCGCACAGGAGGGATTTTCTTCCGGCATCAGCGATCCGCAGCCGGTGGAATCCACAGACGCAGAAGGAGGAATGCAAATGTTTCATGGGGAGACTCAGCCCTTCACCTGGGCCTCGCCAGGAGCCCTAAGTTCCCCCGCTGTTGTGCGTCCGTCCATGGAGAGATGTTGTGCATCCGTCCTGCCTCCCTTTTGCTCGGGACGCACAGCCAATTCCTTTTTCTCGGCCCTTTCACCGACGGGAGTCACGGACACGAGGAGAAAATCCTCATAAAAATGTCTTCTTTCTAATTTGATTTTTAGTAGTTCCAGCGCGCAGAAAACTTTAAATCTTCCCTGAAGCCGAAGAAACGCTTCTCTGTGGCCTCCGCTGACCTCATTTCCTCGCCGGGTCTTCTCTGGGGCTCGGAGCGAGCACAGTCGATACTGTGCACCAAAAAGAAGGAGAGATATACCAGGCAATCTGCTCGCTGCCTTTGTTCTAGGGACTTTCAATACATCTCTAGACGAGTTTAAAAAACTCATATGTCCTTGAGGAAGGCCTTTCCGTGACAAAATCGAGGAGATATTTTTGAAAGTGGGAAATAAAACGAAGCAATCCAGGTGGAGATGGGTTCAGATGCAGGCACAGAGCCGGGCGTGGAGGTGTAGGCCGAGCGTCCCAGCTACTAGAGACACTGAGGCAGGAGGATGAGATGCCCACAAGTTCCCACCAGCCTGGGTTACACAGAGAGACTTCATCCCCCGAAAGTGGATAGATATATAAAAATGCAAAGCAATGAACGCGTATCTAAGAGAGTTCATTGGCCCACCTTCAACAGCGGGCGTGAGGGATGCGCCTGCTCCTCGCCAGACACCTGGACGTCCTGCTTCAGTGAGAAGCTGGAACAGAGTCCACCGTGTCCGACGGCTTTCCCAACCCCTGCTGCTCCCTAGATAAAGTGTGCCTCAGCCAGGCCACACGAGACACTCACAGGATCTCCACCCTCCACGTCCACGTCCCACGGAGCAGAACAGAAGAGAAGCAGGGGATTCTCCGGGGTGATGTTGTCCTTGGGATTCATCTTCACCTGAAGCGATCCTGCCTCCTTCACATCGACTCAACTCACCTGCCCTGTTGGAGGAATTTGTCTTTGTCACCTAGTGGGAGGATTTGAATTTTGAAAGTCCTCCAAAAGTTCTAGTGTGAAAGGCTTGGTCCCCAGCACCTTCCCAGGTGGAACCCAGGAGGTCACTGAGGGTCTAAGCCCTGGAAGAGGAGGGAGGGGCCCTGGTCTCCTCTCCACCTCTTTGCCTCACGAGGTGAGCAGTTGGCTGCACACCACAAACTCCTCACCATTATCAGCAGCACCTCCATCAGAGGCCCAAAGCCACGGTCTTGGACTGAGACCTCCAGAACTATGACCCTCCATAAACCCTTTCTCTTTATAAGTTAATTATCCCAGGTATTTTGTCACAGTAATAAGAAGCTGACCCATACACATCCCTTGACCCTTCATCTAACTGGTGGTCTCCACTGGGAATTCCCAGCCTTCTCTGATTGAGCAGTTCACCTCCAAGTGCTGAGGCCAGCTGCTTTTTTTATCTCCTCTTTAAAATAATAGTATTTACGGAGCACAGAGTTGCTCTGGATGTGGATGCTTCGATCTTCTCTCTGTACAAGGGCTAATCTGTTTAATCCTCGAAACATCTGCTTGGCAGAATCGCCACCACTTTCTGTATTTCACATCTGAGGACTCCTGAGGAGCAGTCATGCTAAAATTTGCAGAAAACCCCACATCTCACAACAACAATGTTGGGATTAAGTCTGCAGAATGGTGAACCTCCGGAAGAGGTTTCCATGTCTTAACCCATGGGATGGCGAAGATGGTGCCTTACCTAGCAAAGGGGACTCTCTGTAGGTGTCATGAAGGTTACTAAGCTTCTGGCCTTGGGCTGGGCGGTTATTCTGGGATGTCCAGGTAGGTTCCATGAAATCCCATGTGTCTTTAGAAGCAGAGGCAGAAGAGGAAGTCTGAGAGAGTCCAAGTAGGTGAAGAATTTGGCATGGTATTGTTGCCTTGAAGGTGACAGAGTTTATCAGCTAAGGAGTACCGGAAGCTTCTAGAAGGTCAGGACAAGCTTTGCGGGAACCACTGTCCCCTGCAAGGACTTTAGTCCAGAATTAGATTGGAAGCACATTCTCCCCTCTGCCTCTGGCCCAGTCAGTGCCTTGAGTTCAGGCTTGTAAGACGCCGAGCAGAGAACACAGCCAGCTCTTCCCGGATCACCAAGCTACAGAACCGAAGGGTGACGAATTGGCGCCCCTGTAAGTTGCAAGTTGGTAGCGATTTGTTAGCAATAGAAAGCTAATAAAAAAAAAAAAAAATCCAAGCAAACGACCTTGCGGAATGGTCGGTATTGACCGACGCTTTGACCCATCTGGCCTTGATTTGGGGTGCACCTTCCACACACCAGGGTCTTGGTCTTCATTTCTTACTCCCTGATTGTCACCGGGAAGATAGAAGACAAAGAAGAAAGCTTCCTCCTTCCCAAGCTCTTCATCTCTCATGCTCGCCCATCTCCCAGGGACACCCCTCCGCCACGTCGTTGCCGGGGGGAAACAGAAACGTGGCTCTCTCCGCCTCGAGGGGCTGTCTTGCTTTCCTTCGTCGAGGTTAAGATTAAAATCCTCACACTCAATCCTCTTGTCTCCTTGAAGACCTTGTCCTTGGTGTCACCAAAATTGATACTTCCCTCTATGAATGTTTGCAGCGGCCTTCCAAGGGAATCAAGCTCGTAATTTCCTCCTCTGAGCCTCTCTCTGTTCCTCGGGTCCCCTCCCCACCCCCCAGGCTGTGTTTGTGAGTAAAGTGGAAATGGTTGAGATAAATATTTCAGAGCCGTGGATTCTATCACGGAGTCTCGTCCACCTTGCGATGAGATCCGAGCTCCCTGGAACTCACTGCTGCAGTGGCGGCGAATGAACGTCCGTTGACTTGACTGGCTTACCCCAGGGGCCGAACTGGCAACGGCTCACGTCTCTCAGGAGACGTGATTTAAGAAGATTTTATTTTAATTTTCATGACTCAGAGAGCAAATGGTCTCCCCTTGGGCTGGCGGTGCTGACAGCCATTGTGATATGTCACACGATATTCGCACGCTATTAGAGTTTCATGGAACGTGAGGCCTGGCAGCTTATCCGGATTTACGTACAGAATCTTTACATCCCACCTATACGTCATGGGGACTTTTGAGAAATAGCAAAGGATATCTTGGGCAGAGCTCAACCCCTGGAATAGGAGAGGTGAACCGGAAAAACTTAACAGTCGGCCTAATGTACGGGGACTAGCTATCCATCCCTCTTCACCGGGGCTTGGTCTTGAGACAGTCCTTCCTGAGATGAGAAACCAACGGAAGATCAAAATTAGATGCCGGTCACCAAATGACGTCCGGCTGTCATCTACAAAATGACTGGCAACGACCCTGTCCCAGATTAAAGAAAAAGTGGAAGCAATGTGTGCTCTTGGAGTAGATTCATTAAGATAAAGAGACAGATTGATTGATTGATCTATAGACACATGCATGTATATACATGAGAAAATGACAAATTTAAATATGCAATGTAACTTAGTAATAGTGTCTTGTAACAATCAGATTTCTTTAAAAAATTTTTTTTTATGAACACAATACCTTTATTTTATTTGTTTTCATGCAGTGCTGAGGATCGAACCCAGTGCCTCACACGTGCTAGGCAAGCGCTCTACCACTGAGCCACAACCCCGGATTTCTTGATAACTTGTGCCATAGTTATCTTTGTCCTTCTTAAGAACCATACTCAGAAATATTCATAAGTAAAGAGACCTAATACCTAATTTTATTTTATTGTTTGGTAATGGGGACTGAACCCAGGGTTGCTCTACCATTGATCTACATTCCCTCTTCTTTTTTTATTTCTCCTTTTTAAAATTTTGAGACAGGGTCTTGCTACATTGCCCAGGCTGGCCTCCAACTTGTGATCCTCCTGCCTCAGCCTCCCAAGTAGCTTCGATTACAGATATACAACACTGGTCATAACTTACTCTTGTATGATTAAGAGGAAGGAAGGAAAGAAGGAAGGAAGGAAGGAAGGAAGGAAGGAAGGAAGGAAGGAAGGAAGGAAGGAAGGAAGGAAGGAAGGAAGGAAGGAAGGAAAGAAGGAAGGAAGGAAGGAAGGAAGGAAGGAAGGAAGGAAGGAAGGAAGGAAGGAAGGAAGGAAGAAGCAAATGAGAGAAAATGTAAATAATTAATCAATCTGTATAAAATGTATACAGAAGTCCTGCATCTCATTTTTACATCTTTTCTAGTAGTTCAAAATCACATTAAAATTAAACTTTCTGAAATAGTCAATGGTTGGGACCTCTAAGCGTTTATGGGCACAGGGAAGGTGGCTTGTGCTAAGGCTTCACATTTCCTGCCTATATGCATCTTTGAAGGGAAGCACTGGTCGTAAATCAAATGATGAATACATAAATATTGAGCAGACTGTACAAACCAATAAATATGAGGGTACAGGAGTACAGTAAAGAGGAATTATTTCCATTGCCTTTGTTTTAATATACAGTTGCTAGCTTGATGAGATTCAGTATCCACTGTGTTTCCAATTAATTCAGCTGGGAAGACTCACTGGTTCTATATTTACACGCCGTGGAAGGCCCCAGGCGTCTCCTTGATTGGTTTGCCTTCCAAAAGAAAAGAAGAAGAAACTGCAAACTTCCCTTCCTTTCCAACTTGACTGTCCCTAATGCACGATCCATTCTGTGAAGCCCAAAAGTTGGAATTAGGGATTCTCAATTTTCACAAATCCCTGTGGCGATATCTGGGATCCACACGTGTTTCCTACCCCTGCACCTGTGAGTTCCATTTGATCGTTTTATTTGATTTTTTTTCTGACTTTCCAATGAACAACTGAAATTCCGCTGGGAGATTTGTCTCTGCTTTTCAATCTTTCACACCCTCAGGATTCAGATTCCATGTCAAGTTGCTTCAGGATGAACACTTTCCAGCCGGGTTGGATGGAAAGGCTTTTTCAACAACGCCATCTCCGTGTCCAAATGGTAAAAGAATAAATGAACGATATATTGTTTTGTAACACCAGGGTGATAAAACCCCCAGCGCAAATAGGAAATAATTTTCACGTACCCAGCTTGAAGCAGAAGGTCTCCCATGATTAAAAGAGGGTGGTTTGGGAGATAGAAGGAGCCCCAAATACCCTTCTCCTGAACCCTGCCTCGATCTGTTTTATAACATCTTGGATGTCAGATTCGCAGGTTCGGACTGCCCTTGGAGAAAAGCACCAGGCCACAGATTGAAAAGATGCTTCGGAGCTTTTTGTGAATTGAGTCTTAGGAATGAGTCAGAGATTCCAGGTATATTGTGGTTAGTTAAGAGCTAAGTTGAAATGACACTGTTTTAGGTTTATTATATCCAGCTCTGAGAAAATCAATTTGGAAAATCAATTTGGCCTTAAAACTTCCTCCTCAACGTGAGGATGTGAGCCGGGGCCCGGCCAGGCGATTACGTTACAGCCATGTGGCCAAGAAAGGGCTAATCTGATTCTCCCTTCTTGGAAGAGCAGCTTGGGACTTGAAGGCGTTGGGACTTGTTCATTTTTAAATATGCAACGGCTTCTTGAAGTAGGAGACACCAGGCTGGGGACCAATTGGAGAAAGGCAGCTAAATAGGCTCATTAAAAGAAACTTTGGGTAAACTCATACTCTCCAACAGTCATAAAATGAACACGTGTTAAAGGTTTTATTTGCCGAATGAAGAAAGCAGGAAGATCTGTTAAAGTTCAATCTGTTGAAAAATAAATGTCAGTAAGGTACGTGGAGAAAAAGAACTGAATTGTAAATGGAGGGAAATCTAAGGCCGTGGAGGGACGGTCTGTATCTCCATCAGTCACCTTCCGTTTAAACATGGACACGGGCTAGTGCAGAGACCATAACCGCGCCAGAGTGAGAGGTGCTATCGACGGTGCATAGATCTTTATGGAAATACAGTTTTTTTTCCTTCAGGATGATACAAAGAGACATATGCAAAGCAGCAGAGATCCTTTCTGAATCCCCACAGTATCTCAGCGCCTGATTCTTACCTTGGAAGAGATCCAATTTTATTTTTTTATTTTTATTTTCTTATTTTTTATTTTTTTGCTGCATGAGATGCTCTTGTAAGAAACTTGAGTCTTTGTTTTTGTTTTTCCTTGTGCTCATTTGAATTAGGTTCTGATGTTCCCAATCTGGTTGGAAGTGATTTCGAAAATCCATTTGCAAAGCCTTTTTGTAGGACCTCAGAAGGGTCACGCTTCGCTTTGGAGTAGGTCAATCGATCTTTACCTGGGGACCGAAATAGCCTTTCACCCAAGTTGATCAAAAAGGTCAAGGCGGTCATTTTATAAACCTTTATTTTTAATTCTTTTTTTTTAAATTTTTCATCTGCTCTAATGAGTTGCACATGACAGCAGAAGGCATGGATGCATTTTGACAGATCAGACATAAATGGAGGGTCATCTCTCTTTTTTCTGATTGCACATGTTGCAGGATCACATGGTCATGCAGTCACACATGCACATGAGTCATCATGTCTGTTCACTCTACTTTCCTTCCTGCCCCACACCCTTCCCTCCCTTTACTCCCTCTACCTAATCTAAAGTAACTGTTTTTCCCTAGCTGCCACCCCCGCTTATTGTGAATTAGCATCTGCATATCAGAGAAAACATTCAGTCTTTGGTTTTTGGGGATTGGCTTATTTCACTTAGCATGATATTCTCCAGCTCCATCCATTTACCTGCAAATGCCATAATTTTATTCTTCTTTAAGGCTGACTAATAGTCCATTGTATATGCATACCGCACTTTCTTTACCCATTCATCTGTTGAAGGGCACCTAGGTTGGTTCCATAGTTTAGCTGCTGTGAGTTGAGCTGCTATAAACATTGAGGTGGCTGTGTCACTGTAGTGAGCTGATTTTAAGTCCTTTGGGTATAAATACTATCTTTAATTCTTTCTGGAACTAATGACACTCCAATTTAAATTGCATTGAGTCACATGACTGCTCTGTATTCCCCTGAAACCCGCTAGGGCCTGAAGCAACAAGTTTATATGGAGGATGTAATTCAGTGAAATTTTATAAGATCAATGAATGCATTTCATTCCTTCCCTACCAAGGTCCTCTTTTGTCCTATGGATAGCCCAATTCTCCAAGGAACGTCCAAGTGACTTTTAAAGTCACCTGTGGTTTGACTCTGTCCTACACAAGACCTATTCCTAACCAGCAAGAGTTCATGCACACACAAACACACACCTATGCACTCCTGAGAACTTCCGGAACATTCCAGCATACCAAGCATAATGAGTTCAGCGAACATGTTGGCACTAGAGAGAGACGTTGCCTCTTTGTAGCAAGCATGCAATGACAAGATGCCGGCCGGACACATATAGGTAGGGTTTTCCTCCAGCCAGAACTGGAAAGGGGACTCAGGCAGTGTTCTTTGGCAGCAAGGTCCTGCCAAACCAGCAAAGGGATCAATGAGCAGTCACGTTCCCCACCCATCAGAATGAGTCAAGGCAAGACTGAGCAAAGATGAATTCCAGCAAAATTGTAAAAGCCTGACTTTTATTTGGATTAAAAAAAAAAAAAAAAAGAACACGTGTTAAAGATTTTATTTTACTCATTAATCAATGAGACAACCAGACAGATATTATAACTGGTTCAAAGAGGGGAAAAAAAGCACACATTCATAGGCAGGAAAGAAATTGAATTGCAAATGAGGATAAAACTGTTGGGTTTTTTCTTCTTTTTCTTTCTTTTTTTTGAGAATCAGTTCAAACTCTATTGAACAAGACAGACTCTGCATACCAGTTACCTGCAATTTACAAAGTGCTGTGAAATAGTTCAAAGACAATGCTCAGTGCTGGAACTCAGAGTCTGCAAAACTGTGTAAGAGCTAGTATAGTTTTTCACTGAAGTATGTATATATATATATATAATTTTTTTTTTTTTTTTTTGAGCCGTATAGGAGAGAGGGCAGACGCTCACCTCTGTTTTCTAATATCTCAGCAACACCTTGTCCTAGGCCTCCAGGGACCCTGTTTTAATCCTCCCTGGGCCTTCAGAAGGCTGCTGCGGCTTTCTTGTAATAAACTGTGTTTATTCCGTCAAAGCTCATGAAAGAGGTTTTCTGTGGTTGCCAACAAAAGTGCCTTTGATAGCAGAGCATTTGGGGCTTTGGAAACAAAGCAAAAAGCCATGGAGACTTGCCAAAGGGACTCTGTGAGCACTTCTCTGCGGAATACAGGGTTTTCACCATTATTTTGGTCAAAGTAAGACCTCGGGCCCCCCTGGGGAGAGAGGGACACGAATTTTGACTCACGCCTGGCGTGCCCAGACGCTGGTCCCGATCCAGAACAACATAACTAAAACAAACAGGGCAGTGGTCTTCACCATGGTACTCAGGGCAAGTGACGGGGTGACGGTCTCAGAATCACTAGGTAATGTGCTGGGATGTGTAATCCCAGCAGCCCGGGAGGCTGAGGCAGGAGGACCGCAAGTTGGAGGCCAGGCTCAGCAAAAGTGAGGCCCTAAGCAACTCAGTGAGACTCTGTCTGTAAATAAAATACAAAACAGGGCTGGGGAGGTGGCTCAGTGGTCAAGTGCCCCTGAGTTCGATCCCTGGCACCCAGTCCCCTCCCCGCTAAAAAAAAAGGCTGGGGATGTGGTGGCTCAGGGGTTAAGCACACCTGGGTCTAATTTGATCACGAAAATCCATTTTTACAAAAGCTCCGGTTTCAATGACACTTATCACGAGGACGAGAACACTTGTTCTTTAAAAGTATATTTAGAATGTTTATTTCATTTTTCTTGATAGCATCCCAGTTTCTTCTTTCTTAATCATCCTGTCTCCTTCAAAGAACAATCGAACTTCCTTTATTCTTTTCGCGTGGACGTGCTTGATTAAGATGAACAATGACGACAGCTGAAAAGGTCTTTCATCACTACAACTAGAAGTGTGTCCGTTGTCCTAATTGACATATCTTCTTCCAGGTAATCGGACAGCAAAGGGAGAGCGGCCAACATACGGACTTCTGCTTCTGAACTGTTTTAAAATGTCGTCAAGATTCCCGGAGCCAGATCTGGAAGTCAGTCACCTGCCCTGGAAGAGAAAATAGCTTTCTGAGCCTCAAGTATTCTATGATTCCTTATTATGGACTCCAGTTGTCAAACAGAATCTAGTCCACAAAGGACACAAAAGAGAATATAAAAATGAATGAGCCGTGGCCTCGCCTGTCATCCCAGCGGCTGGGGAGGCTGAGGCGGGAGGCTGGCGAGTTCAAAGCCAGCCTCGGCAATGGTGAGGCCCTAAGCAACTCAGAGAGACCCTGTCTTGAAATAAAATTCAAAATAGGGCTGGGGAGGTGGCTCAGTGGTCAAGTGCCCTTGAGTTCAATCCCCAGTACCAAAAAAATATAAAAAGTGAATGAACGCTCAGCCCATTTTGTATGTGGGAAAAGTGAACACGGATAAGTCTCGTGGTCTCTCCACAGCTGCAGCTGTTAGCAAGGGGTCAAGAACTTAGACGGCAAGAACTTAGACAGCTTCTCTGTGCCAGTAGGCGTTGAGGTCCCTGGCCTATGTGTGCGTGTGTTCGTGTGTGTGTGTGTGCGTGCACATGCGTCTCCCTGGTGACCTGTGATTCTGCTTAAAGCTGCTACTTCCAAGAAAGTCCCTGGAGTTTGGTTTGCATTCTTCCCTTTGAAAAGAAGCCATCCTGAACTACCCAGGGCCGTGGGCTTGGCACCAGGTCAGAGATGGCAAAGAGACGGTGCTAAGGACAACCGGAGAGGCAGGAGGAAGCAGGTTCGAGGACAGCTCGGCGGGTGTCCTGTGCAGAATGACCTTGGAAAGCACAATTTGCGATAAGGTCACCCTGAGCAACCTGCAAAAGAGGCTGCCCTACTCCGTCTTCAAAGAGAGAAAAAACACCAACACCACCTACCTGGAGGTGTGGACTGGAATCCACAGCACGCCTTCCACACAGTGGAAGTGCACATGCGGGTTAGGAGCAGGTACACTAGACGTTTCAAGGGACCCTTTGCACCTCCCTCCTCCATGAAACATTCTTCTGTATTTTTTTTTTTTCCAGTTGCTCCAGGGGGTGAGAGTTTTAGCCAAGAGGCAAGACCCAGCTGCTCCATGCCCCTCTTTCTGCTCCTGGACTCTGGCTGCCCCCCGTCCTTACCCAAGCCTGTTCTGCCGCAGGAGACACGATGGGCACTTTTTCATATATTTATTAATCGCCTGTATATTATCTTCCGTCAAGGGTCTGTCCAGTTCCTTGGCCCATTTATTGATTGGGTTCTTTGTATTTTTGGTGTAAAGTTTTGTAAAGTTCTTTATAAATTTTGGAGAAGGGGGAGGGCGGGGGTAGGAAGGAAAGATGATGGACAGAGACAGACCTTATCACCCTGTGTACATGTCCCATCACACGAACGGTGTGAATCTGCATCGTGCACGAAAAGCTGTACCCCGTTTGGGTACCGTGAACCAAAAGGCAGACTGTTAAAATTTTTAAAAAGTGTTGAATTTTACAGTTTTCTCATACATCCAGATTGCAAATGGGCTTTGTTTCAGCGATTTGCATTGAGGAAGAAGAAAAACTTCAGCCAGGCCTGGTGTCTACGTGCAATCCTGCACAAGGTGACAAGGACGTTGCAGCCAACAAGAGAGCACATATGCATCAGGCAGCCAAGTCGTACCTGCCTTTGCTTGTGTATTTCCTAGGATTCACACAGCAAGGAGAGCGCCAGGCACCCCATCTCTCAGACACCTCCCCGTCGTGAAGGGCCCTCCCGCTAGCCCACGTCAATAACTGCATAATAGAAAAGTCAGAAACCAGGGACAAGAATCTCAACTGCACTCCCCCTTCTACCCGTCAATTCCACTTTAGAAAGGTATCCCAGGAAGCTCAGCCGGCAGAATGTTGTTCTTCGTTCGTCAATCAGGTTGGATCAAAAATTAAAACTGCAAGAAAACATAAAGGAGTTTCATTTAAAATGTTAACTCAACAGAGGCAGACTCCCTGCACTACTGATTGTCAGCCATGGCGACAGAGGTTAAGGGTAGTAGAGGTTTGCATTCATCGGCACTGATCCTGAGCCGTGTGTCTTGTGCTGGGAATTGCGGGTAAACGCCGCCTTGAATCCCAGTGACCACAGGTGAGTGAAATCGTATTATTGTCAACAAGTTGCAGATGAGTATTAAATAAAGGAGCGAAGTAGCAAGCAACTCTTGGAGTAAGTGTTTCAGCCAAGAGCATCATAGGCAAGGTGGCATTTGAAGCGGACTTTTGCCACATGGGGAAAGAAGTCCAAATAGGTAAGTGTTTGGAGGGACAGGCTACCTCTCACTCCTTAGGAACTCAGAAGAAGCAGAATTGTAGTTGGTCTTTGGAATCATCCACTCCTACATTCTCCACCTGTTAACAGGTGGATCTGAGCTCTATGAGACAACCAGCCCCTTTTTTGTTTGGGGTGTGTACCAGGAATTGAACCCAGGTGCCTTCTACCACCAAGCCACCGCCCCAGCCCTATTTTGTATTTTATTTAGAGACAGGGTCTCCCTGAGTTGCTTAGTGCCTCGCTTTGGCTGAGGCTGACCTCCAACTTGGATCCTCCTGCCTCAGCCTCCCAAGCTGCTGGGATTACAGGTGTGCATCTCTGCCCCCGGCAACACATCCCTTTTAAAATCTTTTCCTTCCCCCGCCTTTTTTTTTTCTCCCAGGGCTGGTTTGGACGTAGCTCAGAGGGTTCTATGACATCAAACCCCAGAGATGAGTCCAAGGAGAACAATTTCGGAGAAACAGTCCTCGTCTCTTGTAACAATTACAAGAGAGTTGAAGTTGAATTCATTAGATTAAAAAAATAAAAGGCAGAGACTTGTAGAAGTTTCCACAAAATGTAGGATGTAGAAGCCTGGGTCATTTTTCCTGCAGGATGAGTTAGAAATGCTTCACTCAATATTCTCTTTCAAGTGATATTCCCTTTCTTTTCCTTTTGGTGAACAGATGGCTAGAATCATGAATTTTTCCTTATAATGTCAAATTGTGTTCCTTCGACCTTTATGGAATTTGCTGTCTGGTCTTTAATAGACCATTCTGGAGTAAACCCAGATACGTGATAACAAGAGAATTAAGCAGCTCGAACTTACTAGGAATTAAATAATAACTGCCCTGGGTGGGACAGGATTGAAGGCTGTGGGGGTCTGAGTCCTAAACTCCCCCAAGCATCTTGGGATTCCTCACTTGGTAAAAACCAGAAAACGAGACAAAAAACAATTCTCCTTTCAGAAATGATAAGTTTTATTATTACAGTAAGAATTGTCTAGAATGACCACTATTTATCTTGTCAGATGAATCAAGAGCACATTCCTTCTTAAACTATTTTGGCCAATTCACCGAATTCTTGTGAAAAAAGAAGACCGGATCTTCTAGGCTGCCATACCATCTGCTCCTAGGCAGAGGAATTTGCGTACGATAAACCCTCTGTTTTGATTCTAAACCTGTTTGTTCTACTTGAACTTGTTATTGGGAATCTGGGATTTAATTAGCCATTATGGAACTTCACATGTCAGTGCATCATGACCCAGAGTTCTTATTTTCAAAGATTTTTTTTGGGGGGGCGGGGGAGCAGGGAGGAACGGCCAAAGAGAAGTAAATATTTCTATTAAATTAAGTGTAACTATATATAACTATAGAAAGCACAGAAACTTAGAGTTCTACACGGAGATTATGGGTGTTATAATTTCTGCCTTCCCTTTGAAGAAACCAATATTGCCATGTTATGTGATAGATTAGCTATTTATTACCCGTTAACTAATCACCCGAAGACGTGGAGGCTCAAGAATATGCATTTATGGGTTCCTGGTTCCTGTGGGTTAAGAATCTGAGCGTCACTTAGCTGGTTTCCTGTCTATCAGTGTCTGACACTCAGCCGAAACTATGGTGTCACCCAGGCTGAGGTGTTGTCATCTGAACGCTTGACCGAGGACGCCCACGTCCAGGGTCAAGAGAATGACAAGGGCCATCTTGCTGTCAGTCAGACACTGGGTCACTATTGATAGGATGCACACAGACAACGCTCCAGTCTGAACATATGCTTAAGGAAAAGACTTGAGCATTTTTAAAAAAACAGAGATAGGATGAATAAATAGAGATCCACAGAGCCAAACACAGTCTTTAAGGCACGCGTGCCTCATTTTATATGATTATTCACTTTATCGGATTGTTGACGAACCAAATGATTATAAACCCAGATCTCTGAGTGAGCAAGCTCAGGTGAATCCTGCAGAAAAAGGTCCTGAGAAACGTTTTCATGCGGGGTAAATATCCTCACAGTTGTAAATCTCAGTTTTGTAGAAATGACTGTATTTAAGACTTGAAATCCTCCTAACTGTCTCTCCTGAGTTGACGACGGCAGAACCTTCTACCGAATCAAAGCACATGAGAGAATATAACTGCCTGTCCCTCCCGCGGGCTTACTACAAGCAAATGAACCTGCTGGTTCCAAACTCTGAGAGACAAGAGCAACTCTGGCCATGGGCAAAGCAGGTCTCCCATGGGGCCAGCAGCTAAATGGGGTGGGTTGAAATGTGGAAGGAAGGTCCGGAAATGCCTCTCAATGGAAAGACAGCCAGAGAGCCCATTTCTGTGGGCCTTACTGTGTGTTCAAACCCAGACTCATAGAGATGCTGTTCATCAGATCACATGATTTTCATATCAATTGTATGAGTTCCCGAGAGGAACAGAATCAACAGGAAGTCTCTCCATCCTGTCTGCAGGATGGAGAGCTGGAGGAACCAGTAGCTATGAAGAACAAGAAGCTGAAGCCTCAAAACAAAAGGGATCAATGGAGAACCCCACTCCTCGGTTTATACCCAAAGGACTTAAAATCAGCACGCTACAGTGACACAGCCACATCAATGTTGATAGCAGCTCAACTCACAATAGCTAAACTATGGGAGCAACCTAGGTGTCCTTCAACAGATAAGTGGATAAAGAAAATGTGGTATATACATACACACAATGGAATATTACTCAGACATAAAGAAGCATTTGCTGCTAATTGGATGGAACTGGAGAATATCATGTTAAGCGAAATAAGCCACACCCAAGAAACCAAAGGCCAAATGTTTTCTCTGATATGCGGATGCTAATTCACAAGGGGCCAGTGCTAGGGAAGAATAGAGGTACTTTATATTAGGTAAAGGGGAGTGAAAGGAGGGAAGGGTGTGGGGCAGGAAGGACAGTAGAGTGATCAGACATGCTGACTCATGTGCATGTGTGACTCATGACCCTGTGATCCTGCAACATGGACAGTCAGAAAAATGAGAGATGGCCCTCCATTTAAGTATGATCTATCAAAAAGTATACATGCATTCTACTGTCATGGACAACTAATTAGAAGAAATAAAAATTTTTAAAAATGAAAATAAAAAAGTATAAATGAATAAATAAGTAAGTAATAAAAAGGGATCAATTGTGCTACCCTAGTCAGAGACCAAGGATTCTGGAAACTCCCTGGAGAATCCCTGGCAGAGTCCACTTTGGAAGAGTGAAGAAGTGAGAGTCCAATGTCCTCAAACAATGGAAGCAGTGACCAAGAACTGGTTCAAGAAGAGGTCAGCTGCATCTGCATCTGCTTCCTGTTCTTCCAGCATTTATTCCATCCTATTGGGTGGTGCTGCCCAGGCTTAGGGAGGGTCTACACTTCAGTTGGCTCTCCCACATGCCAATCATTCCTAGACACGCCCTCATGGACACACCCAGAGCCTCTTAATCATCAGCATCTCTTAATCCAATCAAGCTGACAATTCACATTCACCATTACATACATGAACTAAATTTGACTTCTACCAGTGTCAAAAAATCATGGGAAAAAAAAAAAAACATGTTGGGTTTTGCTATAAACTACAGGTTTTCAAATAACTTCTCCCTGATAACAATTTTTTAACTTTAAAAAAAAAAAAAGAAAGAATTTACCTTCATGGGAGAAAATTCAATATATTGAATACCAAATGTCTCAGGTTCCACAATCCATCCCAGAAGGAGATTCCTGGTTACCTGGCACTGAGTTTCTTCCTCTCTCCATGTTCAATTTGGCTTAGACCTACCGCTGAAACATATTCCACTTAGCACATGAAATACAGAAATGTAATCACCCTCCTCTAAACGCAAGTCAGTAGGCTATGGATTTGCTGAAAATATTGTGTTTACATTAAATACAATTTCCTTTTTTGCTACTTAGTGTGAAATCAATAATTAGCAGATTCCAGTGCAAAAATCTGAAGTTTAGAAACGAAAACACTTTACCTGCAGCTAGCACCAAGAGTTTGACTTTAAAAAGTCATTTTGGCTTCTATCTATTTCTGCATCTTCTAGTTGGGGTGACCACAGCAGAAACATGCCCTCCTAGTTGTAGAGAAGAATAACCAACCAATGCACCATGAGCTTGGAGTGTTAAGGTGTAACTGGCAAGGATCAGGAAACCCTTGACATTCTTTTTTGGGGTCTCTTTTTCTTAAGCGTCTCCCAAAGGAAGAGAAGTGGATTTGCATTCTGAGAAGGTGGAACACTCTACGCAAGCTGGTGGCTTTAAACCCAACTGAGGGCTGCCTTGCTCTTTCTTGGAAATGAATGAGCTTTCTGGTGCATACGTGTGCCAGGTAGCATTTCAGCAGAGAATGGGATATTCTGGGTTAAGAGGACTGTAAAGAAAACTGGCAAAGGAAGAACTGAAAAGCATCGATCTGCGTTGACCAAAATGAAGCAACATAGAAGACTAAAGTTACCCAGGGATCTGGAAGGACCCTCCTAAGATGCACAGCTTTGCAAGTCCGCCATGAGCTGGCCCCAATTTGGTTTCCCTTCCCGACCTGCCATTTCCTGTTCAGCAGCTCCAGCCGTCTACATTTCTGGCAGGAAGCTGAAACACTCAGCAGGTACTTATAACTCCAATTGACTCCCTCGATTCTCTTCGAATAGTCTTATCCAACTCCATTCGCCAATAAAATGCAATGGAGCTCATGATCCCCCCACCTCCGATGGCGTTAGATACATGAATTGAGGAGGTAAGGAGATGAGGAAAAGGGGGAGAGAGAAAAATGGCTGAGACAGGTAAGAAACGACCTGCCTGCATCTACTTGTACATGTGTATCTATTTTTATGCTAACAAATTGTTGTGGTTTGGATGTTTTTGGATGTCCCCCAAAAGCTCACGTGTGAGACCATGCGGGAAGGTTCAGAGGGGAAAAGATTGGGTTGTGAGAGTCTTAACCAATCAGTTAACCAATGAATTAATTCCTAATTCATTGAAGTGGATTAATTGAAGTGGCAGGGTGTGGCTGGAGGAGGTGGGAATTGGGGCGTGGCTATGGGGTATATAGCTTATATCTGGAGAGTGGAGCCGCTCTCAGTTTTCTGATCACCATGACCACCACCCTGTCCCGCCATGATGTTCACCCTCGAACCCAGAGGAATGGAGCCAGCCTTCTATGGACTAAGACCTCTGAAACCGTGAGCCCTCAGATAAACCTTTCCTCCTCTATAATTGTGCTGCTCAGATCATTTAGTCACAGCAGCAAAATAACTGACTAAACTAAAAATCCATTTGTTCGCCTTGTTCGGTCTTTTCTAGCTTCTTTTTCTAGGATCTCCAGATGATTGTGTGAAGAGAACTCAAAACCAAGATGACACACATAGGCATCTCCAATTGGGGTTCATGTTGGACCACCTCTGAAATCCAAGCAAGCGCCCTAGCCACCATCCCACCAGGGCAAGCCCTTGGAGAACAGAGGACATGTGAGTCCTGCTGAGAGCAGTCACTGAACATCAAAGGACCAGGAAGATGGAGGAGGGACTTCCTGTCCCCATGTAGGGAGCACGCACAGGATTTCAGTAGCAATTTGCTGATGTTCCAAAGCCTCCTTGACTTACCCACATTCTCCTTTTATGTTCCACAGTCCTTAGGTACTTGTGCAATGTCAGGAACTTCGCGAGATGCCCAACAGCCTCGAACATCCCTGTATCTTTCCCAGAGTTTCCCAGGGGCCGTTCATATCATCCAGCCACTCTCTCTCTCTCTTTCTCAGATTGACACTTGGATCCTAGAGCCGGGTTCCAGGCAGCATTAAGATCTGAGTCACTCAGAAGACGGGACCAGAAGGGCTTCAGAGTCTTCTTCAAACTTTGGAATAGTTGCATCTTCATCATGAGGCTTACTGGGATTGTGACCCAGCTGGAAGCTAGAATGTATTGATATCTTCTGTGGATCTGCTGCAGTTGGCTCTTAGGTGTCTCCCAAAGGTCCACATGGGGAAAGGCTTCATTGTGGTGCTCTTGGGAGGTGGTGGAACCTTCAAGAGGTCCAGCCTGGTGGGAAGAGGTCCCCAAGCCCACAAGGTCCACGCATATCCTTAAGGGATGGTAGAACCTAACCTCTTCCTCTTCCTCTTCCTCCTTCTGGTCCTCTGTCACTCCCCTCCATGATGTGCTGTCTCAACACAGGCCCCAAAACAACAGGGCCAATCACGCTTGCATAGGAACTCCCAAAACCATGAGCCCCAAAGAACCTTTTTTTCTCTTTATAAGGTCATCATTGGAATTATCTATTACAGTGCTGGAACACTGACAGACTAACACAATATGTTATAGGCATGGCCAGAAGAGAATTTTATCCAATTTTTAAGAGTAATTTTGTGCACAGCTAAAATATGGAACCAATCTAGGTGCCCTTCAAGAGATGAATGGATAAATAAAATGTGATATATATACACAATGTAATATTGCTCAGCCTTAAAGAAGAATAAAATTATGAACAGTAAAGTGAAACAGACATGAAGACCTCATGTACATGTATGACTGCATGACCCATGTGATCCTGCAACATGTACAATCAAAAAAATGAGAGGACCCTCAATTTACGTATGATCTATCAAAATGCATCAATGTCTTCTACTGTCATGGACAACAAATTAGAATAAAAAAATTTAAAAATAACTGATTTTTTTGCATGGAACAGAGTTTTACCACTTATAATTTTTCTATTTGGGGCATTATGTTTATGCCCCCCAGATTTCAGATTTTGGAGTACTTGGAATTTTGGATTTCTTGAGTAGAGATGGGGTATCTTCTACTCTGACTTACACTGGTTCAACAGATCACTCGCATGCTCCTAAACCTCCTAGGCTCAAGGGCCCCACCGTACTTGGGATTTTCTTCAGGCAGCACTTTTAGAGGGTTAGGGTTCTGTGAAATGCCTCCAGGTGGAAGGCACCAGGGTAAGAGAAAATGTGAACTGCTCCAAATCCCCTCCCTCCTCAATGCAACATCTCTCCACTTTGGCACAACATATACTTAGCCTAGATCTCTCTTTGCTGTAGAACTTTCTGATAATACAGCATCCCTGGACTCTACCCACTGGATGCCAGTCCCACCACCCCTTCCAATGTGACCATCAAAAAAGGCTCCAGATATTGCCAAGAGTATCCTTAGAAAAGCTTGGACTGGTGCCCTCTTCCAGAATACCCCTCTGTGAGCAAAGTACCCAACAAGAACAATTTTAGAGGAGGAAAAGTTTATCTGGGGCTCATGGTTTCAGAGGTTCAGTTCATGGTGGGTCAACTCTATGACTCTGGGCCTAAGGTGAGGCAGAACAAAATGGCGGAAGGGCCTGGAGGAGGAAGGAGCTCAGGACATGGTAATAGGAAGCAGAGAGAGAGCTCTGCTCACCAGGGACAAGATATAAACCCCAATGGCAGGTGCCCAGTGACCCAGCTCCTCCAGCCACACCCCACCTGCCTACAGTCACCACCCAGTTAGTCCATTCAAACCATGGTGGACTGACTAGACCACAGTTCTCACAATCCAATCTCTTCACCTCTAAATGTTCCTGCATTCCTTCAGAGGAGCGTCTGGGGGACACCTTACATTTCAACCATAATAATCCTTCAGTAAATACTTTGGAAAAATCTCTGAAAACTCTTGTGATACACATAAAGCCAGGCTTCATCTTCTAAATGCATTTAGACCTTTGTTAGAGGACATGGAAAGCATCTCACAGAGCCAGCCTTCAACAGACGGAAGTCACAGAACTCTACTTCCAAGAGAGCTGCTCATTGACCCTATTTTAAGTACATGAGGATAGCACCTGACCTAACTTATACACTTGTGAAAATAGAACCCGTAATCAAATGTCTATTAAAAGCCCTCTTATCATTTACTAATGAATATTAATATCTGCCTAATAGACACATTTGTAATGGAGATTACTGCTCTAAAATTACTTCAATTACTTTCTGATTCATTATTATTAGCATATTTATTTGGAATATATATATATATATATATGTATTTTTTTTTTCTGGTGGCAGGAAGCATGTCGCTTATTTTACCCTTACCGTGGAAGTTCTATAGTATTTGCTTAATGACTTATTTGCACACACACCTTGATGCTCCAAATTCATTGAGTTCTTGATAATCTTTATATATGTGAGTGACACACTAAGAAGACCATTGAAGTCACAGCTCTATTCCCAACCACGTTTTCCGCCCCATTGAACCCAGCAGGGCTAGAAAAATGTCTCAAGCTTTCTGAGGGAAGAAGTGTAATACTGAATTCAGAAAAACATTTGCCATGCCTTTAGGAGAGTATGTAAAATTTTCTGTGCACTCAAGATGCTTATTAGTCAGTTGATTTATGTGCAAGAGACAATCCCACTGCTCACAATTAAGGAGAAGGACTGCTTCTCTGAGATTTTTGCAACTGTGCAGAGTTTTCTTAAATTTTATTTTATTTTTATTAAAAGGTACTACAATTCAGACCTTGAATGTACCCCAAAGGTCCCTCTGATAAAAGCTTGGTCCCCCAGAGAGGTGGTATGGGGGGCGGGTGATTTGAGCTTGTAAGAGGTGGAACCTTCTCTTACGTGTTTAGGTCATTGGGGACATGCCCTTGAAGGGGACAATGGGACCCCCGTCTCTTCCTCTTTCACTGTTGTTTCGTGACCCTGACGTGAGAACTTTGACTCTACCATGTGCATTCACCAAATTTGCAGCCTCACCACAGGGAATACAATCTCCAAAACTGCAATCCCCCCAAAAACCTTTTCTCTTTATAACTCGATGGTCTGCGGCATTCGTTGTAGTAACAGAAAGCTGTTCAGCACAGAATGTACTTAAATGCTTATTGTCAAAATGTATAAATGTTCAAAGAAAAAAAAAAAAAGGCAGTTTATTTGTTGCTTTCTTACCCAGAGATAAATCATCATTTATATCTGGAGGTTTTTCCCCCTGTCTTTTGTTCCTATATATATTTTTTAACTTGTTTAGTGAAAATATCAGGCAATAGAATATATTGCCTCTCTTGGCATCCTTTCTGACATTATGTGCTTGCTTAGGATATTGAATGTGCTGCTCACAGGCATATGATTTTCCTATAAAGCAGATGAAGAAGGAACGAGGTGCTGTGGGTCTTGGAATTCACCTGCGCCCCAACCCAGGGGTCTTCAAACGTTCCGTAAACAGAGCCAGAGAGTAAATACCTCATGCTTACTGGCCATACAGTTTCTACCAGGACCTACTCAGCTCTCCTCTTGTAATACGAAAACAGCCACAGATGAGACATAAATGAGTGGAGGTGTTTGCATTCCGATAAATCTTTATCTGCAAAAGAAAACCAAGGACAGGATTCAGCTCGTGACCGTAATTTGGCATTTCCTGTCTGTCCTACTTAATCAAATGTTGATAGAGAATGGACCAGCTACAAAACTCCAGACACAGGACAGCACGGAAGCCTGCTGCTAGAACAGTCCTTGTTCTGTTGAAAAGAAGGAGGAGAGGAGAGGGAGGAGGAGGAGGAGGAGGAGGAGGAGGGGGAGATGATCAAGGGGAAAATTGATTAAACTCAGAAATATGTCACCAAATCAACATTCATTCTAATTTTTCATCAGGGGAAAATACTGTACCTCTGAATTTTTTTCAGACTCGAATGTTGCCTTGACTTCTGGAACATGCTTCACAGGCTGGTTGTTTTCTGCACAAGCAACTTTTCATGGGAATATTGATCGAGCCCTAATCCCTCCAACTCAGCTTTATCTGGCTGCTTTCCAAGTTATAACCATTTCTGCCACTACATAAATCTCTTCAATAATTTCTCCCAAATTAAGTCCCCTCTGTCTTCTCTGATCAACCCATTTCCCTCCCACGAACTCCAGATTCGATTAGCCACACATGGCTGACAAAATCTGTTTTTAAAAGGACATTTTGTGATTAGGCAATTTTCTTTGAGGATGATTGTTGAGGGGAAAAAAAAAATAAATAAACCACCACCAACGATAATACTATTTTCCTTGCAAGAAATATATTTGAGATGGAGATGGATTTCTGCTATGGCACTTTTTCATTTTCTTTTAAAGGTCTTCTGTTTGCCACAGACTGAATCACGACAGAATTTACAGATGAATGGATTTTCAGTTCAACAAATACCGAGTGTCCACTGAAGCCAAAGTTGGAAGTATTCTGTCAAATTCCTGGAAAACCATTTCTACCAGTTCCGCGTGCCAATCGCTCACCTGTCCAGGGCTTCTCCCTAGTACCTTTATCAGGGCACCCACTTGTGCTAGAGTACTGGAGCATGAAGAAATGGAAGCAGACGAAGTTCCTGTTCCACTCTGCACTTCCATCCTAGGACCACAGGAAGCCCCAAAGTACTGCCAGCGTCTCCAGCAATGGACCAAGGGTGGTTAGGATTGTGACGTTGTCTTGCTCACAGGGGAGGAGGAAGGAGAGAAGGAGAAGGATGGAATGAGGAGCAGGAAGAGGAGGAGATGGAGCAGAAGGAGGAGATGGAGGAGCAGAAGGGGGAGGAGGAAGAAGGAGATGGAGCTGAAGAAGGAGGAGATGGAGAAGAGGAGGAGGAAGAGGAGATGGAGACAGAGGGGAATGAGGAGCAGGAAGAGGAGGAGATAGAGCAGAAGGAGGAGATGGAGGAGCAGAAGGGGGAGATGGAATGGGAGGAAGGAGGAGGAGATGGGGCTGCAGAAGAAGGAAGAGGAGGAAGAGGAGATGGAGACAGAGGGGAATGAGGAGCAGGAAGAGGAGGAGATGGAGGAGCAGAAGGAGGAGGAGGAAGGAGGAGATGGAGATGGAGGAAGAGATGAGGAGATGGAGCTGAAGAAGGAGGAGATGGAGAAGAGGAGGAGGAAGAGGAGATGGAGACAGAGGGGAATGAGGAGCAGGAAGAGGAGGAGATGGACGAGCAGAAGGAGGAGGAGGAAGAGGAGATGGAGAAGGAGGAGGAGATGGGGAGATGGAGCTGAAGAAGGAGGAGGAGAAGGAGGAGATGGAGAAGAAGAAAGAGGGGAAGGGATAAAGGATTAGGAGCAGGAAGAAGATATAAAGCTGCAGAAGAAGGAGGAGGAGGAGAAGAATAGGAAGGAGGAGGAGGAATGGGAGGAAGAGGAAATGGAGAAGGAGGAGGAGGAGAGATAGCGGAGAAGGAGGAGAGACGGAGGAGAAGGAGAAGAGATGGAGGAGGAGGAGAAGAGAGGGGGAGAAGGAGAGATTGAGGAGCAGGAGAAGGAGGAGGAAGCAGACACAGAGGAGGAGGAGGAGGATGGAACGGAGGAGGAGAAGGAGGAGGAGAAGAAGAGGAAGAGCCGGACAAGAGGGAGGAGGAAGGGATAGAGGACGCATTGTGTCAGGCATTCTTTGAACTTCAGTGCCCCCAGAGACGAGGCTGAGACTGGAAGTGGGCAGCACTCCTACTCTGACACCCCTCTTTCCTGTCCCACTTCCTGGCTGGCTTCCCGCCCTAGGATACTAGAACCTCCTCTACAGTCTGTCACTCAGGACTGGGACTTAAGTCCCTAAGCCGTGGTGGATGCAGTGCTAGTTACCCAGAGCATCCTATCACCTCCAGGTCCTACAGGTCCCTGCTGGTCAAGTCCATGCACCAAGCATCTCTGTAAGAGAGCTCCAGGTCATGCATGGAGCAAGCAGGTCCGTCTGTATGTATCTTCTCAGACTGTGTTCAGGTCATCGCATGGGAAGGCCAACATGTTACTCAGGGTTCTCTAGAAAAGTAGAATCTATAAGGTTCTGTGTGTGTGTGTGTGTGTGTGTGTGTGTGTGTGTGTGTGTGTGTGTGTAGACCCAGGTAAGCCAGTGAATGATTCAATATGAATCTAAAAGCCTAAGAATCGAGGGAGCTAATGATATGAATCCAAGTTCAAGGAAGAAGGTGACAGAAATTCCTCTAATTCTGTTCTATTCAGACCTTCAATGGATTGGATGATATCCCCCACCGTACCCACTGTAGGGAAGGCCACGTATTTTACAAGTTCGGCCCATTCAGGTGCTGATCTCCACCTCCCCACATGCACCCAAAAATAAACTAGCCACCAGACACATAGGCGTCTCCTGACCCAGCAAAGTGGACCCATGCAGTTAACCATGGCGGGCTACATGAGTCTCTTACAAGGCGTTGTGAGAGTCATCTGGGCTTGCAACTTTAACCACGTGTTCCTCACATCCAGCTTGGTTGAGTTATTGGATGGTCCAAAGGGTACGGCCGCCATCGACTGCTGCCTTCACCTCTGGTCTCGGATCAATACGGTCAGAACCGACTCAAAAATACAATTTTTATCTATTTACCTACATTGATCAGCTCTGGACACGGATTCCAAAATTTTCATATAGAATAATTCATGAAACAAAGTGTCAGCTTCCATAACAGCCATGAAAACAGAAATGGAGCTTAAGTAGAGGGATGCTGGTATACAGGTCAGCTCAAATTGGCCAGTGAACATGAGTCTGGGAAACCATGGTAACTTCCATCAGAATTAATGGAAAATGGCTTAGGGAGATCCAGCTAGACTTCAGCAGAAGCAGGGCAGACCCTTGGACAGAATTGAGAATCAGCCCACAGTTCACTGCCATGATGGCCACTGGCAACATGGCGGGTGTTGATACCCCCAGATGTTCAGCAAAAGAGAGTCTGTTTCCCCCTGTGACCATTCCTGCTCCAGTTATTAAGGATACTTCAGACTCACAAGGATCATCCTTATTTTTTAAATTTCATTTGTTATTTTTAGACACATGACAGTAGAGTGTATTTTGACATATTATACATACATGGAGTATAACATTGGAATATTATTCAGCCATAAAGAAGGAAGAATATCCCATTCCTGTGGTACATGATATGGAGTTACAGTGGTCATGCTTTTATATATGAGCATAGGAAAGTGATGTCCAGTTCATTCTACTATCTTTCTTATTCCCATCCCCTTCCTTCCCTTCAATCCCCTTTGTCTAATCCAATGAACTTCAATTCTTCCCTCCCTTTCCCTTTTTATGTGTTAGCATCTACATATCAAAGAAAACATTCAGCCTTTGGTTTTGGGGATTGGCTTATTTTACTTAGCATGATATTGTCCAACCTCATCCATTTACCTGCAAATGTCATAATTTCATTCTTCCTTATGACTGAGTACTATTCCATTGTGTAGATGTACCACAGTTTCTTTATCCATTCCTCTGTTGAAGGGCACCTAGGTTGGTTCCATAGTTTAGCTATTGTGAGTTGAACTGCTATAAACATTGATGTGCCATAATTTTATTCTTCTTTATGGCTGAGTAATATTCCATTGTGTACATGTACCACATTTTCTTTATCCATTCCTCTGTTGAAGGGCACCTAGGTTGGTTCTACAATCTAGCTATTGTGAATTGAGCTGCTATAAACCTTGATGTGGCTGTGTCACTGTAGTGTGCTGATTTTAAGTCCTTTGGGTATAGGCCAAGGAGTGGGATAGCTGGGTCACATGGTGGGTCCATTCCAAGTTTTCTGAGGAATCTCCATGCTGCTTTCTAGAGTAATTGCACCAATTTTTATTCCCACCAGCCATGTGTGAGTGAATCTTTTCCCCACATCCTCGCCAACATTTATTATTACTTATATTTATAATAAGTGCCATTCTGAGTGGAGTAAGGTAGACTCTGAGTGTGACTTTACTTTTAATAACAGTCAACCTGAGCTATTCATGAACATTTTGTTTCCCGTTCTTCAGTGAAGCTACCTACCTAAATATCGAATACTGGGAAGCATTAGAATTTGGAAGCCAGGTGATTCTACAGGAAGGTTCTATGAAGAAAAGAGACCAAAGCAACTTTGAAACTTCTGAACAAAAAATATCGTGACATGTTATCATGATTTTGGATAATGAAAGTTTTCTTCACCACACACAGAGAGAACACAAACCAAGAAGGAAATCAGGGATGCTTTGACAACCTGAGAAATTATCATTCTCTAGCCAAGACTTTAGCAACTAATAAGAAACAAGGCAAAAAAGCAGAATTCACCATCAATGTCGGGTTGTTACATGTCTATAACTGGCAAAGATTGTGTACCCATAATATATGTATATAAATGTGGATAATGCAAGCTACTTTGAATGGATAACACGTGTATACATGTAAATTTCTATTACGTCTATAGAGAAAAAAGGTCAAAGAAAAGTAAGTTCTCAGGAGGGGAAATTGAAATGGCTAGTCAACATAATAAAAGGGTATTTTACTAGCACTAACCACAGAAATACAAATTAAAATCACAATGAGAACGTCTTTCCTGGCTTCAGACTGTCGAGTATTGAAAAGTCTCCCATCTCAGGTTCCCCGGGCGTGAATGGACCAAGCTCTGTAGTGAAGGCAAGTTGGACACAGGCCTCTTCTCTGAGCCTGCAAGTCGTCCCTGCACCTGAAGAAATCCCAGCATTCGTGCCTAAAACGAGGAAGTCACCCTCAGACATTTCTTATAACAGCAAAGATTGGAAAGAACTCAATTCTCCGTCAGTGGAGCACCAATCAGTGTGCTGCATCTTTGTGAAACGAAAGACTTGCTGTTACAACTTAAATATGAGGTGAACCCCAAAGCTCTTCCAGAGACCATGCAAGATGGTTTAGAAGTGAAATAATTGGGTTATGAGGTGCAACCTAATCAGTGGATTAATCCACTTGAATGGACTACCTGGGTGGTGATTGTAGGCAGGTGGGGTGTGGCTGGAGGAGCTGGGTCACTGGGCACCTGCCTTTGGGGTTGATATCTGGTCCCTGGTGAGCAGAGCTCTCTCTGCTTCCTGGTGCCACGTCCTGAGCTGCTCTCCTCCTCCAGGCCCTTCCGCCATTTTGTTCTGCCTCACCTTGGGCCAGAGCCATGGAGTCGGCCCACCATGGACTGAACCTCTGAGACCATGAGCCCCAAGTAAACTTCTCCACCTCTAATTGTTCTTCTCATGTCTTTTGATCACAGCAGTCAGAAAGCTGGCTAAAGCACTCACATAGCAGATCAAGAGAATCAAGTAGAGATATTTTTATATTTTTACTTTGTTTTCAGTTAATGCATATCAATTGCACACATTTGTGGAATACACTCTAATGTATTCCTATGTGTGTACAGTGGGTAATCATCAAACTGGGGTATTTAACTGCCAATCACATCATACATTCATAATTTCTCTGTCATGGAAACGTTCAAAATCTTTTCTTCTAGCTATTTTGAAATACTCAATACACTCTTTTTAAATTTTTTTTTTTTATTTTGGGGGGGTACCAGGGATTGAACTCAGGGGCACTTGACCACTGAGCCAGCTCCCCAGCCCTATTTTGTATTTTATTTAGAGACAGAGTCTCACTGAACTGCTTAGGCCCTTTCTGTTTCTGAGGCTGGCTTTGTACACTTGATCCTCCTGCCTCAGCCTCCAGAGCCCCCGGGATGACAGGCATGCGCCACCACGCCCATCTCAATATACTCTTGTCGGATACTCCATCACCGTTCTGTGCAACAGAACACTCTCTTACTCCACAGAGCAAAATCAACTAGAGCTGTGTTAGCAAGCAAAGATCGTGACAGAGTTTGGGGGCAGGGGAAGTGGAACATACCACAAGGGTAGGCACGAGGTGAAAGCATTTGTGTAAAGTTTGAAATCATGCAAACTCTTCTACATACGGCTTCTGAATATCTATTGCACAGCAACTTTAAAACAGATATGCAGACAATCGGTGCCAAATCCAGGGGTTGGGCAGGGAGAAGAAAAAATGGTAGTAAGAAAGGAGATGCTAAAAAGAATCAACTGCATGGGAACTATTAATGATAGACAGGTGTCCCTCCCATTTATTGATTCTTGCTTTGATTTCTTGTGCTTTGGGAGTCTTGTTAAGGAATCTGGTCCTAAGCCAACATGATGAAGATTCAGGCCTTCTGTGTCTTCTATTTGGTGCAGCAGGGTCTCTGGTCTAATTCCGAGGTCCTTGATCCTTTTTGAGTTGAGTTTTGTGCAGGGTGAGAGATAGGGGTTTAGTTTCATTTTACTGCATATGGATTACAAGTTTTCCCAGCTCCCTTAGTTGAACAGTCTATCTTTTCTCCGCTGTATGTTTTTGACTCCTTAAAGAACCCAATCAATAAATGGGCCAAAGAACTGGACAGACACTTTACAGAAGAAGACATACAGGTGACTAATAAATACATGAAAAAGTGTTCAACATCTCTAGTAATTAAGAAATGCACATTAAAACAGCCCTAAGATTTCATCTTACTCCAATGAGAATGGCTATTAGCAAGAACACAAACAATAATAGGTGTTGGCGAGGACGTGGGGAAAAAGGCACATTCATACATTGCTGGTAGGGCTGCAAATTGGTGCAGCCACTCTGGAAAGCAGTGTGGAGATTCCTTAGAAAACTTGGAATGGACCCACCATTTGACCCAGCTATCTCACTCCTTGGCCTATACCCAAAGGACTTAAAATCAGCACACTACAGTGACACAGCCACATCCATGTTTATAGCAGCTCAACTCACAATAGCTAAACTATGACCAACCTAGATACCCTTCAACAGATGAATGGATAAAAACACTCTGGTATATATACCCAGTGGAATATTATTCAGCCATAAAAAGAAATAATATTATGGCATTTGCAAATAAATGGATGGAATTGGAAAATATCATGCTAAGTGAAATAAGCCAATCCCAAAAAACCAAAGGCTGAATGTTTTCCCTGATAAGTGGGTGATGATATATAATGGGGATGGGGGGTGAGAGAAGAATGGAGGAACTTTAGATCATGTAGAGGGAAATGAGAGGGAGGGGGGTATGAAAGATGGTGGAAGGAGACAGACCTCATCACCCTATGGACATGTATGGTTACGTGAATGGTGTGAATCTGCATTGTGCACAACCATAGCAACGAAATGATGTGCCCCATTTGTTCACAATGAACCAAAATGCAGTCTGCAAAAAAGAAAAAAGAACAATTTTAAAAATTGATAAGTAGGTGGATGGATAGACATAAAGATAAATAGATACAAAGTATCATTTACTTCATTACAATTGTCTGACAACAGCTAGTCAGCGGTTTTTAGGGAGTCATTATGTAGAATTCTGTGCCTGGCATTATTTATTTAGTGCAAATGATAAAGCAGCTTTATGATTTTAAAAAGGCGGACAGTGTGTATCGGAGAATGGCCAAGTCTTCACTGGAGCCTTGGATTAGAGCCAAAGAGCCTTCCCTGGGTCTTGCTCCACTTCTACCTGACCGACTGTGTTCTCAATAGTTAAAAATTAATTTGAGGTCACTTTAAGCTTGTCATAACTGAGAAGTTGATTGTCGTTCTAGAGTTAAAAATAAAAGAGTAGCCGGGCTCAGTGGCACCTGCCTGTAATCCCAGAGACTTGGGAGGCTGAGGCTGGAGGATTGCAAGTTGGAGGCCAGCCTCTGCAACTTAAGGAGGCCCTGAGCAACAATGAGGCCCTGGCTCAAAAAAAAAAAAAAAAAAGTGGTTAGTGCCTCTGGGTTCAATTCCTGGTATAATAATAATAATAATAATAATAATAATAATAATAAATAATAATAAACAAAATAATGAAACCAGAACCAATATCTTCTTAATCGTTGTTAACATGACATCTCTTCACAAGGATCAATTTCAGAGAATGAAGGTCCCAATTAGGATTCAGCTTCCAGGAACTTATTTTCATACACACGGTTTGAGGTTTGGGGAATATCATTGAAAGTTTTGCCAATATTCTGTTGTCTTTTTCTCCTCACAAGGTCACGTTAAGGAGCTCAAGTCCCATAGAGTTTCTAGGGAAGAAAACCCAAACCCAAAGAACCTCCATTTAGAGAAATATGTGGAAGACAGATTTTCACCAAAAAGAAGCAATTAACTTTTCTTCTCTGTGCAAATTATTTCCAGGAACCGTTATAAAAAGGTCAGTCGGCTTCCAGGTGTTAGAGAAATACAATCCCTGTCATATTTCACTTCTATAAATCTCACCAACACTCATAGAATTACTAATATAGTAGTCATTATCCCAGATTTTTTTCTTTCTTTTCTTTTTTTAGTGGGTACCGGTCATTGAACTCAAGGGCACTCAACCACTGAGCCAGCTCCGCAGCCCTATTTGGTATTTTATTTAGAGACACTGAGTTGCTTAGGGCCTCACTTTTGCTGAGGTTGGCTTTGAACTTGCAATCCTCCTGCCTCAGCCCAGACTTCCAATAATTCAATATATTCGAACGCACCTCTTGCAAAATTTTTTAAACGTTCCCCTGAAGTTATGGAGCTACGGACCGTAGACATCACTCCTCATCTCAGTCGGCCGTATTCAGCAAGTGATGCTTGTATGCTGAGCTATTGGCCTCCGGTCCTCCATGGGAACCGAACTTGAGTGCCCTGTTTTATGTAGCAGCTGCCGTTTTGAGCAGCATTCACAGCTCTTGGGCCTCACTCATGAAAGTTGGCACGACTGACGGGCTTCTCACTCTGAGCCTTGTCGAATCTTAACGACGTGGCTCCTGCATAATTAACGCAGCCAAAGGCACAGGAAGCAAGCAGCCTCAAGGTCAGGTTTGCTTGGCCACTGGTCGCAGAAGACGAAAAGAAAGAGCTGCCGGTCTCAATAAGTCGCAAGCGAGAATTCCGTGTGTGGCCGAGTTCCAGGAACTGCTGCATGGGATGGAGCTCAGAACGTGAGCATCAAAGAATCAGGGAGCGAAGAGAACATTCCAGTTTCTCAGGTGCACACGCACACACCCACACACACGTGCACACGTATCTGGGTGGGGTGTGCGAGCCCGTGGATTGGGATGCAGTTATGAATCACACACTTTTCTGCCGATCATGGATTTAGAACGGACCAGCTGTGGGCCTTAGGGTCTGTGGCTGGGAGGAAGGAAGGAAAGAAGGAAGGAAGGAAGGAAGGAAGGAAGGAAGGAAGGAAGGAAGGAAGGAAGGAAGGAAGGGCAGAAGAGCGTAAAGACTTAATTGTTAATGGTTCCATCTTTCTCCAAACTGAATCTTCCAAGATTTTTCAGTGACCACCACTTGGCAGAGAATTGAAGGAAATAAAGATAAAAGACTTATCTTCAACCAAAAATTCATGACGAGTTAGTGAACAGAAAATAAAAATATGAATGCATGATTTACAGCACTGATATGAGCCAGTGAAGAGGCGAAGTTCTAAGCTACTGGACTCGTCAGGACTATTATTGTAACGTAGGGCACAGACCGGTGGGCTCTAAAGATCCCTTTGTCTTCCTTCTAGAAGGATGCTGCTGAGATTTTGTAAAACGCCAAATTAAAACATAGCTCATTTGGTGTATCTCAATGTATTTTTAATGCAATTTTAAAGTCGGAAGGCTCTATCGATTTAAATTTATTGCTTTCGCATAGTCCTTTGTACACAATATTTTTTTATGGAGACTTTTCTGCTTAACTTTAATAGCGCAGGTGAGATAAAAGGATTGTTTTGTCACATATGTTAGTACATTTAAATTCAAGAAATCTTCAGGGAAGCAAATCCTGACAGTAAATTTTTCTTCAGTTTTACAAGTTTCCTTGTAGAGTTGGGTGCATCTACTTCTTCTAATGCTCCCGTGTTAAAGAAAGGAGAAAATTATAGGAGGAAAAACAAATCAATAACTCTGTGATGTTCCATTATGTAATTGATTGATTGTGAACTTTAGAAACATGAATTAAGGGATATATGCTTTTTAAGGCTGCAGGCTCCATTTGCAGCATTATGGTAGATTAAATGTCGTAGCAACCACTCTCGGCATAAACCAATTACAGATAAAATGTAAACACTCTGTCTTTCTAAAAGCAAATCGGACCTGGTGTGCATCTGAGAATCAGATTCTGGGAAGGAGCACAGGTTCTTGCCCTCAAGCTGCCTTGCAAATCCTAAAGCTCTCAGTTAAGCTCTGAAGACCTGGGTCTGAGAGTTTGGTCAGGAAACTGGAAGTGCCGTTTGAAACTCAGGTACATAAAGCCGAGAGTCTCAAGTGAGGAGAACCTCGGTGGTGAGCTGCCTATCTGAAAGCAGACCCCCGGAGTGGGCGAATCACAACGTCTTCACCTTGTAAGCAAACGCACCGATAGGTAAGCAAGACGTGCATTTATTGAAGCAGGCACGAATCTTCCCTGAAGAAAGCATTTAAAACAGAGACAGCAAATGACTTTTGCAGATCAAGTTCCAAAGATCATGAGCATCTAACTGCCTTCCTCTCTCTCTCTCTCTCTCTCTCTCTCTCTCTCTCTCTCTCTCTCTCTCTCTCTCTCTCTCTCTCTCTCCTCCTTTTAAATGCACACACAAATCTTGGCATGCACAAGGAATCATTAGAGAATCAATCACTTTTGACAGGTTAAAAAAAATCTAAATGCAATTTGGAACAGCGTCAGAAAGCAATAAGCACCTAGGAATACACTGAAAAAGAGCCATGCCAAACTTCTACACCGAACTCGGCGAAACAGTGCCAAAGCCAATTTTTAAAAGGCATAAATAAATGGCAAAATGTACCACTGTTGCAGATTGGAAGACCACGATGGTTTACTGCCCCTGTATTTACGTATACATCAAACTCAATCTCGGTCGACAGAACAGGCAGGCTCTGGTGGAAATGGAGAAGCTGGTTCTGCAATGTGTACAGAGGTTCCGAGGACCCAGCCTAGCCAAGGCATTTGAAGAAGAAGAAGGCAGACTCGGGTCCCATGATCACGTTTTGAGATTTATAATGGTGGAAATAAAAAAAGACAGCTGTCTGAGTCAATGAGAGAAAACAGACTCTTGACTCAGAGACGGCTCAACCAAGGGAGTCAGCCACGACCCTGGTATTTGGCTGAGGTTCACAGGCCGGCCAGGGAACGGTGCAGACTTATAAGGAAGACAAAGAACAGTGCCAGAAAAGATGGTCCAAAGCTGTGGATGCACAGAAGCTGCCAAGGAGGCTGCTGAGCAGAGGCAACCTGTCTTTCCTTGCTTGGAGGGACATACGGGACTTTGCCTGGTTGCCTCTGAGCTGGAAGAAGGGGCAGAGATGAGGGCAGGCTCAAGAGACTGAGCGGATCCTGACCAGGCTGAGTCCGTCTCAGCGGCTTTAGCTCTGAGAGACTCTGGGTTCTATTTCGGTATGTGATCCAGCCATTATCGGCTCGATCTTCTGTCCCTCCAGGTGGCGACACCATACCAAAGGTGACGTGGCTGTGGCTTCAAAACAGACACACGGGACAGCTAATGGACAGTTCACGAAAATCCCACCCGTGGTGTAGGACCAGGGAGGTAGCTTTGCACTTCAGCTGGGAGGAGAGATGGCTCTTTCTCTAAATGGAGTTGGAGCAATTAGCCCTTCCCATGGAAAAACGCCATGCTTGGATTCACCGTGGACTTTAAGAAGCCAAATGCGCATATTAAAAGAATAAATCCAGAGTTTCTAATTTCCAAACTGTATAGAGAGAAAAGATAATATTAGGAAAGAAAATTAAATCCAGGGCGTTGTATGAATGGTTTTTCAGAGTTACATTCTTATTTTTTTTTTGCTCCTGTGTATCAGCGAATGTAAAATTCATGTAAAAAAAAAATTCTAGGACACGCAGGTTAATGAACTAGACTTAATTATTCGGTGCACAAAATAACAATAGCAATTGCTAGGGTAATAAAATGGTCTGTATTTTTAAAGACAGGGCAATAAAGGGAAGTTTAATGCATGAACAGACCCAGACCTTGCAGTCTCTAGACTGTTCTTTCAAGTTATAATGTAAAAATGAGTTTGTGTTTAACCAAGTCTAGTACATAGAGAGCACCGTGGGGCTTCCCGGTTTAGTTACAATATTTCAGGTTGGAAGTACGTGCTTGAAAATGCTTGAGTAACAGGATGATTCCGGGGTGCCTCCCCAACCACCGTTGCCTCAAATCTTCTGTCACTGACTGCAGACGCATCTGCAAAGCAGAGTCTCACTGAAGAAATATTGCCCAGACTGTGTTGTGTATTATTCATGGGACAAAATCAGACAGAACCCCTGGAAGGGTGGATTGTACAAGGGGATATTACCTTTAAAAAAGAGAAAGTCTCTGTTTCCCAGCAAATGCCAAAATTTCATTCTTCATGACTGAGTAATACTCCATTGTGTATTGGAGTTTTTCCAGTTTTCTTCATATATAAATAAATAAAATACAAAAAATTAAAAAAAAAAAAAACACAGTTGTGGGGTGAAGACTCAGGCTGGATGGACGTTGAGGCACAGCTTAGGGTTCAGGGCTGCTTTCAGCCCCAGGAGCCAGACCTTCCTCAAGGGCTTGCCTCCCCTGACTCATCGTCCGGGTCTTGCCCGGCCACGGCTGAGGGTCAGGGGAAGCAGGGCCTTGGGTCTCTCTTGGAAAGCTGTGCACTGTTCTGTGCTCATGGCTCCAGGCTGTGGAGAGGAGAGGGCAGGAGAGCTGGCCACCAGGACACCCCGTTACCATAGGCCCAGGCGCCTGCTTGCCAAGCGTAAAGAATTGCCTGGAAACGCTGCCGGGGAAATTTAATTAAAAACCAAAATCTCCTAGCACGGAACACTCCTTCCCGGAGCAAGCGGAGGGAAAAATAAAGACAACTTTACGATGGTCTAAGCGTTCATCTGGAACACGAGGCGGATTTCAGGGCAGCCGCTGAGGAATTCCAAAGAGCAGCATCCAAGCCGCACAGACACACCCCGGGTCTCCCGGAAACAGTCTCAGGGCGAGCAGTAACTAGCCCCGGAGTAAGAGGACTGGACGACACTATTTTCTTTTTTAATTTATTTTTATTGTAAACAAATGGGATACATGTTGTTTCTGTTTGTACATGGAGTAACAGCACACCATTTGCATATTCATACGTTTACAGAGAGTAATGATGTTTGATTCATTCCGTTATTTTTTTCCTTCCCCCCACCCCTCCCACCTCTCTTTTCCCTCTATACAGTCCCTCTTTCCTCCATTCTTGCCCCCCTCCCACCCCCCATTACGTGTCATCATCCACTTATCAGTGAGATCATTCATCTTTTGGATTTTTGAGATTGGCTTATCTCACTTAGCATGATATTCTCCAATTTCATCCCTTTGCCTGCAAATGCCATAATTTTATCATTCTTTATGGCTGAGTAATATTCCATTGTATATATATATATACCACAGTTTCTTTATCCATTCATCAATTGAAGAGCATCTAGGTTGGTTCCACACTCTGGCTATTGTGAATTGAGCAGCTATGAACGTTGATGTGGCTGTATCTCTGTAGTGTGCTGATTTTAAGTCCTTTGGGTATAGGCCAAGGAGTGGGATAGCTGGGTCAAATGGTGGGTCCATTCCAAGTTTTCTAAGGAATCTCCACACTGCTTTCCAGAGTGGCTGCACTAATTTGCAGTCCCACCAACAATGTATGAGTGTACCTTTTTCCCCACATCCTCGCCAACACCTGTTGTTGCTTGTATTCTTGATAATCGCCATTCTAATTGGGGTGAGGTGGAATCTTAGTGTAGTTTTGATTTGCATTTATCTTATTACTAAAGATGGGGAACATTTTTTCATATGTTTGTTGATTGCTTGTACATCTTCTTCTGTGAAGTGTCTGTTCATATCTTTAGCCCATTTGCTGATTGGGTTATTTGAATTCTTGGAGGAGAGTTTTTTGAGTTCTTTATAGATTCTGGAGATTAGTTCTCTATCTGAAGTATGATTGGCAAAGATATTCTCCCACTCTGTAGGCTCTCTCTTCACATTGCTGATAGTTTCCTTTGCTGAGAGAAAGCTTTTTAGTTTGAATCTATCCCAGTGGTTGATTCTAGCTTTTATTTCTTGTGCTATGGGAGTCCTGTTAAGGAAGTCTGATCCTAGGCCAACAAGGTGAAGATTTGGACCTACTTTTTCTTCTATAATCTGCAGGGTCTCTGGTCTAAGGTCCTTGATCCATTGTGAGTTGAGTCTTGTGCAGGGTGAGAGATAGGGGTTTAGGTTCATCCTGCTGCATATGGATTTCCAGTTTTCCCAGCACCATTTGTTGAAGTGGCTCTGGACGACATTATTTATAGCAATCACTAGACGCACCTCGAAACTGGGTAGCCACCGAGGTTAAATAATCCATTCTATACGAAGGAAAATAAATCTATCCACAGGAAGAGAGGTTTCGCAAATGACAGGTCCAGACCTCCAAATCGGCACCCCCGAGGTGCTTGATGATCCTGCTTCAAAGGGAAGGACCCCCAGGTCTTTCAGGAAGACAGACTGGGTCCCCGAATCTGCCGAAAGGCTTCTCCAGCTTTTGAGAGAACTGACATCGAATTCAAAGGGACTTATCTTTCAAAAGAACAGAGAAGATTTTTTTAATATCAATGGTCCAAGAAAAAAGAAGAAGGCTGTCTCCTCTTTCATTTCTTAACTTTAAATGAACGCTTAGTAATTGCACATATTTCTGGGGGACGCTGTCATGTTTCCATCCAGCTGTCCCATGTCCAATGACCAAAATGGGATATTTCGCTTTTCCATCATTTTAAAACAGTTGCCATTTCTCCGGGGTTCTTGCAAGTTGGAATAGAGGGTATAATACTGTTAGCTGTTCTGTGTAATAGTTCATCAGAACTGAGGCCACACAGAACAACTGTCCCTTCCACCTTCTCTTCACACTCACTTTAACATACTGATTTCCTTTTCTTAAGATAAATACCCAGCAGTGGGGTACCTGGATCATAGAGTAGTCTACTGTAAATTTTCTGAAGACCCTCCATACCCTTAAGGCTATACTGAATTTCCTTTTCTTTTTTTTTTTTTTTGGTACCGGGGATTGAACTCAGGGGCACTCAGCCACTGAGTCACCTCCCCAGTCCTATTCTGTATTTTATTTAGAGACAGGGTCTCCCTGAGTTACTTAGGGCCTCGCTTTTGCTGAGGCTGGCTTTGAACTCATGATCCTCCTGCCTCAGCCTCCTGAGCTGCTGGGATGATGGGCGTCTGCCAGCACGCCCGGCGACCTCCTATTTTTAACCGGGAGCATTAATCATCTTATTTTAAATGTTTATCTGCCTTGGACTAACTCGGGCCTTGGATGGGGCCCTGGTGGCAGGCACACACCTCCCGTGGCAACCTTCTGACCTTATCGGCCCTGTCTCCCTGTTTTCCAAAATGAATCCAGTTGTGCCCAGCGCTGAGACCATCTTTGAAAACCTAACTGGAGAACAGAGGAGGAAAAATATTTCTCTGGGCTTTCCTCACCTACGTCGGCATTTCCGAGGAAGTAGCCCCTTCCCGGGCTCTGCGCCGGGTCACCTCCGATGGGACCCAGCATCGAGGGTGGATGGGCGTATGTCTTTCTGCCTCTCCTTCACGGTTTTGGGGGGTGTGGACAGAGGCACCCGCCGCATCCCGTTAGGAAAGGACCCCGTGTGTCTTGATGCGATCAGACCACCAGGCTCTGCTGCGGGAACTGCCCTCAGAGTCGTCAGACAACGCACGAGGCAAGAGCACCAGAGACGTGGACTCCCCAGCCATGCGTCCTCCACGCCTCCCTCTCAGCCCAGCACGCAATGCTCCAAACTCAGGTCCTGAGAGCATGAAAAATCAAAGAAGGGCATGTCCTCTCCCTCACCCCGCCTCCGGCACTGTCACAGAAAATGTCTCTCATCTTGTCACCAATATTCATCGATTCAAGCCGCACATCATAATCCTCCCAGCCAAATCCCCTGCCGGGAAGCAGGCTCAGAGGCGCACAGGCGGCCAGAGGCTGGCTGGAAATTCCTAAGAAGGGCCAAGGGAGCCGGCCCATCAGGATTCTGCCACCACAGAGCCACGAGGGCTTGCGGGCTGTTCATGCCGTGCTGATAGCCGCTCCCCGGGCTTCCCTTTGTGTCTGGGTTCTCATTAGAGTCACAGGACAGGAAGGACCCGAGCTAGTGGGGCGGTAGAGGAGGCACACATCTGTCCTTCAATCTGGCTGGGTCCTTGACTGGGGACCCTTAACAGAAGGCAGGTCAGCCGGCGGAAGGCAGGCAGAAGCTGACTGAAGTGCAAAGCAGCAGCTCCTTGCAAAATGGAGAAGAGTTCTGGGACCCCCAGCGGATATCTGAAACCACCCGAGACCCCAGCCCTGGGGTGCCCTCTCTTTACCCGTCCGGACCTGCATGAAGCTTTATCCACTAATCAGGCACAATAAGAGCTTGACCACAATAACTGACCGTAGGAATGACGCATTAGGAGCAAGACATGCTAATGAGAGTCATTCAAAACTTGTGAATTGCTTTTTTCTTGCATTTTCCACTCAATAATTTCCACCCGAGGTTGAACGTGGACGACTGGAATCTTGCAGAGGGAATCCCAGGCTGCACTGTGCCAGGGAAAAGATCAAAATGAGAAGTTCAAAGGAGCGTTTCCCGAGAATGCATATCCCTTCTGCATGAAGAGATATAATAGGTGGAACGTCGCATGTTGGACATGGTGTGTAGTTCCTTCATGGAGAGCAAGCATCGTGTGCACGCACCAGAGTTTCTTTATCCATTCCTCTGTTGAAGGGCACCCAGGTTGCTTCCACAATCTAGCTATCGTGAATTGAGCTGCTATAAACACGGATGTGGCTGCGTCACTGTAGGGTGCTGATTTTAAGTCCTTTGGGTATAAACTGAGGAGTGGGAGAGCTGGGTCAGATGGTGGGTCCATTCCAAGTTTCCTGAGGAATCTCCACACTGCTTTCCAGAGTGGCTGCACCATTTTGCAGCTGCACCAAGCAACGTATGAGTGGACCTTTTCCCCACATCCTCACCAACACCTGTTATTGCTTGTGTTCTTGACAATAGCCATTCTGAGTAAGATAAAATCTTAGCGTTGTTTTAATTTGCATTTCTCTAATTAATATTATTCAGCCATAAAGAAGAATAATACGATGGCCTTTGCAGATAAATGGATGGAGTTGAAGAATATCATGCTAAGTGAAATAAGCCAATCCCCAAAAACCAAAGGCCGAATGTTTTCCCTGATAAGTGGATGATGATACTCAATGGGGGTGGGGGGGGCGGGAGTGAGAAAAGAATGGGTGAACTTTAGATTCTGTACAGGGAAATGAGAGGGAGGAGGGTGTGAAAGATGGTGGACTGAGAGAGACATCATGACCCTGTGTATATGCATGATTACACAAATGGTGTGAATCTACATCGTGCACAACCATAGAAATGAAAAGATGTACCCCATTTGTGTGCAATGAATCAAAATGCAGTCTGTAAAGATAAAAAAAAAAAATACTAAAAAAGAACAAGCATTGCAAATGTTTTCACATGACCCTGGATCATGCCACATGCAAGACTTGGTCTCTGTCTTGCCCAAGAGCAATGAACAAGGTATGTATTTGGTCGCTGGGCCGGTTTTCCAGTGGTAGAGCAAGAGGTAGCCTCCCTGACCCTCTCACATGGCTATTCGTAAATGCTTGGGGCAAAATGAACGCATCTTCTATCATATGATTGCAGATGGCACTCAAAACACAATCACCCAGTGACCCTGGATCTGAGCAAGATACTGCTTCTCAAGGACCAAGCTAATCCTTGCCCAGACAGCTCCGTGGCGTACTCCGATACAAGGAATCACGGAATTCATTTTTAAAGAGAGCAACAAACTAAAGGCTTTGGGCTCCCATGGTGGAGCACATTCCTGCAGGCCACGGACATACTAGAACATTCCAGGTAGAAGGCTGCTAAGGAAAAAGCAGTAAATAACATGCTGCCACTGGAAATCGTATTTGAAAAAAAAAAAAAAAAACAAGTTACTCAACTCCTGATGCCTTCTTTGGCTCAAAAGTCTACAGTTTTGTTTGTTGTCCAAAGCGGAATTGCTGAAGGCTATTTGGAGTCACTGCACAGAAGAGGGAGAGAGTCCCTCATGCACACACCCCAAATTCGCTTCAGAGGTGAAGAGGGAAGACAGCTCATGCAACAAACGTGTGTAGAGTTTCACCCAGGACACAGCCAGCGGGGACAGGAGTGGCTTGGGAGGGCAGGAGAAAGAGCCGACTCCATTTGTATGGTGGTTAAGACTTGAGGCTGATGCAAAAGTGTCTGAACTCAACCTGGGACTTGCTGTGGGCAGAGGGAGGCGCACAGAGGTCTCTCCATCACCCGGCTTAGATGTGACCCCGGATGCGGAAAGGAGTCGTGTGCTTGAACGCTGTCAGCTGGCAAGCAGCAGGAAGAGGGTCACATCTGCTCCATCCGACTTGAACACAAGGCTCCATCTGTTGGCCCAGGGCCACCTACCAAGGCCAGAACCCAGCAGCCAAGGAGGACCAGGATTTCCTGTTCTCTCTGGGTGGCTCTGTTGCTGTCTCTTCCGGGCAGAGAAAGAGAAGAGCAGAGGATCTTCCTCTTGGTGTTGGGGCGCCGGAATTGATCTGAACTCAGAAAAGAAAACTGAGTCACTTTGAATTTGCATCTTCAATCGGCGAGATCATTTTTAATCTTATAAAAGAGCATTTTGCAATAACATCTATCATTGATCGTTTTGAATAGAAAACGCAGGCAAAGAAAAAAAAACAGACATTTTGGAAAGACATACGCATCTTTCCTCTTCCTGTGACCTCTCGAAATGCATTTTGAACAGGAGAAAAACTTGACTCTCCTTGCTGTTAAGAGGGAATGAGAATTCATTCTAGAGATGAAGAAGCCGAGAAGTCTGCGGGTAAGTTTACGAGGTCCAAATCCTCATTTCCGACCCTTGCGGCCCTTCCCTCAAATCAAACGCCACGATTTCACGCAAGGATGTCTTTTTAAAAATGCCATTTTTATTCCGGTCTACGAATTCCACATTTCCAAGGGAGTCAGCGTGAGGCTTTTTATTTTTGCAGTATCATTATTCAATAAACATCATCTCTCCCTCCTCGGAGGGCTTGCTCTGTCAGCAGAGGACCACGGAGGTCACCAGAGTGTCCTCCACTGGTCCTCTCAGAAGGCACAAACAGAGGTCAAGGACAATGGCCAAGGACTTGGCTGTCTGGGGAGCCTCTGGCGACGGGGGAACAATGCTTCTCCACATGGAGATAAGAGACCTTCAGTTCTCATTCTCCAAAATCCATTCATCTTTTCTAAGTAGCCAAATCCAATTAGCCAAGCATAAGACGGAACATAACCCGTATTCTCTCTTATAATTAAATCTCCTTTGAAACTTTTTAAATGACCCTTCGAGTAAACCTCAAAGGAGGAGCGAAGAGCAGGCAGCGATTCCACACCCCGGAGAGCCGGTTTTAATTTATTTGATTTCCAAAGGACGGGCACTCGGGAAGTTCACCTGGCGTCTCTTCTGGGCTGGGCCCCCACCCCCCGGGTTAGCCTTGGGAAATATATCAATGAAAACACAGAAAGATAAGCAAATCCGGGGTGCAGGGGCAGGTTGTAGGTTGTGTTCACGGAAGGTGCACCTGTTTGCGGGAGCCAGAGCAAAGGTGGACCCAATCGAGAGCGAAATGCAGCTCCTCTCTCAACACCCAGCCCAGAGTCTGGTCTTTGCCCAGATGCCCGCCCTGTGATCATTCGTCAGTGGCCCTGGGTTCAGTGCCCACTTGACTGTGAGTAGCCTGCCAATCACATTCTTTTCTGTGTCTGTGCAGAAAGAAGGGTGTGGGTCTCCAGCAGCCCCTTTGCAGGCCCAGAGGTCTTTTGCACGTCAGTAAACGCGGCCAAACGGTTGTTCCAAAGCAACCGAGGTGTACTCCCCCTCAGGGTCTAGAGGCGCTCTTGGGTCCCTCTTCACCAAGATTTGATGTCTGCTTTTGTAAGGCCCCCAAAAAGGAAACCCCCACTCTGTCCCATGGATGGACGGCAACCCCAATCAACCGCAGGAGGCGTCACTTGATGCAAACCGCAAGAGGCGTTTATTCCAGCGCGCTGGGACCCAACTCCAGGAGTCGAGTCCCTAGCAGAAAATCTTGTAGGTTTATAAAGGCAGAGACCACACATCGGGAGGGGTCGCACATGAAAGGGGGAAAAGGGGGGAAAAAAAAGGAAAAATGGGGAACAAAGCTGCCGGAAATTCCAAAGGGGGTCTGGGTTGGCTGATAACATACAACATGTTTCACAATGTTTTACAACAGGGTGTAGATTCTGGTCAGTAGTTTCTGGTAATCCTACTGTTTGAGCACTATCTAGCTATCTGGCTCAATTTACCCTTTTACTCCCTGTTTGGGGCTGTTTCCTGGAACAGCTTTAAGGGCTTTGTTCCCGTCACTGGGAGGGAGACCTTAGGGAGTTGAGATAAAACAGACAGCTTAAAAAAATGTCCATTCTTTCGCTTTCACCCCAAAGGCGGAGCAATGGCCTGAGACTCTGGTTTCCCTTTGCATTCCCCTGAGGAGTAATGACTCGGGACGCTTTCGGAATGCCTGCTCCCTCTGCAGATGGTGTCTTTTCCAGCTCACCTTTCCTTTTAGCATTCTGCACCTTTTTCCACTATTTTTATGGGCACCTCTGACTAGACTCAACAGTGGGATTCACTGTGCTAACATCTCCCTACCATCATCGGATCGATTCTGCATTTCCGATATTGATTCTTAGGAGCTCTTTACCTATTCAGTATGTGAATCTTTTTTTTTTTTTTTTTTTTTCCAAATATACTTTGCAGTGATTTTCCCCAAACCACCAGCTGGCTTTTGTACTCCTTCAACGGCACGTGCTGATCAAGAGAAGGTATGTGTGTTTTTATCTGAGTGTGGTACCTTTCCCTGATGAAGCTTCTATCCGTGACCACTGAAATGTCGTTCCTTCTCCTCGGAGTCTCCTGAACACATCCTTGGTGGTTTTCACCAAACCGCGTTCAGGGATTGGAACCCCTAGGACGTGAATCCTACACACGGCATCGTCCTCGTCGTGAGAAGAGCTGAGTAACTCTGGGTTACCATCTTTATGATAGAAACCTTCGTAAAGATAAAGGTAACGATTGATTTAAGCGACACGCGTATGTTGAATGTTAAAGCAGAATAACAGAAACAATAACAGCGAAAACCAGCAGGCAGTTTAGGATCTTTAAAGTCATGGGATAATGGCACATCAGGTGAATATTTCAACGAAGGTTTTGTTCAAGAGGCGAATCCCAAACCTACCTGGGTGAGTCCTCTGACTGACGTTTGGAGTGCAGTCAATTTGCTCTCCTTTTGGGTATCTATCAGGGATTGACTCTAGTATAATTAGGAATAGGGTCTCTCCTCAAGTCTAGATCGAGGCGGCATTTTTGCTGGATCTCTTTTTAGACAAAGTGCATGAAAAACTACCTACTACGTAAATGGTCTGCTAAGCACAATAGAGAATACAGAGAAAATAAAAATGAAGAGCAGAGAAATCCAAGCCAATTTCACCTTGTTTTGAAGGAAAATAGGGACTAAGAATACTGTGTCTGCTAAAATCAAGGATAGGGTACAAAAGGCATGATAAAGAATCCGATGGGGAGCCAGGTATCGTGACTCACGCCTCTAATCTCAGTGACTTGGGAGGCTGAGGCAGGAGGATTGCAAGTTGGAGGCTAGCCTCTGCAAGAGGCTGTCTCAGCATAAAAAATAAAAAGGGCTGGGGAGGGAGGTGGCTCAGTGGTTAAGCACCCCTGGGTTCAATCTCCAGTATCAAAAAATACACACACACACACACACACACACACACACACACACACCCAGGCGAGCATTCACAGAGAGCAAAACTGCAACTGAAAATACCAAGATTGCGACTGAAGTCAGCGTGGCTGCCAGGAAGATCCCTCCCCACAACCCCTTAACACAATATTCGCCATCAACACAACAGACCACAGGAATCACGCATCGTGAAAAGATAATGCGAACTAGAAATCATGGCGTGAATCTGCTCCTCCTCCGTGGTACAGCCCTGAGATTTATTTTCTCTAAATAACCGTGGAGACCTCCCAGGATGTCTCCAAAGAGAGAAAAGCAGAGTTCCTCTTCTCGGCTGGGTCTCAGAATGGACCGAGGCGTCTGTTAAAGGCAGGGCAGGATGACCTGGGCATCTATCCGATGATTCCGGAGTTCCGGGTACGGAACGCATTCTGTGGGTAAGTGCCCACACCCCCGAGGACAGAGACTCGACATTGGGGTACGTGTCCCCTGTATTAGTTTCCCGTGGCTGCTATGACAAACGCCTCCCAGTGTAGCAGCTGATAAGACCCCCGTGCGCCCCTTTTCCACGCTGAAGGATGGACACCCCCCTGTTGGCAGCTAGAACTTGAGACAAAGGCTCACTCAAGGTGGACTCAGGTGGCCACTGAGCTGGGCTGTCCCCTGGCCCTCTGGAGAGAATCACTTTCGGATGCACAGGTGGGTTTACACCTCTGGTTCCCAGAGCTGGTGACAGTGAGGGGTCCACTCTTTTGCCCCCCAGCCTTGGGTTTGTTACGGCAGCTGCAAAAACGAAGGTCCCCGTTGCCTTTCTGACAGCGAGCAGAGGCCGCCCTCGGCCCTGAGTCACCATGACAGGTTTGCAGGGACATCCCGCCTCCTCAGTGGCACCTGCATCCTGTGGTCACCTTCAGCTGCACGCGTGGGACTCACCCTCTGTCCTCCTCTGGGACTTGAAAGCCACACGTGATCGGGCAGCCCCGTTCAGATGACCAGGATCCTCATCTCCCTGTTTCAGGGCACCTGGCTCTGATCCCCTCCACTAAGGCCCCTGGGCCACGGCAGGTGAGCGGTTTCACAGGCTCCGCCGGGGAGGAGAGCGCGGACCTCTCTGGGTGACCCCCGCTCTGTCTGTCGCGATGACTGACGGCACTATGCTGTGATTTGTCTTGGGGGGCAACGTCACGCCCCCTCTCCCCGCACCCCCACGCTGTGTCCTGACGCAGTACCTTAGTTTTTGCAGGCTGCCCCAACAAACCCAAGGCTGGGGGTCCAAACAGCGGACACCCACCGTCTGCAGTCCCGGAGGCTGGAAGCCCGAGGTCACGGTGCAGCGGGGGACCCCGCATGCCCTCCATGCCACCAGGTTTGTTTTGAAAGGAGCATTTTTTTCTCTCTTCTCCTTCTCCCCTCCATAACCTCAGGGAAGACGGGATGACCTTTGGCCGGGTGGTCTGTCCTTGGGGACACTCCCCCACCAAGGGGATGAGGTCATGCAGACTTGGGGGATGGAATGACCTCCTTCCAAATTAACAAGTGAATCGCGACCTGGGTCAGGCGCGCCTGGAATGCAGGCTCCGACTCTCCTCTTCAAAAACCCTCTGTTCCCGGAGGGGCCTCAGGGACAGGAGTCCCCTGTGCTTCTCCTTTGTTACCAAAGCAATAAAATTTCGTTTCCCTTTTCCAGAAAACCATGCTGTCCTTATTGAATCGGGATTGGAGACAATGACCCAGGTTTGGGTAAAGGCATGGGGAGGGCTGGCTCCCCCCAAGGCCTCTCCCTATGTCCTCACAGGGTCGTCCCTCTGTCTGCGTCTGTGTCCTCATCTCCTCTTCTACAAGGACCCCAGTCCTGCTGGGTCAGGGTCACCCTGAGGACCTCACTGCACCTCAGTCACCTCTGTAAAGACCCATTCCATACTCAGTGGCACATCCCAAGGTCCTGAGGTCAGGGCCAGTCTGGGGACCTCATTTCAACATAATCATCGCTTGAAAGACCCTGACTCCAAACACGGTCCCATTTGGGGTCCTGGAGATTGGGACTTCACCACAGGAATTTGGAAAGACACAACACAGCCCACCCCCCGCAGGGAGGGTACCGCTTCCTTCTGTCCTTTTTAACTGACCTCTAGGCTGAGCTGTTCCCTTGGAGGAGAGACGTTGTCCCCGGTCCCCACCCACACTCCAGGGATCTGCACTCTCTGTTCTTATAAATGCTCCCTCATTCTTGTGGGGGGCACGGGAGGTACTTAGAGCTGGTCTTAGCAATAAATAAAAATCGACCGAACCTCATGGCTTCATAATGGGCTTTGCAAAAGACTCGAAATGGCTTCAATTAGGTACCGCGGGGGCACATTTCTTGAGAAGGGGGTGATTTTTCCTTGAGTTATTCTCTGATGTCAGATTACAGGATATGTAGAGCAATTAGTTTGAACAGGCCGAGGAGAAAGCCAGCGTACAGGAACAGAGGTAGGTATTTAAAAATAAAAAAGAGGAACTCACTCTCAGGTATTCAAATGCAAAAGTCCAGCCAGCAACACTGGATTGTGTGTGTGTGTGTTTTGTCAACAATGGGCGGATTTGCATAATCGCACCCGGGGATTTTAGGGTTCTGTATAAACAGGCTGGTTCGGTTCTGTCCTTCCTGTTAATGGGGCTACCTTTGCCCCCTGGACAGGGGTGAGAACTTGAAACTCTCTCCTTTGCAGTGGCATTGTGCCACCTACGGGGAACTCAGCTGTACGTTTGAAGACGATCCCAAAACTCAGAGGTCAGTGGCTCTTGACCTGGGACATTCCCGGAGTGCACCAGCCAGCTGCTCAGCTCTCGCACGACCTAAGAATCAGCCCTCTGTGAGGCAAACCCTCCAAACTCGCTGGAGGTTGGTGGGCACCGGAGGAACAACCGCTAATGTGGCCCAGAGCCGAAGCTGGGATTGACATTGGATTGTGGATTTTAAAAGAGGGAGTAGAGAGGATTTGGAATGTTGGTAACACCAAGGAAGAGAAAGGTGTGTTCCAGAGCTGGGGCCTTCTGGGAAACTGAGGCAGCACAAAGTCAATCCCGGTTCTCGCAAGCGTCGGAGAAAGATTTCAGACGTGGCGCTCAAGGGCATGAGTTTCTTGAAGGGATGGGGAAAGGGAGAGAGGGGTCCTCTCAGACAGCAGGGGGACAGATGCCTCTCCTGTACCTCAGTTTCATTGGGATCCCAGGGAAGTTTCCAGAGAGACCCACCCAGGTCCACCTCCTGACTTTTGACTGACAGCAGGGTGACTTCGGACTTTCTAGTCCCCACGGCCACGGCCACGGCCACTCGGGGTCACCTTGGCCCAGGCGGACTGGTTCCCACTGGAAGCTGTTGGTAGAGGTTTTCTGCTTAGGGGGAATGATCCTTATCTCCTGAGTTCTGGGATCTGGTCTGTGTCAGGGCCACAAACGTCTCTCCTTTGGGGGGTTCACTTGAGTTCCTCTTATCAGCCTTAGGACCTGCGTTCCTCCTGCAGATCACAGGTAGTTGGCTGAGAGATGGGACGTAGCCTGTCCACCTAAGAATCTTTGTATGGTGTGGCTGGGGTCTAACTGGTTAAAGGTTGCACCTTTATAGGATGCTCACTGCCATTGCTTCCAAAGAGCCCATATGGTCTCTTTTATGAAAATCGAAGAAGAGAGAGGGAATTGGAGGCTTAAAGAACTGACTGAGAGTTCATCTCGTTAGAGCAAAGAAGAAAGGAAACACACACATGCACACGCACAACATCATGTGGAAGGTAAGTACTTGGAATCGCTGTGCCTTCAAGTGAGTTAGAAGCAATCGTGTGCTTACCTTGGTTCAATAAAGCACCTTGCGATGATTTCCGAGCCTAGGTGGATTCAACACAAGGCAGCGGTAGGGTGCTAAGGCGCAGGTGTTTTGCACAACCTCTTGGCGCCTTACCTGGGCCCTTCCTCCTTGACTCCCCCGCCCCCCTCCAACACTCTTAGGGTCTAGCAATGGTACCCAATGCATCCAGGAGCAGAGTTGTGTCTCCTAGGGCAAGGACTAGATTTTGAGGACTCACTTTATCAGTGGATTAATCCATTGGATGGATTATAATTCAAGTGGACAACTGGGTGGTGACTGTAGGCAGGTGGGGTGTGACTGGTGGAAGTAGGTCACTGAGATGTGACTTGGAGGACTAGCTCTCGTCCCTGGCCCCTTCCTGTTTCTTTCCCACTCTGCTTCCCAGCTGTCACGAGCTGAGCCGTTTTCTTCCACCCCACCTTTCCGCCATGATGTTCTGCTTGAGCGATGGAGTTGGCCAACCAAGCCCTGAAACCTTTGGAACGGTGAGCTGGGCGTCCTGTTAAACCTCAGAGATGCGAAGGCTGGAAAATTCCATCAGAGAGAAGACTTGGTGACCTGGAAGGAGCAGAGTATCTGTGCACGCAGTCATTTGTAATCTTAATTCCATCCACCATCCTGGTACAAAGATGACGCTGAAGACACCTAGGAATGATAGAGATCAGAGAAAAGGAAGATTTAGAGGACTAGAAAAAAAAAAAAAAAAAAAAAAGCATGGTATTTGAGTGCACCTGGAATCTTTAGGGACGATGTGCCAACCTGGGCAGCCACATGAAGGGACATGATCGGAAAGACAAATTCTGCTCATGGCGTCACACTAACCTTTAAGATAACAGAAAATGCGTCTCTGCCTTGGGTTAAGGCAGAGTTTAACTTGCATGAGCAAAAATTTTGATTCATCTAAACCATTTTTTCTTTGGTCAACACAATGCAAATAACTCAAGCAATCGCAACCATTATTTCTGTGCAAAGAAGCAAATAATTTTCTTTGTACAAAATCAGACGTCTTGAAAAAAGAAAGCCAGGTTCATTGTCCAGACCAAACAATTCCAACTGATCCCATGCCTTATTTCTCCCTCTCTCTTTTTTGCCCTTTACTAATTACTATTATTTTAATTTTAAATTAGATTGGGACAACACAGGGCTGCAGAATAGATGCTGTCAATAGGCTTTGTTGTTACAGAGCAGGAACGGGAACAAAAGTGGATTGTGAAATCTACAGCCTGCTTAAAAAGAGTAGACAAAAATAGTCGCAAAGCTATGCTGTTCATTTCTGGGTGTTTTGTGGAAAGGGGTTTTAGCTACCCCCCAACTATGGAGCCGAGCCTATTTCTATTGTGTTTGTTGTCAGATTTTATCAACGAGGTTTCTTAAAAGTGAAAAGAGGATTTGACTGCATTTATAATTGTGCCTATAAATATATTGGTTGAAGGTTTTTTTTTTTTTTTATTTCTTCCCTTGGGGTTTACAAATAAAACAACTCTTGGAGAATATGCACTGCATAAATTCACATTTTCCTTCTGATTTCTACTGAGAACCGTCCTTCCCTCTTTCTGTCAAGTCTGTCTTTTAATTTTTCCCGGTGGTCAAGATTTCAACTGAAGCTAACCAAGTCATCACTACAGACTCTGAAGTGACAGATGTTTAAAATTATTGGCATTTAACATGTCAAAACAGCTTCACTCCAAAAAAGATGACATTTCCGAATGTTGACTTTGGATTGTCAATTCTGAGTGCCATTTAATCTTAATTGCTAGAGATATGAGGAGTGTTTGTTAACACTCGAAATGTTTCTAGAGTTCTCTCTTGCTCAGACAAAAAACCGAGAGCACTTGCCAATACAAAGACCTTGACCTACGATTATAATTTGGATCTCAGATGTTTCCTGAAAGCTTAGGTGTTAAGGCTGGGTTCCCAATGCAGCAGTGCTGAGCTGGGTCATGCCGGCTCCCATCTCCTCAGTGCATTAAACCACGGATAACTGAATGGATGCCTTCTTGGGAACTGGTGGAAACCGTTAAGAAGTGGATCTGCTTGAAGGGAGACGGTCCTTGGGGTCATGCCCTTGGAGACTATACCATGTCCCTGGCCCATCCTGGTCCCTCCCGGCTTCCTGGCTGCCTTGGGGTGGATGACTTTGCTCCACCACAGCTTTTTTGCCATTATGTCTCTGCCTCCCTATAGGCCAAAAAGCAGCGGATCTAGCTGACCATGAATCACAAGCTATGAAACTGTGAAAAATCAATCTTTCCCCCTCTAAGTTGTTTTTCTTGGTTATTGTGTCCCAGAAATGCAAAGATGACGAATAGACTCATCTATTAGGTAGGAAGGGAAGGCTTCACCTACTTCAGTGCTCTGCATGTGAGCAGTTTTGATAATCTCCCAAGAAAAGACCTTTGCATGTAAGATTTATAAAGCTAGGAGTGGAGACATACAACTGTAATCCCAGATACTCAGGAGGCTGAGGGTGGAGGATGGCGTGTTCAAGGCCAGCCTGGCAAATTAGCCAGACTCTATCTCACAATAAAAAAGTGAAAAGGTCTGGGGATATAGCTCAGCGGTAGAGCACTTGCCTAGCATGCGTGAGCTCCAGATTTCAAACCCCAGTATTGGGGGGGAAAAAGATTTCTAAATGGGTGGGAATTCATAACCCATTGAGTGGGTTATGGCTCTCTGTACATTCTAAATACTAAATAGGTAAGTATTGCCTCAAAACTCATCACCAACAGCAAGCATTATTGCGTATAATCTGCCATCCTAACGCCTTTCCCCAGAAATCTTTCAGTCAGAATAAGCTAGTTGATCACAGTTTCTAAGTGCTCTGAAATCCTATAGGTTGGAAACAGCCCAGGTTTGGATCCTGCTGAAGTCCGTGTCCGACGTGTCTGGCATGGAAAGCTGCTTATCCCTGTAGTACTGACATGTCTGGTGGAGGGGCTACCATCTTGTCGCGTCTCCAGGCTTTGCAGAGACATGGAAGTTCTCCCCCGAAGACTCAACGGGTGAATGCCCTTCTGTTTCTGTCAAAATATAGAAGGAATTGTGGTGGACTATGGTCACCCTACTGTGCTACGGAACCCTAGAGTTCATTCCTTCTTGGCGACTTCTTGGTGACTGCGTTTCACATCCAGTACCCACCCTGCCTTGAACTCCTTGCCCTCTGGCAACCCTTATTCTGCTCTCCGCTTCTCTGAGATCTGTCATTTATGCCAACGAGTGACGAGATGTGGCATGAGTCTCCCTGGGCCGATGACTACTTGGACAAACGGTGACTCCAACTGACATGCAGAGACGTATTGGCCCCAGAAAACGGAGAGGAAAAGAGGACCAAAGTGTAGAGACAGGTGGCTGATTCTCTTGGACCTCCTTTTTAATTCCCAGCTCATCTCTTCTGGCTCAATGGGTGTCCCACCTGTTGGAGGGTAAATGGAGTCCCTCTTGGCTCATAAGGATAGGTTCCGTCCCAGTAGGATATAAGTGCTCTGCCCAGTTGTGTGAGTCTTTCTGTGGTCCTGAGGAAGCCAATTACTCTCACAGGATACAGCCTGGGCACCTTCCCTGCAAGACAAAGTAGAGCCCAGATTACAGGATCCATTGGCAAAGAATGAACTACATCTTGACCATCAAGTTCAAATATCGTGGAACCCTCTATTTTGAAAGTACAGCACCAAATATTTCCAAAGTTTTTCGAATTAGAATCACAACTGCCTGTTTCCGTTCACCAACTGCCCTCATTACGGTTGCTAAAACAAAAAGAATAAAAGCAAGAAATTCAAAAGAAAAAAAAAAAAAAAAAATCAGCCCAGGGTGTGAAGCAGAAGTTTGGCTTTACTATTCTGAATGCTAACATTTTGAGAGGAGAATGTTGGTATTCAAATGCGGTCACTTTTCCTCCTTCTGAATGTTAACATTTTGAAATGAAAATGTTGGTATTCAAACAGAGTCCCCGTGCATGGATCAGGAGATGGCGGCCAGACAAATGCAAATTAGATTGCCCAGCTAATCCTGCCAGCCGCGTTTATAATCCTGCAGTCCGGCATTTTGGGGGGGGTGGGCTGGATGCTGCATGTCCAACGTGCTGTGCTCGATGGACGCGTGGCAGGTGGCCATGCCCCAGCACGAATCTCAAGGGAGCACAAATCCATCAGCTTATTGAGCAGGTGTCTCGTGTAGGTGAGGCGCGGATACTAAGTAGGTAGCTTTGAAGGTGTAAAAGGGAAGCAGCCACAGAAAACACAGAGTGGAAGAAAAAGGAAGCTACTTTGGTCATTTCCATTATAAAATATATATATTTTTTTCTGAGACTGGTTCTTTCCACGTTGCACAGGTTGGTCTAGAATTTGCAACCCTGCTGCCTCAGCCTGCCCGGTACCTGAGATGACAGGCATGTGCCACTGTGCCCGGCTCTGGGTGCAATTCCTCTCTGCAAACATAAAGCAAAGGAAACAGCCACTTGAGAGATTTTCTGTCACAACTCGTTGACTTGGAACACTTCTCAGTGGGGTTTAGGCAATGCCCACGCCCACTTTGGATTTGGTCAAACAAACCAACACCCACTTTCCTGGTCCACTGGACTTTTGTGTCTCTAGCACGTCTCCTTTTGCAGAAGTAGAATCCATGAATAAACTAGGTAATGCGAACAGAAAACACTCTATAGCAAACATTTTTGTTTAGTTTCACCCTTTGGAAGTCCTTTGTTTCAAAGAGTTGGCGACTTTTGAAATGTTTCTCTAACCCCCATTCTTTGTCCAGTCAACATTTTTATGGCTTTTGTTCATCTGATTTTCTTGACCTTAATTGCATACCTTTCTGAGAATGTAGGATCAATGATTCATCTTAGTCTAAAATACCCTTTTATAAGTTCAAAAAGTGATCTTGCTACTTACAGAGAGCATACTACTGTGAAGCAGGCACATCAATGTTTATAGAAGCTCAACTCCCAATAGTCAAACTATGGAACCAACCTAGGTGTCCTTCAATAGATGGATGGATAAAGACATTGTGGTACATATACACAATGGAATATTACTCAGCCTTAAAGAAGAAGGAAGTTATGGCACTTGCTGGCAAATGGATGGAGTTGGAGAATATCATGCTAAGTGAAATAAGCCAAAACCAAAGGCTGAATGTTTTCTCTGATATGCGGATGCTAATTCATAATAAGGGGTGAACAGGGAAGAATAGAGGTACCTAGATTGGGTAGAGGGAGTGAAGGGAGGCAAGGGTGTGGGGCAGGAAGGACAGTAGAGTGAACAGACATGGTGACTCATGTGCATGTGTGACTGCATGACCATGTGATCCTGCAACATGGACAGTCAGAAAAATGAGAGACGACCCTCCATTTATGTCTGATCTGTCAAAATGCATCCATGCCTTCTGCTGTCAGGTGCAACTCATTAGAACAGATAAAAAAATGAGAAAAATTTTAAAAAGTGATCTTGCTGATTGAACAGGCAAATCTAAAGTGACTCCATTATCCTTTCTTAGGATCAATTTTGTTGCCACAACAATTTAAAACGCTTTTGTTCTCCCCGTAGTTTTTCAATAGCTGATGAATGGATGGATTCTGTCCTAAATGCAATGTGGTGGCTTAAAGAGAGGAACCTATCTCCTGTGACAATTCTAAATACCAAGTGGTGTAAACAAAACAAAGTTAACTTTCCTCCTGTCTTGATATCAACAAGTCTCAAAAATACCAATTATTCTTATGATTTTTATACTCCAAAAAGTATAGACGTGTACTATTTGACATCTAACAGTCGTAACCACTCAAGGGAGACGGATTTGTTTGGTTTTTGAAACGAAGATTGGTACATGACGTTGCACGATCCCAACTAATGGATGCACTCGATTTTCCTGGGAGAAATTATACAAGAAGCCCAATAAGGCGGAAGAGCACGTCTCTTAGTCCATTCGGAGGGTGTTAGGTTCTGATATGCTATGTCTCCCAAAGGCTCCTGTGTGTTGAAAGTTTGGTCCCCAGGGAGCTGGGGTCAGAGGTGATTAAATCATGAGGGCTCCAGACTCATCAATGGATTCATCCAGTGATGGGTTCATAGCCCACGTGGAAGGTGGTAGAGGCTGTAGGAGTAGGATCTATTTGTAGGGAGTGAGTCCTTGGGGACAGGACTTTGGGGACTACGTCATGTCTGTGGCTCCTTCCTCATTGTCTGCTCCCCAGCTCCCATGAGCCATGTCCTTCCGCCATGATGCTCTTCCCCAAGTCAGGCCCAAAGCAATGGCTCCCTAAGCAATGGATCCCCAAGTCAGGCCCAAAGCAATGGCTCCCTAAGCAATGGATCCCCAAGTCAGGCCCAAAGCAATGGATCCCGCAGACCAGGGACTGAAACCATGAGAGAATAACTCTGTCTACCTCTAAGTTCTCTCATCCGGGTACGAGGGTCACAGTCACACAAAACTGACAAATGCAGACGCCTGTAATAAAATATAGCAAATTGGGTGACTTATCATTAGAAATATATCTCTCACTATTCGAAAGACTGGAAGTTCAAGATTAAGGGACCAGCTGATTCCGGGTCTGGTGGGGGTCTCACATCCTGGTTCATAAATGGCGCCTTCTCGCTTGGTCTTCACGTGGTGGAAAGGGCGGGGAGCCCTCTGGGTCCCATTCATAAAGCCACTCATCCATTCGTGAGGAAACACTCTGGGACCTCAGCATCTTCCAGAGCCCCCACCTCCTAACCACATCCCTCGAAGGACAAGACTCAGGGAACGACATCATGATTCAGATCATAGTAGCACGTGTGTCTCAGGGTAAACTCACAGAGCACAGGACAGAAAGTTTTGTTTTTTTTCTTTCCTTTTGGGGGGAGGGTACCGGGGATTGAGTTCAGGGGTACTCCACCCCTGAGCCCCCTCCCAAGCCCTATTTTCTATTTTATTTAGAGACAGGGTCTCACTGAGTTGCTGAGGGCCTCGCTTTGGCTGAGGCTGGCTTTGAACTCGCGATCCTCCTGCCTCAGCCTCCAGAGTCTCTGGGATGACAGGCATGTGCCACCACACCTGGTTTTGTGTTATTTTCTTCTGGGATTCATAGTATCATCAGGACTCCAGGCTGAGTAAACCGATAAATTCATTCACAGCACAAGAAATATTTTTGAGGTTCTACTCTGTGCTAGGCACGGTTTTACCTGCCGAGAACATAAACCACGTCTTGCTGTCTTCTATTCACCTTTCATCTGGTGAACACAAAATGATTTGCTGAGCTGGGATTTGGAAAGACTCATTTTGCAGGGCAATTAAGGAAAGCAACTATCATCAGGGAATTTTGAAGAAATGAATTCAAGGAAATAAAAAACCCAGCAACACATCTTTTCCTTCGTGCGGAGGAAAGATGGAGCACATGATCTCTGAATGTGATCGGCGTGTTGGCAGGCTGAATGTGTCCACAGAAGGAATGTAGAATGAAAAAAAAAAAAAAAAAAAAGAAAATAGAAAACTCAAGAAAATCACAGCCAGAAAAAGAAAGAGTGAGTCTTGTTCCAAAGGCTTGGGAGCAAAAGAACCGAGAGGCATGGTCCATGTGATCCCTCCAGGCCTGTCATTCAAGACCTAGAGGATGAATTAGAAATCAGCCCTACCAGCGAATGAGGCTACCATTTCATTTGTGGATGGAAACACAGCTCGTGAGACAAGACCAGAAGTCCCCCAGGCCGCCGTGGCTGTCTTTATCTTTCTGCAAAGCGCACTCCACAGAACCCCTGCTTGCTGGGCACATTCAGATGGAGGCCTCTCCTTGTCAGGAAGAGAAAGAGCTCATTGCTTTGTTTCCTCATCTGTCCAATTTCCTCTCTCGCCGGCCTCTGAACGCCACGCCATGGGAAGGGGAATGTGCTTCCCGTGCCTGGGTATGGCCACGACCCACACCCTGCATGGCATCTCTGGCGTCCAACGCCTTTCGCGCCGCTCTGCCGGACCATGGCCGCAGGGCCCACGTGTGACTTGAGAACCCACAAGTCCCTCTCCGCCCCGCTCCCTTCTTTTGCTCCCTCTTTTATCTTCCCTTCCTCCCGTGGCTTCAGCCCTATAGGAATCTTGGTTTGCTCCCTTTCCTCTGAAGTGTTCTTTTCTTTGTTTGTTTGTTTTTTTAATTTTTAATTGTATTTATTTTTATATTTACAGACTGCCTTTAGATTCATTGTACCCACTTGGGGTACAGCTTTTCGTTTCTCTGGTTGTACTTGGTGTAGATTCACACCATTCATGTAGTCATCCATGTGCACACGGTAATGATGTCTGTCTCACTGCACCATCTTTTCAACCTCCACCCCATCATTTCCTTTTACACAATCCAAAGTTCCTCCATTCTTCTCTTACCTCCCCCCTGGCCCTGTTATGTATCGTCATCCACTGATCAGAGAAAACATTCAGCCTTTGGAATTTTGGGATTGGCTTATTTCACTTAGCATGCTATTCTCCAACTCCACCCATTTACCTGCAAATGCCATCATTTTATTCTTCTTTATGGCTGAGTAATATTCCATTGTATTTCTACACCACAGTGTCTTTATCCATTCATCTGCTGAAGGGCATCTAGATTGGCTCCACAATCTAGCTATTGTGAATTGAGCTGCTTTCTTTCCACCTGCTATGAAACCATATGCTCCTTCTCCAAACTCAATTTTACCCAGAGGTGCAGATAACTCCCACATCTTCATCGTGAGTTGTGTCTCTCAGGTTTACATCACCGTGGCCAAAATACTTGACAAGAACAACTCCTAAGAGGAAAGGTTTGTTTGGGACTCAGAGTTTCAGAGGTTTGGTTGCTGGCTGGAGGTCTCCATTGCCAGGGGCCTAAGGTGAGGCAGACTATCATGGCGGAAGGGAGAATCCATCCATCAAAGAGTGATAAAGATACCATCATGTGTCATTTTTTGAACCCTTCCTGTCCTTCTCCCTTTGGAAATTTCCAGTATCCTAGACCTAACTTGGGATAATAGCATGAATAATGGCTATTTTTTTTTTTGGCCCCTGCCCATAAAGAAATGTATGTGTAGCTGTTGTACCTGGTGTGGTAAGTGTGGCTATTCTCGTCCAGAACCAGTGGTCTCACTTCAGAATCCCATCATGCTTCAGTGGATGGTTGGCTCAGCACCACATCTCATAGAAATGTGTCCTGATGCCTTGCTTCTCAAATCGTGGGTCACAAACCAGCAACATCAGCATCATCTGGCAGCTGGTCATAAAGGCAGGGCCTGTGCCCACTCCTGTCTGCTGAATCCAGACCCAACGTAACTCTCAGCTGATGAGTGAGCAAGAAATAAGGAATTTGACTCTATATCAGGTGTGGGGGCTTCCTCTCTCACCTTCAGTGTTTTGCAAGGAAGTTTTTATTTTCTTAATTTTTTTTTTAGTTGTAGATGTACATAACAACTAAATAAAGGTATAATATACCTTTATTATATTTATTTATTTTTATGTGGTCCAGAGGATCAAACCCAGTGCCTCACACTTGCTAAGCATGCTCCCTACCCCTGAGCCACAACCCCAGCCCCACAAGGAATTTTTGATGCCAAAAAATGGCACCAAACATTCAGATTCCTTCACTCTCTTATATGGGGTTGGCTATCCTCTCTCCTGTCTCTACCGAATAGGAGCAGATATTGCTGCTGTCCTTGTTCAATCAATCCTTACCCAAAGTCTCACTCTGATTTTCTGTCCTTCATCAAATGCAGTTGTATTAGTGATAATAGATTTCCATCACTATAACAAAATGCCTGAAGAAATTCACTTATAAAGAGAAAAGGTTTAATGGGGTTGGTGCTCTTGGAGGTCCTACTTCATGACGGTGTGTCTCCATTACTTGGTCCTCTGGTGAGACAGCACATCATGACCAGAATACACGGTGAAGCCGGCAGCTTACCTCCTCAGCAAGGGAGGGACCAGGGTGTCACAGTACTCATGGGGACAGGTCCCCAGTGACACAAACACCTCTCAGCTCTCAAGAACTCCATCAGCTTCCAGTCCCACCCCCTTGAAGACCAAGCCTTGAGTGGTGGGCTTGGGGACACACTCATGGAAACCATAGCAACTATGTAAAGTCCCCGAATCTTCTCTGAATGATTCGGACGACTCTCCTCGTCCTGCTGCTTAATGACAGACGTCCCCGTGAGTTCTCCCAACGACGTAAGCATGCTCTCTCCCTGGAAAGGCTCTCCAAGGACCGTTAGATCACTCTTACACCTTGGGTTCCATGCTCCTTATTTATTTAAAAAAAAAAATGAGATTTAATCGCCAAGTGCCTAGAATTAGCATAGACATTACTTTCGATCATTGTCTTTAGCTGATTAATTTTTAAGGGATTAATTGTGGAATGAAAAGATGGTTCTTAACGGTTCCTGGATATTCTCCCGGTGACCGAGTTCATCATTTCGTTATCTCGGCATTCTTGGGGGAAAAAAAAAAATGTAGAAAACGCATGTTCCAAATTTCTCGAGCGTAGCCAAAGTTTGGTGGAAAATAAATGATGCTCGCTGTCTCTGATGAAGTTCTCCGGCAAGCGGGAAACATTCTCTACGGGGGCCCTAGAGACTCCCCGAGTCGCAACGGCTCGTAAATCTAGGCCGGTCATTATCTCGACTTGGAACTTGGGCCTCTTCGTAAGTGAACACCACTGGTCCGTTTTCAAATCCCTGGTGCAGTAGAAGAAGCCTGAGAAACCACTCGGAAAGCTGTGTTTGCCTTGACCGGGGCAGACCATCTGAAAGAGGCTCACTGTCTCTCCCTTGGGTTTCTTTGATTTATCTTGCGGTGTTTCTACACAGTGTTTTCTATGCAAGAGGCTGATATTTCCTTCTCTCCGAATGCTCTGGGTGGCCTTTCTCAACATTGGCCTAACAATCCTGAGGCAGGTGGTTAGTTTTGTACATTTCTGCCAATCTCCCCAGAGGATGAACTAACACGAGCTTTTACATAGTTCTTTGCTCAGCAAGTGTGCACTGCTTTCCAGAGAAGTACCAAGCTGGGCGCAGAGGGGCACACCTCTAATGCTAGCAACTCGGGAGGCTGAGGCAGGAGGATCGCAAGTTCGAGGCCGGCCTCAGCAACTTAGCGAGATCCTGTCTCAAAATAAAAAATAAAATGGACTCTGAGAATGTGGCTCAGTCAGTGGTAAAGTTCAATCTGCAGCTTCATACACACACACACACACACGCACACACACACACACACACACACACACAAATTATGAAGGATTATGATAGATGGATTCTGACTGAAGAAGAAGGGGTACAATACTACCGTACTAGAAATAGAGGAAAAGAAAAGAAAATGAAGAAAATGTATAGAAAAAAGAAACATCTTCAAACTAGAAAATATATGAAAAGAAAGTGAAGAAAAACGAATAAATATTTACGACCTTATCACGAAGATGGCTTCAATTTTCTCATCTTGCCTGGTAATGAAATCTGTTAAGAAAAACCAGATGTGGTAATGGACACTGGATGTGGACTAAAATGGGTTTCAGAAATCCAGGGACCAGGGGAGGATGGAGCAGAGGTAAAGGGGGAGACACTGGGAAGCAATATGGGCCACGTCATATTGTTATTTTGTGTGCATGCAGACATACACAGCAACACACCCCAGCCTATGTGGAACTATAATGCACTCATGAAAAATATGGAAAAAAATCACTCCAGGTTACATGAAGGGCTATATATGTAACTTTAAGGCCATATCAATGTAGGCAGTTTCTAGTATCTGAACTTTGACTTATCATTTTTGAAACCAAGGGCTTCGACTCAATGACTTTAAAAGAAAAATATTGACATTGAGCTTTTGGCCAATGATTGAATGAGAAGAAATTTCTGCTTACTACCTGGGACAGAAAGCATGAACATACTCACACACACACACACACACACACACAGAGTGAGAGAGGGAAACATGGCTGTAGTATTAGAAGTGGGTTAAGGTGATATAATAACGGGATATCAAAAGACATACACACACATACACACACGCACACACACACACACACACACACATATATATACACACACACACATTTTTTTAAATCCATTCATCTGTTGACGGGCACCTAGATTGGTGCATAGTTTAGCTATTGTGAGTTGAGCTGCTATAAACATGGATGTGGCTGCGTCACTGTAGGGTGCTGATTTTAAGTCCTTTGGGTATAAACTGAGGAGTGGGATAGCTGGGTCACATGGTGGGTCTATTCCAAGTTTTCTGAGGAGTGTCCACACTGCTTTCCAGAGTGGTTGCACCAATTTGCATTCCCACCAACAATGGGTGAGTGTACCTTTTTCCCCACGTCCTCAAGAACATTTCTCAATTTAAAAAATACTATGTGTATATGTGTGTGTATATATATATATATATATATATATTTATATATGATGGAATATTACTCAGCCTTGAAGAAGAATGAAATCCTGGGATTTGCTGGTAAATGGATGAAGCTGGAGATTATCATGCTAAGTGAAATAAGCCGATCCCAAAAAACCAAAGACTGAATGTTTTTTCTGATATGCAGAAGCTGATTCACAATAAGTGGGTAGATAAGGAAGAACAAAGTTACTTTAGATTAGGTAGAGGGAGTGAAGGGAGGGAAGGGTGTGGGGTAGGAAGGACAGTAGAGTGAGCAGACATGGTGACTCATGTGCACGTGTGACTGCATGACCATGTGATCCTGCAACATGGACAGTCAGAAAAATGAGAGATGACCCTCCATTTATGTCTGATCTGTCAAAATGCATCCATGCCTTCTGCTGTCATGTGCAACTCATTAGAACAAATTTTAAAAATTAAAAAAATAATAATCCTAAGCAGCTACATTTGAAAGTCACATTGTGCCCAACCCCCGTCAGAGATTTTAGAGCTGAAGGGCACGTCACTCTCACATGGCTACATAAGGTCAAAATGATTTCCACGCAGAGGCCCAAACAGACCTCTGTTTAAAAAGCTTCTCTGTTACCAGGCGGTATTTGCAATATTTTATTCTTTGTGGAATTTTCTGAAGTCATTGTGCCAAAGTCACTCTGTCTTCAGTGCCCATAAATGGACCTAGCAAATTGCTACTATTTCCTGTAATGCACGGCTCCGAGGAGCTTGCCTAGACATTTAAACCAGAGCTTTCCAATTTTTCCGGAACTTTACCTGTGGTCTCCCACGTTTGAGACGAAAACATCACGACCTGAGCCAAGATCGTGGCTCTTTCCCACCGTAGGGGCTGGACACCTCCCGTGTCCTAAGACGCTTTTATTAGGGCCTCCTCTATCTGGGTCCCTCCCGTTTCCTCTTTGAAGTTGAGAATAATTACACATCCGTTAGCGTTCTCTCTTTGCGATGTCACTACATAAATTAAGTCTTGGTGGTGTTGGAGGGTTAGGATGGGACCTCAGTCTTCCCAAGTGTCGCTCGATCTACAATTCAAATTTCATTTGTGCGAACAGGTCTCCTTCAAGCATTGCTAATTTGAAACACGAGGAATCGGGTGCAGACGGCGAAAATACATGACTCGTTGTTAACGGGGCAGCTTAGAGAGAATCTCCACCAGAGGGATGTATATCAGTCAGTAAAGAAGAACGTCTTCCGAAGTCTCTATTTTAGGAGTGGAGTACCTGGTTTCATTGCATTAATGATGAGGAGGTGCATTATTAATATTTATACTTCGTGACAGAATTCGTGTGGACAAGGACGATTTTACAGGTTCTTGAGTAGGAAGGATCGAGGTCAGAATGAAATGAACTCAGAGCGAGTGTAGCCAAAGTGGAGTCCAAGAGTGCCTTCTGACATCTGGTCTCTCACCCTCTCCATGAACTGACTACCATGCAGCAAAGGCGAAGCTCAGCAGCAAAAACTTGGGGTGGAATGGAAGACTGGTGTGCGTGACTGAGTCCCATGGCCCAGTATATGAGGAGCTTTGCAAGAGAAGGTCAAGGGCGTAGTGGGCATGGAGAAAACCAAGCTGATGTGGGAACACCTGAGAGGTAGGGAGGGAATCATCCCCAGAGACAATAAGAGTGAAGAATCAGGGAAGGTCTTTAAGTCAGCTTTTTCACCTCCATGACCAGAAGATCCAACAAGAACAATTCTAGAGGAGGAAAAGTTCATCTGGGGCTCATGGTTTCAGAGGTTCAGTCGATGGTGGGTGACTCCATGGCTCTGGCCCAAGGTGAGGCAGAACAAAATGGCGGAAGGGCCTGGAGGAGGAGAGCAGCTCAGGACGTGGCATCAGGAAGCAGAGAGAGCTCTGCTCACCAGGGACCAGATCTAAACCCCATGGAGCCAGGGACAGGATATAGTCCCCAAGGAGCCAGGGACAGGATATAGTCCCCATGGAGCCAGGGACAGGATATAGTCCCCAAGGAGCCAGGGACGGGATATAGTCCACATGGAGCCAGGGACGGGATATAGTCCCCAAGGAGCCAGGGACGGGATATAGTCCCCAAGGAGCCAGGGACGGGATATAGTCCCCAAGGAGCCAGGGACGGGATATAGTCCCCAAGGAGCCAGGGACGGGATATAGTCCCCATGGAGCCAGGGACGGGATATAGTCCCCAAGGAGCCAGGGACGGGATAAAGTCCGCATGGAGCCAGGGACGGGATACAGTCCCCAAGGAGCCAGGGACGGGATACAGTCCCCAAGGAGCCAGGGACGGGATACAGTCCCCAAGGAGCCAGGGACGGGATACAGTCCCCAAGGAGCCAGGGACGGGATACAGTCCCCAAGGAGCCAGGGACGGGATACAGTCCCCAAGGAGCCAGGGACGGGATACAGTCCCCAAGGAGCCAGGGACGGGATACAGTCCCCAAGGAGCCAGGGACGGGATACAGTCCCCAAGGAGCCAGGGACGGGATACAGTCCCCAAGGAGCCAGGGACGGGATACAGTCCCCAAGGAGCCAGGGACGGGATACAGTCCCCAAGGAGCCAGGGACGGGATATAGTCCCCAAGGAGCCAGGGACGGGATACAGTCCCCAAGGTGCCAGGGACAGGATATAGTCCCCAAGGCATGTCCCCATTGACCCAGCTCCTCCAACCATACCCCAACTGCCTACAGCCACCACCCAGTTAGTCCATTCAAGTGGATTAATCCACTGATTAGGTTACAACTCTCATAACCCAATCATTCTGTCTCTCAACTTTCTTGTATTGTTTCTCATGTGAGATGAGAAACATACCTAAAGCACAGAAGGAAAAAAAAATGTCTTAATAGGAAGAATAACAAGCAAAAACGAACCCAGGTGGATAACTGCATAGAAATATAGGCTCTTTATTCTGGTATAGAAGCAGGGAAGACAAGAGGGACTCCTGTAGCTCACAGCTGGAAAGAAGGTCGCCAGCCACTTCAACACCATGCTAAGGACTCTGGAGCTTTATTTCCAAGGAGATTCTGAAAAAAAAAATCCTACTTGACTTTAAACAAAACAACAACTGGTTGTTTGCCAAAACTGTTTTTCTAAATTTTTAAAAATTTGTTCTAATTAGTTGTCCATTACAGTAGAATATATTTATACATTTTGACAGATCAGACATAAATGGAGGGTCATCTCTCATTTTTCTGACTGTCCATGTTGCAGGACCATATGGTAATGCAGTCACACACGCACATGAGTCATCATGTCTGTTCACTCTACTGTCCTTCCTGCCCCACACCCTTCCCTCCCTTCACTCCCTCTACCTAAGCTAATGTGACTCTATGCCCCCCACCCCTTAGTGTGAATTAGCATCCACATATCAGAGAAAACATTTGGCATTTGGTTTTTTGGGTTTGGCCTATTTCATTTAGCACAATATTCTCCAGTTCCATCCATTTACCAGCAAATGCCATAATTTAATTCTTCTTTATGGCTGAGTAATATTCCACTGTGTATATATACCACATTTTCTTTATCCATTTATCTGTTGAAGGGCACCTAGGTTCGGCCCATAGTTTATCTATTGTGAGTTGAGTGGTTATAAACATTGATGAGGCTGTGTCACTGTAGTATGCTGATTTTAATGCTAATGATAGTATTTTCTTTCCCAATAAATAGAACTTTCTAGACTGGCTTTAGTTTATACCCAGAGTCTCTTTCAAGACTCCTTAGTTACATGATATTTTAAAATATTCATAACAGTGTATAAATGTTGTGTTTTTCTCAAAACAGAAACGTACAATGCAAAGAGTAAATCCAAATGCCAGCTGTGGAGTTTGGCTAATAGCTATTTGTCACTATAAGCTCATCAATTGTAAGAAAATGTACACCTCCGTTCAAAGTGTTAATGATAGGGGAAACAGGAAGATCGAAACAGAGTAGATGGGAGTTCTTGATAGGGTGTGCTCAGTTTCTCTATGAATATGAAACTGTTCTTAAAAAGGTAATTAGACATGTACAATCAGAAAAAAGAGAAATTGCACTCCATTTATGTATGATCTATCAAAATGTATAAATGCATTCTACTGTCATGTACAGCTAATTAGAACAAATAAAAAATTTAGAAACATTAAAAGATAAAAAACTAATTAGAACAAATGGAAAAGAAAGAAATGCATTGATTGAATATTACGTATGTCTTTAATTACACGTAAACATATCGAAGCTCTCTTGAGCATTGTTCATTAAAACAGAAAATACGGTTTTCTAAATGGGGACAGTGGGATAATAGACCATCAGCCCATGGTTATTACAGAATATATATGTTTTTACCATGGCAACCAAAGCCAATCTTAAGGGAAAATCTGAATATTCTACATTTAATAAAAGTGTCTACCGACAGAGGAGATCATAGAACTTATTAGGATAAGGCATTATATGTTGTTGTGCTTTCTTATGCTCACACAGTAGAGTTTAATTGAGCTTCAACCTGATTATCCTCTCCACCCATATTATGGCTCAGGCAGCAGAGTTTCCTATGGGAACTCCAGGCCCGGGCTTCTCCGCCAGGAGCGGGATGGGAATCCCTCAGTGAGTTCACCTTGACCTTGCGCTGGTTGTGAAATCAGTTGGAGGGGCTGGAAATCAAGGTATTTCTCTCCCATGATCAGAATACACTGATTAAGACCAAGTAGCTGCTCTAAAGAAGAGTTTGGTCATTTCTTCTATGATTAAACACGCACCCAAGCACCATATGCAGAGGATGGTCCCAATGAGGATGTGTATGTGGATGGCTGGTCAGTTTTCCCTATCATATATAGGGAAATTTATATGTAGATAGAAAGATAGACAGTAATATATAAACATATATAAATATTTATTTATACATAAACCTATATATGTAAAGATCTATATATAAATATATATAGTAATATGTAAATACATATGTAAGTATATGTTCATTTATATATGTAAATATTAATATATGTACATCATATACATAAATATTTATATGTAAATATATGTAGTAATATATGTGAATACACACACAGACACACACACACACACACACACACACACACACATATATATATATATATATACACATAAATATAGGGAAAAAGGACAAAACCAAAGTTGGTTCCTCAAAAAGTCTAACACAACAAATCTGCAAGACTGATGGATGGGTCGGGAAGGGTGGAAGGCAGAAATAATCAACACCAGAAACGACAAAGGCCACACAGATCTTAGTGCATTACAACAGGAAGATCACAAAGGCAATACACCCCTGGAGAGATGTGACTTCCAAACGGAGAGAAGAAAGAGAAAGCATCAAGTCCGGTCATGTATTCATTAAGGAAACTGAATCTCCAGCCCAACCTCCAGCCCAACTATTTCTGTAAAGGAAAAGCCAGGCCCCACGTGGCTTCCTCAATGAGTTGCATAAAGTATTCAAGGAACAAATCATTCCAATTTCATTCGAACTCTTATGAAGAATGGAGAAAGAAACAGCCCATAAATCATTTTTTGTTACCAGCATAATCTTCATCCTCATAGCTGACAAGTCAGTGCCGGAGAGAATACTTATGAGTCAATCCCTCAACTGGTACAAAAGGAAGAACAGAAAAGAATGAGAGAATGTTAACAAATACCTCCTGCAGTGCATTTTTTAAAAAACTAATACTAATCACAAGTGCTGAAAACTTTGCATATACATACTTCCAATATCCCTTTTTATTTATTTAGTTAGTTTTCACAAAGCACACCATTAATACAAATGTACCTCTAGTAATTTTCCTGGCTCAAAGGTACTGCAATTAGCTACATTGAATTGACCAACAACATATTCATGGATTTGGGGGAAATGTGAAATATAGTGTTTCAGTCAGCCTTTTTTGCTGCTGTGATCAAAAGACTCAAAAAGAGCAATTAGAAGAGAAAAAGTTCATTTGGGGCTCATGGTTTCAGAGGTTCAGTCCATGGTGGGCGACTCCATGGTTCTGGCCCAAGGTGAGGCAGAACAAAATGGCGGAAGGGCCTGGAGGAGGAAAGCAGCTCAGGATGTGGCACCAGGAAGCAGAGAGAGCTCTGCTCACCAGGGACCAGATATAAACCCCATGGAGCCAGGGACAGGATATAGTCCCCAAGGGATGTCCCCAGTGACCGAGCTCCTCCAGCCACACCCACCTGCCTACAGTCACCACCCAGTTAGTCCATCCAAGTGGATTAATACACTGATTGGGTTCAGACTCTCACAACCTAATTATTTCTTCTCTTTATCTTTTGCATTGTCTCACACGGAGCTTTTGGGGGACACCTCACATCTAAGCCATAGCAGTAATGAGCCCCCCTCTGCTCACCACCAAAACAATGTGAAGTCTTCTAGATGCTGGGGTTGGGGGAAGCCTTATTCCCACGAGTGCCATTTTGCTTTCTACTCTGGAGTGTGGAGTGCTTGGGGTTCTCAGCTTGGTGGCGTAAGTCAACCGTCCGACCCTAGTGATCTGGTTCCCCTTAATAGCACATCAGCAAAGCCCAGGTTTTCAAAGAAGTGTGTCTTTTCTGTTCTTCACCCCACTTGAGTTTTGACCAGATGCCCTGTGATCGTTTTGTCACCCCTTTAGTCCCACTGAGGAAACTTTCTTCTGAGCCAACCACCGGTCTTCACAGAGAAGGCTGTCATCTGGGACAGCCTTCCAGTAATTCTGTTCCTTCTGTCTTGAGACTTCAGCTCTTGGTCGTTGAATCATGCTGCTTTAGAAGTAGCTCCAAACCTCCCCCATCCACCCATCCATTGCTCCTCTTCTCCATGGCTGCTCCATCCTCTCTTCTCCCCTTTGAACATATTAATTTCTCTGGAGTTATTTCTGCAGGTCTCCAACCCAAATCATTGCCAAGGAGAAATCCAATCTCCTTAGCTTAGCTCACAGAGTCTAGCAAGCCCTGTTGACTCCCTCCTCTTGAATTAGTCACACTCTGCTTTTGACGGTAATAGAGAAATCGCATTACTTGTTAAAAACGTTCATAACAGTTCACAGAACGACGTGGTTTGTTTTGCCCACGAGACTGTTTGTCCCGTCCTATGCGATGGTGAAATGCAGTTTACTCTCCCAAAGCACAAGTTGGTATTTTTCTCAGACTTCTCAAAGCCCATTTTATTGGCCAGTTTCTGTATCGCATTCCCTCTTGGTTATAGAAATTTGAGGGGAAAAGAAGATGTCATTTTTCTTAGTCTCCCCAGACCTCACCCCAGGTCCCCGACATGCATCAGTGATAGACACCATGATCATGAGAATTTGCTGGAGGTGGATACTCGCCAGCCATCATGTGAGCAAGAAGGATTGTTAATAGTTATTTGAGGTTAAATGTTACTTATGGGCATCACTTTTGACAGTCGCTTTTGAGAGACAGGTGGTAGAAAATAAAACTGCATAAAATTCCCAAAGGGTCCCCACCTTCCTCCCCTTTGGAAGTCGATCACTAAATACCCAGTTAACAGAGGTTCCTGCAAAATGGAGCTGAATCTTCTTGGTTTTGAATCTATCACCCAAGAAAATGGAAAGAAAGTTGGACTCCACACCAGGACAGGATGTGGGACATGGTGGCCTCAAAGCTGAGTCTCTGTGGTGACTGACAACCCGTTTTGCCTGAACACAGCTCCCGTTGAAAGCAGGGGCATTAGGGCGACTCCAAAAGAGACACAAGAAGGGACGTCCTCAGAAAACAGGTCAGCGTCCATGGTTGGACTTGAAAGCCATCATCAAAGAGTCCGCGAGCGTCGGAAATAAAAGCGTCGTAGTCTCAGACGAGCCCGGAAACCGTAGGGGTTGAATAGCTTCGCAGATCTGTGGCTGAGATTTCAAGGTCAGGGTGGCGGGTAGTGTGGGCTGCCTTTTGTGAAGTTGGCACAGAAGCCTGTTTCAAAAGAAACCCTCAGCTCTTGATGGCCATTATTGAAAAGGTCAGGAATGCAGGTGCGGCAAAACCAGACAGGAGGGAGGCCTGGGAGCGCTGCCCGACGTCCCGGACATGGTCCACGGTTGAAAGCAGAAGGTGACGAGCTCATGGTGGCCTCTGACTCGGCCGTCAGCAGCAGGTGGCAATCATGGCCGGACCCACGTCCGGGGATGAGGCTGGATCTCCCGGTTTTCTGATTTCCTTCTGGGTTCTTGTCGGAAGAACGAGGTCCATGGACCATAATGGACAGGAAGAAGACAGGCAGGGGGTCTTATTTCAGTGGGGAGAGATGGACTCCTAAGGGGAGGAGCCCATCGGGGTGGACTCGTTTAGGGACTTCCGCGGTTTTGTTGCATGAGCACTGAGCCCACGTTTGCTAAACAGGCACTGAAAAAGGATCAAGGCTATTATTAGCCGTGTCCCGCTGACTGAGTCTCAGTCCTTCCGGTAACTTCCATTTGGGTTCACGCCCAATTTCCATTTCCCTGACTCTCTGGGACAGGGAGGTGCTGGAGTGTTCCCACAGGAGCCTCAAGTTCTTTCCCGTTCGAAAAAGGCCTTGATGTGCCCGTCAGTATGTCAGCTGGCGAGCCCTGGTGTGCTCTGTGCCTTTGAAGAACCCCTCAGTGGAGACCCTCTGCCTGACCTTTGCTAATCAGACTGAGCCGCACAGTCCTACAGCTTTTATGGTTAGGGGGGAATGACCCTCGTCTCCCTGAGCTCTGGGACTGTGTCGGGGTCACCTGGTTCCTCTCTGGATGTTATTTCAGGCCGCGTTTCTCCCGCAGGTACCAGGTAGGTGGCTGAGGAATGGGACCCGTCCTGTCCGCCCAGGCCAAGCAGGGCTGCAGGCCAGTTGCTCCTTGGAAAAGAAGGCCGTGGGGTCAGCACTGTGGGCCATTCACAGAATCATCCCCTGAATCTGGTCCTGCCACCCACCCCTACGTCAGTCTGTCTCCTTTCACTGGGATCCATGCAGACCAAAAGTTGGGGGGCGGTCACTGAACTGGGGACACACCCTGACGGTCGAGACTCCGTTCTTTGCGCTCTTGTTCTCTGTTCTGAAACTTGGTGGCTTCCCTGAACCTGCGGGTCCTGCTTTCTCGAGCCAGTGTAGACATCGTGGAAGGCAGACTCCTAGCTGGCCCATCCTGCCCCAGGGACCCCAGGTCTTGGATTCCTACCTGCTGGCCATTCCCCTCTCCTCAGGTAGGGCCGGAACGTCAGGACGCGCTTTTGTAAGAACCTCGCAGAAGTCAAGTCTGTTGCTTCCTGATGAGCTCGTTGAACCCTGACTTCCATGTTGCTAATGCCTTCTTTCTCTCTCTCTTTGAATCACATCTGAATTTATTTGGGGGTTCACCACTAGAAGGGAAGTCCTCAAAGAGCATTAAAAAGGTACTTTTTTCCTGAAGAGATGGAGGTCAGTTTTATTAAAGCCGTCCCTGTCTTGATGGGCTGAAAACACTTGTTGTGATAGGATTTTAATAGGATTTCACAACCGCCAAAACGCAAGGCAAGTAAAACTGGTGGGTGAGACGTTCTTAAGACCAGAGGTCATGTTCGATTTCCCTTTTTTTTTTCTCCCTGAGCATGATGAGTTTCCTGGACCTACCAAAATAAACCCTTTTTTGGGAACCCCTGACTACGTGAATTATAGGGAGAGGAAGAAGCACCTTTCTTTTCTGTTTTCTGATTCAGTTTCCCTCGGGTCTCTTTATACCATTTTAAAGAGATGCCTGGTTTTTTAATGCCCTGCGTCTCATCGTGGTGCATAGAGTTGGTTTCATTCCCACATAATGATGCGGGCACGGGGTGGTGCTTCTCCATCTCACCCTAGCGTCCCCACTCTGTCCCTCCCGGCCTCCTGGGGTCTTCCGACCACACCTCTGGGGCTTTCTGGAGGGGCTAACAGGCGGATGGGCTTCGCCGGGCTCTATTTGCAAGTGCACAGAGCCGCCGGCCCTCCTCCCTGCCCCTCAGCCTCCTTCTCCTGCTCCCTCCGTCTTTAGAACGTCCCCCAGCTCGCCCGGCCCCCTTCCTCTTCTCTGGCAGGCAGATCCTCTGGGCGCCTCCCTGCAACCCCACGGCAAGGATCTGCGGCTGGTCTCCAGCTCACGGCCAGCAAGAACCCGAATCCTGAGAGGAACCACTGAGCTCGGAAGCGCAGCCAGCCCAGCCGAGACCCGAGCCCAGAGGGCCACCCCAGCTAAGGCCTGCAGGCCGCCTGCCAGGGCCTGAGCCTGCGAGAGCGGCTCAGCCGGGCCGGGACTCGACCCCGGGGAATTCTGCTGATCCACTAAGGTTTTCAAGGGTAGCAATCTCTCCTGCCAAATCCAATGCTCTTCAAGAAACTACTGAACATTCTAGATCTTCTCCACCCCTTCCTTCTTCTTTCTTCTTCCTTCCATCCTCGTCCTTCTCTTCCTCTCCCTCTTCCTTCCCAACAGACGTTTCTACTGCTAAAAATGAATATGGAAGCCGGGTACCTGTGGTCCCAGGTACTTGGGAGGCTGAGGCAAGAGGGCCACAATTTCAGGGCAATTTGGCAAAACCCTCTCTCAAGTCCACTGCACTAGACAAAAGGGAATGAAGGGAAGGGAGGGGGTCGGGCGCAGGAAAGACGGTGGGATGAGTCGGACTTGGCTTTCCGAAGCCCATAGATGAATAGGCCACGGTGAATCCCACCATCCACAAGACTCGAGTCCTCTCAGAGCAAGAGGCTGTCCGCGCTCGCAAAAACACCTCGAAACAGACTCCACTGTTGTGTGTGACTGAAAAGAACAAACCAAAATAAAAATAATAGAGATTTCAGTCTTGCAGAGAAGATAAAGGTAGCGTTCAACGAAGGCATGACTATTGCTCATCATGAGAAAACTTACAACAAATTAGAACAAAAAGAAAAAAAAAAAAATGTGTGTCAGGAGGTGAAATAAAAGTCTTTCCAAAATCGATACATGATATATGTTCAGCATAGATGGTTATCGTATTTCACTAAGGAGCAGAAAATGACTGGCAGACCCTTGTCCACCTTTTCGCAATGTTGAAGCTTTTTCTAGTTAAATGTGTGGTGCTTCTTAAGTAGTCACGATCCAGTAGGTACCAGGCTGCTGTGGGATAAGGAGAATTCAGCGGAGCATGACTGAGCGCAGGTGGTCTCAAAGTCAAGTCAGGCCCTCTTAAATTAGATGGTGGTACAGAATCATCCGGAAACTGCATCTGAATTTCACAGCCCAGGTATTAGATAAGTTTTCTGTATTCAGGTCCTGGACCATGGTTGCTTCCAAATCAGGAGGTATTTTTTTTTTTTTTTTCATTCAAAGAAGTATTCATTAAATACTATATTCTTGTTATTTCCAGATGTATTGAAAACCCACACAATACCCCACAGTATCTACAGGAACATTTTGGGATAAAAAACATATTATCCTACAAGTGACACATTCTACATGTTAGGGTTTAAATATGTTCTCCGGAAGTTCACGGATTGGAGACTTAAACCCCAAATTCCTACGTTGATGCCCTTTGGAGGCTGGACTTTGGGGAGGTCATTAAGATTAGCTGAGGTCATGAAGGGGGACCCTGTGGTGGCATTAGAGGCTTTTTAAGAAGAGGAAGAGAGACCCCAGTCTGCACTCCAGCCCCTTGTTGTAACTCAACAAGAAGACCCCCTGTGCTCCAGAACACCCCAGCCCTCCAGAACCAGAGGCCAGGTGACCGCCATTGCTCGTGAATGACCTGGTCCGTGGTGCTTTGCTACAGAAAGAGAAAAATCCAACTTCCTGACGGGCGTGTGTCTGGGGAAACTCATGGAAGGAAAGAGGTCTGGGGCCAAGCGTGGTTTCTAACAACCGTCGGGGGCTCCCTCTGCTCTGCTCCTGGGTCCTCTCAAGAACCTGCAGAGGGGCCGCAGCTTGGCGGAAGGGAGAGTCTTTCTCCAGCCTCTAGTTCTAGCCTCCTAGGTGACATTAAACACTTCCTAACCCGCCCTGGAGCTTGCCAGAGCAGCCCGCGGGACCCGGCTGTGAACATCCAAGCCGGCTACAATCCTTCCTCCACGGCCAGACCCTAGGCCACCCTGAAATTTCGGTTGCAGGAGAGACATCCGAAGTCACTGTTGTTCTACGTGTTCAGGGAGAATCTGCTGCACCATGAGGCATCATTGAAATGAATAGCATCTCCCCTCTCCCCACAAGATAGTTAATTAACTATGCACATCGGCCATAATTGCATTTTTGATGTTGGGATGATTCTGAAAATCATTAAAAGACCATTGTCATCTGGAGCACTTTGCGGGCGGCTCAGTCCATCAGCGGTTGGAGAGAAGGGGCACAGACCCATCGTTCATGTCCCTTCGGGGGGAGCAAGTGCTCACGAAGCTCACGTGCCGTCCATTGAATGCATTAGCAATGACTGGTTATTAATCTTATAACCTTTTCTAATTAACAGAATAAACTGCAAAATGAAGACAAATTGAATGTATCCAAGGGCAAAACACATCCAACCACTCGACGCAAACTTACCCCAGAAAAATCATCTCTGAGTGACTCACGCCGGTGGGGGGAAGCCACTCTGTGCTTATTTATCGGCAAAATGCGAAGATGCAAACAGACGCCTCTGTCATTTATTTCTCTGTCTTCTTTCAAGATGAGGCTCTTGAAATTGCTCGGGATAAGTACTGTAAACATCGTCATTATTCTTATTTATTCTATACCGCGCCCCTTAGAAGTATCCCAGAGCTTGCAGAATAAATAGCAAAACACAGAGACATAGCAAACAACAATAAACAAATTTGTAACAGCAAAACATCTACCCACAGGGAAAAAAAATCATAAAGAAGTAAGAGGCAAGATTTATAAAAATGAATTGGATTAAATGCTGCAGCCCATCAGTGGTAAATATTTATATCCACAGAACAATTGCAGAATAGCAAAGGGCATGTTCTTTTTATTTTCTTGTTTCCTGAAAGCAAAGTTTGAAAAATGGAGTTTCAATTAGTAACAGGAAGAGTACAGAATTTCTCACCTGCAATCGATATGGGCACTACAGACACTGTGGATCACATGATCCCTCCCTGTAACAGGCTGTCCTGTGCATTCTAGGATGCTGTGCAGTGTCTCTGATCTCTACCCACTAGGTGCCAATATCAGTTCTGCTGCCCAGGCATGACAACTAGAAATATCCACAGGCATTTCCAACTGTCTAAGTTTAACAACCAGCAATATCCACAGACATGTCCTGTAAATGCAGGCAGAGAGTACACTATTTCCATGGTGGAGAACCATTTGTGTGGTGTCAATTAAGAGGAAATAATGTTGCCATGTGGAATTTTTTTTTGGAATAAAATGTGCATGAACTAGAAGGCATTGGATGGGTCTTCAGGGGTTGAAACCATCCTGCTCAGGAACATTGATTCATGAGAGACCATCGATATTTGTAGACAAAACTATTAAGGTTCAAAACACCTTATTAGCTGTATGACCTTGAGGGTCCCTGTTCATACTTACGAACATGAGCTAGAACTAGAAAGAGTAGTCATGAAATTCATTTGGAAAAATAAGAGACCCAGAATAGCCAAGACAATCCTTAGGAAGAAGAGTGAAGCAGGAGGCATCACAATACCAGACCTCAAACTATACTACAGAGCTACAGTAATAAAAACAGCATGGTATTGGCACCAAAACAGACATACAGACCAATAGTACACAATAGAAGACACAGAGTCAAGCCCACATAAGTACAGTTCTCATACTAGACAAAGGTGCCAAAACATACATACAACAGTGACACAGCCACATCAATGTTTATGGCAGCTCAATTCAGAACAGCTAAGCTATGGAACCAACTTAGGTGCCCCTCCAATGGATGAATTGATAAAGATAATGTGGTATGTATATAGAATGGAATATTACTCAGCCTTAAAGAAGAATGAAACTATGGCCTTGGCCGGTAAACACATGGAGCTGGAGAATATCATGCTAAGTGAAATAAGACAAGCCTCAAAAACCAAAGGATGAATGTTTTCTCTGATATGTGGATACTAATTCACAATAAGGGGGGGTGCTAGGGAAAATGGAGGTACTTTAGGCAGAGGAGAGTGAAGATAGGGGAGGGGTATGGGAGTAGGAATGATAGCAGAATGAATCAGATATTATTACCTTATGTGCATATATGACTACATGACCAGTGTGATTCTACATCATGTACAACCAGAAGAACGAGAAATTATACTCCATTTATGTATGGTGTGTCGAAGTGCATTCTACCGTCACGTATAATTACTTAGAACAATTTTTTAAAAAGGGGGTGGGCTGGTGATGTGGCTCAGTGGTTGAGCACCCCAGGGTTCAATCCCCAAAACCAAAAGAAAGAGAGGGAGATAAAAACTAATATTTCCTCAGCATGTTGAAAAGACACCTGGACTCCCTTGTTAATAGAAATGATACAACATCTAGCTATGGAATCGAAGGTGATGTCCACTAACAGATGAATGGACCAAGCAGATGGGGTACAGCCAACACAGCTGCCCTCAAAGAAGTTGATAGCGTAGATCAAGATGAATGGACCAAGCAGATGGGGTACAGCCAACAGAGGTGATCCCCCAGAATTTGATAGGGTGGGTCAAGATGAATGGACCAAGCAGATGGGGTGCATCCAACACAGTTGACCTCACAGAAGTTGATAGCGTGGGTCAAGATGAATGGACCAAGCAGATGGGGTGCATCCAACACAGTTGACCTCACAGAAGTTGATGTCATGGGTCAAGATAATGGACCAAGCAGATGGGGTGCATCCAACACAGTTGACCTCACAGAAGTTGATAGGGTGGGTCAAGATGAATGGACCAAGCAGATGGGGTACAGCCAACACAGTTGACCTCACAGAAGTTGATAGGGTGGGTCAAGATGAATGGACCAAGCAGATGGGGTACAGCCAACATAGTTGACCTCACAGAAGTTGATAGGGTGGGTCAAGATGAATGGACGAAGCAGATGGGGTACATCCAACCCAGTTGACATCACAGAAGTTGGTAGCGTGGGTCAAGATGAATGGACCAAGCAGATGGGGTACAGCCAACAGAGGTGATCCCCCAGAATTTTATAGGGTGGGTCAAGATGAATCGACCAAGCAGATGGGGTACAGCCAACAGAGGTGACCTCACAGAAATTGAGAGAAGAACAGTGGTTACCAGTAACAGGGAGAAGTAGCAGGGAGGAAGGAAGAGGAGAGTTTGTCAATAGGTTCAATGCTATCGATTGACATGAGGAATCAGTTGGGTGCTTAATGGCACAGTAGGGTGAATGATTAACAAGAATGCATCATAGTCTCCAAATAGTTGGACAACAGGAATCTGAATATCCTCATAATAAATAAATGATTAAAATTAAGAAGACAGATATGGTAATTACCCCGACGATTACTACACAATGTATATAGGAATTAAAACATCACATCGTACCTCCTAAAGATGTACAGATATTATGTGTGCATAAACTATTTTTAAATAAAGTAAAAAATAAGTGGTTCTCAAGGATCACTGTGAGATTTAAATAAGAAACTACACATATACCACCAACAGCTGGAACATGGACAAAGACCTTAAAGAATCAGGTACTGAATGCCTTCAGATGTAGCCCAGATCACACCTTAGAAGACAGAGAGAAGAAGTAAGTATCTATCTGATAATTCTAGATTGCATGCTGAAGCATGGGAAAGGGAGCCAGGAGTAGTGGCCCATGCAATTTGGAATGCTGAAGCAGGAGGATCACAAGTTCAAGGCCAGCCTCAGCAACTTAGCAAGAACCTGTCTTAAAATAATAAATAAAAAGGGCTGGGAGTGTAGCTCAGTTGCAAAGTGTCCCTGGGTTCTATCCCCAGTATTAAAAAACAAAGAAGAAAGAAAATAAAAAGGAATGGGAGAGAGGAAATAGCTCTGGGTACCCTGTTATAAAGAGTCACTGGCTTGAAAGCCAGACTCCAGCTGAAGCCGGTTGGTGGTTGTGTTGAGAACATCCAGAAAAGTGAAAATGGTATAAACAGATAATCAGAAGGACCGAGAATGTCACAAAGGCTCAAATACAGTTGAAAAACACCCAGAATTGTTTGGCAAGGAATTCATCACGGTTTTGACACAACACAGCAGAACAGAGTTGAGACGAAAAATGGTAGAACCATTATCCACATTGGATCCACCTTGAGTCAGCACGTCGCTCCTCGTGATAAGAATGAAGGAGCCTTTTCCTTCTCTCCAGTGGAAAGGTCCTGTCTTAGGGGGCTGCTCGTTCAGGTCAAAGTTGAGAGGAGCACAAGTTTGATTGGCATACTCTAGGGTGGTGCCGCCATCTTGGTCACTTCTAATATCCAAGCTTTGGGTCATTTTCTCCCCTTGAATGTGGGCTGGATGGTCTTCTTACTGGTAAAATATGGTAGAAGAGATAGGGATGGGCTTTCCTCCCACTGTTATGCCTCATGGTGAAAGGGAAATGGTTTTGCAGGTATGGCTGAGGTTCTCCTTCTCAGTTGACTTTGAGTTCATCAATATGGAGAGTAGTTTGGGTGAGCCTGATCTAATCAGGTGAGCCTTTAAAAATAGGGTTTGGAAGTTCGAATCTCCAAACAACAGAATCAATCTCTCTCACTCTCTCTGTCCCTCTCTCTCTCAGTCACTCTCTCTCTTATTTTGCATTGCTGGCGGTGTTGAATTCTTGCTATGAATTCTATTATGGTAAAGACATGCTTTCTGCCTACAGCCTAAAGGGGCTTGAAAGTGGATTCTTCCCCAGTCTGGTCTGCAAATGAGAGTTCAACTCAGTCCCCCCCATGGAAACTGTGGGACAGCCGGGTCTTGACGTACCCTGGTAAATGTGTGGTGATTTGTGGTTCAGTGTTGATATGCTGTTCATTCCCTGCTTATGCATAAACCTTTTTTTTCTCAGGAATCAGATTCTTCCAATTCCACCCTGGCTGTTCTACGCCTATTAAAAAGCACTAACTCATAGTCAAGCTCTGTATCCAAAACTAGGAAAATGAATAGCTTCATAAAGAGTAGGAACTTCTCTCTGCTATGCTACCCCACCTCTTCTGCATATTAATAGAAATTATTTATTAGGTCCCTCAACCAAGAACCAAGGATAGTCTTACATTTATGAGTTCCTTGGTTTTTAAGATTGGGCTTGGATTATCTTTGAGTGCAAAGGGACACCCAACCAATAGTGTGGATGTAGCTGAATATTTTCTCATGCAAGATAAAGGTTTGGCGTGCAAGCATCTTCTACCCAAGTAAACGTGCGTAGGCAGGATCTTCTGCATTTAGTACCTTCTGATAAGATCTTTTATAAAACTTCTGGTGAATTTGGAATAGGGGATCCATTTTTTAATCTTAATATTGCATCACATGTTAAAATACAACAGGAGAATCTCAAAGCTGCAGTCCCTAAAGCATTTCTCACCACCTAGGTGGCCTTGATAAATATTGAACAGCACACAGAAATATGGACATGCCTATCAGATACTCCATGCAGGATGGATGGCCAGTTTTTCAAATACCTGTTTGCATTTGTCTGTTCATTTTGTCCTGTAGTCCCAGGAGATTTTCCCTACTGCTTTCATTGGATCTATTTTAATATTCCTGACTTTGAGGTAAAGACATACATTACCAGAAATAAATGAAGGGTGCTAGGTTTAGACAGGGGCAGATTCAGAAGGAATCATTGCGTTCTGCGACTGCAGTGGTACGGCCACGTGTCAATGAGACAGAGCGAAATATTTGCTTCTCTGGAGCATCAGAACAAACCCAAGGCATTTCAGAGATTGTCCTTGAATTGGATTTCAATCCATATCCCCCAAATAGCACCCCTATCCCTCCTCTTCCCAGCCTCTGATGGCTGATCAGTCTCCGCTTACTCCAGCAACCCCATCCAGCATCAAATGTCATGGGTGATCATGAAGTGATGAGAAGAGAATTTTTATCTTAAGCAGCAGGTCTAGATGCAATGATAAACTCAGGTGACAGACATAAATGGGGTGGTAGCCAGAAACTGGAGCATGCTCTTGCTGGGTGGCAGACAACCGATAGATTTTAAGAAGCTACAAGCAAGGCTTCGGAAGTTTTATACCAGAAAGAAACGATATGTGTTTAAGGAGATGAATGTTTAACCTGACTTACACATTATACAATAATGCATCCAAATATAGCATGGTACCTGATCAACACACATTTTGTTTTTGTGCATCATGAATTTTTAAAAAATGTGATGTTCAAACGTGTGACCACACAGGCTGTTGGACCAAGCCTGTTGGTGTGCATTTAGTATGTGCAGGAACACACCTTTGTACTTGCAGGGGACACATTCCAAGACCCTCGGTGGATGCCTGTATTGCTGGAATTTTCCATTTAGTCTTTTGAGCTGAGCTCAGGTAACTGAATCCACAGAAACGGGAGGACTACTATAGTTGTTTACAGCTAATGAAAGTTGACATGTTCCTGTCAAAACCTAGACCCACTGAGCAGGGACCTCATGTGTAACCTTGAAGCACAACTTGGTAAACTATGGTCACTTGTCAATGTTATATTATAAAGTCTTTTACTTTGTTGTTTTCCTTAAATGTGCTTTTCATTTGTAATCGATAAATTATAATTGTGCCTATATACATAGATACGACTATTTATACATATATTAAATATATATATTATGTAAAAACTTTACACAGTGCGGAATAATCAAACCAATCTCGTTATCTATCCATCACTTCACATACTTATTTTTTGGGGTGAGACCGATTGCAAGGTACTGTCTTAGCAACTGCAAAGTGCATAATAATAATTTTTTTTCTATGTGGTCATAATAATAATTTATTATTAACTATAGTCACTATACAGGGCAGCAGATCTCAGAAGCTCACGCGTACCAAACCTTTCAGAGTGGCACGCGGTCTCCTGAAAGTCTGGCACGTGCAAACCCATATTCTGTGAAGTGATTCGGGAATTCATCACTTCCGAACTGTGTCTGCTTGTTCGGCCTGATAGGGGGAGGATGTTCTTACGAGAAACGAAGGGCGTGCTCCAATTAGGATTCTCTGAGAAGGCTTCTGTCGTTGTTATTTTAACTGATGGGCTAATTAAAAATGCATGCAGGGAGATCGTCAGCCATGTAGGAACGCAGGGCTCACAGCAATGACACTATAGCCCTTTCCCTTGGGGAGGCAGGGCTCCTGAGACTTGGATTAAGAGCAATTTGTCTATAGAAATTCACTGTAAGAAGACACTGGGTGTCTCCTCTGTCAAGGTCCTTCAGATTCCGCTGAAGGAGAAGCCGGGAGAAAGGCCTCCTCTCTTTATTGCCTCTCCTCGCACGCTGATTTCCCACCAGGGACCATCGTGGGTCAAACCATCTGAAGCCAGTTGCAAAGCCCAATCATAGAGTCCAGCTGGGTGAGCCTCACAGGGCTCAGAAGAAAGAGAGGCATCCAGGGGAGCTCCAGAGAAGGCCGCGGATGGTCACAGTGGAGAAGCGTCCCATGAGCGGGTGCAGCACCGGCAGGGGCCACTAGGCCGCTCCTCTGCGTAGATGGAGCTCACGGTATTAGAACTCACACTTGAAACCCACCCGTGGTACTGGGAGGCCCGGCACAGCCATCACCAGGCACTGCTTCTCATGAACCATCTCAGGATTTTGCAGTTTGAAGTATTTATTACCTTGTCATTATTTTTTATTTACCTATGAGAGCCGTACACATTTATGGGGTGCAGTATGATAATTGCAAACACGTACACACGTGTAATGATCCAAGCCAGCCTACGTAGCATTCCCATCGAACATTTATCACTTCTCCATACTGGAAGCCTTCAACCTCTGCTCTTCCAGTTTTCTATGAAATATATAATAAGTGGTCCTGAAGTATCATCACCCTACTGTGCTGGAGAGCTAGGATTTGTTTCTACCACCTCACTCTGATTTGGTTCTCTCAACAGCTTGACCAGGGAGGTGTGATTCCATCTCCTGTTCCGGAGATGAGAGTGGGAATGCTCAGGAACCCCTGAGGATCCACCCCAGGACAGCGAGGACAGGAAAGGAGAGCATGCAGGTGGACGTCCAGCCAAGCCCGGGTCCGTGTGGCCTCCCACACAGTAACAGGCGTCAGCATCCTGAGACCACCAGGAGAACCCCAGAGAGTCCCTTGAAGACTGACCCAAGATGTTGTCTGGTTCCTGATCACACCGTTGCTGAACATCGAGGGCTGGAGACCACTGGGGTCTCCTGCACCTACGGTGGAAGAAACATAGACCAAGAACATAATGGGTTCATGTTTTCTCTCCAGTACCAGATGCACAACTTTAGCCAACAGGTAGCCTGGCTCTGTGGTGAGCCTCTGTATTGCAGGATCCCTCCACTCAGAAGGGACACAATACTTCCTGCAGCACCAAATACACTTGTTCTTCACGTTCATCTGACTGTCTTTCCCAGGTGACCTGGCTGTCTGCAGTGACGTGGAAACCAGCTGACATGTCGGCCCATCCGTCTTTGGCTCTTGTCCATCCAGTCTTTAGCCCACAGCCCACAACACTTACAGAAAGATTCCACACCATACAAGTGACAGTAGAAAGGAAAACCAGGACCTACCTTCTCTGTGCAGAGATGGCTGGATGCACCCAGCACACCGCCATTTTTCTCTCTCCTCACGGAGCGCACGTCATTGTGATCAGCAAAACTATACCAGCTCTCACCTTCTGAATGACAAAGCAGATTTGCCTCTCCTGAGCTTTTCCTATTGAACAGGTTGGTTCCCACATCCTACTGCTATCTCAGCCCAAGAGTTCCTCTTCCATTGGGACTTTGGTACAACTGAGTATTTCATCAAACTTGGCTTGGCGGAGTCTCCCGAGCCCATAAGCCCTTGGCACTCCCAGGAAGATGTCATCCGGAGTCAACGCCCCCACCCCAGTCCACTCTTGGGTCTCTCCATTTCCAGGACACCTGCTAACCATCTAACCCTATCAGCTACTTAAACAACCATGAGAAAGAGCATGCTGTCTCCTCACCTTTCCAGTTGGAAAGTTCTATTAGTTCATGTTTGATGTCTTTCAAGTCTTTCAATCTCATCAGTAGAACTTTTGAACACATGAAAATCAAGACAACTGGTTTCCTCACGTGGATACTTGCTGATCTCTATCCATCATCTCTCTCTCTCTGTTGATTATTTCTTCGCACACAGATTGCAGACCATTTTAAAGAGTGGGATAGTAAGAATTCTAGCCATATTCATGTGCTGTCGCATCAGCAACGGGCACAAATTTCTTTGTGGACTTGGAAAAGAGGGATTCTGTCAGATCAAAACTCGCTCGTTCCTCTCTGTCGGACTTTAAAGTGGGTTAAAGATGAGACTGTCTGGATTTGGGGGTTTGATTGGTGCCCCGTGATCAGGGAGTCTCTGATTCCTGTTCAGTCAGAAGTCCCCGTTTCAAATCAGGAGTTGACTCAAATCCGTCACCATGCGCACGCTGGCTTAGAGTGAGGGGGAAAGAAATCCTGACGACTTTATGTTAAATCCGGGGCACAGCTGGATTTCCCTTACTGCGTCAAAATCCAAAGCATCTGTGATGTTTTCCACAGCCAACCAAAGAATCTAACTCTCTCTGTATATGATTTAAAAGCAAAAAGCAAAAAAAAAAAAAAAAAAAAAAAAACCTGAAGCACAGAATTCACGTATGCTGACAAATCCTTGAAGGTTATACGTTTGATCACGGGTTTTTATCCAACTCAAAAATGTCATAATTATTGATGACGATCTAACGGAGTCATTTTTCAACAGGGACACTGAGAAACGAGAAGACGATACACGCTGTCCCGTTTGCTAATGCCTTTTATGTTTCTGTGGAGACGACTCATTCATTTCTGTGTGGGACAATAGGGAGGCGACGGGTGTTGAGCCCAGGAAGCGGAGGACCAGGGCAAAGATGCCCACTATGTTGAAGACTGGCATAGGCACTTCTGGAAAAGGTGCACATCCAAATTCACGGAATGACTCCTCTTTCTTGGAATACGAGACCTGCCACTTGCCTCTTGCTGGGGACGGGGAAGCATTCAGGCTATTCTCTCTGGGTCCCATTGAATCCAGAAGCACAGCAAAGGGTCGGCTACATTTCAATATCTGGAACATCACCCTGCTGTGGCTTTTCAGGTCTGCCCCTGCGGGTCAGCCGCTGGCGTCTCCTGCTCTCGGGCTTCCAAGGGCTTTCTCTAGCTTCTGGAGACCGTGCACGCCCGACTCACGGCCACATCATTCTGACCTCTGCCTGATCGTCACGCCTGCATCTGTGACCCCAACCCTCTTGCCTTCACCTTCCATTTATAAGGACCCTTGTGATTCCATTAAGTCCAGGTCAATAAGCCAGGGTCATCTTGCCAGCTCAAGTTCCTGGACTGAATCGCTTTTTCCTAGCCACTCAAAGCAGCAGATTCAAAGATGAGAAGAAGACAGCAAGGACAAAGTGTATTTTGGCTCATGGTTTCAGAGTTCCTAGTCCATGATCATCTGACTCCATTGCTCTGGGACCAGGTGAGCCAGAGCATCATGGTGGAAGGGCGTGGTGGAGCAGAGATGCTCAGCTCATGGCCGCCAGTAATGAGAGAGGAAGAGTAAGGAATGAGAGGCCAGGGACAGGAGATAGTCCCCAAGGGGGTTCTCCCCATGACCTACTTCCTCCAGACATGTGCACCTCCCCGGAGTCCATCAAAGCAGGAGATTCCAAGGTTCTGGGACTTAGGGTGTGGGGTCTTCAGGGTGGGCAAGGGGTTGTTATTCTGTGGATCACTTTCATGCTGGTGGGAATGTTCAAAGTTTTCCTCAAGTAGATTTTGAGGGAATGCTCTCTGCACTTGGATGGTACAGTGACTTCTCAAGTACCCCGCAGGGTCTCCTGCTTCTAGTCTTCTTCTGAAAACTTCTTTCCTCACTAGGTCTTTCTTTTCATGATTCTTGACTTTTGGATCTGCATATGATCAAATTCCAATCATTTCTCTTCCAGTAACTATTTCCAGCCCCACACCTGTGAGTTATATTTTTCTCCACGAATTTTCTTTTCATATGGCATCTCTGTCTTTATTTATTTATTATTATTACTTTTGAAACTGGGGATGAAACCCAGGGGCACTTCACCACTGAGTCACATTTATGGCCCTTTTTATTTTGACACAGGCCTCACTACGTGGCTGAGGGTCTTGCTAAGTTGCTGAGGCTGACCTCAAACTCACGATCCTCCTGCCTCAGCCTTCCCAGCTGCTGGGATCAAGGGTTGGGCCACCACATCCAGCCTATGTCACTTTGGTCTTCCACAGCTGCCATTTAGTTGCAAGGTGGATTTCCACGATCAAACTTAAGGACGCCACCCCTGCTTGGGTTAATTTTTCATTGCCAGCCTTCTTACACATTCATTCACTCAACAAGTTTTTATTGAGGACATAGTATGTCCTAGGCACTGAAGGAGGCTGATGAATGAATCAATGTGTGGATTAATTACCCAACATTCTCATAGAACATGTTCATCAGCATAAATTTTTGGTATGATTTTGAGCCATCTCTCCAGATCAGTCTATTGTTTAAAAGAAATTAGTCCTAATCTTAAAAAATGAGGAAAACAACTATTTCTAGCACTAAAAAACAATTTGTTATAATTTAGATTTGGAATGTCCCCCCGTAGCTGTAGTGTTGAAATCATTGTCCTCAGCACAGCAAGGGTCAGAGGTGGAGATTTTAGGCAAGGATTTAATCATGAGAACTCTAACCACATTAGTGGATTAATCCATTTAATGGGTCAATAATTTGAAAGGACTACAGATGGTAACTCTAGGGAGGTGCACATGTCTGGAGGAAGTAGGTCATGGGGAGAACCCCCTTGAGGACTATCTCCTGTCCCTGGCCTCTCATTCCTTACTCTTCCTCTCTCATTACTGGCGGCCATGAGCTGAGCATCTCTGCTCCACCACGCCCTTCCACCATGATGCTCTGGCTCACCTGGTCCCAGAGCAATGGAGTCAGATGATCATGGACTAGGAACTCTGAAACCATGAGCCAAAATACACTTTGTCCTTGCTGAGTTTTTCTCATTAGGATGTTTTTTTAACTGTAAGAAAAAGTTAACTAACATGAACTTATGTAGTCTATGCAAATTGACAAGTACATACCTTATAATATGGGCTCAATGTGTATTAGACATCATCATTATTATTGCTGTAGACGTGTTAGAGGAGGGACTTATAAAAAGCGTGCCTCTTTGTTTCACCAGCAATGTGTAAGTTATGTGGTAACACACTCAGGGGGGAATATGTATCTCCTCCTTCCTCTGATTCTGTTTTGAAATACTCTGGAATAAAGACAAAACAATATCAATGTGCCATTTTAGTAAAAATGGGGATGAAAGATATGTATATAGAGATAAATGGATGGATGGATGAATGGATGGAGTGATAGACACAAAAATAGATGCATTCTATTCTCATTTACAACTAATTAGAACAAATTTCAAAAGTTTAAAAAATAGAAGAGAAGAGAGATAGAATGGAGGATGAATGGATGGATAAATGGATGGATGAGTACATGAATGGATGGATGGATGAATGAATGGATAGTTGGATGAATGGATGAACAAATAGATGACTTCTCCATAATAAGAAATGGATTTTTTCCTCTTATTGGCACATCATTCATATGAGAAGGTCTGGAAGAAATGACTTCTCCTTTTGAAAGCGAGAAAAATAATTTTGCACCAATTAAATTTTCATAGATGTGTCTGGTAAGCATCATCAAGTCCGTGCATTAACAAGATAACAGAAGGACCAAATGCAAAAATAAATGCAAAAAAAAAAACCCAAAACAAAAATATACCCCTGAGAAATAGAAACAAAGAGAGAGAGAAATCCGTCAATCCAGTCTTCCAACATATCCTCCTTCTTCCTTTTCTCATTACCTCCCTGTTTCTTATTAGCAAAAGCTAGAACCTCTCTTTACAACAAGTCCTTTCTCTCTCTTTAGACTTCGTCAGCTTATCCTTCATCCTCATATCGTTTAGGAAAGGCTTTTGGATTCTTAACATGGAAAACAAGGTGCCTGAAATGGATTAAGACACCCAGCTGGACATTTTCATTCACTTCCTCTCCCTACCATCCCAATCCCTCCGGAGATTCTAGGAAATGACTTACGCTTTCCTAATGATTAAATTTGCTAATACTAAGAATTTTTCCTAAATGTGACACTTCAAGAGTAAAAGAAAATAAGGCAGTCTCCTTTTTGTTAAGTGGATTTAAAAAGAAAAATGTCTTGGGGTTACTTAAAATTGGAGGGGACTACACAGAGGGTAGAAAGAGGAGGTTGGAGGATCTACAGAAGAGAGGATGCTTAGCTGCAGAGTATGATTGTAATTTTTCATCACTGAGTTGCTGTTCACAGAGAGGAGACTCCGCAGTGGACACATCCAAGCAGCTTCCATGGTAGCTTACTATCTCCATCTAGGACGCTATGACCAAGAGATATCTAGCTCAGCACGAGACTGAGTTTCTCCTAGGTCTTATTTTATATTTAAAATCCACTCTGGCTCTAACTGTGGTTAAACATCATCCTAGCGAGCTCACATAAGGACCCCGAAGGTTAGGGGTATGCAGAGTGTTCATGTGTCCCCTGCATGTTTACACTGACGAGGATGATAAAAAATAGAAAATAAATTTAAAAAAAGGTCTGTGTAGCATCCTCAGCTAGAGAATTCAGCAATTTCATGGACTGAGAGGAATGAGGACAAAAATGGATAAAAACGAAGGGGATTGGTAAATGTCCTTGCATTCCACAGCTGACCTTTATCGGAGTGTCAGAGCAGATGGATTTACGAAGTCTGCCCACTGGCGTACTTTCCATGGGCTGCGCGCAACACTTCAATAGAGTGTTTTGGAAAACAAGAAGATAGATCTCCCGACTTCTGTCAGAGGCTTGGAATATCACAGGGACCGGAACTCAGCGGTGCAAAGACTTGGCAAGAAAAAGTGACTGTCGCCTTTTTGTGGCTTCTGGTTGAAGCAGAGACTCGTTGAGGTGTGCAGAGTAGAGAAGAAATGATATTTGGAAATGCTCTTCAAGGCTCACCAGTAATTCTGTGTCAGCACATTGGGCTGAGGAACAAGCTTAGGCAAAGGCAGGCAGGAGATGAATCCATTTGTTTGCTGATGAACAAAACCCCTTGGAGATCTTTGTCTCCCCTCTGTGTCTCCTCTCCCCTCATTTTTATCCTCCTCTCAACCTCCCTCTCTTTTCTCCTGCCCTCTGCACTTACCTTTTTCTTGCCCACCCATTAGATTGAACCTTTTGAACTCTACCTCCGGTATCCAACTATGACAGACACGTTTTTTCCCTTCCAAGTGAAAAACTAAATCCACTGGCAGAAATAGCGTTTTGCTAATGCATTTGAGAAACACTACCACTGCATCACAGGGCAGACAGTCGATGGGATTTTTTTTTTTCCCCAGCACCTATAAACCTTCTCAATCATGCAACTGTAATCACCGTTCGTTTACCGTGTTCACGCTATTTTCCCTTCATTAATTCTCCAGCCATTAAGCAGCTGGGAGTGACAAAGTCAGACACCCTTCACTCTAATCAACCAGAGTCGTGTGGATCAACATGATTCTCCACTGACCTTGGAAACCATGAATATTAAGGAGACTCACGTTGAAACAAATGTCAGAAAATAAAGATCGTGGGCTCCAATTTTCAGACCAACCCCTGGATCTCAGGACCTGTACTGTGAAAGGGAACTCTGAGCCTAAATGTGGAGCTGAGGTTCTGGATCAAGATGCTGCTGGGAATAGGTGGTTGAGTAAGTCTTCAGAAGAAAAAGTATTTGTTGAAGATATACCCACGTCCGTATAGGTAGGTAGAAATTATTTAGATTTTGCAACTGAGGAAGGTGAGATTTTAACAGATGAAGTTACTTGCACAGGATTATACAGCTAGTGTATGACCAACCAGGAGTTCAAATGAGGGATTCTATGACTCAGTCTCTTTAGAATACATTTGGGGCCCTTCCTAAGCAAGAGTGGACAAGCCAGTAGACACCTGTCTCAGGGCAAAATGGCGGCACTGTGCGGGCGGGTGATGAGCATTTAAGGATGTGTGGTGTTACACCATCTATCTTCCCCCCAACAATGACCAATCATCTGATTGTTAGTTCCTGTCTTTCCAGAAGAGCAGAGAAGCAGAGTGAGAAGGTTCCAGCCAAACAGAAAGGCAGGTGGTAGCAGGAAGAGTGTGAGTTTCAGGAAACCAGGATCCGAGCAGAGTGGGAAATAAGGCTCTAAGTATAAACTGGAATCCCCAGGGTCTCCCTTAATTGCTACAGAGAAAGGACTCTGTGGAGATTGTGGTGAGCACCTCATTCCTCTCCAAGGCTCACAAATCCTAACCTGTATGAAGAGCAACCTGCTTCCAAGGGCGTAGAGCCGGGTAAAGACCAGAATTTAGAGTAAGGACTTCAGCTCGCTATATCCTACACGCTATTGGCCAAACATGGTGGTGCACACCTGTCCTCTCAGGAATTCAGGAGGCTGAGGTGAGAGGGCCACAAGGCCAGCCTTAGCAACTTAGCGAGGCCCTAAATCGTCAACAGGAGGGTTGAACATGATAAACACATCTTGGTTTCAAGATGGTTTCCCTTGATGTGTGGCTTCTCAATCTCTGTCACTCTGTAGAAGAAGAGTTTCAGCCTGTCCCAGGGAATGCATCTCAAATTCTGCATGGACACATCCGGGTGACCACGGAGGCTCTCCCACATGAGAAGGGTAGCACAGGGTACTTAGCAAGTACAGTTCTAAGCACCTCACACACAGGAATCACGAGTATCATTTCCAGGGTGATTGAAAGGTATAGATTTTGAAGTGAGGCAGTAAATCAGACTGGTCTGAGAATAAGTCCTGTATGGGTGAAAAAGCTCTCAAAGCAGTCTGTGTCTGCTTATTGGTTTCCTCTTGCGTCCACAAGAGTACAGAATGGCAAGGTCAAAAAGGATCGGATCGATTCCTCTCTGCCGTAGCTGCTTTGGTGACATGGTTGGGTCAAGCCCCTATTTTCCCATCAGTGGGTTGAATCTGAATCCTAGTAGACTCCTGAGCTCACTGAGAGCCTGCCATATAAAAACCCCACTCTCATGAAAAGGCACACCCAAGGACCAGCGTATAAGACGAGGAGGAAAAGCCAGGCTCATTAGTATGAGAAAGAGCTCCATCATTTCATTAAAATTAGGTTACTGAGTTTAACTGTTTGACACATATTTATTGCAATTAATTTCCATTAAGAAAAACAAGTGTAAATGGGTTTGTAGACACAAAGTTAGCAGGAAGCTTGTCTGAGATCATTAGACATGATATTCATGTACGACGATTAGTCTAGCTAGTCGACGGTGAATCCGTCCTTCTCCACAGTCCGTTCTATTGGGTAGAAGTCATGGTGTGGCAAGCCTCAAATTAAATATGCCATTATGGATTCTAATTAATTCTGACATGCAGATGTGGGTGTTTTTTTTTTCCCCCTTGGTTAAGAAAATTAATAATGCATAAGAATTATAGAAACCAACCAAAGCCCTCGTCTCTGCATTTCTTTCGTGCCTCTCAGAACGCAGTGCACAAGGAGAAGCAGGCGACAGGGAGAGGTCTGGGTGGCGAATCTTCAGGGTAGAGTCTCCGGAGAATCCTCGGATCACAGCACAGCGATCCTGGAACTGGAGAGCTAACGTACATGGTGCACGTGAAAGATTTACTATGGTCATGTCGGTGGGAACCACTTTGGGGGACGGGTTCCAGATATACAGGCTGTAGAGGGTCATCGAGGAATTGGGGTCTGGAAGGCACCATTATGGCTCTGATCGGGCAGGTCTCCCCCATCCCTGCCCCAAAGCATGTGTGTTAAGCAAGCAAAGCTGGGAAGGAAAATGATTGGATCATGAGGGTCGTAACTGCATTAGTGGATTAATCCACTTGATGGATTAATTCTTTGGATTACTGGGAGATGGGACCTAGGTAGAGGAAGCAGGTCACTAGAAGATCCCCCTGTACTTTTCTCTGGGTGTCCCAGCTGCACAAGCTGAGCAATTTCCCCCACCACAACATGCCCTTCCGCCATGATGTTTCTGCTCTGAAGCCAGCTGACCATGGACTGAGACCTCTGAAACCTGGAGACCCCCCAAAATATTTCCTGCTCTAAGATGTTCTTGCCAGATATTTTAGTCGCAGCAAAGAAAAGCTGACTAACAGAGGCCCCAGGGCAGAATCTACCAAGAAGAAATAATCACCCCCAACCTTCATCTCAGATGGGATGAGCAGAAGACATGACGGACAGGTTGGTACTGGGGAAGAGATGCGTCCTGAGCGATCGGGAAACTCCTTGGAGAAGTGTCTCCCAGGAAGACAAAAAGATGAATTTCTAAGGAAAAGAGTATCTCCCCCGTTCACGACAGGACAGCGGCTGTAGGATGATGTAGACTAGCCCTTAGCACAGACGACTTGGGCTTATCGAGAGTCTAGTAGGCGCAGTGCATTCCACATATATCGTTCCTAGTTTTACGACAATCCTCAAGGGTCGATAGTTTTATTCCGGTTGCACAGGAAAGGGACTGAGGCTCCATGGAGAGCCAGAAAGGCCCTATTTAGTTCTCTGGTTCCTGTCCTGGGCTTCGCGCTGAAGAGGCATTCACCTACACCTGGGGATGCGTCTCAGCCAGATGCAAACTGACCACAGCAGAGATACAAAACAGCCCACGATTAAGGGTTCCTACAAATTTCTGAGCCATGTTGCCCAAAATAAGCTGATGACGAGAAGTCTGCTGGGCCCAGGACACTTTTTATTTCCTCATTTATTTTATTTGCCCTAATGAGTTGCCAATGACAGCAGAAGGCATGGCTGCATTTTGACAGATCAGACATAAATGGAGGGTCACCTCTCATTTTTCTGACTGTCCATTTTGCAGGATCACATGGTCATGCAGTCACACATGCACATGAGTCATCACGTCTGTTCACTCTACTGTCCTTCCTGCCCCACACCCTTCCCTCCTTCACTCCCTCTACCTAATCCAAAGTAACTCTGTTCTTCCCTAGCCTCCCCTCCCCACCCAGCTTACTGTGAATTAGCCTCCGCATACCAGAGAAAACATTCGGTCTTTGGTTTTTGGGGTTTGGCTTATTTACTCAGCATGATAGTCTCCAACTCCATCCATTTACCTGCAAATGCCATCATTTCATTCTTCTTTAAGGCTGAGTAATATTCCATTCTGTAGATGTACCACATTTTCTTTATCCATTCATCTGTTGAAGGGCACCTAGGTTGGTTCCATAGTTTAGCTATTGTGAGTTGAGCTGCTATAAATATAGTTGTGGCTGCATCACTGTAGTCCTTGGTCCTTTAGTCCTTGGGGGTATAAACTGAGGAGTGGGATAGTTGGGTCAAATGGTGGCTCCTCATTTCTTTATTGGTGCATTCCAGTTGTATATATTGATGGATCTGTTGTTACATATTCATGCATGCACACAGCAGAACAAAATAACTCGCCAATATCACTTCCCAGTACTTCCCCACTTCCCACCCTCTACCCCCTGGTCCCTTTCCTCTATTGAGTTCCCTTTCATTCTCATGAGATCCCTGAACCACTACCTTTCTTTTCCTTTTTCCTCTCAAACTTCCACATGTGAGAGAAAACATACAACCCTTTGACTTTCTAAGTTTGACTTACTTCGCTTAACATAGTGGTCTCTAGCTCCATCCATTTTCCTGCAAATGACATAACTTTATTCTTCTTTGTGGCTGTATAATACTCCATTGTGTATAGACCCCCCATTTTCTTTATCCATTCATCTGTTGAAGGGCTCCTAGGTTCTTTATCCATCGATGGACAACAAGGCAGTTTCCGTAGTTTGACTGTTGTGTTGTGTATTGTGCTGCTGTAAACATGGGTGTGCATGGATCGAACCTGCACACTGATTTCCACAGTGATGGTACTAAGTCACAGTCCCACCGCATCGTAAAGGTCTTCTTTCTCTCCACCTCCTCTGCACCATTCATCACTCTTTGGATCCTTCCTGTTCATATTCACATTCTGACTGGGGTGAGATGAGCTCTCCGTGTGGTTTTGACTTGCCTTTCCGCTGTTGCTCACGGCGTTGAACGCTCCGTCACGTATCCGTTGCCCATTTGTGTTGAGCCACTGAGAATTGTCTGTTGGACTCATTGGCCCATTTGTTCATTGGGTCATTTGATCTTTTTTTTTTTTTTTGGTGTATTTTTAAAAATGTGTTCTAAGTTGCTGTGCGTGACGCTGTGAAGCCTTTGAGTTCTTTAGATAGTCTGGACGAGACTGCTCTGTCGCAAGAGGAGCGAGCCGGGGTTTTCTCCCGCTCCGTAGGTTCTTTCTTCACATACCAGATTGCTTCCTTCGCTGTGCAGAAGCTTCTTAATTGGAGGATAGACCATTTTTTAACCCCTGTGGGCCACAAACATTTAAAATCACCACTGCATTTTAGATTTTCCCCTGTGCAAACCCCAGAGGGACAGGAGCAATTAGAAGACACGTGCTCCTAAGTTACTGAATTAATTTCCATCTTGGCTTCTATTAATCTCTCCCTACCACGCTTTCTGTTTGTACTGGCCAGCGTCGCCTGGAGTCCGTAGGAGGGACACGGAATCCTCGCGAGATGCGGGGTCCGGGTGAGCGAGGGGGACATTCAGAGACGTAGAGGAGGACAAGGGAAGCATTTAGGAACAGCGACCAGTGATCACAGAGCCACACACCAGTTCCGAAGCCCGAGTTCTGACGGATAGAGAGGGAGCCAGTCGTTGGGGTTTGGACCTGGACTCTCCCTGGAATGTCTCCTTGTGTGCGGAAGTCGCGTCCTCAGTGTAGCCACGTGCAGAGCTGGGGCTCTGGGGAAGGGTAACGAGCTCATGAGGACTGTGACCTGCTCAGTGGCTTGACCCACTGATGAGCTTCTAGCGGAACGTGCCACTGGAGGTGGTGGAGACCGCAGGAGACTGGACCCCGTGGAGGGGTGGAGACCCATCACTAGCCTCATCGCCTCTCTGTTCCACCATGTCCTTTCTGTCCTGATGTCCAGCCTCACCACAGACCCAGAGCAACAGGGCCAAATGACTAGACTGAAACTTCCAAAACTGTGAGCCCAGATGAGCCTAAACCTTTCCTCTTTTTAAGTTTTCTTTTCTCAGGCATTTTGTCACAGTGACACCAGGATTAAGTTTCTTCCTGAGTGAAAGAGTTTCGCTTTGTTTTGGTGAGCAGAGAACAGACGGAAGAAAAATGTGCTATGCTTTAGATGAGGGTTCCCCAAGGTCCATGGGTTTGGAGGATTTGTCCCCAGGTAGTGGTTTCCCACTGTGGGGAGGTGGTGGAACCTCTCAGAAGTGGGGACAGATGGGAGGACCTTTGATCATTGGAGCTGTTATCAAGGGGATTGTGGGACCCCAGTCTCTTCTTCTTCCTCCTCTTTCCTGGCTCACAAGGTGAGGAGTTTCCTCCCCTATACATTTCCACCAAGCACAAAGGTCAAAGCCATGGGGCCTCTTGAGCGTGAACTGGAAATTTCAAGACTGTGAATGAAGAGAAACCTTTCCTCTTCCTACCTTTATTATCTCGGGTATTTTCTTATAGTAATGGGAAGCTGATGAACACACAAGCTTAACTGAAAAGCTGATATAAGAGGTGTAGCTGAGTTCTGCACTAAGTAGCTGTCAACTTTTGTGACTTTCCCTTAAAGGATCCCTCAGGCATGCTGCTCATTATGTTATAGTGTATCAATTTGCAAAGTGCGGAACCCAGTTAGTTCCCTGGGAGATATTTCACTTGGGAGTGCTCTGGAGGGAGCTGTAGAAATTATGGATTTTCTTGAATATCTCTTGAGAACATGTCTTTGGAATATTCTGCCCCAAAAGACGAGAAGTATATCCAAAGCCCTTCTCCTGCACAGTGGAAGGTGGAGGTGTGTCTTCAGGAAAAGAACCTGTTCCGACATTTAGGCAGCACAGGGACCAGTGGCTGCCATCTTTGTTGGAAAGAATGTTCGACAGTCTATGAGATTCAGGTTCTGGTACGACCCACACGTTTTCCTAAAGACAAAAAGGAACAGCTTGGCACTTCATGGAAAACCACTGCTGACATCCGTTGTCCAGGATAAAAACCGGAGAATACAAGAGAAAATGAGAATGTTTAGAAATTTCAGTCTGGCCACCAAGAGGGCGGCGGTGTCTCCACATTTAAATACCTGGTGAGATTGAGAAATGTGAGCTGCTTTTTATAGTTGATTTTTTTATGTGTTCTAATGAAATGCGAGTTTTTTGATGTTGAATAGTAAGATGAATAAGTATGTGGAAATATAATGTAGTGGAAGGTTATTTTCCCAAAATCAGGCCTGGCTAACGAGAGGCACACTGGATGCAAAATAGAACAGTAGGTTTTAGTGTTGCAGAGAGAGAAATTTTCCTGATCGGTGTTTTGATTACACTTTTTAATTAATATTTACAAAACTAACATTATTAAGTAGTTTTTAAATTTTTAATTGTTCTAATTGGTTATCCATGACAGCAGAAGGCACGGATGCGTTTTGACAGATCAGACATAAATGGAGGGTCGTCTCTCATCTTTCTGACTGTCCATGTTGCAGGATCACATGGTCATGCAGTCACACATGCACATGAGTCACCATGTCTGTTCACTCTACTGTCCTTCCTGCCCCACACCCTTCCCTTCCTCCACTCCCTCTACCTAAAGTACCTCTATTCTACCCTAGTTGCCTCCTTATTGTGAATTAGCATCCGCGGATCAGAGAGAACATTCGGCCTTTGGTTTTTAGGGTTTGGCTTATTTCCTTTTGACAATGTATCAGAGACCTATATCCAAAATTATCTGATGAACTCTGTTCTAAGCACATCTCAATGACAGACTACATTTTCTTCATACACATCAACTAAGATAATTTATCGTAAGACATTGAATGCATCTGCTGATGTGACAGTTCAGATATCTATTATGAAAACCTGACATTTAAAATACCTGTGAAAGCCAGGCACGATGACACGTGCCTGTCATCCCAGCGGCTCGGGAGGCTGAGGCAGGAGGATCGCAAGTTGGAGGCCAGTCTTAGTAAAAGTGAGACCCTAAGCAACTCAGTGAGACCCTGTCTCTAAGTAAAATACAAAATTGGGCTGGGGAGGTGACTCAGTGGTTGAGTGTCCCTGAATTCAATCCCCCATACTCCCCAAAGTAAAATAAAATAAAATACCTACAGAACTGCAAAGTGATAGCATGCATCTCAGTCTTTTATTTTGGGAAATATGACTATATTTTCAAAATCCTCTTTTTATGTTAACCTCAGGTACAGTCATTAGTGTTACTTTTAATTGAACTTTAAAGAGTTTCTAAACATCTCAGTTTTAACTTCTAAGTTGTTATATACATCAGGAGACAGAAATCTCTGTGGGTCCTCAATTATTTACGACAAAAGAAGCTTCCGGAGATCAGACCATTCAGGAAGCACTGTTTGAGAAGCCTCCTGGTTCCTGCATACAAACCCATGTTGTATCTTACTTTCGTAAGTTTAGAGGGAGACAGGCAGGGTTATAGACCTCTAGGATCCGCTCTGATTATTCGTCTCAAGATTAGTCATGTTAGACTTTCATTTCTTCTCTCTCCATCTGCCAAATCACTTTCCTCAAAATCCATCTGATATGTGTGTACGTGTGTGTGTGTGTGTGTGTGTGTGTGGAGGGGTGTCCTGGGGGTGGAATCCAGGTTGCCACACCTGCCAGGCAAGTGCCCTACCACTAACTACACCCCCAGTCTTTTTATGTTTTATTTTGAGACAGGGTCTCTCTGAGTTGCCCAGACTGGCCTCCAATCTGTGATCCTCCTGTCTCAGCCTCCTGAAGAGTCTCTATCTACATTACTGATCACATCCCCTAAACTCTACAGTCCCTGGTTCTCATTCACACATCCCAAGGCACAGGTTCTTCAATCTAATGAATGATTTCAGGTGGTTGAACACCTGTGTCTGTCTGGCAGATGCTCAGATGGCCCCCAAAGGTCCTACCTGTGGTTACACCATTGTGGAATCCCCTGCCCTGAGTAACTTGCAGAAATGGAACAGCAGCCTCAGGTAACCAGGAGTAGTGATGTCTGTCTTGCTTTCAGACCTTCCTGGATTCTTGGCTTGCGTAGCATTATGGCTTCTTAATACCTAGCATGGGGCTGAAAACCTTACTCAACAACAGCAATGGCCCTCATCTCTACCTGGAGATGCAGCCAGTGTTATCATTTCTTTGCAAGACACTTTAAAGTCAATGCATCCCAAACGGAATGAGTTAACCTCCTCTATCCCTGAGGAAAATTCACCAGGAACCTTTCACAGAATCAAACTGCCATGTTGGAATTCCCCACAGGGTAAGAGAAGATCTCTTCCAAATGCTGCAGGGACAATGTGTCTGTCAACAACCACGTCAGCTTAGAAGCAACTCTTTCCCAGTCAGACTTTCACACAAGACCCCAGCTCTGGCTGACGCTTCAATTTCAGCTTTGCAAGACACCCTGAGTCACAGAATCCAATCCAGTCATGCCTGGAATCCTGCTGTCCAGTGACTGCAGAATAAAAATAAATGTCCTCCTCCTTTTGCGGTATTTTGCTTTGCAGAAATAATAGAACAAGCGTGTGAGTTATTTATCCCTCTCTATGCATGAGAGAATCTCTTGCTGTGGGTCAAACTTAGAACATTTGCATATCACGTTTTGCATTCATCAATGTCTTCAAATTGTTCAGGATCTGGAAATCACGGTGCCTTGACACAGCAAGGGTTTAAGGAACATTCATCTGCCCCTCACAGAACATATTACACATTACATATTTACTCACAGAACATTTTACTTGAGAAACGCACAGTACGTAGCGTGCTAGACCCTGCAAGGTAATCAGGTTCGTTGCCTGAGCCCATATAATTGTTTGCGCATGGTGGGCGGTGTATTCCTAAATAAGCTCCTGCAATAAACGGCTGCCAAAGGTAAATGTCAGAGAACATTCATAAGCACGGTGTTTGTTAATACCTTGAAGGAAGCAAGTGAGTGAAAAATCTCTTCATAGAGAGCATTTGTATTTCGGAAAATTTAGTGGACTCTCATGGTGGGCAGAATCCCCTCTCCAGACACCCAGACTCCAGTAAACTTTGAATATGTGAAGTTATGTGACAACTGCGTGCGCAAGTGGATCTTTGTGGTGTAGACCTTATCCCGAATTATCCCGCACCAGGATAATTCAGGAAAGCTGAGGGCTTTCTCCAGCTGGTGGGGAGGAAACGTCTCAGAGAGTGAGCTCATGGGAGGGACCCCATGCACTGGTTGGAAGATGGACTGGGCACCATGATAAAGAACGTGGACGGCTCATGGTGATAGGAGTCTCAGTCCCACAGCTGTGAGGACCCAGATCCTGCCAGACACGTGCATGCACTGGAGAGTGGATTCTCCCTCTGAGCCTCCAGATCCAAGCTCAGGCCGGCCACCATCTTGATTTCAACCTTATTACATCCAGAGAAAAGAAAGAAGCCACAACCACCCAAACTCTACCCGACTGTGAGATACTGAAGCTGTGATGTTTCATACTGATGCTCTCAAGGTAATTTTCCATGGCGGCTATGGAAAACGAATCCTGAATCCATAAGGGGAGAAGGAGAAAATTCATTGCAGACAACAGAATCCGCTACCCTGAGCCAAGGTGCATGGCTATAACCAAGGGGAGGTAATGGCTAGGTATGGCTAGACTGTGAAAAATATGGAGAGCTGAGCAAGAAAAGATAAGGTGGGGCGTGAGTGTCGAGAGAGAAAGTTCTAGCATTGGTCCCATGGAGCAAATTAGAGGGCACAGGAAGACAGAGGAAGGACAATCCATCAGAAACCATCTAGATCAGAGATAATGTGACCCAACACCACGAGAGTGACATTTGGAATCAATAAAAGTTCAGCAGCTATTTCTAAAGTAGAATAAGCAGAACTCGATCAAAAATCGAATGAGAAGTTGAGAAAGAACAGGAGGCGACTGGAAGATGATGAGTGCCATTAGCCAAGAGAGGGAGGGAAGGGCCGTACCTACCTTGTTCCTCAGGGAAAGAGGAGGTCGAGCCCTTCTGTTTGGGATGCGTTGGGTTTCAGGTGTCTCGCTCGGCCATGGTAACACGGACGGCAACCCCAGGTAGAGGTGACGGGTGATGACGGTTGGTGTCCCCCAAAACTCAGGTTGGGGTGTACCTCGCCACCATTGCAGCACGTGAACAAAGGAAAAATTAAACCCGTCTTGGTGTTTGGAGGGGGGTCTGTGGAAGGTGGTTAGAATTAGAGAAGGTCACCAAGATGGAGCTTCTTTGATTGAATCCTGGTGGCTTTATGAGGAGAGAAACAGAGACTCGAAAACACATACACACACACACAGCCTCCGTGTTTCTTCTCATGTGACGCCTGTCCTCCTCGGGACTCTGGCAGCAAGAAAACCATCACTTGATGCCAGTACTCCACCTGGGACTTCCAGAGCCATGCACCGAGAGGAGCCTCTTTCCTTACCACTCACTAAGTCTGTGGCGTCGTCACAAAGGACTAAGACGACTACCAATGGTAGGAGGTTGGAAGTCACTGCCAGAAAACGTAGTGTGAGAGAGTGTAAAATAAAAGCAGAGAAAAAAGATCCATGGAAGGGGGAAAATCCCTACCCTGAATGGAAAGGAAGAAGGGAGTAGGGTCAAGGGGAAAATGGCGGAGAAACAGAGACTTCCTCCTAGAAAAAGGGGTCAGGCATGAGCTAAAATGAGCCCTTGGAATGCGAGGTACCGTTGACCCCAGAAAGGAGGGCTTAGGAGGAAGGGCTGATCAACCAGGTCCAAGAAGACAGAATTCTAGCACCATGAGCAGGGAATGAGGCCGCTGCAGTGGGCAGCTGAGAGACCACCAATGACCTTGGACTCCGTCTAGCAAGAAAAGAAGCACCAGATTCTTGTGTGAGATGCTAAAGCCTGGGTGGCCGGGGTTTCTGTGACAGGATGCAGCCAAAGGGGACATTTGGTGGGAGGAGATGGTGCAGGGGAAGAGGCTGAAGTCACCAGCCTGATGGAGAAAAGATCCTGGAGAGATGTCAGCGGACATATTTGATGTTTTGGTTGTTGTGCTTTTGAGATACCGATGGCAGTAGAGTGTATTTTGACATACTGTACATGCCTGGAGTATGACTTCCCATTCTTGTGGTCGTACATGATGCAGAGTTACACTGGTCGTGTATTCATGTACGTAAAAAGATAATGTCCAATTCATCCCACTGTCTTTCCTATTCCCATCCCCTCCCTACCCTTCTTTCCCCTTTGCCTAATCCAGTGACCTTCTATTCTTCCATCCCCAACCCTGATTGTGTGTTGGCATCTGTACATCAGAGAGAACATTCAGCCTTTGGTTTTTGAGTTTGGCTTTTTTCACTTAACATGGTAGTTTCCAGTTCCATCCATTTACTGGCAAATTCCTTCATTTCATTCTTCTTGAAGGCTGAGTAGTATTCCACTGTGTAGATGTACCACATTTTCTTTATCCATTCATCTGTTGAAGGGCACCCAGGTTGGTTCCATAGTTTAGCTATGGTGAGTTGAGCTGCTATAAACATTGATGTGGCTGCATCACTGTAGTGTGCTGATTTTAAGTCCTTTGGGTATAAACCAAGGAGTGAGATAGCTGGGTCAGATGGTGGTTCCATTCCAAATTTTCTGAGGAATTTCTATATTGCTTTTCTTTTTTCTTTTTTATTATTTTTTTATTTTTTCTAATTAGTTTTCAATGCACACATGTGAGAGTCAAAGAGTCTAGCATTCAGAAATCATGTGAAAGAGAGTTGAAATGAAATGCATTGGCATCCAGAATGTTTAAGACAGAGGGTGGAACCCTCACAGATGTGTTAGCCAAAGGACTTCCATGTGTTCAGGTCAGTAAGTGGCCAGAGGAGAGGTAATAATACTCAAGGAGGGACAGCTAGCCTGGGAAGCAGGACTCTTGGAGAAGTAGCAGGGATAAAGCTCTGGGTAAGGATAATGTCGGTACACGGGTGAGGCTGCTGAGTCCAGCATCTGATACAGGTGGAGCACCCCTTATCCAAAATGCTGGTCACCGGGGGTTTAGATTTTAGATGTTGGAATAATTCACACACGCAGTGAGATATCTTGGGAAAGGAACACAAGCGTAAACAAGAAATTCATTGATGCTTCATTTATACCCTATACATCTAGCCTGGAGGTGACGTCACAGAATATTTTCAGCGCATCTGTGTTCTGGCTACAACCTGTCACAAGAGGTCAGGTGCAGAACTCTCTACCTGTGGCATCGCGACAAAGCTCAACATTTTCAGGTTTTGCAGTTTTGCACACGAGTAGGTTCGTTCATAGACTAGGGATGTTCGACTTACGTCATGAAGGGACCACGAAATTCGTATTTCCTGCAGGTTAACAAACAACCGAATGAGTTGCCATGAATCTCTCTGATCGGAATCGTAATAGAGTGGTTAAGAGTGCGAGTCTCACTCAGTGGGAAAATTTCCTTACCCACTCTCAGATCCTACCTCTGAAAAAATGTGCGTAAAATACCGAATAGCGGTTTTTGAGAAATAAAGGAGCCAATATACATACTGTGTACATGGAAATGACCCCAGAGCTCATGTGTTGGAAGCATGATTCCCAACACAGCAAGGTTTCGAGGTGGGGCTTTTAGATAGTGATTTCGGGCTCTGGGCCCATGGGTAGCTGAATGAATTAGCAGGAGGTTGGGAATGGGTAAGAAGAAGAAAGTTACTGGGGTCAGCTATTTTTGCTGCTGTGTCTAACAGGATCTGACCAGCACAATTGTAGAGGAGGAAAGGTTTACTTGAGGGCTCGTGGTTTCAGAAGTCCTAGTCCACGGAAGGCTGGCTCCATTCTTTGGTTCTCGAGGGGAGGCTGAACATCATGGCGTGAGAGCATGGTGGAGGGGAGCAGCTCACAACATCAGGAAGCAGAGAGAGAGAGACTCCACTCTCCAGATACAAAATAGGTACCCCAAAGCCACGCCCCAGTTCCCACCTCCTCAAGCCACACCTACCACTTCAATTAACCCCATCAGGGATTAATCCACTGATTGGGTTAAGACTCACTTCTCCTCTGAACCTTCCTGCATGGTCTCACATGTGAGCTTTTGGGGGGACACCTCACATCCAAACCATAACACTGGGGGTGTGTTCTGGAAAGGTTTATCTGGTCTGCCGTCCCTTCCTCTCTGTCTCTCTGCTGTCTGCTTCCGGGCTACCAGGAGCTGAGCAGATTTCCTCCTCCGTGCCCTGCCGCCATGATGTTCTGCCTCATCTTGGGACCAGAGCAATGGAGCAACGGAGTCAGCCAGCCAAGGGCTGAGACTTCTGAAACCCTGAGCCCAAAATAAACGTTTTCTCCTCCAACTTGTTCTCGTCAGATATTTTGGTCAAAGCAATGAAAAACCAACCCAGTACCTACGGGTTTTAGAACATCGCTTGGTATCTAGTAAATAATCAGTAAGTGTCAGGTAATTTTGATTTGAAGTGCAGTGTGTTTTGTTTCGTTTTGAATGATTTCAGCCACCAGATATCCTCTCAGGGCAACTAAATTAGGGGGAAAGTGCACGAGATTATAAGAATTCATGGACACTTCATGGAATCCACAGGAAGAACACCAAGCACAGACTTGCCCCAGGAGACCCGGAGTGGAAGCCTGTTCTTGTTTTCTTCTGCACCTTCTCCACCCATCAGCTGCTCTGTATTCCACCTCCCCTTCCTGATTTTACCGACTTCTCTCTCATAACGTCAGACCTCAGCTGTCCTCCCAGGTCCCCCGAGAGGCGACAGCCTGTGACATCTCAGTCTCAGCTCTCTCTGCCTTGGCCTCGGATTCCGAGGTTCCCGATCTCCAATCCCCAGCAAGAAATCTGCCCCAGCCTCTGCTCGGCCACCGTCCCCTGAAGACGCATCTGCAGTCTGCTCCCGTCCCGAGCCCTTTCTGTGTTCCGCTGGGTGGCCCGAGGTGAGGAGGGAAGGAGGCTACTAATTCAGAGGCTGGCCTGACCTCTGAGGAGAAGCTTCTGCAGGGGTCATTCTGCAAAGAGCTCCAGGTAGAACAATCACCTCCAAATACACCGACCCCTCGCTGCCTGCCTGCCGTGGAATTTACGGCACTTCCAGGTCCACGTTCGGCCATTATTTGTTTGATTGTGTAGCATTTTATACGGTGACTCGGAGTCAATAAGGAAGAGGGAGGAACACCCATCTGTCCTCAGAGATGGATCTCTTGGCATCCATGCAACTGCGACAGACAGCAAGCAGTTGATTGCTACGGCGACTCCTCGGCTTCAGTAACAATCCTAACGTGACTGAACTTCTCCTCCCCACAGGGTCCTGGAGGGCTCTCTGAGGGGCGCTGGGCAAAAGGCAGGGTGGGCACAGGGTTGTCGCATCTCCATTGCCCCCAGGAAACAGGAAAGGGTTGCAGAGACCCAATGCCGCTGTCTATTCTGCAAGGGGGCCTCCCTCCCAGCCTCTTCTGGACCACAGAAGAGACTCCCTGGGACACAGGGAGGCATTTCTGCCTCGTGCAGATCACTGTACAGATGGGAGCATTTTGCCCCCCTTGGAGTAAGACAGAATTGGGGATTTCTTGCCTCCTCAGTGACATATGGAAGCCTCCGGCTATCCTGCATGCCTCCTTTTGCCCGGCTGATCCACGCAGCCCCTGGGGATGTAACAGAGAGTCAGCCCCAACGTTGAACTTCTGAGACAGGTGTTGGCCTCCTTCTGAGAACCGGTCTGTGTTCACCTCTGCAAACCTGCCTCTCACGTCCAGACCGCCTCGTTCCCTCAGATGAATCATAAACGCACACACACACACACACTCATGCATCCGGGGATGTGCAATTACTCGGCTGTAAAATACACTTTTACCCTCTCTCTTTCTCTCTCCTGGATCTCCTCCCACCTTCTGCCCAGAATCTCTTCATTACTTTACCCACCTGCTGAGTAATCATGTCCTCAAGTGACATATATACATTTTTTTTTTTTTTCTGTTCTAAATTGAGGAAAGAAGGATGGCTCCCTCGTGGCTATACTAGGAGCATAGGACGATGTCACGTCAGCAAGACGGACGATAGCTTGGATGTGTGTTATCAGTGAGGGTGGGAGAGGCTACCCCAGGGACCTGCCACGTCCGCTCAGCATGTCTTCCCTAATTACGGTGTTTTAAAGATCTGAGCCTGCCAAAGGATCCACTTCCCAGCCTCCTTTGTGGTTTGGTCTGATCATGTGACTGCATTCCAGCCAATGAGACTCGAGCATCTAGCACTGCGTCAGTACCCAGATTAGCCCCTAGGAGAGGCAAGTGCTCCCAATCCTCCTGTACTTTCTACCATCTTGCAAAGTAACACTGACTGATACCATTAGCTTCAGATCTGGGTGAGGCAAGGTTCCCCAGCCACGTGGCAGAGACTTGGTCTCTCTCGTTTCTGCTTTCTCCTGTGATGACCCCAATGTCTCCAAGGACTCTACTATCCCAGGTGACCACCAGGAGCAACAGATCAATATTCTACCCACATAATAACCCAAGGGAAAAAAGTCAACACTTTCCTCCCAGGAATTCCAGGGAGGATGGGGAGGTTGGAGAAATGCAAGCTTCCCAATTCCATGAAAGCCACAGGGTTAGTGTAGAGTGCTGTTAGTTTTTCATTGCTATGACGAAATACCTGAGACCGGAAACCGAAAGCTGGGAAGGTTTATTCCAGCTAACGGTATCAGAGATTTTAGTCTAGCATTGCTTGATCGCGTGACTGTAGGTGAGGCAGAACATCATGGTGGGCTCGTAATAGGGCACAGAAAAGCAGGTCACTTCATAGCAGCCCAGGGACAGAAACATCGAGGAAGGGACCAGCACCAGATATACCATTCCAAGGCATGCTCATGGTGACTTCTTCCCACTGGGCTCCCACCACCTGCGGTTTCCACCACCCATTCAATCATGAACCCACCAATGGCTTCATCCACGGATGAGGTCCAAGCCCCTGTGACCCAATCACTTGCCACAGCCCCACCTCCGGACCTGACAGCATTGGGGTCCAACCCTTCAGCACTAACCTCTTTGGGGGACATTCCAAATGCAAACAAGAACACATAAAAAACGGAAGGGTCTTTCTGCAGTTTACTTATTTCTGGATAATCTAGACAGCCCTGAAGACAAACAGTCTCTTATTTCTTCTCCCATCTTCCCACCTGCGTTGGGTGCATCTGACTCTCTCAAGGCTGCCGTTGTGATGTGGGTCCTCAGAGCAGCTTCAACAGTGCTTGCAAAACCCCTTGCCAACTTGACTTCTTTCAGTGGAAGTTTCTGGAACCTATGTTTCTTAAATCCTCCGATATTTTGCTAGGTACATTGGAGAGTTGCACTGTGACAAAAAAAAAAAAAAAAAAAAAAAAAAAAATCTCTGCCATTTTTGTAGCCAGAACACCATGGCTCCTTCCTATTCCGGCTCCTAGTTTTGCCCGAAATAGATCAGGGAAGCAGTCGAAATAACCTCATTTCCCAATATGGACTTCCGCGGAAGAAATGCCAAGAGTGGATGGTGTGGGAAGAGGGAGACTGGGGAGGAGGACATGGTGCTGATGTAGGTCAGCCTAGGGTGGGGCCGAGGTGGAGTCTCGCTCAACCGATATTTCATTCTGTCCCTGGTGTAGGCAGAGGTTCCTTTGAAGTGACTCTCGTGCATTTTCTGGAGTATTGGGACATTCTCCAGTTTGCACAAATGCGTAATGGCGGGCATCCACCAGCGGGGGGGCAGGAGGGCGCGACACAGAGTCGCTTCACTGCCCTACGATTACCCTGTGAGATACCCAGCAAAGTCTCAGCACCCCCACGGGCACTAAAGCCAATGCAAGGCAAGGAATTTAAGCAAAAATGAAAAAGCTTTGATTGAGGGTCAGCCTCCTGTCACGGAGAGACAGGTGCTATACTCAAACCTGAAGCTGCTCGCTGGCTGGATGGAGAGAAGAGAGCGTTGGGGGCTCTTTTGTGCAGGCGTAGATGATCACCATGCTTTTTCATGGTCCTTTTGAGGCAGGGAGGTACCAGGTTCTGTGCAGGGGGTTTTGAGCTTGCACATGTCAACGGGTCATTCCCTGGGGGAGCGGGCTTCTCTTTTGAGTGTCCCTTCTGGAAAAGCCTATTTCAGGCTGACCCTGAGTGGATTCTGGAAGCTCCTCCTTAAAATCAACTTAAGAACATTTGGCTATTTTTGCACAAGAGAATTTTTTGCAGCTGTCTGCTCAGCCCCATTGATTTCCTTTGGCGGTAGCTGCTACGATTTCAATTTGCGACGTGGATGGTAAAACTGGACTCAGACCCTTTCCACGCCCACATGGTTGGCGTCTTCCCTTCAAGAGCTGGAGTGTATCAATTCAGCCCTTTCATCTGGGCAGGGCCACCTGCCCGGTTTGAGCCTGCAGGCGATCTGCAAATGGACACGTCCAGACTTGCAAGACATCAGCAAGGGAGGGGGGCTTGTCCAGTCCGGCTGAATCTGAAAACCCTAGTACTGCAACCCTGGGAACAAGCCTGGGCTAGTTTGCTGCAGAATGCAAAAGCCACACAAAGACTCAAAATGCCCCTACCTCCTGAGGAGGCCACTCATGACCCAGAGCCCCCAGCTGCTCATGGACCTAATGCAAATGTGAGCCAGCCAAGACCCCCCCTGAGCTCCGCCTAGCCCCGAGAAATCATTCCCCTGATTTCCCACAAAGCCAGCAGTTCCATAACTTGGGTGTTGCATGAAGCCATTGCGGGTTGAGTTTTTTTTTTTGACACACAACACACAGTGATATATATGATCGATGGAGTTACTCAATTTGCCATCTTTGCAATTTACTCCTTAAAAAGACAGATGCCATAAATTCTCTTTTCTTTGGTGTTGGACTTAAAATAAAAATGCAGATGCTCAAAAGAACAACTACTGTCAGAGCGATTTAGGCAGGACATCCCGAAGCATAAAAAGTCTCGATTTTTGCTCAAGGATGAGAAGGGGAAAACGGGAGACTTCGTGACAACTGACGTGGCTGCAGCTTGGTAACACGGTGATCAGTTTTGCAGCTCAGGGATGAGGTCTCGGGGGCTCCATATTGCAACCTTTCTGCTTTAGAATGTGCTTGACATTTTCACCATCATTTAAGAAATAGGCCGGGCAATTACAATGCTTGCTATCTCGCATTGCCATCTGGAAGTTCCAGGCAGTGATAAAGCAGGATTTTAAAATGGAAGCGGTCGTATGAGACATGCTTTCCTTATTTTTCCCTCCATGCGGCTGAAGTTCCGCAGGCAGGCTGAACACACAGTCCCTTGAAGCATAAGCACAGGAAAGCCCGTGTAAATGGTCACGAAGCAAACTACTATCCGACGTAACGTAGAGACGCAGACCGCATCGTAAGTGCTTCAGGGAGACGCCTTGCTTTTGCGCTGTTTAAGGTCTCGGCCACCAACGAGGACCACACACTTACCAGAGAGCCGAGTTCCACGCTGGGAAGAGCTCTCTGTTTCTCTGCCAAAGAAAATCTAGGGCAATGTGATGATTGGGATTTGCTTTGGCAAATCCATATTATTTTACGTTTCAGGAAGATATTTATCCACCAAGTAGGAAATAGCGTAGAGGAATAGTTCTGTTCGCATTTCCTTACAAAACAGAATTTAAACAGTAGGAATGATATGTGAAAACGGATCCTAATACAGACCTGCTGGAAACGGCCTCTGATTGGGTAATACGCTCTTATTAGGAGAAATGAAATGTGTTCTATAAAATCATTGTGCTTGATCACAATGATACCCTAAAATTCAAACCACCATGGTTTTTATGATTTTCCCTTCTCGGACGCCAGAACAATTCATGTGATGGAAATTGAATTATCTACGTTGTAATTAAATCCTCAAAATCGGGGATTGAGGGCCGCATCAATTCACCAAGCCAAGTGCTTTTTCTCCCATAGGAGGAACATTTTGCAATTGGGATATTGCAGAAAAAAAAAAAAAATAGAAATGGAAAGAAAAAGGAGGGTTTGGATCAGCTAGCCTGGGCGGGCCGTGGAAGCTGAGGACAGAGCCGACCCTCCACCATTGCTCGGCGAGGCTAGGGCTCCATGGCATTCACAGAGCGAAGCTTCCCCGGGCTGCCTGGGCTGTGGCAGGAAGGATCGAGTCATTGCCTCAATTTTTAGGAAGGGCAGGGAGCCTCCCGTCTCTCGGCTGCCAGAGCTCAAGGTCATGGCCACGTCCCACAGTAAACCTCTGCATCTCCAGAAAGGATTTCTTTTATTTTTGAGCATCCTCTGTAGAGGAGAGAAGCCCGGAGACCATCTTTTTCAAAAATATTTTATTTTGCAGAGATATATGTATTTTTTTAAACCGCGATAAGCGATGAGTAGACACAGGGTCCCTGGGCTTTCTAGGCACACGGGCTGGGGCTGGAACTCGGTCCATCTTTCTGCCTGGGAGCTGAGAGAGCTGCCCAGAGGGGACATTCATCAGGCCCTTCCTGCTGTAGCATCTGAGATGGCTGAGGATGGACTATTACTGGGTAATTGTCGCGCCGAGACCAGGGGCCCGGGTTCTCTCCGGCCCTACTTCATCACGTCCGAAGAGCATCGCTCGTGGACGGAAGCAGGGTGACTAAGCCTGGCCTCCGCCTCTCCAGCCGGCTCCTTCTCCCTTCCGGATGCAGAAGTCCCGGCCTTACCCCTGCACGGAAGCTCTGTTGTATTTTCTTCCTCTCGAATTGAAACCCTGCAGGAAAGTGTTGACTTGCCTGCCAGCAGTCGGGAAAAGCTTGCTGGTTGTTTTGCCCCGTGGAAAAGATACATTGTGGTTTTAACGTTGCCCTTTAAAGTCTTGTCGTGGAAAATAAGAGCCCAATGAACAGAATTCACTAACTGTGATAGGAGTTTTTTTTTTTTTTTTTTTTTTTAAGGAAGACTCATTCAGAGGATAACAAGTCAAAAGACTGTTCGTTTTCCAAGTGTTCACAGGCGCCTGCCGGGGTGGCCCACGCCTGTCTTCCCCGAGGTTGGGGAGGCTGAGGCAGGAGGATGGTCAAGTTCAAATCCTTCTGCATTAAGGCTGACCCTCAATTTCTGCTGCATGAAACGTGCACAGTCCTTTCTGAAGGTCATGCATCCCTCCGTTGACTTTTTTCTAAAAGTGAAAGATGACTCTATCAATCCAAGCAAAAATGTGCCCCTGTATGTGCAGAAACTGATAGCCGGCTTCTCAGCTGTGACAGGACTGTGCTCACCCCAGCTGGGAGCGTGCCGTGCAGAGTCAATAAATTAGCTCCGCATTGAAAAAGGGTCGCCGCCCAGGACACCCACTGAACGTCACCCGCGGTCCTGCCGGTGACGTTGGCCTGCGTCCTGAGCCCTTCCCAGCCTCACCTGGGGTGGGAAGCAGGAACCCCCCTCTGGCTCAGCCATCGCTGGGACCAAGAGTCTCCGAGGCCGGCCCTGATGGACGGCCCTCCCCTCCTGTCCTGCTTTCCCGTGGCAGCTACACATCCCGTGCTTTTCCCTCGTCTGAGGAGATGGCCAGATGGCTCTCCTCCACCCCGCGTCCAGCAGCCCGATTGACGTCACCTACGTGGAGCAGAGGCAGGTGCGCTAGACACCGGCACCTTCCAGGCTGTCTGCTGAAGGTCCCCCAAAGCCTACACAGACTCTGTGTCTCGCGTTCCCTGCAGAGTTAAAAACCAGACGGAAGGAAAGAACCAGAGCTCAAGAATCTCATGCACGAGGTGGACGTATTAAACCCCAGTCCCCCAGTCTGATCGCAAGGCTGGGAAAGAAGATGGCGTTAAGATAGGACATCGTCTGTTCATCTTTTCCAGCGGTGAATGTCTGATCCACAAAACCAAAGAATCACATTCACGGGGACCATGTTATGTAGACACAGGCACTACTTAAAATGTATTTCAGAAGTCATAACGTTTACAGGGAATTCAAAGAATAAGTTCTAAAAACAGCTTCGTATGGTTAGAAACACTATCATCCCTCCATCTAAATTATCTGCAGCCATCCTTCAATGACTGTGGAGATTGGTTTCCAACACAGGGGGATGCTAAAATCTCTTACATAAATGGTGTGAAACCTGCATAGAATCTACTCACATCCTCCCGTACCCTTTAAACCATTTCTAGAATATTCCTAATAACCCAGCACAATCACTATTACATAAAGAGTTATTATCCTGTAAGGTGATCTTAGTGTGAGCATGAAAAATCATTCAGGGAAGCTGGGCGTGGTGGCTCACACCTGTAATCCCAGAGACTCGGGAGGCTGAGGCAGGAGGATTGCAAGTTGGAGGACAGCCTCAGCCATTTAGTGAGACTCTGAGCAACTCATTGAGACACCGTCTCTAAATAAAAAAATAAAAAGGGCTGGGGATGTTGCTCAGTGGTTAAGGACTGGGTGAGATCTTCAGTACCAAAAAAAAAAAAAAAAAAAAAAAAAAATCATTCAGAGGACTTAAACTTACTGAGTAGAATCATAGAAATGCACCACATTTGAGGGCTCCAGGTATGGAAGGTCCATTACCTTCTTAGGAAGTGGATATAATTGTTACCTGTCAATATTTCCTCCTCAGGAACACTTGCCTCGCTTTAAAACTCACAGCATCCTAATCAGGAACACTGATGTTTGCTTAATTGGTAAGAGTCCGCTTAGCCTGGTACCTGACACTGTTAAATATGGGCGAGTTAAGGTCACTTTGTTCAGGGCCTATTGAACAAAGAGATGGGGCTACGTCGTGTTGACTGGCGGTGGTGTTGGTAGAAGAGGTTGGGCTGGAGGATGCAGGGTGATCAGAACTCAAAGGTTGCTCTCTCATCTGGAGGGCAGATTATGATTATTAGTTTTTCTTTGATAGCAGGGATTGAACCCAGGAGTGCTTAGTCACTGAGTCACATCCCCAGCCCTTTTTATATTTTATTTTGACACAGGGTCTTGCTGAGTTGCTGAGGATCTTCCTAAGTTGTAGAGGATGGACTCCAACTTGCTGAGGCTGGACTCCTGCCTCAGCCTCCCAAACTGCTGGGATGATAGGCATGCACCCCAAGGCTCCAGCCCCAGGTAGATTTTGCATTGTGATGGATGATGGTAAAGAAAATCACCATCCAATGACCCTTGTTAAAGCCGTATAAGGAAGACAGCATTCAGGTCATTGCCATGGGGACAGTAGAGGAGAGAGGTGGACTATACTCTAAGTACAGCTGGGGAAGTGGGGACTTAGCCCCCAGGTGCAGGGTGAGGTTGGCAGAGACCTCAGAAGGGGATTCTGGCCAAAGTGGCCTTACTGGATTCTAGCTGAATATGGACCAGAGTGACCAGATGTCACCTGGGGCGGGTGGAGGCTGAGGACTGTGTATCAGACACGGAGAGCGGGAGGTTTGCTAAGCTGACTTTGCAGGGTTCTTGCTCACACTGGATGCTTTAAGGGCAAGCATGGGTGGGTCCTGGAGCCTGAGTCTAATCTGGCGAAGCCGAGAATCCATCGGCGCAGCCCAGGGTGCCCGTGAGAAACACAGACCCTGGATTTCGGCTGACTTAACGGGTGTGGTTATTCGCAACACAGGGATTCTATTTTCTGTTTTCTATTCATACTTTTAATCTCTGGGGATTACAAAGAAGGTAGTGCTCAAGACTTAGCACTTGGGTGTCAGAGGCCTCTACGCCAACAGCACAGTTTATCCCAAGCCTACTTCCTGCTTCCTCTTTATCCTCCCTCTGTCCAGGCTGTGCTGAAGCTATGATGTGAGAACATTGCAGATTTGGATTGGTCCTGGGTCATGTTGGCTTTTCTTAAGGAATCCAGGAGAGAGAGAGAGAGAGAGAGAGAGAGAGAGAGAGAGAGAGGGAGAGAGAGAGAGAGAGAGAGAGAGATTTATATTTTCCTGTCACAACCAGCCCAACCAAACTCTCAGGTCTGGTGAGGGGTGAAGGGAGATTGGAAAGATCTTGAGGAGGCTGGGATCGGGTGGAGCCTGCTCTCTGATGGAGACACAGATCTAAAGAGTGACGCTACCATCTTCATTTATATAGGTCTTCTTATCAGGTTAAAGATGGCAACTATTATTCTTCGTCTTCAGGAGAGTTACGGAAACCAGGACATCCATGTAGCTTTTCCACAGTTGCAATCCACAGTTGCAAAGTGCAGTGTTGGGAACTCTGGCTCTGGAGAAAGCCCACCGTTTAAACTTATTGTAAGGCGAGCAGGAACCGGAGAGGGAGCTGGGGAAACATTGTGGCTGTCGATTGTAAGAGTTCCTTCCTTCCGGGAGCTGTGTGCCTGAGGTCAAGGACTTGCAAAACAGAATGGGTTGCAGGGTGGAAACACTTGCAAAACAGAATGGGACCTGAATGCAAAAATTGCCTGTTGCCACGGCCTCGGAGGAAAGTTCACAGACCCCCAAAGTTCCTGTTCCTTTCTTGTATTTGATGGACGGGTGGATTGATGGCGATTTATGCCGTGCTGGGGACTGAACCCGGGGCTTCGTATGTGTGGAGCTGAGCTGCATCCTGACCCTTAGTCCGACTTTTTAAACAAATTAAAACTTTGCGGGGGGCCCTGCTGTGTCCCTCATGTGCCCTCGCCCCCCTCTACTCATGGAGACCAGGAACGTCCAGTTCCTTCTTCTCTCTTAGATCACCTCTCTGGCGCTAAGAAGGGCCTGCTCCACGTGGCTTCACACCCCGCGGCAAGAAAACGGCCAAGGTTGTTCTGTCGCGTCCCCCGGGACAACGTGGAATTAGGATGCTGCTTCTGAACTGCCCGGGAACATTTTATTTTAGCTTTTACATTCACACGTTCTAAACAATCTTTTCATTTGATACCGGCATGCTGAACGCAGCCTTTGCTGGAGATGGGTCAAACACTCCCCCGCTCTTCCTTATTTAAAAAAAAAAAAAAAAAAAAAAAAAAAAAAGCCCCTGATTTTGATTGTAGGTCCTTCTCTGAATTCTTCATCCTAGATGTTTAGGTTGCAATTCTGTTTTTCCTGCCATGCACTGACCTTGGCAACGGACACCTCTGTGCATGTTACTGAACTGTGTGCTTAACTTTGGGCCCCTTTGCAATGCGAGGAATATACATTTCTTTGTATACCATTTGTTTAAAGCATCAAAAACCCACCCAGTTGTGCATACAGAACTGCAGACATAAGATCAACAGGATCCTTTGAAAACAAGGAGTCATGCCTTACAGCTCTGTAAAAAAATAATAAATCGGTACAAACAAAAAAGCAACATCAAGAAGTTTTGTTAGGTAGGGCTCTCCCGGACATTAAAAAAAAAAAAAAATCAAATTTTCTGTTATACATTCAAAGCAAAGCTTTCAGGTGGCAAATGGTTTGAAATGCACAATACATATAGTTATTGCAAATAAAAGAGGATTTCGAAATGCCTTGGACCATAAAGGCAATCTCTATTTTGCAGCAGTTTTAAACCCAACCCATGGGCAGGGAGAGGTCTACTTGGCGCTTCATGTGCTGCTTCCATCCATCTTACAGGTTAAGTGAGTAATCCCACACCCGTCAGGCATCCGTGGAGGTCTCCAGAAGCTTGCCGAGGTATTTAATCGCCTGACAGACATTCTCACATTGTCAGGTGCTTCCAGAAAGCCCACCTGCACTGAAAGTTTTACATAAACATCATTTACTGTGCCTGTGTTGGATCTGTCAATCACAAGATAAAACTAAAGTATTCGCCCCGGCTGGACTTTCTCCTCTCCGGCTCACCCTGGGAACTGAAGATAATCACCCCCGTGTGGACGGATTGAGAAGCCATCACCTCTGACCACCCTCAAAACAACAGGGACGTTCTAAGCTGGTCGTTCTGAATGCTGTTGGAAAGGATCCCCTTCCAACAACAGGATCCCCTCAAATGCAGTACCCCCGAGTTCCCTGGAGACCCCAGTGTCCACTTATCAAAGAAGCCATGGAATCCAAATGTAATACTCTCCATGTTGGGATGGAAATCAAAGCCATCGAACCCCAAATGGAAATCAGGTTCAAGGGAGACTGACGTCATGGAAGGATTTCACAGTACATTTGTCGAATACATCTGTGAGCTTTTACTGGTTTTAAATAGCGGTAACATCATGGACATCTCAACCCTCTTGGGTAAAGAAATCAACTGCGTATATATGCATATATAAATATATATGTATTTATAAGTGTCTTTCTATTTATATGTATTTAAGTATATAATGTGTAATTATCTATGATATATATGAGTAGCATTTATCAGGTGCTCTGTCTAATTCGGGTAATACTGATTTGCCTCTCCATAACCAAACTAGAAATTACCATCATCGGCCGTTAGCAAAGACGACGGTCTTCCTTTTTAAGCTTCCTCCCTCCGGAAGTCACACGTGTTAAGATCTAAGGAACTCTTTCTAAATCCGATCGTCCGCCCGCCTCAGTGTTTGGACGCTGCTTAGCTGCAGATGATCAAGTAAAGGGCGCTGTCCACTGCGGATCCCTCGTATCCGAAGTCCCTCTGCACCTTAGTCCCTGTCTAAGTGGTGTTAGGTGTGAATGTCTCTCCATCCCAGGAGTCCAGAGACTTGGGTGCTGGAAGGCCAAAGAGAACCGGCGGCCTCTCCAGACCTTGCTCCGGCCGACGGTGAGAGAGTCACCAAGGAAGAGACAGGCTCAGCTTGACCCCAGCACTCCTAAAGCAGCCCAGGGCATGTGTGCGGCCAGCGGCTAGTTTCCCACTCCTTGGTCCCGTTTCTGTCGGTCACACTGACAGGACAGACCAGAGGAGGAGGAACAGCAGATCTGAAGCCACGGTTTCCACACGATGTTGCCCACTGACAGCTGGTTGGGGACTTCCGGCAGGGTCTTGGTGTGGTGGTCCGCAGCCTCCTGCATGACTCTCAGAATGTCGTGGAACCGGGGCTCGGTGTCCGGGGTGAGGGGGTTTCTCTCGCTGGGATCTCTGGCGATATCGAAGAGCAGAGGCGGGTTGTGGTGGGTGACGTAACTGCCCAGGCAGTAGCACACGTGGGTGCCGAAGCAGCCGTTGGCGCCCTCGGGGTTGAACTTGGGCGTGAAGTAAAAGGCTTTCCAGATGGACGTGCCTGCGGTCCGAAAGGAGACAGAGTCAGGAAAGCGGAAAAGCTGGCGCCATTCTCACGCGATGATGCCATCCTTATACGAAAGCGGAGCCCAGGGCTTTAAGAAGGTGAAGGCTCGTCTCCCAATCAGGGAGGAAATACAGGCACTTCTTGTCCACCCCCCACGAGCTCAAAGAGGGGTCAGAACAGACACAAGGGCTTCAGCAGCCCCGAATCTCTGGATGCCACCGCTGATCTTACCTGACAGGTGGCAATCAAAACGTAAGCATGATCTATCAAAATGTATAAATGCGTTCTACTGTCATGTGCAACTAATTAGAACAAAGAAAAAATGATTAAAAAAAACAGGGATGCTCAACGTACAGTATGAAATTCCCTTCAGGAGATGCACACAGGATGCACCAGAAATGTCAATCAACTTCTGCCTTAGACTTGATATCTCTATCAAGGGAGACTGAGATATCTCATTATGGACTGGGTCCTGTCCCAGAGATATCTCATTCTGTGTGTGCAAATGCAATGTTGCACAATGTATTTTTTTTTTTTTTAATTTGTTCTAATTAGTGGTATACAACTGTAGAAGGCATGGATGCGTTTTGATAGATCAGACGTAAATGGGGTGTCATCTCGCATTTTTCTGATTGTACATGTTGCGGGATCACATGGGCCATGCAGTCACACGTGGACCTGAGGTCACAATGCAAAATTTAAAACAATGAAGTCCAAGCACTTCTGATCCCTAGCATTGGAGGGAAGGGACAATTAACCTGTCCTCTTTAATCAGCTACCAAAGCAAAAAAAATAAAAGCAACTGATTAAAAACAGTGGCTGACCAGATGCAAAAGTCAACATGTTACACACTCAGCTGTCTTCCCCTTACCCCTCCCCTCTCTCTCTCTCTCTCTCTCTCTCTCTCTCTCTCTCTCTCTCTCTCTCTCTCTCTCTCTGCACTTTCTAACCCGTAAGAGAGAAGGAAGCCCAGGACACAATTCCCTGGGGGCTGGCCAGATACTTTCAAAACCTGTGCAGCTTGGAAGCAGAAGACGCACTCACTCAGTAAGAACCAAGCGGCTAACATCATCCGCACCTGCCTTCCCCACCATTTGCAGCCTGACGTCAACATTTCCAGTTGGAAAACTGCATTTTTGCTCAAAACAAAAAGGAGAAAAGAGACAGGCAAGAGGTTAACACACACACACACACGCTGAAGTAGTCATCAGGAGCCATCTGAGATGCGCTCTGCTAACCTCAGAGCGCGCACATTTTGTGAGAATGTCCGAGTACATCGGATCTAGAACTCAGCAAGCACAGAAGAGAGGGCAGAGAGGGGCTTCAAGTGGGGAACGGAGAGGGTCTTTGGGCAGCGAAGGGCATCTTCTAACGTTAGGCTGTGATCAGGGCTGCACAGCCACGTAAATATACTAAGATCTTGGCATGGGAATCTGACGGCATGCCATCTATACCCTCACAAAGCCGGTTAGAAACCGCAAGTCAGGTGAATGCATCAACAGCAGAGCGGGGCAGGCGGTTTGCAAAAAGGAGTGAGTTCGTCAGATGCAAGTTCCATGCTCCACCAAGAACCCCAACACTGAAATTTCCCTGAAGGAAACTATGCACAAGGCTCCATCCGAAATACCGGATGCATTTCCTGCTTGTTGGACAAGGCGCCGTCTGAAACACCGGATCATCCCAGGGAGCAGCCTGCTCTTGGGACTCCTCTGAGAAAGCATGTTTCTTGGGTAAGAAAAACGTGGCCCCTAGAAACAGAGAACTGGATTGCAACAAAGAACTGTGCAGAGGTGGGAATGGGGACAGCCTTTTTTTTGGTACCAGGGATTGACCTCAGGGGAACTCGACCCCTGAGCCACCTCCCCAAGCCCTAGTTTGCATTTTATTTAGAGACAGGATCTCACTAAGTTGCTTAGGGCCTCGCTTTGGCGGAGGCCGTTTTTGAACTCGTCATCCTCCTGCCTCAGCCTCCCGAGCCGCTGGGAGGACAGGTGTTCACCAAAGTGCCCAGCTTTCTCCATTAATCTTCGGCCTTTCACAGGAAAACCAAAGAGACCTTCCCAGGGGAAGCCTCTCCCCACCAGATCTGTTTAGGCTGCTCTGATGATCTGCATTATAATGGCAGGGGCCATACTTGGCAATTGCAGGATCTTCGTGATCAGCGGATCAAAACCCAAAACAGCTCAGCAGAATCTACATGAAGCACTGGACACGGAACAGGCCCTGACCTCCTGTCCTACTGGAGGAGGGGAAATCCTGGCCCGGCTGAGGTTTTATTTGGATGTTTGGCAGATGCTGAGGCCAGAAGGTGAACCGCCCTGGACGGAGACATCAGGGCTCCTAGTGAGACTCCTGCGTCTGGGGAGGAGGAGGACATGTCGTCTGAGTCACTCCCAGGCGCCTGATGCTTCTGCCTTTGGCAGATAAGGTCAGGCCCACAGGCAGACCTGCCAGGCTGCCGGGAGAATTTCGGGATGTGGTCACCGTCCCCCCCAGAGTTGAAAACGGCCGCGAGGCACCTTAGGTTCTGTCCATGTCCTTCCTTCCTGGAGACAAGACCTGGCTTTCCAAAGCTCTTGGTGACACAGCCACAGAGCCGGCCGCCGTGCGCACCCACCTAGGATCTGTCCTCAGGGTCAGCCGGAGCAAGCCCAGATGGAGAGGACAGCCGATGTCCCTCTCCTTCCTGCTGAGAAAGGGCAGACCCAGAGGCTCGAGGAGCCGACATTGCAGTCAGACCTCAGCAACCCCAGGTAGGAAGAGACCGAGAGATGAACAGAGACAGGGAGACACAGATGGAGCCAGAGAGAGAGACAAAGAGAGAAGGAGGAGAGAGAGAGACGGAAAGGGAGACCAAGCAGAGGTGGGAAGAGACCGAGAGATGAACAGAGACGGGGAGACAGAGAACGGGGGCCCTCAGCTCTCAGGGGCGTCCAGCAGGTGGGCAGGTCAGGCGGGAGTTAGCGGAACGCCGGGCACCGCCAGTCCTGGCAAAGCCCACAGGGCCCCACCTGCTGCTGAGTCTGCTGCCACTGCCAGGCTCGGAAGGTGGATATTTTTCCCCAGGAAGGCTTCGTAAAGAACAGGGGAAACTAAATTTAAATGGCCCCGACACGTCGGCTCTTCACGCGCGGCTCAGATTTGGAGGCCCTCCCGAGGGGGCTGCTGGCGCCTGGCCGAGGTGCCTCCAGCCTGCTTTGGAGGATTTCTCGCACAGACCACAGAAGCCCTGCGCGAATATTTCGGGGGTCCGGTCTTGGCTGCATTCCCTTCCACTTGACTCTTTAAGAACTGTTTCAAATACTGTCCTACTTTACCCCTGCGGGAAAACGGCACCCGAGGGACTCTAGGCTTGAAGTCCCATGTCGTGGTCCCCTTCTTACTCAAAAATACCATTCGGTACCTTCCCTCCGCCTCGGACAGCTACCCCGCACCTACGCCCCACAGATCTTACGATGTCTGTCACCTGCAACCGCCCGAGGCCACCAGGTTCTTCTGACTCAACGCACACAAACGATCCCCAAGTGCCCAGGACCTGAGACCCCTCGCTGGTGCCCTGAGGGTCACCCCCGTCTGTGCGCGGTGGCCCAGATCTGTGTCTACTCCGCCCTGGGAAAACGTATCACAGACCAACTCCTCCTGCTTCCAGGGGAAGCTTCCATGAGACCCCTTGAGGCAAAAGTCTCCAAGAAGAGGATGCAGCGAAGAGCACGTGCGTCAAAGCGGCTGAGGCTTGAGAGCAATGCAAGATCAGCCAGCCGATGCTAAAAGTCCGGGACGAATGCTCCCTCCCGCCAAGTCCCGGTTTTGCCTATAGAAAGACAGAACTCTACAACCCAGAACACAGCGGGTGCATGATGTATACCAGACACATCCCGGTTCTTCCTGCCTTGCCTCTGGGTGTGACCATCCCTCCCATCTCTCCCGGCCTTGCCACCCGCCTGTCCCAAATCCCAGCTGTGAATGACTAGTTCTCACAGGGACCAACCAGCTGCTGGCCACCGCTAGAGAATGGCTACGGGAAATAGGATCTCAGAAAGCTTGGAAGTGCTTCTTTGGGGGGCAGGGGGTCTCCTGATACTGAATAATGGGCAGTCAGCAGGAATTCAGATGCAGCACAGGTAGTGGACTCTTCAGAAGAGAATAGCCATGGAGAAACGCGGACTTGAAGAAATATGGACTCCAAGTCAACAGACAGGTGAAGGTCAGCGTTTCAGTCAGCTTTTTCTTTGCTGCCACCAAAAGATGTGACAAGAGCAATTGGAGGAGGGAAAGTTTATCTGGGGGCTGTCTGTTTCCGAGGTCGTGGTCCATGGATTCCCGACTCCATTCCTTGGGAGCTGAGGTGAGGCAGAACAACATGGCGGAAGGGTGAGGTGGACGGAAGCAGCTTGGATCATGACCACACCAGGCGAAGAGAATGAGATTCCACTCACCAGGTCCAAGGCGCGCACGTGCCCAGTGAGCCACCTCTTCCAGGCACAGCCCACCTGCCTTCAGTTGTCCTATCAGGGGATCATTCACTAATAGGTTAAGGTTCTTACAATCCACCCGTTTCACCTCTAGGCCTTCTTGCGTTGTCTCAAACATGAGATCGGGGGGACACCTCTCATCCAAACCATAGCAGCCAGGGATGGAGCCCATAGAAGAAAGACCAGGGCTGATGACCCCCAGGGCAGTCACACACAGGGAGAGAGAGGATATGGGTGAAGACCAGGGACAGTCCATGGAGGCTCAGAGGCACCCAGACAGGTGGCGGAGTGGAAGAGTCATCTCCTCGATTGTGCTCAGGAGAGCATTACGGTCGTAGCTGAAGGTCCTCCAGTGCATATGGCGCAGATTCTGAACGCTAACCATCTTGGCTGCAAATCCTGTCCGCCTCCGGCTCTATCACTATATACCCATTATATGGCCTCCACCATCTGTCTGTCCACCCCCTAAGAGGAGAGATGACGTTGAGTGGGAACCCAAGATATTCTCCCAGCTTTTACAGTGACTGCTACCTGGGTACATGGGTATCCCAAGCAAAACTCCACCCCACTGCCTTCCTGGACGCTTGCGGTGGACAGGAGACCCACTCCCGTCCTGTAGGAGGTCACTGGGAGGCTCCAGATACCCTGTTCCATAGACACCAACCTTTTCCTTCTCATCTTTTCTATCCAACCCACCATCATGATACGGTTGGGTGGACCAGACACCAGAAGATGCTTCATCCTCCAGGTGGTATGGGGAACCCTGAAGGCTACATCCCACACCTTTGGGGACCTCTTGACTTCACTCCTGAGCTGGAGATAGAAGCTTCCCTCTGCTGTTACAGCCAAATCGGACACTAACGTTTGCACAACCCCTTTGAATGAGGAGGAGTGAATGAAACATCAATCGCAAAATGCAAAATCATCGCTGACGGACGGCAATAGGCACGAGGGGACGGGCTTTGGTTTTTTTGGTCAAGAAGTGTGTTCAGTGGCCACATGAAGAAGCTGCCCAACCTGCAGAAGGGGAGAGAGAGAGGAGAGAGAGAGAGAGAGAGAGAGAGAGAAAGGTCCAGGGCGACCTGGAAAACATTTTTGGGTAGAAGACGCCAACGGAAGGCAGACAGACAATGATTAACTACCACGGGCTCTGGAGAGGATTGTGTAGAAAATACCAGGTCGGACAGCGGATGGGAGGAACTGTCGGGGTCACAGTTGGGGAACAGACATACCGATCTGTGTTGAAGTCAAAGAAAAGAGATGCACACGGTACCGGAGACGATCGGCAGGACGGCAGGATGGTGAACGTAACGGGACAAAGGTCAGGAGCGGTCAGAAGGCTGAGGTCGGAATGGGCACAGCGGAGAGTGTGTCTGAATATTCAGAAACGCTGGTTTTTTTTTTTTCGATATTCTATTTGGACTTAATCATCTCTGTAAGGAGGTCAGTTTGCACTGAGGCCAATTACCAAAAGCAATGGCGGGTGCTTCTCCACCCACGGTGCTAATGTCATCTTAGGTCAGACATATTAACACGCTAGTTGGAAAATGAATGTCCAGCTGTAACAGTGTCCAACGGTGCCTGTGGGTCATACGAAGCGCCAGGTGAAAATATATGTCAGACTCTGTCAGAGAAAACCAAATCCGCTCATGGGGGCCTTTCGACTAAGGAGCTGAACAGCCGGGGAACTTAACCCTGCCACGGATGCGTCCGAACCATAATGATACGAAGTTAATTAAATGGAATTTTTGCACGTTCAGGAAACCCTGGCTCAGTCCCCCAGGTCAGTCCTTCGCCTCGGTCGACAAAACGAACCCTCCCATCTTGGGGCAGATTCACTTCGAGTTGCTATGATTATGGGTTCAAGGAATTCAGGGTGTTCGAGGAAAGCCCACCCAAACTATTAGTGACCACAGATACCAAGCCCCACATTCCCCGCCAATACCACGGGACACACGCAGCTGAAAGTAGCATCTTCCCTTGGTTATGAGGTGAATTTCACAGGCAAAATTAATTTTTTAAACTGCATGTGAATTTTAAACAGTGACCAAGACAAGCATTTTTCTTTCCTCACCCTGTTAATGCCGTTTTGATGGGAAACCATTACTTATCTCCTCGTTGGAAGAAGAGGTCCCTTTTAGAAACGCGAACACGTTCCTTCAGAATGCATTCTATTATCTTATTGCTTTTTGTTCTAATTGTCTGAAGTTTTTTTTTTTTTTTTTTTATCACAGGAAAAAAAAATCTCCCAAGAAAACCGAATTTAAAAATGTAACATCATGTCAATGTGAGAATTCTTCCCCATGAAGAAGGACATGTTGGTGTCTTGCTCATCTGAACTCATCTTTATTTTGGTCCTGGGAATTGAACCCAGGGGTGCTTAACCACCGAGCCCCAGCCCCAGCCCTTTTTATTTTTTATTTTGAGAGAGGATCTCACTAAATTGCTTAGGGCCTCACTAAGTTGCTGAGGCTGGCTTAGAACTTGTGATCCTCCTGCCTCAGCCTCCGTCTCTGGGATCACAGGCGTGTGCCACCGTGCTCAATTTGAACTAATTTTTGTTGCTCAGCGGGGAGCCCATTTCCTCCCCAAAGCATGGGATTTCAAATATACAATAAAATAAATAATTTGTAGAAAATATCGAGATACCATCCATGTTTGCACAAGATGCTTTACCACACAGTCATGTGTCACATAACATGGGTATGTGTCCCGAACAACGGGTCCTTATGATTTCATAGTTGTGCAAACATCTTAGAGTTGGCTTACCTACACCAAGGAGAATTATATCATTACTGGGTGACACCACCATTATCCAGTAGCCCATCATTGATAAAAATGTCAGCATATGGCTGGAGGAGGTGGTGCACGCCTGTGATCCCAGTGGCTCAGGAGGCTGAGTCAGGAGGATCAAGAGTTCAAAGCCAGTCTCAGCAACCTGTTGAGGCCCTGAGCAACTCAGCGAGACCATGTCTCAAAATAAAACAAAATACAAAAAATGGTTGGGGTTAAATGCTCCCTGGTTCAATCCCCAGTAACAAAAGCAAAAACAAAACAATATAAAAAGTCAGCATACAGCACACAGCTATGTTAATTATATTAATTACATATTATGTTGCGTTGTATTACAGAACATGCCTGTAGTCATGTCCTAATTGCAGTATGTCTACCTGGATTTGGACTTCCTACAGGAATAGGAACATTTATTTTTCACAGATTACAACCATCAGCTTGAAAACGTGCAAGAGAATCCCAGAGCCAGATAGCTACCTAGCTTCTAGGATAAATTTCATCCTTAAAATCAAGTCGACATTGTGGTGAATTTTTAAGAGTCTTGATTCAGATGCCAGAACTTATGGCAACCATTTTTATTATCCATCTTCCGGATAATAGATGCGTAACTCAAAAGTCCCCATTTTAATGCAGGAAAATGTATTCATGTTATAATAATGGTTTCACACGTGTTTTGAAATATAGCGGGAGCCAGGTGTGAAGACACACACCTGAAATCCCACAACTCAGGAGGCTGAGGTAGGAGAATCACAAGTTCAAGGCCAGCCTCAACAATTTAGCAAGGTCCTAAGCGACTTAGGAAGACTCTGCACAAAATAAAAAATAAGAAGGTCTGGGGATGCGGTTCAGTGCTAAAGCATCCCTGAGTTCAATCTCTGGTACTTAAATAAATAAATAAAATAGGGCAGGAATAATGACACTGGCTTGTAATTCACTTATGTCACTCAACTGGGTGAGATACCTACAGAGAAGGTGGGTGCATAACAAGTAAAAGGGATTCATGTTTTAATAGGGTTGGACGTGGTGGAACATGCCAGCAATCGTAGCTGCTCAGTGGACTGAGGCAGGAGAATTGCATATTTGAGGCCAGCCTGGGCAATTTAATGAGACCCTGTCTCAAAATTAAAAAAAAATAATAATAATAAAAAGGACTGGGTATAGAACTCAAAGTGGTAAACCATTCCTGACTACAATCACCAGTATCATAAAAACAAACAAGTAAATACATAAATAAAAGTTTGCGAATAGAATCCTAGCGGTTTGGAAAGAAGCATTTATCCAGTTTGAAATTGTAACAGTTAGGCTTCCAACCAACCAGGGCAAGCTGTAATTAGCTCTTAACATTTGTAGGTGGCTCTGGTTTATGGTATTAAAATGAGCTACTGGTAATGTAGCTCTTCGGTTGAGTTTGCCAACGACTGTGGTGTAAACACTCCCGACATGGGTCAAATGCAAACCAAAGAGATGTAACAACCAGCTGCCAAGATTCCCGAGTCACTGGGAATCCATTCCAGCATACCACTGCCAAAACCCTTGATCCTAAATTTCTTTTTCTTTTTTTCCTAATAAAGTCTTATGAGGTGAGGTGGTGATCCTCTTGTCTCTACTGTATATAGAGAGTATTCCCCCACAGTCTGAGGGTTGTTGGTGATTCCCTGGTACTGAGCGTCCAAGCAGAATCCCTAGCCAAGTCTCAGTTCAATCTCCATTTCCCGTGGTTGGGAGAAAGTTCGTATGGAGCAAACTCACCTTTCCCTGATGCACCCCCATATTCCGAGCACCCAAGCAGTTCACGGCATGAAATGCTTCAGAATGGAAGCAACTCAGGAAAGAAAAAAAAGGTGTCTGTTTTGCTCCCTGACAGATGCCCAGGCTAGCACACTACATTCCACAGAGCTGCAAAAGATGACTAAAAGTAACAGCAAATACCTAAACGCTAAGGCAGGCACAAAAACCAAGATGGCAAAGCCCGGTGCCTGGGTTTTGCATCACATTGAGAAAACAGATCAGAACTCATTCTTAAAATCCACTGGGGATTCATACAACCCATTGTGGACAGCAAAGGGGATCCGTTTTGCTAGGTGACCAAGGGTAGCCCCGCAATATCGTGACGTCTTCTTTCTGTGTGTGTCCGGTTTGAGACCCAAGAGTTTAAGGAACTGCACTCAAAGGAATTGTTCCTGGTGCCTTTCCAAGAAGCCAATTTTATCTCAGACCCAGTTGCCTACCAGAAACTGGGTCTTGTTTTTCTCTTATTCCTATTTTCTCTCCTCCTGTCGCTTTACTCCTTCACAGAACATGTCCCTCCAGCCTCTGATCCAATATGTTCCTTCTGGGCCTCTCTGAGAGGGGGATGGCTGCACTCAAATGCAATTTGCAAGCTGGAGGATACAATGTCACACTCTTTGGACACCCTGGGAATCACAGAACCTTGGCTCTTTGCCTACTCGTGGGCTCCATATATAAAGGAATTCGGGATAAATCTCTACTCGCGAGAAGGCTCATATGCAAGTGCGGCAAAGTGATCTCAAAGAGAGGAAACTGTATGTCCAGGGAGATGAGGAGTCATGGACACGCTGAAGAGATAAATGCATTAAATCGTCCTTGGTGCACGAACCCAAGCCCCTGATTTCTGCCTTGTAGGACATATCACAAGGAAGCCACCCAGATTTTTTTTTTTTTTTTTTTAAATGCTGAAGCGTAAAACTTGGTGTGATTTCTGCGGCAAATGGCAGGTTTGTCATCTTGCACTTTAAAAATAAAAGAAAGGCTGTTCCTTGTTAAGTCTTTCGAGTGATGTAATGAAAAACAGTCTCAGGGGCTGGATGTGCAGCTTCGTGGTAGAGTCCGTGCTTAGCCTGGGCTCCACCCTGGCACAAAGAAGGAAGGAAAGAAGGTGAGAAGGGAGGAGGGAAGGAGGGAGGAAGCCAGCAGGCAGTAGGGAAGCATCTGAGCTTAAATACAGGCCAATAGCTGGGGCAGTACCCGTGGCCCCCGAGCATCGGGCCCCAGGAACTGCACTCCAAAGCACCCCACAGAAGAGGCGGGTTCAAAGAACACTGGGTTTGGGAAGTGTGATCACACGCATGCATTTTAGACCGGCTTTAATTATCAAAAGCCAGCAAATAGACACGGTGAGGGCAAAATACAGACCAAAGGAATCGTGATCCACCCTTTTATCTGAGGTTGGGGGAACCAAATCGCACACTTGGTTTAATGCCACTCATTCATTCATTCACTGTCAATTCTACAAGAATGAATAGCCTGCTGTGAGGGCAGGCAGACTCCCGGGCCGTGCAGTTGGCTGGGTCTCAGAGGCATTCTGAGCAGCCTCCGTGAAGAAAGAGACAAGGAGACCTTCCCGGTACAAGAATATGCAAGAAGATTAAAACTACACCAAGATTCCATCTCACTCCAGTCAGAAAGGCAATGATCGAGAATACAAGTAACAATAAGTGTGGGCGAGGACGTGGGGAAAAGGCCCACTCACACACGGCTGATGGGAATGCAAAATGGTGCAACCATGATGGAAAGCGGTGTGGAGATTCCTCAGAAAATTTGGAATGAACCCACCATGTGACCCAGCTATCCCACTCCTCAGTTTATACCCAAAGGACTTAAAATCAGCACACTACAGTGACACAGCCACATTCATGTTTATAGCAACTCAGTTCACAATAGCTAGGAACCAACCTAGATGCCCTTCGACGGATGAATGGATAAAGAAACTGTGGTATATATACACAGTGGAATATTACTCAATCATAAAAAAGAATGAAATTCTGACATTTGCCAGTAAATGAATGGAGCTGGAGAATATCATGCTAAGGGAAATAAGCAAATCCCAAAAAACCAAAAGCTGAATGTTTTCTCTGATCTGTGGATGCTTATTCACAATTAGGGTAGGGCAGGGAGGGAAAGAATAGAAGTTTATGGGATGAGACAAGGGGAATGAAGAGAAGGGAGGGGGGCTAGGAACAGGAAAGACAGTTTAATGAATTGGACATCACTTTCCTATGTTCATATATGAATCGACCACAGTGAATCTCACCACCGTGTACAACCACAAGACTGGGATCCGAATTAGAATGAGATATATTCCATGTTTGCAAAAATACGTCAAAATAGACTACTGTCATGTAGTACTAAAAGGAACAAATAGAAGGAGGAGGAGGAGGAGGAGGAGGAGGAGGAAGAGGAGGAGAAGAGGAGGAGGGGAAGGAGGAGGGGAAGGATCTGCAAGGTCAAGCAGAGCGCATGGGACTCTGGCTGGCACAGAGTGAGGAAGAGCTGCCAGGAAATGCGCTTGGCGGACGAGGCTACAGCCTCCCACCCAGAACCTGCACCTTCACCCGCTGGCTGGAAGAGACAGGTTCCGGTGAGTGGAGGGCACTGTCCCACGAGGCCTCACCTGGACAGCTGTGTGGCCAGAAGGCTCAGGAGGAGAGAGGAGGAAGGAGGAAAAGAGGAGCGAGCGTAAGTGCTTTGAGGCCTCGGCGGCCTCCGCCAGAGGCACGGAGGCTGCGGAGGCTGCGCACTCACCGTTCCGCGGGCTCCAGCGCACGGCGCTCAGGTAGGCGTTGCAGTAATGGAAGAGGAACTCGTGCTCCGAGCGGCGGCTCCTCCCTTCCAGCAGGGGCATCAGATCCCGTCCGTCGATGATCCTGCGGGGAGAGAGGCTGGGCGTCAGGGGTCGGGCGCACCCCCAGCCCCAGGAAGCCCTATGGCACGTCCAGCCCGGCCGAGGGGAGCGGGCTAGGGCGCGTGGTCCGGAGGAAGGGCCCGGCCACAGGTCAGGAGCGCAACCGGGGCAGGCGCCCCCTGCAGAGGGTCCCAGCAGCCATGGGACCACAGGAGGGTATGGAAACACGGGCCATCTGGCGTTCGCCCCGCCGTCACTCTCCCTATGGCTTCTTCCAAACCCGCGCTCCCGATGGCCGCTTCAACAAAAGGAATACTTTGCGCACCGAGTATAGGTCAGTCAAAAAGAATCGTGAGTCTGCCGGGTGTGCTGGCACAACGCCTGTAAAACCAGAGACTCGGGAGGCCGAGGGAGGAGGATCGCAAGTTCGAGGCCAGCCCCAGCAACTTATGGAGGCTCCAAGCAACTGAGTGAGACCCTGTCTCAAAATAAAAATACGAGCACTGGGGATGTGGTGCGGTGGTGAAGCGTCCCTGGGTTCCATCCCTGGTGCCAAAATAAATACATAAGTACAAATTTTTAAAAACCGCAAGTTTGAAAGTTTGAAGCCAGACAGGGCGTGAGATCCTGTCTCAAAATAAAATTAAAAAATAAAATAAAATAAAAGGGGGGGGGGGGGACTGGGCAGGTAAAAAAAAAAAAAAAAAAAAAGAAAGAAAAGAAAACAAAGAAAGAAAGATACTAAGTAGCATGCAGCAACTTGAAATAGCTTATGCTTCCATGAAAGCAAACGTCTCCATCAGAATGAACTAATTTGTAAGTAATGAAAATAATAGTAAATATTCTGTTAGTAATACTATTAAATCTTCTGAACATGAATTGTTTCCAAATGAAAATATATCCCCCTTAGTACTGGGTGTCTAACTAGGTCTGAGAGGGAACCGTCCCGATTGCAAAGGAGACACAGATACGATTAGCGACGGGTTTCAACGAGGGCCAGAAGCCTCCAGTGTTCTTTGGAGTTGATCATAAAGAAGCATCTGCAACGGGAGCTGCTGCCCCGGGAGGCAGGACCTCTGGACGGAGACGCAGCGCTTAACCTGAGCGTCTTGTCTGATGCCAACACTGCGTCCCTGCCCGTCTTCCTCGGGCACTTAGAAGGTGCGGTGCCCAGACTCTGTCACCTGGGAAGCGGGATGGAGAGACCTCCCATCCATCCCTTGAGCAAATTCCATGTGGTTTATTCTAGTGCCACTCAAAACCCGGGAGGTCATTCCAGCCGGCTGCTCAGACTCCTCGGCCCCCGGCCTCCTTATTAATCCACAGCAGCCCGGGGACTGAAAACATTCCATTCTCAGAAGTCAACAGTAAGAGCCAGACACGGGCCGGCCGGGCGGCTCCCTTCTCGCTCATCTCCGCGGAGGAGGAAGGAGCAGGGAGGGAAGGGTCTGCAGACACCTGCCAGCTCTCGGAATCCTAGCCGCTCCGTTAGGCAATGACCCTCTCTTTCAGACGAGACTGGAGCCTTCCCCAACGGGAAGTCCTGCAAAGGCCTGAGGAAAGGGACAGGAGGGAGAGGAACCAGGAGAGAAGGTGTCTCCTGACTCCCCCAGAGCAAGGTGAATCTCCAGCGTTTGGACAAAGCTCAGCCTTTACTTCTTCCTCTTCTTCTTTTTTGCTTTTTTCTCTTTTTGGTACCCGAGCCCTTTTTATATTTTATTTTAAGACAGGGTCTCACTAAGTTACTTTGGGTCTTGGTCAGTTGCCAAGGCTGGCCTCCAACTTTCGATCCTCCTGCCTCAGCCTCCAGAGCTGACGGGATTACAGGCACCATGGCAACCGCTCAAACTTTACTTCTTGAATCTGTTTTTTCCTCCCCATATGCCAACAAAATTCGGCATGTGATTTGAGATTGTGGGAGAGGGAAGTGCTTTTATAAGATCAGCCTTTTTACCTGAAATAATAATAATAATAATTAATAATAATAATAATGATGATGTGGGATTGCATTAAAAATTATCGGCTCCATATCTTAAAATGTTGTCTTACTAAAAAGCAAATTATTTGAGTTTACCTTCAGGAAAGGAACAGAGTTAGTGCTGCGAACTTTTCCTTCTTTGTATGTACAGACAGGCTCTTTTTAAAAAAAAAAAAAAAAAAAGATACATCCTACACCTAACATACTCTTTCCTAGAAGCTGGCCATAAATCACACCGCTCTGAAAAGCCACCGTTTAACGGTGCTGCAGAAATATGGCCTGTCAAAGGGAAGCTCATTTCTGCCCTGAAAAATTGAAAGTGACCCCATTGAGCTAAAGTTTTAAGTGGTGTCTAAGCTATCAAAACACTTGGAATTGTTTTAAGCCACTTGCGGGGTTCGCGGCCAGGGACCGCAATAACCCTGGGGGGACAGCACACGTCCGTTCCCGCTGTGGGTGCCGTGATGTCTTTCTAAAGTCGTGATCTGGGGGAGAGGGGCGGGTGCGTTTTCCAAGTGACACAGAGCATAAATGAATTCCAGTTTTCCCAGCAAATCTGCACAGAGCTATAGACTGGGTGACTCCCCCTGAGAAAGGTGTCCCTTGCCGACTGTTTGTCATCTGGGAGGCGAGATGATGCAGATTGGTTTCCTCGGTGATAATGATGGTAGCGAAATTAACCAGATTTCCTAAGCTGCCCTCACTTTAGAATTCCAGGTCAGGGTCCCTAGCACGGGGCCCTCTTCCCGGAAGCAGGGAGCAGGTTCTGTTGACGTTCCTGGCCTGGGATGTGCTGGGCTGTCACTCAGGCCACCTGGAATGTTCTTCCCACCTGCCCCACACCTGGCCACGCCCAGGAAGGTCTGGGGGCTCCCGAGAGTCTTGGGGCCGGGGGAGGGATACAGAAGGGGAGGTCGTGTGACTGGTGGTCCCTGACGGGCTCGTGGGACCACACCGGGAATGAGCGAAAATCATTTTCCATCTCGAAAGCAACCGTTCAGGAAATAGTTTGCAGGAGAAGGGACACATGGGTCCCAACGTAGATCACCAGTATTCAGAAAGTTACTTTCATAACCCCGAAATAAACATTTATAAGCATCAAACCCTCCGCCGTGGGTGAACAGAAAGTGAGATCAGTTAAACGTCATTCACGTCCGGGGCTGGAGAGGGAAGAAGGTCACACTTTATTCTGCAAAGCACACAGAGATGTCTGTGCAGGACACACAGCAGCCTCAATGTCCTGTCTGCGGCTCGCCACACAAGACGTCACTACCTTGCTTAGATTTCAGTCCGCCCGAGTTACGGGGAGAAAATAAAAATCACCTTTCCTGTCTTTATTAGAATCCACACCAATCGTGAAAGTGTGCATTTATTTTCCTGCCTTAAAAACATAGAATTTCACTTTAAGTGTGGAATGAGATGCAAACATTTCACCTCCAAAATGTGATTTTTGAGAGTGTGGTTCTGTTTCCTTTCCTCCCCACGGAAGAGCTTATAGCCAGAACTTAGGTATTTTCCAAAAGCTTCATCAACTCTGGTTTCTTGTGACTCCTCAATACCAACCTTAGGAACCGGGGGTGCCGATCATACTCTGGCAATACTGTGTCTGCTGGCAAAGACGAGAGCCACAGAAAGATACTTCGTTTAATGAACCGATACGTTCAGGTCTTAGAGATTTTTTTTTTTTTTTTTTGGAAGTCTACACTGCCTCTGTTTTTTAGCACACAAAAAAATCAGCCTCATGTGTTACTAGAATCTGCTTATTTGGAGACTCCAGGAAAGGGGGAATGATTTTTCCAAATAGGCCTGTGTGATGGTCACTAAAGGCTTTCTAGATAAGTCACAGCACTGAATGAGAAAGAAATGAGCTACAAGAAATGTCCCCTGGGCACGCTGTGGCTCAGTGGAGAGCTGTGCTCTCCATGCTGGAAGACTCTGCCGAGCAAAACCCTCTGCCGGACACCCCCTTAGCTCGCCAACCCTTTCCTGCCAGACCTCTAATCCCAGAGGCTCAGGAGGCTGAGGCAGGAGGATCACAAGTTGAAGGTCAGCCTCAGTAACTTAGTGAGGCCCTAAGCAACTGAGCAAGACCCTGTCTCTAATTAAAGTGTAAAAAGGGCTGGGGATGTGGCTCAGTGGTTAAGTGTCCCTGGGTTCAATCCGTGCTACCAAAAAAAAAAAAAAAAAAAAAACAGAAAGAAAAAAGAAAAAGAATCGATAAAGCAGGAAAGAGTGAAGACTCCTTTGTTTTAAAGGGTGGATCTTTGAGCGTCAAATTTATAGACAGATACGAAGATGTTATCTGGAAGCTTTGAATGGAAACTTTTGATGGAAGTTCCTATAACAACTATCTTCTCCATAAAAGAGCAATGATAAATTTCAGAGTGGAATCTGGGTCAGATACTCAGGGCCGTAGCGGGCTGTCTTGTGCCCCCCAAGACGTTCAGCTGCTTCCTCGGCCTCGACCCACAGGATGGAAGGGGTCCCCTGTGGGGAAACAAGCGAAACTCCTCCAGGTGTGTCAGGCAGCTTTCCGTTGCTATGACAAAATGCCCGAGATAAACGACTCAGAGGAGGAAAGATGGTTTCAGAAGCTCCACTTCACAGTGGGTTGGCCCTACAGGCTGGGGGCTTCGAGGGAGCTCTAGGTCATCAAGGTGGGGAGGGTATAGTGGACCAGGTCTTCCACACATGAGCCTTTGGGGACAGTTCAGTTCCAAAACGGAACCCCAGAGAGCTTAAATAACCTCCGGGGGAACAGTCACGCTGCGTGACAGCCACCGATTTAGATGGAGATCCGTGCACACCCATGTTCACACCAGCGCCATTCACAACAGCCGAACTAGGGGATCAGCCCCCGTGTCAGTCAACCGATAAGTGGATGAGCAAAATGTGGTCTGTGCACATGATGGGGTTTTATTCAGCCTTAAAGAGAAAAGGCAGGGGACCTGAGACCATATCAGTGGGTGGACTTAGGTCAACGCTGGGATCCATGGAAAGAATCTGCCCCAGAGGGAAGCCCTCCATATTGAGAACACATTCATTGGTTAATTAATCAATGGTTCTCACACCCAATACCTGGGTTTACCCAAGAGGAGACTATTTCCTTCTGTAATGTGAATGAATAAGGAACACCAAGTGAATTCCATCAGCTGTGGACTGGAGGAGACAGAGTTTGGTAACAGTAGCAGAATTTTCCATTACGGGTTTTCTGCTTGGCCCCAAACTTCTTCCTAGCCGTGACATTGCCCAGGTTGGATGGAAAACCATTCAAAGATCTTATGCATGCGAAGAGTAGTGATATTTTTAATATTATAGGCCATGAGTGAAAAGGACGTAATGGACAGGATTACATGAACACTCTGTTTTAGTTGCTTGAAGGAAGAATTATATTTTATCCTCAAGATGAGACTGGGGCCAATGAGCAGATGAATCCAAGAGAAGAGAGTTTTGGCTTTATAAAAGAAAAGGCATTTGGTGAATTAGTGCTGCTGAATTTTCCATCACTAGAGTGGAAAAGAAAAATAGCTTCACTAGAATAGATCTTAAAAAAAAAAAAAATCCCCATCAGTCTTCTGACTATTGATTCTATGACCCTGGATTATTGCTAAACGTGGAAAGGAAAGATCTGTACACGCCACTACCGCCTTTCAATATGGTGGGCCAAAGAGAAGTGGTGATCACTCACACGTTCTTCCTACTGCACTTTACATGAGCTGAGGTCCCTGATCCTCATTCCAATCTTGTAAGGTCATCCCTGGCATTGAACCCACTGTCTTGACAAGGAATCAAGACCTCAGGAAGGTTCAACTCTCAGCCTGAGGTGGAGATCAGGCTGTGAATCCAAGCACTGTGGCTTCAGCATCTCCACTCTTATCCATTCCGCCAGCTTCTCCCAAAGGGTGCTCAGAGACGCTGGGAGATCTCCAAGATCCTTTCAGGAGGTCTGGGAGGCCAAAATCATTTTCACAATAATAGGAAGATGTTCTCTGTCATTTTTTGCACTGTTATCCTTATGGTGGATTTCCCTAGGAGCTACCTGGTAAGCAATGCCATCATCCCAGTGTTGGCTAACAAGTAGTATAGATGTTGATGGATACAACCACGTTCATGAAAAGAACGTTGGAATCCTTGATCGCTGGAGAACATAAAGAAACCAAGGTCAAAGAGGTGGGTGATGGCTCAATGGATAGGGCTACCTTTCTCATTGGGGTGCTAAGAGTGGAATGTGGGTTAGGGAGGGGCTCGCGCCTATAGTCGAACTTTGAAAATCATAAAGAGAAACCTAAAGGATGAAGAAATGGGAGGTGAGAAAACCCAGGTCATTAGCGTGGGTCTGGCAGGACCCTGGCTTTTGTCTTTGATCTCCCCTTTCTTCTCCTTTCCTACTGGCAGCCAGATTTAAATGAGATTTGCAGCCGCCTGCATGACATTAGCCTGGCCTGCCACCAAACTAATGAAAACAATTAATCAGCGGGCTTCACTTAGGACGCCTCAGATTGGTAATAACACTTAAGAAGAAGGGAAACATTGGCAATGTCATCGGAAGTTGTATTTAAACTTCAGAGAAAGACGTTTCATTTAGAACGTGTTAAATGAAGATATGCTGGGAAGCAGGGCCCTTCGACAGGGAACCAGCTGCCTTTCTGGGTGTGACAAATTGCTGCTGAGTGGGTCTGAAAGGAAAGATATGGGATCAAATATGGGGGTCCAAGCAGGAGGTGCCCCACAGCCCAATGGCCAGCCAGATCAACGGGAGACTGAAAGGAAAACACTGGATCAACTGCCTTATGTTCACATTCCCGGTCACTAAAAATGTGCAATGATCATGGATGAGAATGTAAATTAACACAACAGATATGGAAAACGGTATGGGAGGGTTTTCCCCCAAATTAAAAATGGATCTACCATAGGATGCAGCTATCCCACACTGGGATATCCGTAGGTAATGAAATCCGTATGGTGTAGCGACATTTGCACCTCCATGTTGGATACAGCGCTATTCACCACGGCCAAGAGATGGAACTTGTCCACAATGGATAAAGAAAATGCAACCTAGGTACAAAATGGAACTCTATTCAGCTACGGACAAGAATGGGATCCGGTCCTTTTCAGCAACACAGATGGAGGATGTTCTATGACACAGACCAAAAGGGGCAATGTAAAAAAGCAAGACTCGCAGGAGAGAGAGGAGAATGGTGGGTACCAAAGATTGGACGATAAGGGAATGAGGGGAGAATTCATTTGCAGAAGCTAAAACAAAACAAAACGACAACAAAAACCAGTGATCTCATAGAAAAAGAGAGGAGAGTATTGGTCACTAGAGACTGGGAAGCAGAGAGGGCAGGGCAAATGGACGGTTAGATCATGGTACCCAAGTGCAGTAGATAGAAGGAATCAGTTCAGGTGCTCTGTAGCGCTACCATAGAGGGACTGTATTCTACAATTTATGAGTTCAAAATAACTAAACAAGAAGGGTCCAAAGTTTCCCCAAACAGAAATAAGAAACATGTGAGGGTCAGGAAATGCTGATTATCCTCATTTGATCACGGCCCGTTGTTGACATGTGTGAAATTACTGGACCGTATGCCATAAATAGATGAATATTTTGTATCCATTTTTACGAAAAAGCATTTTAAGTCCTCGGCACCTCTGAGTTTATTTCCCACTGGGATAACAGGATAGACAGAAGACTTTTTCACATTAGCCAACCACTAGGAAGTCCCACAGCTGGACACAGATAACAAGTCCAGTCAGAGATAGCACATCATCAGTCAGGCAAACTGGAACACAATGGCCAGTGAAATCAGAGGGAGACCACACCGGTCAACTTGCATCAACATACCTGTCTTTGGGCAAAGGTGATCCAGCTAGTTTGGCTACTGTAGGAAATATATCCATGTTGCTTGTGGGCTCGTCAATCTCCAGACCAGCCGGTATCACCCCTGGCCATCGAAGGATACCTGGAATTCGAATGCCTCCTTCCCAGTTATTTGATTTTCCTCCTACAATACCAAAAAGAGAGGGAACGGGGAACATTTAGTCTCTTTGAAGCTCATATCCATGTATTCTTCAATGCTCCATCACTTTGGTAAGAAACAAGTACTCTAATTGGGTGAACTCAGTGAGCACTTCAAAATTACATAGGGCAGTGGGAAAAAAATAAACAACAAGGTCAACACCATGCTTGACATGATCTGCCCTGTGTGGTGGTTGTGAGTCATGACTTTGCAACTGGGAAGATTGAAATCTCAAAATAACAAAGACTCCCATCAATGACTGTTATCAGGGATTTCCAAATTTATTGCTGCCTCCAATACCAGATATGGCAGGTGAAATAGGTCACACCTTAAGTGTGTGTATCCAGATTTCTGTGTTGCTTTGAAGATGGGATAAGGTGTTCTGAAATATGATTCCAGGTTATATGAATGTCTCCAAAAAAAAAATCAAAGCATCCTTGTAAGGGATAAAGGGAGGCAGGAAAACAGATTCTGAGGAGCAGGGGTTGTGGTTACAGGGAGAAGCTGCACCACTGGCTTTGAACATAGAGAAGGGCACCGCAAACTCATGAAGGTGGGCAGCATCGCCAAGCTGGCAAGAAAGCAGATTCTCCCCTGGACCCACACAGCACAGGAACACAGCTCTGTAAACACTTGAGTAATTTTTTTTATTTTTTGGCCCAGGAAGACCCAATTTGGACTTGTGGCTGCCACCAGCACAAGGCAATAAATACTTGTTGCTTTGAGCCATCAAATTTGTGATCAGTTGTTACACTGGTGCTGGGAACGAGTACATCTGCCCCGTGCCCTTGGACCAAGGCTGTACCGTGTCTGCCTCATGTTCTGTAGCTGGCGCTACACAGAACGATCACGCCAGGTGCCAAACCTAGTTACCAACTACAAGAAAGGAAAGAGACAAAGAACTGGCCGCTGTTAGCACTGTATCTCATTCCCAGAATAGCTAGCTCTTCCTGTGTGATCAGGGAAAGAAGCTTGGCGCATAGGAAACACTCGGAATATAATTAAAGCTACGAGACCCGGGAGCTGGGGGATGCGGCCAGGGAAGCGCTGCGTGAATCACAATGTCGAGAGAGGATGTTGGAGATCTGGTGCCCGTCTCCAGTGGAAGGGCGGAGGCAGGGTCTGCCTGGATGGGGACCAAGGGGCCAGCCTGGAGTCCCTCAGGCCAGGCAGGTGATGTGTGAAATCAACCAACGGTTCCCCCAGAGCAGTTTCCCAGGACTCATTGACGAGTCTAGCCGAGAGCCCTACAATGCATGATCCACGTTGGGTATCAATGCCATTTAAATTTAGGAAGTTAAATTCGGGTGATGCCTGGGGTTTCCACGGATCTTGGAGAGAGTCTTCATTTCCCAAAGACAGGTTGAAGACTGGAAACGTCTCGTTGGCAAGATCTTCCCACGACGAGCATTCGGATGATTGACATGCATGGACGTTCACGGGAAATTCACGGGTAAATTCACACCACGGCGCGTCCTGTCTCTGACGGTCTCCAGTGAGAGCTGAAGCTGTCCTGTGATCTTCCCGACATCACCTCAAGGAGATGGAATGGCAGACACCCTTCCGTGTGCTTCACAGAGCGCACGTCGGAGCAACGGGACGTGGACCACCTTGCCAGAATTCTCTCAGGCTGTTGGGGGTAGAGCTGAAGGAGGAATCTGAACCCGGGACGGATGGCCCGGTCATCCCCCTCTTTGGCGGAACCTGCAGAATTGCATTCCATCAAGGTCACGCCTTCCTCACGTTAAAGGAAATAAGGGATCGCCATGTCTCCAAACAGGGGTCACTTCCACCAACGATTCTGTCCTGCCCCCCTGGCTAAAATAAACCAGAATCCATGAATGGGATTCTAACAAAAGTAAGAAATGGCCACCTTGCAAAGTTTACTGTAAGTTCACTCTAAGGTGAGGTGGCATGGGCATTGGATCCGGCAATGGGAAAAGATCTTATGGAAAAAGTGATTGTATGTGAATATCCTCAAAGGCAGTCAACACGGCTGAACCAAACCCCAGGGTTATGCAGTGGTCAGTTGGGCCGAGGGCGTACAGGACGCCCTCCACTATCTTCACAGTTCTGCAAATCCTGAATTGGGGCCAAAGCACACAGAGACACAGCATCAGGTTCCCTCACCCGGAGGGAGTGTCTCAATTTTTGGAAAATCAGCCTGGCCATAATGAGTTACTTTGCGGATGGAGCCCAAATCTAAACACCACTTCCTACACACTCTGTTCGCCCTCTAGGCCAAAAGCAATTTTAGACCACATTTTCAACGCACCTACATTTGGACTGTGATCCACCCCACCAGGTCAGGAGTGGAATTCTGCATCTGTGAGTATCATGGTGGTGCCCAGAGTTTCAGATTGTACAGCCCTTGGATTTCCAATGAGGGATGCTCAGTATCTATAACCCCCCCCCCCACCCACACGACCTCTTGTGATGGGTTGCAGCTAAAACATAGGGGCACTGAAATCATTTTATAAAGGTCCTTTCAGGTCCTACCAATCTTCAGCTATCCTGGGTTCAGCCACATTATCACCCCCAAGATCTCAATGTCGCTGGCATTTGGAAAGAGACCACCAGGGATGAGCAATTCTGAGGAACATTATCCAGATGGTGGCCACCAGCTCTCTAAGGAGGAAGACCCCAAGGGCAGCCAAACCCACAGGCACCCCGACACTGAACCTCCAGGTCCTGGCTGTGAAAAATGTTCATCATCTCTAGCAACTAGAGAAATGCAAATCAAAACTACTCCAAGATTCCATCTCACCCCAGTCAGAATGGCAATGATCAAGAACACAAGCAACAATAAGTGTTGGCGAGGACGTGGGGAAAAGGTCCACTCACACGTGGCTGGTGGGAATGCAAAATGGTGCAGCCACTCTGGACAGCAGTGTGGAGATTCCTCAGGAAACTTGGAATGGACCCACCATCTGACCTAGCTATCCCACTCCTCGGTTTATACCCAAAGGACTTAAAATCAGCACCCTACAGTGACACAGTCACATCAATGTTTATAGCAGCTCAATTCACAATAGCTAAACTATGGAATCAACCTAGGTGCCCTTTAACAGATGAATGGATAAAGAAACTGTGGTATATATATATACAATGGAATATTGCTCAGCTTTAAAGAAGAATGAAATTATGGCATTTGCTGGTAAATGGATGGAATATATGTATACACACACACACACACACACACACGATGGAATATTATTCAGCTTTCAAGACTGAAATTATGGCATTTGCAGGTAAATGGTTCAAGTTGGAGAATATCATGATAAGTGAAATAAGTTAAACCCAAAATACGAAAGGAGAAATGTTCTCTCTAATATGTGAATGCTTTTTCACAACAAGGGGGTAGAGAGGGAAGAACAGAGTTAGTTTAGAATAGTAGAGGGGAGTGAAGGGAGGGAAGGGTGTGGGGCAGGAAGGACAGTAGAGTGAACAGACATGCTGACTCATGTGCATGTGTGGCTGCATGACCATGTGATCCTGCAACATGGACAGTCAGAAAAATGAGAGACGACCCGCCATTTATGTCTGATCTGTCAAAATGCATCCATGCCCTCTACTCTCATGGACAACTAATTAGAACAAATTAAAAATTAAATAAAAAAGATACTTTCAGGGTATGTGAATAAAGTCTATATGAAACAAATAAATAATGAAGATATAGTATGTGTGTGTGTATCTGTGTGCATATGTATAAACACACTTTTTTATTTATAAAATGTGAGTGTATAAATACACATGCACACATATACTTGATAAATGCATAGTTCACAAGTTGACCGAGTGTGCTTGCATTTTTCAAGCTGAAGAAGTAGGTGTTGCTGGATGCATTAACACAGGGGGTTGGTGTAAGGACTTTTCTGGGTGATCCTAGGACTCATTTTAATCACTTACCTCTTAGGGGACATGGACTGAAATAGACATCTTATCTCATTAAATCCTCACACCTAAGCCACAAAGGTTCTGCCGAGTCGGTCCGTCTCCAGCACGCTGGGACTGAGACCGATTTAGTCACGTGGAGAATGTCCCTTGTCTAAATGGGAGAATCACTGATTCAAATCCGGCCGTGTCCCTCTCTGAAGCCTGAGGATTTATACAGTTCCTCAATCTCACTTCATCTTTGCAGGTGGAGAACTATGTAGTTCCCCAGAACGAAAAGGGGACCAGGTACACAGAGGGAATCTTTTATCCTCCAAGGAGTAAATACGAGAATCACCCTCAGGGCACACAGCCATGTCCTGACTTGGACATTTTACGGGGGGCTCACCAGGTGACTCCAAGGGTGCATCTGGCTGCAGAGCCGTGTATCAGAGCGGGTAAGAAGCCTGGCTGTTTTAAAAGCAGGAATCCACAGACAAATCCACCGTCTGTGTATATCACGTGTCTGGGGTCTGTTCCCCCTCCGGGGACCCTGCTAACATCCCGACTTCCAGGGAACAGGCGGTGAGTTTAACCAGAGCACAGCTTCAGGTGCAACGGCTTTGAAAACAAAATCTAAGAAAATTCCGGAAGAAACCCTAGGAACGTCACACCCACTCCAGAGATTCCAAATCCCGGAGGGAATTCCAAGCCTCGAAGACCCACCTGCGAACAACACTCATACCTGCAGGGGAAGAAGTGGCTAGGAACAGAGCACCCTCACTGCTGGCCCCAGACCACGGCGGGCAAGCGTCTTTGCTATGCCCAGCCCCAGATTCCTCCTGAAGGTATCAGACAGGGTCCCACACACCGCGAGCTTCCTTATGGACTGTCCAACTACGGGCACGCAGTCAGAAAGATCCGCACCCGCCACACATACATGGTGAGCCTCTCATCTTGTGATTCATCATCTACATTTGCAAACTAAAGAAATGTATCAATAAATATAATCTCCTGCCATTTTCTAAAGCTGTAAGAGGAGTGTTTTCCCAACAGCCATGGCAAAAGAAAAAATATATATATATATATATATATCTTTTAAAATGTTTTTTTCAGCAGAAGATAAACACATGAGAGCACACTCTGCCTACAGGACAACATGTTTGGTGCAGCCCGATCACACATTGCACACAGGCATGTGCTCAGAGGCAGATATCCCGGCTCATCAGACACTGGCTTCCAGTCTCCTTCCTCCTGCCATTTGGCCTGGAAAGGGATATGCACAAAATGCACCCGCCAGGCTGAGAAAACACGGCTCAGCGTTCTCCAGAGCACCGGCTTCATGGAGCAGCGTTAGCGGAAACTCAGGGGGCGAATCCAGGATGCTTCCCCTCTTTGGGCAAATATTTCTAGAGCGAGCACAGACTCCGGTCAGGAATGGTGATGGAATTCAGCCAGCTCATTAAACAGCGACCTCATCTGTTACGCAGACTACCTCCTGCCATCCTTACCGTCGCGGTGCATTTGGAAAAACTGGGTCCAAGTGACATAGTGAGAGTAGGTACAGATGGAATTTCAAGCATCTGACCTCGGAGATGTTAGTGTTTTCTAACGTTGATTCCGAGATCACTAAAGGGGACGCAAAGATACCTACCTGGGGTTCTCGCTCAGAACCTCAAAGGGCGACTCAGAGTAGCCACAGACCACGCTGATGGGATGCCCACGAGATCCTATGGGGAACGCAGAGCTATATTAACGGGTATCATTCCCTCAAGAAACTCGGTCCGAGAGGATGGTTCACAGGCAGCCACAGAGAACACAGGACAAGGGATGTCTTTCAATCAAGAAATCCCACCTGGGCAGACCAAGAGTTGGTTACGAAGAAGTCAGGGTTCTGGGGAGAAGAAAAGAAAACGAGCCAGGGAATCTGGATCATTTCTTCTAAAATGACTAAACAGAGAGAGAGAGAAAAAGGGCAAGTCCAAATTTAACATGCAGATGAGTGATTGTTGAGTAACAACTCGTAACACCGCGAGGTTCCAGCACAGAAGGACCGCGCTGGGTCCTCGCGGCTCCCCAGACAAGCGTGGGGCAGACTCTTCCACGGTATTTACTCCAGGCTCTGCGGGACAGCTGTTTCCAAACGAGGCTGCTATTTTCGTCCTGCCGAATGCTGTCACGCAGCAAGGGCGAATGGCTTTCGACGGCAAGAACATATGCTCGTCATTCTTAAACCTGATCTGGGCAGAGTTTCTAAAATATTTCTATTTTTCATTTTTCTGCTCCCGCGGGCATCTACCCACTCGGGATAGCGCTGATTCCCTGAAGGGAGGCAAATCACAGGGAGGGATGCGGTAATCGTGATTCACTCTGATGTCTTCTGCTCCAAGATGGGGGCGTCTGCAGTCTCTGTGATTTATGAATTCCAAGCACTAAATCCAGAAATCGCAGACGGGAGAAATAACAACATTTGGTAGTTCCCACCAACCTCCTATTCACCCATTACCAGGGGCTGGGGACATAAAGGACCAGATGATATCTCTACTCAAGTGAGAGAACCCCTGGGAAATTAACTGAGGCATCTTGAACGATGAAGAGTGACTACCTAACCAGTCCATCCAACTGCCAAGAAGTCAGCGGTTGCAAAGTTTCCCTCTACATCGTAGCCAGATTGCAAATATTTTAAGCGTGGTGGGTGGCTTCCCCAACTACTCAACTCTGCTGTTGAAGCCAAGGATCAGCAAAGGTACAAGATGTCCATAAATAAGCATGATTGTGTTTCAATAAAACTTTATTTATAAAGCCAAGCATCGGGTCACCTTTGCGCCAACTTCCTGAATTTTGGTTTAGGGTTAGGCTCCAACCCTTTCCTTATTCCATCACACTGAATTTTTCAACACTGATGCAGCCACTTCAACTAACTATAATTTTTACCTAATCAAACTCCCTAATATCTGCCTTTCTTTCCAATGCAACCCACAGTACTCAAGACCAGACTCGAATGCCCCCGGAATCCAGTGATCTCCTCTGAGCCGTACCTTTTGCATGCCCCTCCACAAGGCTCTCTGAATTTCCAGGCAGGACTTTCCAAGTTTTACGGGTCCTCCTCAGGAATTCTCTTACCAGTCCATTATGCTCCCTGTGTTGTTTGATGACGTGCTTTGCTGAGACGCAGGGACACACTCTCAGGAATGCATTCCAAGGAACGTCAACCTTATGCCAACATCCCAGAGTAAACATCCCCAAACCTAGACAGCACAGCCTGTTACCAGGTAGGCTGGAGCAGGTGTGTGTGCAGAGCCTACTCCTCTCGGGTCCTGATGAACCAAAGACCATGAGATGAAATCAAGCACAGAGAAAATAATACAACCGAGACCAAGGTGCAAGGAAGAGGGAATGCATGCTATTTTACAGTTAACTGCTCTTTCTCTAAGTAGGAATACCATCTGAACTAACAATGGACGGCAGGGGAATAGGAAACGGAAGAAGTAGTAACATTGTTGCTTATCAGCATAAATAGAACTAGCAACATTGTTGCTTAGCAGCACAGAACTAGCAACATTGTTTCATATTCGCACAAGAAAAAGAACTAGTAACAGTTGCTTATGGGCACAAACAGAAATAGTAACATTGTTGCTGACCAGCACAAACAACTAGTAACATTGTTGCTTATCAGTACAAGCAGAATTAGCAACACTGTTGTCTATTCACAAAACAAAAGAACTGGCAACATTGTTGCTTATTAGCATAAACAGAACTAGCAACATTGTTGCTTATGAGCACAAACAGAAGAACTAGCAACACTGCTGTTTACTCACACAAAACTAGTAGCATTGTTGCTTATCAGCACAAACAGAAGAACTAGCAACATTGCTGTTTACTCAAACAAAACTAGTAGCATTGTTGCTTATCAGCACAAACAGAAGAACTAGCAACATTGCTGTCTACTCAAACAAAACTAGTAGCATTGCTGCTTATCAGCACAAACAGAAGAACTAGCAACATTGCTGTCTACTCACACCAACAAAACTAGTAGCATTGTTGCTTATCAGCACAAACAGAACTAGTGATGTTGTTGCTTATTAGCATAAACAACTGGTAACATTGTCGCTTATTAGTGCAAACAACTGGTAACATTGTTGCTTATTAATCAGGATTGGTAACATTTTTGCTTATTAGCACAGCCAAGTACAAGGTACCCTACATAATTTCCCATATTCTATTTCTGAGCAACTGGGCAGTGGGTTTGTTTAGAGAAGCATCATACAAACACTTAGGGATGCAATGGGCTGAGGCATCTTGGCAGCTACGGAGTCACTACGTGGTAGGACTCTTCAGCTCCCTTAAAAACTCACGGGACCCTGTCACGTTCGTGGTGGGTTGTAGACCCAGCTGATGCTATGCAGGGAGAGCCTGAAGTAGCGTCTCTCTATCGTGTCTCGGTGAGAATGTAACCTGCGGGCCACCACCCAGCACCCTGTGCTCTTGGGGACATACCTGTCCACCAGCCTCCAAGCCCCCAATCAACAAATGCACATCAATCCAAGGGAACCGCAAAAATGAAACAACGCAGGAGGATAACGTGATCGTTCAAAATTGAAAAGGCAACTCGTACCAGACTTAAGACGAACACTGGCCAGAAGGGGCAGCTTCGCCCGCTCTTGGGAAGCCCGTGGACACATCCGCCAACTTCTGCAGACAGAACTTGAACACAGCTACCTTCTCCTGAACCACCCGGGCTTCTCATCATTCTTTTCTCCCCCCAGTAAAAATGTCGATTGCTCTCCGAAAGCCGTGTTATTTGGTGGGGCAGAGAGATGCCAGCATCAGTGAATCTTTTGTAAAAGAAAAAAACTCATCCAATGGGTTGCTTTGGGAATCCGCACTCAGGGTAGAAGAGGAAAGTGTTACAGTGTTGGGGAATTTTCAAAGCATTTTTTCAGCCCGAGGAGAATGTGTGTATTTTGAACACTTAGGAAAATATGGTCCCCCTCGCGTAGTCTGCAGAGAGTGAATTTATCTATTCCACTGACATTTATTACTTGCCCATAGGCAGAGGGAGAGGGAGGGAGGGAGGGATGAGCCTCCTTCAAGGTGACCTTGATTGAAGTAGGAGCAAGACGGCCACCGTGCAGAGCCGGTTTAACGGACTCTCTTCTGAGATCCCAGGAGTCCCGGCCCCATGAGGAACCGGAAAACTCTCCAAACCGCAGTGCGGGCGGACAGCCTCTTACCCAAGACGCTTGGGAGCCGGGGCGTTTAGGATGATTCCTTTATTTCTTGGGAATCGTGGAAGATCTGCTGAGGCAGAGTGACATTCTTGAGGGGGAGGAACCAGCTCTCAACGCGACATGTATCAGGGTTACACACGCTTTAGACCCCACGGGCTGGAGCTCCTTTGAGGCCATATTGTCAACCATTCTGGGCACAAAGCAAAGTTTCACGATGTGGAATTTTTCAACTGCGTATCGCATTGGTGTTTGAAAAGGTCTTAGGGTATTTTGGATTTCAGATTTGGGGGTCAGAGTCTTCCACCCAGATCTAAGGAAAGGGGCTTCTGGTCCCAGATTGTCAGGGGAGAGAAAAATGTAAGCCTGTCAATCACCATGGAAAATGTGAGGCAGACAGGGAAGTTAAATCAAGGGATTCGGGGGAAGTACCTCCAGGGCCAGGGGACCAGGACTTTCCACATGTGGGGCAGGGAGTTTTTGCCGAGGTGGTGTGAGGGAAAGACGCGATCCCTCATCTCCCCTGAGGCCCCTCTCCCACCAGCCCTGACAGTTGTCACTCATGCGTCTGCTGCTTAGAACTCTACTCCTTCGGATTCTGCACGTGCGTGAGAACGTGGGACCTGGGACGTTCGTTTCCTGGCTCTTTTCGCAAAGCTCACTGTGGTTCAGGTTCATGCATGCTGCCATGAGGGACAAAATTTCATAACTACTTTTTAAGGCTGCATAGTATTCCGTTGCGGGGATGCCGCTTCTTCTTTATCCCCTCGCCCGCCAATGGACACTGAGGTGGACTCCCAGCTGGGCTGTTGTGAACGGCATGTGGCCGTCTCTCTGGGAGGCTGACCGCCTTTGGTACGGGCACCCAGGGCTGGGATTGCGGGATCACAGGTCACTTCTGTTTCTAGTTTTCTAGGGACTCTCCGTGCTGTTTTCCATCATAGTGGCTGTGCTAGTTGGCACTGTCACTGTGTAACCGTGTGCCAAGAGTCCCTTTGTGGAACGTCCTCTTGATATTTTTCTTCTCTCCTCTCCTCCCCCTTCTTCTGTAAACCTGGGGCCTCCTGGGCACTAGGCACGTGCTCGACCACTGGGCCACACTGCCAGTCCCTTTCATTTACATTTTGGGACATGGTCTTGCTGAGTTGCCTAAGCTGCTTTGGTTCCTGGCTCAGCCTCCTGAGCAGCTGGGGTGATGGGCAGGAGCCCCCATTCCAAACTCTTCCAGCCATTTTAACGGGTGTTCCGTGGTGGTGGGTTTAACATGCATCTCCTGGCGATTAGTGAAGGTGGAGGAAACCCTCCACGTATCTTTGGCCCATTCGTACGTCATCTTCTGAGCAAAGGCTACTGTATTGTGCATTGAAAAATCACTGAATTTCAAACGTTCTCCAGAGAAAACGATAAACAATTGAGGTGGTCGATAAGTTCATGCGCTCGATCTAACGTTCGGACCCTGTTTTCATAAAATTTAATGTCGTGATGAGCCCCGTAAGTATGCACGACTGCCATTTGTCGATTTGCCAATTAAAAAATAAAAATTGATATCAGGATCAGGGGTTGGGGAGGCGGCTGAGTGGTAGAGCGCTTGCTGAGCACATGCACGGCTCTGGGTTTGATCCCCGGCCCCCTAACCAAAGCAGAATCGCGAAGACAGAACAAAAAGATGAATGTTCATGGAAAGAGAAGCAGATGAGTTTTCAGATGGGGGAAACTGCACGTGCAAAGGCCCTGTGGCAGGAACAAGATCATGGTGGAGAGGGGCCCGAGAAGAAGCCAGGAAGACAAGGCAGGGAAGAGGGACTGGGTCACAGTTCGATTGTGAACAGCCAGCTGCAGACTTTGCTTTCAGTCCCAGTAGGTGGGAAGATAGTCGAGCGTTCTCAAATGGGAAGAGAGCCACAGGAAGATGGAGGCGGAGGCTGGGGAGATCATGGACAAGTGCAGGAACACCGAAGATGGGTGTAAGCACTAGAAGCTACCACAGGCAAGGAAGGACCCTCCCCTTGGACCTTCCAGGGGAGCCTAACTCTGCTGGGACCTTGATCACAGACTTTGGACTTGCAGCTTCCAGTACTGACACAGAATAACGTAGTCTTACTTTTAAGTCCCCTGGTAGTGGTACTTTGTTACAGCTGCCCTGGGACACTCAATAGAATACACCCCGTTTATACTTGTCAAGGCTCACAAACTGATTTCTATAGGAAAAGAAAGCATCAGGGAGACCCTGAAGAAACTCATCAGAGAAGGTTGGGGGAACCAGGCAGGATGGCCCGCAATCCCAGTGACTATGGAGGCTGAGACAGGAGGATCACAAGTTGGAGGCCAGCCTCAGCAACTTAGCGTGGCCCTAAGCCACTTACTGAGACCCTGTCTCTAAATACAACAGAAAAAGGGCTGGGGAGGTGGCTCAGTGGTTAGGCCCCCCTGAGTTCAATCCCTGGTACCAAAAAACAAACAAAAAAACCCTCTGGTTTGGAGGAGTGACGTTGGGGGCGGGGCCGCTTGCTCCTGCCTTAGGAGAACCTGCATTAACGGGGCCACCACCCCTGCGCCTGTTCCACCACCTCGGCACGGGCAAGATGCAGAGTAAAGAGACGTTGCCAGAGTCACCCGCCGACTGATCGAGTGAGCCAATCCTGGCCCAGGGTGCCAGGGTGTCCAGGGAGAGCCCTAAGCCCTGTTTCCTCAGGAGCTCAGGATCCCACAGAAATCTTAAATATCCGCCGCGTTACAGGCAGGGATTCCTGCTCCTGAGTCTCAGTGTGCACAATCCTCAACATTTCAACCGCGCTGATGGAATTTTTTCAGTGAACAGCTACTTTTACAGCCTAAAGTAAAAGTGGCAGGATTTCTGTTGTGTACTTATTTTTCTTGCTATTGATGAAGATCCTAACGACTCGGTACGAGAACGTAGTTAAATTAACTAGTACCACCAAGGGAGACGAAGAAACCTTAATCACTTCTCCCCAGGCAAGTGGTTAAACCCAGGGGCTTTTTATCAGTGAGCTAAATCCCCAGCCCTTTTAGTTTCTTCTTTAGAGACAGGGTCCCACTAAGTTGCGGAGGCTGGACTCCAACTTGTGGTCCTCCTGCCTCAGCCTCCAGAGTCACAAGATCACATACATGTGCTACCATGCCCAACTGAATCCTTAATTCTTAAGTGGGAAGATGGGTTCTTCCTTGAAAACCTGGTATTATTAGGTTCACACAATCATTTAATGCAAAAAAGGACCCCTGCCCTGGGGGTCCCCAAGCCTCCCAGGACCTCCAGCGGGACAGAGCAGAGAGGCCTCTTCCTCTGCATCTTTGCCTCAGGCACTGTGTGACCCAGCCTCACCAAGCTCCCGGTAGATTCCAGAACAATCCAGGTACTTCTTCTCATTATTCCAAGAGCCGCCACTCGGTAGGGACAGTGGTAAGGGGGTCAGAATGAGGGGGCATGAGGCGAAAGATATTGCACAGAGCGGGTGGCCACCTCCTCCCAGCCCGGTCCTCCCTGCAAAAGGGTCTCGGTTCCCCTGGGCCGATGGCGGCTCTCCCCGCCGAGCAGATCGCTAGCACCTTATGCAGCTAACTGCTGATGTCCCCGTCAAATGGGACATCCTGTCCCTGTCCCCAGGCCTCCTGCTCCCCCTGACCCCCAGCCCGAGCCAGCTCGACCCAGACCCTGGGGGCGGGAAGCCCATTTGAGCTTCGTGGGGGTCTCTGCCCAGACGTCCTCACACGCTCCATCTGCAACTCCACAGGCGGATGCAGGAAAGCTTCCCGTGGACCATGGCCTCCGGCCTCTCTCAGGAGCCAAGCCGCCATCTCTGTGCGTCTCCAACCGTGTCCCCTGCGGGTGTGGCTGGGTGGCCGAGGCTCTGCCCAGCTACGCCCTCGGAGGTGTCTTATCGAAGTCCTTGTGAAACGGGGCCCCTGGGTTCACCGAGTGGGCACCGCGCACGCAGCCCCTGGGTCCCACCAAATACTCCCCGTGACCGCCTGATCCTTCAGGGCAACAGCAAAGTGGCCAGGGGGCAGGCCTCCCAGAGACGTCCAGGGGCGGCCAGCCTGCACCTGCTGGGCACCTCGGGACCCAGACGCTCCTCTCCAGTGTCCAGAAGGAAGGGAGCCTGCCCAGCCCGCCCTCCAGACCAGCCTGGACTTCCGAGTGACAGAAGTGGCCACTTGGGCGTCGTGAATGTCCAGTGCCCGGGGTGCCAGGGACTCCCAGAGTCTATCCCCAAGGAGCAGCGGAACCCTACAGAAACCCCCCGCCGAAGGACAAGGCGACCCCGAGAAGGAGGGAAGACAGGCCCGTCGCCCGAGCGCCTCTCACCTTTGTAGATCCCGTTGCTGCCGCCATGTTGCTCCCCCTTGGCGGACACCTCTTCCACGTGGGCGCCGTGGTCCGAGGTGAAGTAGACCAGGGTGTCTCTGGCCAGCTTCAGCTCCTCTAGGACATCCAAGATCTGCCCTGCAGGGGACAAAGGACTCCGATTTACAGCCGCTCAGCCACCAAGAGGGAAAGGGAGGTGGTCGCCCCAACGAGTGGGTTCCTTTCTCAAGGTCGCCCAGGCGTGCGCGGGATGGACATCCGCAAGGGCAGTGGGAACCCTGGCAAGATGCAGTCACCGACGTGAGGTCAGCGGCATTTGTACAGGAGTCCAGCCTCGTCCATCAAGAGTGGCGTGGAAGAAGATGCCAACAGGGAGAGGCAGAGTCTCTGCTCCCGCCAGCTGGCCATGGCCCTGGGCCACGAGCCACCCATGTCATGTTCCTGTCCTAGGAACAGGTTTCAAGATGGAAGCCCCCCCCTCTGTCTCTCTCTCTCTTTCTCTCTCTGTCTCTTTTTCTCTCTCTCTCTCCTTTCAGAGGTACTGGGAATTGAACCCAGGAGTTACACTGGGTTACACCCCCAACGCGTCTTATTTTATTTTCAGGGTCTCACCAAGTGGCCCAGGCTGGCCTCAGACTTTCCAGCCTCCTGCCTCAGCCTCTGGAGTAGCTAGCTGGGATTACAAGGAGACACCACCCCAGTCTAGAAATTACTGTCAGGACTTATTGCCGTGGTTCAAATCGCACCCCCCAACCTAACCCTGCAAACCTCCTGCAAATACCGCTTTATGATAATAACCCTGGCAGTAATCGCAAAGCCATCCTTTGTACCCTCCGCTGAGTGCCCTCTACACGCAGAGGGCCCCATTTCTCACTCTCTGCATCAGAGCAGGCCGAACCCTCCGTATGTAGAGAAAGGCAGCAACCCTGTAAAAAGATAAGCGGCCCTTTCAAGCTCAGACATTCAGGAAGTGTGAAGAGTCCAGTCTGAGTCTGAAACTCAGGTAGGCAGGTGGACTCAGTGCGAATCATCAAAAGAGACATTGAAAAGTCTTCGGAGCTGGGTGCAGCGGCACACGCTGGTAATCCCAGTGGCTCGGGAGGCTGAGACAGGAGGCTCACAATTTGGAGGCCAGCCTCGGCAACTTCGCAAGGCCCTGAGCAACCCGGCAAGGCCCCGTTGCAAAAATAAAAAATAAAAAGGGTTGGGGATGTGGCTCAGTGGGTAAGCATCCCTGGGTTCAATCCCTGGTAGCAAAAAAAAAAAAGAGTAAAAGAATAAAGACATCTTTCTGCTGTTTGATTGTAAACGCCACAGGCAGGAGTAGGTTCCATCTTTCTCAATTTTTAACTCAGTGATAAACATTTCTGGATCCTACACCATATACATAAATGTCACACTCAGCACCAAGGAACGAGCGCTCAGGGCCACGATGGTAATTCATCTCCCAGGGATCAATCATCGTCAGGGAGACTTTTATTACCCTCTTACCTGAGCCCGCTAAGCAAACCACCTGGGCTCTTGCGCTATCCGGCTCTGGGGTTATTTGGCTGTGGCACTAACTTAAGAAAGCCTTCTTTCTTCGACAGTGACAATTGGCTGAACGGGTTGAAATAGAAGCAACAAGACGCTCTAGCCCCCACTCCCACCGTGAGAGAAAAAAATCCCCCTTTCATTCGCCTACGGCAGCCGTCGGGTAAAATGGCAGAGGCAGAGGACCCAGGACGGTATTTTCTGGTATCGTCAACAACAACACGGGAGAAACGTGCCTTCATTTATCGAAACCACATTCGCCTTTCGTATATTGAGAAGAATCTCAGCACCAGGAAAATGCTGTGAAGAACCCCACAGCCTCGTAATTCTCTTCTGTGAGAGCCTGTGTCAATGCGCACCCCACATGTGAATATTGATGGCAGGTTTCCCTGTCAGTGCCAAAACATCGGGAGGCTCTGCAAAAGGCGAGTGGATACATAACCCCGGTACATCCAGTCCCTGCGATATTTTAAAGAACCGCGGGATCAAACCTTGCAAAGACAGAGGGGGGGTTTCGACGCACGATTTAAGTGAAGGAAATCAACGTGCTGCAGGATCCCATTACGGAAAAGGTCCTGAGGCTTCTAGGGGGACAGGGGAGGGAGGGATGACGGGTGGATGGGGAGGCCTGGGGATTTAGGACTTTGACGAGTGTTTGCAGGATACTCGGGTGGTGGATGCCATTAAACAACCCTAGTGTCAATCAAGACGTCAGAAAAGAACAATGTAACAATCTGGCTCAGCAACAGTCACCAGCGTTGCTCCCATTGTTACCAGTATCCCATCTGGTGACAGGAACGAGGTGTAACTGTAACTATGACGGAGAGGCAACACGTTAGGGAACCCCAGAGAGCGCACAGGACGTGCGGGAAAATTCTGTACTTTCTATCCGATTTGTTAGGCAAATCTACGATGGCTCAAATACAGACTGTGAGTTTTTAAAAAAGACTTCCAAATGCAACTTGGATTCCCGGCCTTCCGGGACTCACTCGAAGGGTGTTCCTGCACAACCTGCCTTCCACAGGCCATGAGCTCAGGGCTGGGGGGCCACAGGGCTTCAGAGCTTGAACTTGGAGCTGAGATCCCAACTCCTTCCTCCGTTGCAGCCACATCCTTCCTGTGTACAGTCCCCCTGCAGAATGCAAATCTCCAGCTGCAGATTTTACAGATCCCTGCCTCCTTCTGCAACCCAAGAGTATTTCCTCCAAATCCGTCCATGTCCAATGACCCCAGTCACATATGCAATGCGTCCCCATCCTTCTTCCCCGCCCCGAGCCATAACTTTGCTGCATCATCTTCTTCTCCGTCTGGGTGGGGATTCACACAAGGGCGAGCTGCTGGGGCCAGGGCGGAGGAAGGGCGGCCGGGGGGAAACTTGGTTCAGTCCACTGAGAAATGGTCAGATTTCTGATTTCCTTTCAGCCCATACTTTCCCCAAAGACACCCTCTGGATCTTGTCCTGTGCAGGTTTTGTACCAGAATCTCATTTATAAAAGCCCAGAGCCCATTAACCATTTAATTTTTCATCAGATTGATCCTATAAAAGGTCTCACATATTCCTCTGCTCAAAATTCTGAACGGAAATCTCCCAGGAGAACAAACTCTGCTCTATTATTCTTTTTTTTTTTCCTTCCCCCTTCAGAGCAATAGATTGCAAGTCAGAGGTCTGCAAATATTATTTTTTTCGGCGAGGTTCTCAAGGTATAATGATACCAATTTATATAGGATGATAGCTTTGAATTACCGACAGCGGGCTGCCGGCTAGCTTCTAAACGGAATGTTTTCTTTCCAGAGCCTCCTCGCATTGCTCCCTGAATAAAACAAACACAGAAAATAAGCCATTTCAAGAGCACTTTGTGGCTTAACTGGAGACAGCAGGGGCCGGCTTCCCGTTAAAGCGAGGGCTCCCTGACCCGAAAGAAGAAAATGTGGAAATGCAGGACCGTGGACTGAGCGTCCCACCCTCCTGGTTGCAGAGGAAGGTTGCAGAGGGTTCTAGAGAGTTCACCACCGGCTTTTGCTCGCAAGGGTGTTAAGCGCCAGCTCAGAGTCTTAGCAGGATGCCGAGCCCGGCACGAGAGACGGCGGTCTCTGAAGGTGCAGGTGGGATGCCTGGTGGCCTGTGAGCGAGATGTCGTCACACGAGACGCAACCACCCGAGTTCTTGCTGCCCATGGAGGCTCCGGATGGAAAGCAGGTCCCCAGGATTCTGTGCCCCTGGATGGGAGAGGCGCTGGCCAAGAGTGCTTGTAGCCAGAGTGCTTAAGCAATGCACGCTGGACACTCGGCCCGGGTCCAGCCCCAGAGCCAGCTCTCAACGCACCTTGACTTTCACCACGGAAGACTTGCTATTTCGCTTCACTTAGCTCTTATTCTCACTTCCTCTATAAAGGCAGTAGGTTCCGATAAAGTATCAAGGCCAAAGGCGACAAAGCCACCGTTTCCAATTTTGGAAGCGCTGGGTTCACTGACCCTCCTTAATGCCTGAGAGATCAAGGAAGAACCTGCACCTGTCCAGTGGGATTCCAGGGCACCCAGGAAACCCTCTCCAGTCTCCCTAAAACGGCGGGTCCTTCGCCTGCTCAAGAGGGGGACAGTGGGACTCCCCTGTTCTCACCGAAGCTGGAGTTCTAAGACAGATGAGAGGCAGGGTAATTGTCGCACTGGTGCTGGCGACAAGACTCCCTCTGGGGTGATAAACGCTCGGTGTCGTCCCGCGCATGAGGACCTAACAGCCATAATTGGATGCTGTCCTGGACCATGAATCGGGCAGCACAGAAATGCTACTGTCAGGGGCTCCGGAGAGGCAATCCTTTGTTAGCTCGTGTAGGATCAGAAGCACAACCAACACCCCATACATCAGGGTACCTCTGTCACCGCACAGAGATGGATCACCTCCAGAGAGAAGCGATGTCCATTTAATGCTGGGGAACTCAGTATAGTATTTCCTCCCGAAATAAATGGTCAAGGTTTTGCAAAACTGCAGCCCTGATCTTGTCCCTTAATATGAGGCTCCAGGGACCCTACAGATGGGATATTTGCAAGCATGTCATTTATCTACAGGATAAAATCAAGTTCAAAAGCTTCCAAAAGGCCAACAAATACATAAAAATGCTCCATTAACTTCCGCCACCAGCGAAATGCAGATAAAAACCACCACGAGAAGCCATCTCACCCGGTTACGATGGTTTTTACAAACGACAGTGAATCCCAGGGAGGACGTGGAACCCGAGGAAGTCTCATACACTGTTGCTGAGACTGTAAACTGACACAGCCATTACGGAGAAGAGAAAGGACATTCCTCCAAAAACTAAAAACGGATCGGCCATATGATCCAGCCCTCCCACTCCGGGGTATATAGACAAAGGAAATGAGGTCATCATACCAAAGAAATATTTGCATGTTCAAGTTCATTACAGAATTATTCATAATAGCAAAGATACGAAATCAGCTCAGGTGTCCATCAACAATAAACACATGAAGAAATTGTGGAGTATTATACAGCCATAAAAAGGATAAAATCCTGTCATTTGCATCAAAATGGGTGGAACTAGAAAGACCCTATGTTAAGTGAAATAGTCAGACTCTGAGAGAAATGATCTGCATGCTCTCTGCCATATGGGCAAACTAAAAAGAGTCCACCTCACAGCACAATAGTGATTTCTAGGAATTAGCAAGGGTGTTTTGTGGGAAATAGAAAAACAGAGGCTGTGTTTGATCAGTGTGTGCTGTGTGCATGTATGGAAATACCACACTGAACCCTGTTCATATGCACGATTAACATCCATTAATACATACAAGAAAATAACATACACACAGGAAGAAGTACAAACTGGATCCCTTTTCAGCGTTTCATACACTGGCTGAGCGATGGGAAGGATTTCCTGCCTCTGAACAACATGTCAGGAAGGTTGGTTGCAGCTTTTCATTTGTTATGTGACTTGGAGTTCGTTGATTTTGTCTTAGAAAAACAGACAAAAGGTAAAGATCGCATGGAAAACACAGAGCTTTGCCTGACCTCATTCAATTTAATGCATTTTTTGCACCAACTGCGGTCTGGACTCAATTAGGCAAATCTCAACCGGACCTCAATTCCAGGGCAGTGACATGAAACTCTTGCAAGATAGTTGCGGGCGCTAAGGCGGCAGAAGGAAGCATCTGATATTTCCACCTCTTGTGCGATGAGGGAAGGCCGGCTTCTGTCTCTGCTAATGACCCAGCGTGATAACAGAAGCAACTTCCATTTCTGCCCCAAGCGACTGACATCGCCTGCAAGCTCGTCTTCCACAAACCTGCCACGCGTCTCCCATCCTGTTTGACGATCTCTGAGAACAGGACACGCTCACCCAACAGTGAGAGATCACTGAACCCAGTGCCCCATCTTGCTTGCCTTCAGTCCTACGCACCCCATTTGCTGATCAAGGGACCGTCCCTCACTTCCACATCCCCTCGTTAACCTGAAAATTCCAAACAGGTCTCATAAGCCATTCCGAATCATAGTCCACACAGCCAGGGGAAAGTAAGCAAAGGTGACATTCAAGGACAGATTTGAAGAATGTCCTCTTTCATTCTGCTTGGCCGGTTCATGAGTCATGAAGAGCAGGTCCTGACAGCACAGATTCCACGGTGAGTTCCTGCAACGTATCACCATTCCTCCCATCTTAATGGCTTATTTGTGCCCCGGGGACCCTGCCAAAATGAAGGCTCCCCGTTCAGCGAATTTGGGGTGAGGTCTGAAAGCTTTCATTTCCAAAATGGCGCCCACATCCTGCTCATGCTACCCAAGGACCATCCTTTGAGAAGGAAGGAGACAGGTGACCAATTTTGAAACCAGGGTCGACACTTTGTGGGTTTCAAGAGTGCTGAGAGTCGGCTGGAGTTGCAGACCTTTGAGCACATAACTTCCACACACCGAGGACACGCCTAGTGCACGTGTCGTTAGGATGATCGGGGTAGTTAAGACATGGAGCAGGAAGATGGACAGGTTGCCATCCTATCCGGGACCCTCTCCATGCTGGGCTGGGATTTCTCAACTGGGCGAGTTCCTAGCTGAGCGCGCACTAGATCCTGGAAATCCATCCTTTTCTGGCGTCACACCAGGTGCTGACGATGATGTTGTGATTATCTCCCTGAGGCCCAGCTTGGCCCTTCTCCTGGTTGCAAGTTATGATTTAGGCACCATGAAATTGCTCCTCCCTTGTCCCCTGGGACACTGTAACAGCTCTTCTGCATCATCCTCTTGGCTTAACAAGAACTTGTGTTTGATTCTAGAGTGTTGCATTTTATTTTGGTGGGGGGGTACACCGAACAACTCTCAATAGCTCCATTCTTGCAGAGAACACCTGTGGTTTTCTGCACAGATGAGGAAGAAGAGTTGTAGTATCCACCCCTCTCCCCCCCGGAATGATACACACGTGTCTTGGAGAAAACCCAACATAGACATGGCTGTCTGTCAGGAGCTCACTTTGGACAGTGGCTTCCTGCCAGCAACATCACAAGAGTGCGTTTTCTCTGAGTTGTGGGCAATCGAATACTTTAAAGGGCAGGCAACAGAGGGAACATGGTCAGTCAACTCCTGCTGCAATTCCTGGACTCTCTCTTCTTGCAGAAAACAAGGGTTGGGTGTTCTGGCCACCAGTTGATCTTGCCATGGGAGGTGACAGGTTTTCTAAGGTTTCCAAGGTTGGCTGGGAAGAAGCTCCATTGGGTCATGTCTAGGACCAAGGTCACTGGACCTCTGGAAACAGATCAGCTTGTATCAGTCAGCTTTCAGGCACTGTAACAAGATACCTGAGATAATTTTTAAAGAGAAAAGGTTTTTTTTTTTTTTTTTCCTGGATCATAGTTTTATAAGTTTCAGTTCACAACTGATCAGCCCTGTTTTGTTTGTGAGCCTGTGGTGAGGCAGAACATCATGGTGTAAGCACATAGCGGAGAGAAACAGCACCTCTCTTGGGGGCAGAAAGCAAAGAAAAAATAAAAAGGGAAGGGGCCATGATTTCACACTCCCCTCCCAGTCTTGTTCCAATGAATGACCCCACACCAGGCTTTAGCTCCTGAGGACCCCCAGCACCCCCAGCCTGGGGACCAAGCCTTGAACACATAAGCTTTTGGGGAACATTCAAGATCCAAACTTGAGCAATCCCGAACTTCTCCAGCAATCCTCAACCAGAGATGCAACCTCCAATTTCCTCTCAGAGCCGGAACACGGGGTCGAGAGGGGAGCGAGAAGAGGAGAGACTTGCCAGAGCCCAGGGACACCTGCCAAGGATACCAACCCCTTCCGAATTCTCCTTATTGACGATGCCCTACCACCAGGTCCACACTCACTTCTGTACTAGGACCAGATTTTTGCACGGCAGCTCGCCGTATCGAAAGCTCAAGAGAGAAAATGGAAAAGGTGCTTCTCTTGGCTAACGCCTGGCACATCAATCACAGAGTTGACCTCTCCTGTCCGCTCAGATTACCACCCCACGCACTGACTGACACCTGGCCACACTCCTCTCTGCGGTTTGCTCCTGTGGGGCCTGGCTCCTGCGTGCCAGTCTGCGTTTCCCTCCAGACATCCCCCTCGCTCCAGGCTACCAAGGGAGGCCAGGGTGATAGCTCAGTTCTTTCTGCAAGATCTTCAAGACCAAGGCCATCCACAGTCCACTCTGTGGTACACAGGGACCTCTCAAATATCAGATGCAACAGTCATTACAGAAGGAACAGAAGACGGTGCAAATATCTGACTTTCCCATCAAAGACATTTTATCCATCCTTGACTGGTTATAATGCAGACTCATGCACTTTTTAAGCAACGGTACTTTACATATCTGTGAAATGTGATTTTGGTCTTCATCTCTAGCTTACAGGTATGATAGTTCAGATATGAGCTGTCTTCTAGAAGCTCATGTGTGAGACGATGCAAGAATGTTGAGAGGTGAATTGGTTGGGTTATGAGAACCTTGACCTAATAGTGGATTAATCCACTTGAATGGATTAACTGGGTGGTGACTGTAGGCAGGTGGGATGTGACTAGAGGTGCTGGGTCACTGGACACCTGCCTTTGGGGTTTATATCTGGTCCTTGGTGAGCAGAGCTGTCTCTGCTTCCTGGTGCCACATCCTGAGCTGCTCTCTTCCTCCAGGCCCTTCCGCCATTTTGTTCTGCCTCACCTTGGGCCAGAGCCATGGAGTTGGCCAACCATGGACTGAACCTTTAAAACCATGAATGAAAATAAACTTTTCCTCCTCTAAGTTGTTCTGTTGAGTCTTTTGGTCACAGTAACACAAAAGCTCACTAACATAGTAGGTGAGATAATAGAATATGATTATGAATAACCATAATAATGATAGCAGCCGGCATTATTGGGCACTCCTTGCTTCCCAGGTATTGGGCAGATGGTTCTAAATATCTGACTTTATTGACTCCAACCAGGTGATTCAAGTGTGTCTGGGAGACAAGGGCCACACTCAGGAGGACCATTACAATCGGTTTTTTTGATTGAGCCATAACTGGGTCATGATTAAAAGCAATGGATATTCAGATCTATTCCCAAACCCAAACTTTAAAACTATTTTTTAAATGTATTTTGATGGATGCATGCATTCTAATTCTACACGAAGATAGGATTCACTCTGCTATTTGTTCATGCATATTACATCATTTGCTCAATCCCTACTTTAAACCTCACTTTTCAAACGCATTCGTTGGCATTCGGTGGACTGGTGTTGAAAGCAGCTTTAACCCAAACTCCTGGCTCCTGATGGGTCTTTTCTTGAAAGAGTTAGCTAGCAAATTAAATGTGCTACCAGGGAGGGTTTGATGGTCCTGGAAAACGCATGATGCTGAGGCTCCCACGAACTCTCAAACCCTCCCTTTGGTCAAACTCCGACAGTCTTCCGCAATCCTTCCTTAAGCGTGCACTCCGATGGCCTTTCCTGGTTTGTACATTTATAATATGCAAGGCCAACTCAAAAGCCTGAGGCTTGATGGGATTCTAGAAGACAGAAGCAGAAAGAAAACCAGTGGTACCACTGTCCACCCAGGCTGGCTTTACAGACCACTTGCAGCAGCAAGAGTTGAGGATTCAGCCGCAGCCGTTGCCTTCATTAAGTTCAACAACCCCGGAAATCATTTCGTGCTGCTGAGAGACACGACCGTGTACTGGCTGCACACACGAGTTATTTAACGTCCTCCAAATTTCCCTTCTCACCTTACAAAGGTGAAAGGGATCGAGAGATCTTATCGCATCTCTGGGGCTCTACAGTAATCCATGCGAAATGTTTAGATACGTAGCTAGATTTTTCCAGCACATTTACATTTTAGTTACTATCTGCCAATAAATACTTCTTGCTCTTGTTGAGCTGGTGGCCGCTACCGCCACCGTGATCGTCAACGTAAATTCATCAAGGCAACTGGATTCCTTGACGATTTATTCTTGGAATGCTCCCAGTGGAAATGCTTTACCAAAGAATCTTCGGAGCTTCTTCATTTTAACGAGAGGTGGACGTTTTTGAGGTAGAATAAGGAGTCCCAGGCTTAAGAATAGGAAGCCAAGTCTTGGTAACATTGTTACAGAGTTGGTCAGAGGCTAATAATTTATGAGCGAAATTAATTGAGAGGCCCAGAATCAATAGGCTACACAATGAATTTCCGAGGAAGTTTTATGGCCCGAAGTTGATGTGGCTCACCCGTCCTGCCTGGGTTCTGCCGCTGTGACTTAGAAATGCCTTTCTCGTGCCCAGACTAGGTGCTGTCTAAATCTCTAGGCTGAGGTTGCAGAACCCTGTTTCTGTAGCAAAGTCCGCTCTTTTGCCACAAATGCAGATTTACTAGAGAGGCCAATAGAAAATGAAGAGAAGAGAAAGGCTCCACCTATATATAGGTGCATGTGTATACATATACATATATATCTTCTTATTCCTGTCTCCCTGTTCACATGGGGTTTTCTATGTCTGGATGTAGGTAAGCTTTCCATTTGGGTATAAGCGAAGCATTCATCCAAAGCGAGAACAGGGTAATAAAGGGGAAAAGGGAATTTTTGAAGCTATGGATTCGTCTGCAAGAGCAAAGCATTGAACATCAAACAGCTCATACAAAGCCCTCTGCGGCTGCGTCATAGGTGCAAACTGTCAAATGCATGGACACGTGGGTCAGACACAGGGTCGCGGAGGAACGGAACAGAAAATAACTTTGCTATTTCCAGCCACACAAGGTAAGTGACCAGGAGAAATGAAGCAGGTCTCATCTGGGTTCCCGGGGTCCTACCTTGTCCGGACCTGTAATCTCATCCAGTTCTTAAGGGCGGTGCCGGTAGGAATTCTGTCAATCTGCTCTTTAAAACACGCAGAGTTAAGAAGCCCGATGGACATGTCTGTAGGGCTCCTACTCAGTAAAATGAGCAATTTAACTAACATGCTCAAAGACACACAAGTCTCCAAGGTCCTGGGGAAACCACACAGCATCGAGCTTTGCATTGGCTTTGGACGGTTCCCAACCTGGAAGTCATTCTTCCTCTTCAAACCAGAGCAAGCCAGCCCGACGACCTTGCCCACCACCGCTTTAAGAGCAGAAAGAGAAACCGAGGACCAGCTGCAGGCTAGGGCATAGACAGCATCTGAGGAAGAGAGAGATCTGCCGGCCAGTCCCGGTTTCCGGTACCACCCAGACCTTACTCTGCAGAAATGAATAGACCTTCAGGGGCTGAAATCCTCCAAGTGGGATTATGGATGGAGCCAGAGCAAGCAGGGAGACTGAGAAATTTCATCAGACTAGAGACCCCTTACCACCAGGAAGCAGAGGCAGAGGCCCAGGTGGCCAGGGCATTACTGACTTTGGGGGAGACGGGCGGGAAGACATTTGTCGTGTATGCATTTTGGTGCACGAGAGTCCTGCAGATCCATATGCACATGCACGTATGTTCTGTAGCATGGATTTCATATGTATCCCCATGCAATGCAATATGCCTTCTCCCAGGGAAGCACTCGCCCTGTCAGTCCTTTCTATCTCAAAACAAACCCCAAGGTCACCTGGCTCCTGTCCTTCCTCTATGCTTAACTGCAGGGCAGCACAAAGCAAATGCAAATGTCACCTGTGTAAAAAAACCAAAGCACTTTTTTTTTTTTTGGTCTCCAAGTCAGAACTCAAAGCTTCAATGAGCTAAAGACGCTCATTTTCTTCAGGAGGAAGATGGCATCTTTGCTCGCTCACCATCAGACAGGTACACACCTTTACAAGATGCGCTCCTGAAGGAACTTGGCAAGAGATAGCGACGGTCGGCGCGGGCTTCCGACAGGCAATTGCACCTTCGAATGATCAAAGTTCCAAGACTTAAAATGCCATAAAGTTCTCATTTCCACCCCCACTTCTAGCTAGTGTCTTTCCTAAGAATTAAAAAAAAATATATATTATGACAAGAATATTGTTGCTCTGACGATTTTTCTGTAAATTCAAAAAAAATAAAAAGTTATATTTTGCCCCGCTGACCTCACTATTTCTTTTAAAATTCAAGTCATCGACATGCATCGGGAATCACCTTCCAATAAATTACAGATGGGGGGGGGGTGCACCTGCTGTTTGTGACCTTAAATGAATAGAATTTTGTGCTAAGTACAGCGAGCGCCCAGGTGATTCCAGACACAGCGGAGGTTTGCAAAGTTTTAATTTTTTGCATCAAGGCATCGTGGCTACTCAATGAACAAGATCCATTTTGTGTTGAGAAAGTGTCCTTTATGGTAGGATTCGATCCTTTACGACCTGCCCTGATGTTTTCCCTACTTCTTGGCAGGAAATACAAATGAGTTACAGAGTCCTGTTGTAAAGAAGCTTTTCTTCCCCCCTCATTATATCTCCAATTTAACCAAAGAGCATTAAAGTTCATTGCTGGCCCATAGTGGGCTCCTGCCGCCATCTTGAAAGATACAGTCCAAGAGGGTGAACCCAGAAATCACCCAAGGACATGGAAACCTGGCCCCCAGCACACCCTGTGAGCAATCCCAAATTGCCCCCTCCACAAAACTCGGGGAACTGACTCTTTCAGAACACCCTGAAAGGTCATTCACAATTTCAGATCCGACACCATGGATTGCGTTCTTCTCATGCTTAGCTGACCAACCAAAGGAAGGTCATGAGACTCAGACGCATGCAACGGGGCTCCAAGGTATCTCTGGCCATTCACCTCCCTTTCATTCCCAAGCATCTTAAAAATCTATGTACCGAGAGGAGGAAAAGTCGACGCTTCTGAGAGAGTCATTCAAAGCTGTGAGGAAATGAGAATTCTGTGAACATTTGAAGGGAACTCAATATATCACTGGCATTTTTCAGAATATGCCCCGCAAGAGAGGCGGTGTGACAAACTCATTTTGCAGATAAAGAAATGGAGACCCAGTGAGAAAAGGAACCTACCCACACAGTCAGACTGAGACCATTTGGCCCCACAGTCTCTGCCTATCCCCAACATCCCGGATGCTGCCAATATGCAGAAACCATAAGTAGCACGGGATCACTTTTAAGAGGAGCTAACACCATCGTTCCTGGTTCAAATTCTGTCTCTGCCACTCGCCTGGTATGGAAGCTTCCCGGGACAAGTTAATTCAGTTGCAAGTGTCTCAGTTTACACATCTGTAAAATGGGGTTAGGCAGTATCATACTACAAAGCCACGAGGATGAACATGAATTCAGAGACTCCGTGGCTGGCCAGTGAGGATGAGTATGTTCGTGAGCAGCAGGAGAAGGTTCTAGAAACATGGTGAACATATATAGCCCAGTTTCTGCCTCCTTCCTTAGTCTAACTCACTGCGCAAAGAGGAGACAGGAACTCTAGAGGAAAGAGAATGACCCACAAGCATCACAGAAATTTCAACAGTGCTCAGAGCTGCCCGCCTGCACACCTGGATACAGGTGAGATCATACAGGTGAGACTGCACAGAGGACCCCAGGATGCTAAGCAGCACCAGCCAGCTGCTCCCTCCTTAGGGCTCAGGGAAGATGTCTGGGAGCGGAACAGAGATCTAGAAGCTTCCTTTGGAAGTAACTGAGAAAAGGTCTTCTCCTGCTGGATCTTCAGGCTTTGTCCCTGTGCACAGGTGAGGCCGAGAGAATAGCAGGTTTGGAGGCTTCCCTGAGAGCATCTGTCTGGACACAGCCTCTCCAGCCCCTCTCCTGCTTGCTCAGATTCTCCAAGCACTGCTGATCATTATCGGTGTCCTGTAGGACCAAGGCAACCCCAACCACCTTTCAACCGAACCTTCTCCCAAGATCCTACCCAGAAATGATGGCTAGAGTGTTTGGTCCAAGAGTGGGGTTGTCAGAAGTCACCAGCAGCTCCTGGCAGGAGCCTCTCGAGAGTTTTAGGAGTCGAACGTTAATTTGTCTGTCTAGCTGGTCACCCCGTATGTCACCACCTGAAACTCTATAGATCATGAAGGCATGGCCAAGCTTGGTCAAGGAAATCTATCACAAAAATATGTCTATAAATACCATGGAAACACAAAAGAAGTAGGCAAAATATTTGTGACACACAAATGAAATAGTAATGTCCTTAATATGTAAATTGCCCATACAAATCAATAAGAAAAGCATGTATAATCCAATTAAAAATGAGCAAAGAATCTGAATAGAGGAGTCATAGGAGGAGGAACAAAGTCAGAGACTAAAATACATAGCAACTCAGCTCTATGTGCAAGAGAAAAGGAAAATTTAAATAATGAAATTGTGGTTGTTACCTGACAAAATATAAGATAGATTGATAATATTTAGGGTCGTAGGGCTAAGAACAAATTAGCATTATCATAGATCAACAATTGTCACGGTGGGAAAAAAGGGTCTACTATTTTAGGCAAGACTGAATAAAATTAGAATTTTCAATACCTTTTGATACAGGTAATTTAATTTGGCTGAATTTTTATTTCAAAAGAGTGCCCACAAGTTCACGACAACGTTTCTAGAAAAGAAAACTGCTGAGGTCCCTCACATAGGAATGGTTAAATAAGTTGTAGTCTAAGGAAGAGAAAAACTGAAAATGTTGAAATTGAAAAATGCTCAGAGATATTGTTGACTGCAAAAACAAAACTGCAAATTAAAATCCAGAGGGTGTGTCAAATGACATTAAAAATACATCAGATTTTTAGTTTTTTTGTACCAGAAATTGAACTCAGGGGCACTGAGCCACTGAGCCACATCCCCAGTTCTATTTTGTATTTTATTTAGAGACAGGGTCTCACTGAGTTGCTAAGTCCTCGCTGTGGCTGAGGCTGGTTTTGAACTCACCATCCTCCTGCCTCAGCCTCCTGAGCTGCTGGGATTGCAGGTGTGCACCATTGCATCCGGAGGATCTCACTATTTCTACACGGCATTTGTAAAATAGAATCAATGAAACCTTTGCAGGAAATCGTCAGTGAGATTGTCTGTCAGGGGAGAAATGACATAGGTATTCCCCTTCTGTATTCTTTGGTTTGGTCTAACGTAGATCAGTATTTGAAAAGAGAATTATACATTGTCAGGAAAAGAGTGAAAAAAAAATCATGCAAGTGACCAGGGCAACAATTAAATCCTGTTTATGAGAAGGAGCGGATTCAGAACAGCGCCTGTCCAAACTCTCTGGGAAGAAGCTGTCTGTCTGCAAGGTGGACATCACCATCATCAACATCATCATGACATTATCATCACCACCATCGTCCCCATCACCACCAGTACCACCACCACCAATACCATCCCCGTCACCACCACCATGACCATTATCACCACCACCATCACTATCACCACCACCACCACCATCATCAACATCATGACATCATTACTACCACCATCATCCCCAACACCACCGTCTTCACCATCGTCATGACCATCACTATCACCACCACCACCACCATCATCATCAACAGCATGCCCATCATGATCATCCCCATCATTATCATCACCACCATGACCACTATCACCACCAACACTGTCACTATCACCACCACCACCGTCACTATCACCACCACCACCAACATCACCATCATGACATCGTTACTACCACCATCATCCCCATCACCACCATCTTTACCATTGTTATGACCATCATCACCGCCACCACCACCATCATCAACAGCATGCCCATCATGATCATCCCCATCATCATCATCATCGCCATGACCACTATCACCACCACCATCAGCATCAACACGAGCATGACCGTTCCCACCACCACACCATCATCACCGTGATTATTATGGTGAACGCCATCATCAAACCAGCCCCATCGTCACCTCCACCACCATCACTATCATCACCACCGTCATCATCCTGGTCACCACCATCAACACCATCCCCATCATCACCACCATGACCACTATCACCACCACCATCACCACCAACATTAAGTTGGCAAAACAGTCACCACAGTGCCAGACACAGGAAGCTAACTTCCCTCCAACGACAGCGTGTTCCACGTGCGATCTATCCACACCGTCTGCCGTCAAATGGCCCCTGCGCATTTACACCACGCTCTGCTGGGCTCCCCATTCCGCTCCCTCATTCTGCCTTTCAGGAGCTGGTGACACACGGATTTATTCATCTATTTTTAGCAGAACTGTACAGAGCCCACATTTAAATAAAACGAAAACGAACAGCACAGTTAAGAATTCCCACTGCTCCTTGCCGACGGCCGTGGAGCAGGCGGGAGTGGCCGGTGCGCTTGGTTTTGCTCTGAGTTCAGGGCCGCAGGACGACGCGCGTCCCTCTCTGCTTCCTCTCACCTCCAAGAGCACCCGCCGTGCCTGTCACGGGCACGTGCCCCTGAGCTGAGGAGCGAGGCGGGACGGGTGCTTCAGCACCGGCTCGTAACCGCCCTCGTGCCGCCCAGCTCACAGATGGGCCGCGCCTCGTGGAGCTGGAGGCCAGCTTGCTTCACCGCGCAGTCCGCCTCCCTTGCTCCCCGACACCTGTTAAAAACCGGGACGCTGGCGGCTGACCAGCATTGGGAGCATCTCCAAGCCTGTTGTTTGCCTGTTGTCCTGGAAGCTCTGCTGATGAGCGTGCCGTGCTAATGTCTCTCTGCCTCCACAGCGTGCACACCATTATGCCTGCCCTCTGCCTGCCGGCCACAAACCTTCCCCCAGTGGGAACGGAGCCGCCCGGTCCTAACAATCAGGGTGGCCGAGCGAGCTACGCTGTGGGCTCGCTGTCAAACCAAGGCACGTGTGAGCACACCAGCTTCTCGAGTCCTCCATCTCCTCTCCAAAGACGCCCCTTCCCCACCATCCTACGGGCCACCAGGACTGGTTCTGCCTGCAGAGCTCTGGCAAGACCTTGCAAGGTCTCTGGGAATCTCAGCTCGGCTGCCGGCCAAGTAGAGCTCTTGGCCGCCATCTCTCCCTCGCGCCCTCTGCCATGTCAATCAGTCTCCTGCTAATGCCTCCACAGCTCGAAGCTCTGGCTCTCCGCCCCGTGCAAGGTCTTCTGGAATCTCTACTTGGCTGCCAGCCAAGACACAGGCCCCCATCTTTCCCTCCCACCCTCGGCCATGCCCGTCATTCTTCTGATGATCCCTCGCCATTTCAATCATCAATCCATTTAGTGGCTGTACGTGTGGTCCCTGCAGTGGACGGAGAAGTCATGCAGTTCCTCATGGCTACCCTGGGGAGGTCCCAGCCACAACGCCGAGTGAAATTTAATCCCAATTATCAAGGAGAAAGAGCACAAAAACTCCAGGCAACTATGGTGTATGATGGTGGGACTTTGGGGAGGCAATGAAGTTTTGAAGAAGCCATAGGGGTGTGGCCCTCGTCTGAGGGAACTGTGGCTTTATAAGGACAGGAGAAACCAGCACTAAAATGTTCCGACTCATCATGGGATGCCGTGCACCATCTCTGGACTCGGAAGTCTTCTTCCTGTCAACAAGAAGGCCTGCTTTTGAACTTCCTGTAGAACCTTCAGAAGAACAAACCTTTATTCTTTTTTTCTTTTTTTTTGTTACTGGTGATTGAACCCAGGGGTGCTCAACCCCTGAGCCCCATCCCCAGCCCTTTTAATTTTTTCTATCTAGAGGCAAGTTCTTGCTAAGTTGCTTAGGGCTTTGCTAAGTTGCTGAGGTTGGCCTCCAACTTGTGATCCTCCTGACTCAGCCTCCGGAGCTGCTGGGATTACAGACATGCGCCACCACGCCCAGCAAACCTTTATCCCTTATACGTCAGTCCACGGCATTCCGTTATAGCAACAGAAAAGAGATTCAGGCACATTACGGACACCGAAATCTGGAAGCCATCTGAGCTTAGACACAGCCTGATCTGGAGAACAAATTCCTCCACTTGTTGAACGGATGGCCGCTTCTCCAGTCTCACGCACGAGCCTGCTCAACGCGGTAGAGGCTGCACTCACTTTGATTCACCCCTCTCTGATGGGTCGCCAGTTGTCCCTCCCTCCTCGAATTACCCTTCACCCCGAATTCCACCCGCTTCCTCCTTCTCTGCAACTGCCACCTCTGCCTCCAGCTCTCTCTGCAGTTCTCTCTGGGGGTGGTTCTCCTTTGATCTTCCTTTGACACTTTTACCAGGACCTCTTTCCCTCCCTCGGTAGGTATCAGAAAGGAGCCCACGTGGTTCTTGTTTCAAAAAAGTTCCCCCAAATAGAAACGGGTACGGAACTCTCAAGACAGGAAGGTCCCACACTGGATGGCTAGGGAGACCCACGGCCCTAAGGTCTGCGGCGAACAGAAGGCTGGCCAAGACAACCGGGGCCTCCTCAAGGCCTTGGGGTCTGCGAGGAGAGCTAAGAAGGTTGACTTCTAAGCCTTTGTTCTAGACTTAGGTGGAAGCAAACTGTGCGTGCCATGGTGCTCGGTTGCATGCGGCACTTAGGGTATCTTATCTAATCCCACGGTAGGGTCATTACCTACACAGAAAGAAGAAAGACCCTCAGCTGCGTTCACGACGAGGTTCTCCGCAGGCCCGAGGTTCTTTGCAAACACCAGGTCACCTGTCTCTCAGGATTTCACTATTTTTTCACAGTAGAGATTGAACCCATGGGTGGTTCACCACTGAACCACCTCTCCAGCCCTTTTTAATTTTTTAATTCAGAAACAGGGTCTTTCTAAGTTGCTAAGGGCCTTGCTCAGTGGCGGAGGCTGGCCTTGAACTTGCCATCCTCCTGCCTCAGCCTCCTAGGCTGCTGGGATTAGACGTGTGCCCTTCCACCCAACAGGATTTCACTTTTTTTAAATTTTCTTAATATTTTTTTTAGTTGTAGAGGTACACAGTATCTTTAATTACTTATTTATTTCTACGTGGTGCTGAGGATGGAACCCAGGGTCTCACACATGCAAGGCAAGCGCTCTGCCACTGAGCCCCAGCCCCAGCTCCTAGGATTTCACTTTTAATAGTTACTTAGTGAGCACCTAGTATGCACCCGGTGTATACAGTTCTAAAAGGAGCCTTTTCCCTCGTCATCTAAACCAGAGCAGTTCTGTCCAAACCGATTGCTCGGTCAACGGCGGGGTTATTCTCTGCTGCCTGCGCTCCACGTTTCCACAAGAATTTGATTCCAATTCTCCTGGAAGGAGTCCATTTGAAAAGGGGCCACCCTGCAGCACCCTGTCCAACAGTCAGACTCCGCATGGAATCACACTGTACGTTTGGGGGACTCGGACCCTACCCCGCTTTCCATCGGCAGAGCTTTCTCGCATCCCCTGGGGCCCCGTCTCCGTCCTGCGCTCTTGTGAGCGAGACCATCCGATTTACTCTCCAGCCCTGCGGACGGGGTGGGTGCTCGGCCCCTTCGGCGACACCCAGCTGCAGGTCTACCTGTGCATCAGGCACAGTCCCCAGGCATCGGTGGCCGCTCATCTTGGTGAGCGCACCCCTTCCTTCTGTCCTCTGCTGATTCTCTGCGCCTGTGGAAGCTGGCGCTGTCCAGAGCCCTCCCAGAGCGGACAGGGTGGTGAAATCAAAGGTGGTGGGACAGCTCCCCGAACAGGTGCCAAGTCACAGATTCCAGCCACTGACCACCAAACCCAGGAAGCAGCCGCCCTGGCCTGCTGCTCTTTCCCTCCAGCTCACAAGAACGACTCGCCGTTCTCCTTTGAAAATGAAAATCTCAAAAGCCAAAAACACAGAAACAAAAAAATCGACCCCGACCCTTAGCTGCGGTTGGGATTTTTTATTTCCCCCCAGTAGGAATTTCTGGTTAGAGCCAGATTCGTCTTGGGCTCGGCTAACCCCACCTCACTCACGTTTGTCTTCCTAAGGAAACAGAACTCGCCGAGTCCAATCCCGCCCAGGGGTGAGTCCCAAGTCCTTCCTGCAGCTCTGTCAACGGGGCCAGGCTGGAAATGAAAGGCATGAGTTCCCCGCGTGCAATTTCTGCCCCGTGCACCCGAGCTGCGATCCGGCTGGTGGTGCAGACAAGACGGCAGCCCCGGGCTCCCCTCGACCCGCTCTCTCCAACCTCTGTCCTCCAGGAACGTGCGGACCTCGTGATCCACGTGGCCGGAACTACGGCCCCGCATCCCTGGTGCGCGTTGGAAGGCAGCGGGAACCTATCCCTCCAGGCGCTTTCTTAACTCGGCCTTGCAACCAACACACTTGTTCCCTCCCCACCCCAAGACTGGCTGCTTTGCCACAGACTGGGACTGGAAATTCCACTTGGCCCCGTCACCACGCTGGCCCCAGGGATTCCACGGGGCACGGCGGGGGGCGTCCGGCCGCAGCACTGTGGCCGGCTGCACCCGTCTCCCTGGGCCCGACCTCCCTCTGCCAACCCTGCTGAAGCACTGGGGGCCACGCTGGGGACACTCTCCTCTTTCCACCCTCAGTCTCCATTGCACCCTGTCCAGGAGGATTCTTCAGTCACCCGGCAGCTGCTCCATCCACTGAAGCCAAGAGTCTCCCTTCGCCTGGGCCTCCCCGCACCCAACGGCCAGCCACCCAGACGGCAGCCGTGGCTTGTGAATGAAGGATGTCTTCTCTGGACGTTCATGGCTGACCGTGCCTTGCCAAGCCCCAGGCTTCTTTAAGGTGTGCTGAGAAGAGGAGAGGGTGGTGCGGACTGCGGGCTCTGGACCCGGACGCCCGGGAACGCCCTGTGAATCCTATCACTTCAGGCGGGTGCACCTCACCTTCAGCAGGCCTCCCTGCCTCAGCCAAGGAACCGGAAGGGCAAGCATGGTCCCTGGGGCAGGGCCCTCAGCAGCCCAAAGGGAAGGGCGTGCGTGTGAAGCCCAGGGCCGGGCACAGAGCAAGCGCACCAAGCTCTGCACCCAGCGGGGAGGCACGTCTGCAATCTGCTCAGAGGGTCCTGCACCCAAGGATGCCAACCTCCCCTGCAGGGTCCTTTTAAGACCTCCTTACTCTACCACGGAGCCTGCCTCTGTCCAGGGAGGACAACAACAGGCACAGCGAAGCACAAAGCAATCAACCATGAAATCACAGGGGAAACTGGACCCGGGGGCCATCAAATAGAAGAATTCTCGGTTCTGCAAATGCCTTCCAGGTATGGAGACCTGGAGTGCAGAAGGTCGCTATTACAGGGCCTTGAATTTTTAAAAAATAAAACCCTGTGATGGTTACCTCCAGGTGCCCTTCAACAGATGAATGGATAAAGAAAATGTGGTATATATACACAATGGAATATTACTCAGCCATGAAGAAGAATGAAATGATGGCATTTGCTGGTGAATGGATGGAGTTGGAGAATATCATGCTCAGTAAAATAAGCCAATACCCAAAAACCAAAGGACAAATGTTTTTTTTCTGATATGTGGATTCTAATTCACAATAAGCACAGGATGTGTTGGGTTAGGGAGGAATAGAGGTACTTTAGATTAGGTAGAGGGAGTGAAGGGAGGGAAGGGTGTGGGGCAGGAAGGACAGTAGAGTGAACAGACATGCTGACTCATGTGCATGTGTGACTGCATGACCATGTGATCCTGCAACACGTGCAATCAGAAAAATGAGAGACGACCCTCCATTTACGTCTGAGCTATCAAAATGCATTCTATTGTCATGTATAACTAATGAGGAACAAATTTTTAAGAAGATGATTGTATAAACCTTCCCTTCTAACATTATATTTAAATCAATCGTGTAAGATGATTTTTAGAAATACAAAAAAAAAATCAAAAGCCCCGTGAGCAGCTGAAACTGAACGATTCAGGATGAGGATCTGGCTCAGTTGGTAGAGTACGTGCCTTGTAAGCACAAGGCCCTGGGTTCGATCCCTAGCACCGCACACACACACACAAAATGGTGAATCATGAAGAAAGGCCCCTCGTAGGAAACTAAAAGCGTTCCTCACAACACTCAGGTGAATGGGGCACACGAGAGGACAAGGACCGCCTAAGAAATTCACAGCCTTTCTAGAGGGAAGGGTTTTATCTTTTGTGAGAAGAAGGCAGAACCCGGCCCTCTCTCACATCCGGGCCCACTGCAGATCTCAACAGGAAACACACTCTCCAAATATTCTGGAGGAAAAACGAAAACCTACAAGCAAGATTTTTAATGACAGCAACCCCTGTGTCATTATAATTAAATAAAAGTTAATAACTGTGGTGCCAGTAGCCGGTGCCGGCTTGCCAGCCCAAGTCCCGGCAGGTAACAGGACATTTAAACCTGACACTCAGGGAAGAGAGAAAGTGTTCCACTGACTGACACTGAAACCTTGCTCTGGCTCGCAGGACCTCGGTGTGCGGAATGGACATCGGTTCACAGGCAACGTTGAGGCAGGAGAAAGAGAAAGAGAAGCTGCCGGCTTATCTGGATGGAGGTCAGAGCCCTGAGCACCAGACCTCGGTTCTTTTAGCAGAGCTCGACCAGGCGGATCCCCTGGTCTCTGTTTTACCAACTTAGCACAAATGTATCATTTGCACAAATGTATCATTTGTGCTCAGTCCTGTTCTTTTGCAGAGTCAGAGAGAGCTAGAGAAGAAAGGCAGAGCCTGCCTCTCTGAAACCTTCGGCACCGACAGACCGAAGAACCGGGGATGGTAGAGATCCTGGCCGCCGCCAAGTTCACCACCAGAACGCGGGCGTGCCTTCCTCGTTACTGGAGAGGGTAGGTACTCCCTCCAGGATTTAAAGCTCAAAAATGCAACAGCGGTCCTTCTGGGCTCTATAGCAGGTGACTGTCTGCACCCTGGACTTGCTGGCCAAACCCACTGCTGAGCAATGTCCTCGCGCCCAGAACCTCGAGGTCAAAGAAGCAGAAGCGATTCATCGAGTGCACGTCAGGAGAAAGCAAAGGAAAGAAAAGGAACAGGTGAGCATCCCGGGCAACCTGGGGGACACTCAGGCAACCTGGGTGTCATGTCTGCTGTGTTTGGATCCAGATGGATCAGGCGATGTGAAACCCAGAGATGAGATCTGTCACTAGAGAAGGCTGGGTGGGACTCAAGATGGAGTCCAGCGCCCAGGGACCTTCTATTCCTTTGCAAAATCCACACACCACGGCCTTCCGTCTACTGCAGGGAACAAAGTTGAGGCTGCTCAGCTGTGTGAGATAATCTAAATACAATGAGGATGATCTTTTCTGGGTTTGAAGGACATACATTTTTTGTTTAGAGACCCTTAACCACGGTGCCACATCCCCAGTCCCGTTTTATTTCATTCTTTTTAAATTTCAAGACAGGGTCTCCCTAAATTGCTTAGGGCCTTGGTAAATCTGAACACAGAGTCCTCCTGCCTCGGCCTCCTGAGATGCTGGGTTTGCAGATGTACACCACTGCGTCCAGTTTAGGACACGCGTTTTTAATCTAATTCTGAATGAGAAAGTCTTCCCAGCTTCTTAACGAAAAACAAAAAAAAAAGCCATGCTTCTCAGAAATTGGCTTATTTGATTAAGAAAGACAGAAAACAAGGGGATCTTTGCATATCTTCAAGCGCAGCAAGAAGAAACCGAGTCCTATGATACAGAAACCAAAGGCAGGCACATCCACAGAGGACCCTGTGGCTTCGCCAGCGGGGCTGGCTGGGGCTGGAGCCAGCGGCTGCTCCTCCGGATCCGAAGCCTGCCCCTTTTCTGCCTTTGCTCGCGAGGAGACGTTGCTCATACTTAATGGGTCGGCGAATGAGTAATGATGACAGCTGAGGCTTCGGGCTCCTCTCATCCACTCATCTCCTCCATCACCCACAGCCCCAGACTGTCCCCGGGTGACGGAGCCAGCAGCCCGCTCCAGGCAGAGCGCACAGAGCCCCAGACGCCTTTCAACGTCTCTACGGTTACCTCCTCGTAAAGAATAACAACAGGCTCCCCTCCCTAGCAGGCGCATCGCAGGGGGAACTGGTCCCCGGGGAGGGGAAGGAGCCAGAGGCCCCCTAAGCAGAGCCGAAGGCTCACGTACCAACGCTCCAGTCCATCTCCTCGACGCCGTCCCCGTAAGGGCCGTGCTGACTCTTCTTGGCGAACTCTCTGGAGGAGAAGTGGGCCGTGTGCACGTGAAGGAAGGAGAGGAAGAGCAGGAAGGGCCTCTCAGCGTTCCTGCCGGGAAAAAGAAGAGTCAAGCACAGTAGAAGGGCGTGCCCAGCGTTCCGCTGAGAACCAGCGCAGCGCTCTGTGCGGCCCCTGGAAGATGCACACAGCTCCACACTTTCATCCCCACGTGGGGCCTCTCGTTCCAGGGCAGGACCCTCTGTGTCCTGTCCCTGTGACGCGGCTCAGCGTGACCCTCAAGGGCTCAGCGGGAGAAGGGGTGCCCGGCTGAGGCCACCTCTGTTCTGGTTTGTACCTGCAATGTCCCCTCGAATCTCATGAGGTAGGCACTGAGTTACGTCCAGACATAAAATGGTCGGGTCATGAGGGTTAATCCAGTGGCTGGGTTAACGATTTCTAATTTATCTTGATTTGTCCTAATGAGCTGCACCTGACAGCAGAAGGCATGGCTGCATTTTGACAGATCAGACATAAATGGAGGGTCGTCTCTCATTTTTCTGACTGTCCATGTGGCAGGATCACATGGCCATGCAGTCACACATGCACATGAGTCAGCATGTCTGTTCACTCTACTGTCCTTCCTGCCCCACACCCTTCCCTCCTTCACTCCCTCTACCTAATCTAAAGTACCTCTATTCTTCCCTAGATGCCTCCTTATTGTGAATTAGCATCCGCAGATCAGAGAGAACATTCAGCCTTGGGAATGCAAGATGGCGCAGCCACTCTGGAAAGCAGTGTGGAGATTCCTCAGAAAACCTGGAATGGACCCACCATCTGACCCAGCTGTCCCACTCCTCGGTTTATACCCAAAGGACTTAAAATCAGCACACTACAGTGACGCAGTCACATCCATGTTTATAGCAGCTCAATTCACAACACCTAAACTACGGAACCAACCTAGGTGCCCTTCAACAGATGAATGGATAAAGAAAATGTGGTGTATACATATGATGGAATATTACTCAGCTTTAAAGAAGAATGAAATGATGGCATTTTCTGGTAAGTGCTGGGCAGGTGGGGCATGAGGGGAGTAAGGAGGTTACAGGGAGGGACATGGAGACTATGTATGTCCCTGGTTCCTTCTTGTCTCTCTCTGTCTCTCTGTCTCTGTTTCTCTCTCTCTCTCTCTGTGACTCTCTCTCTGTCTCTCTGCATCCTCGTGCCATGTCCTGAGCTGCTCTCCTCCTCCAGGCCCTTCCGCCATTTTGTTCTGCCTCACCTTGGGCCAGAGCCATGGAGTCGGCCCACCGCAGACCTAATTTTCTGAAACTGTGAGTCCAAATATATCCTTCCTCCTGCAAGCTGTTCTTGGCAGGTATTCTGGTGGCATGATAGAAAGCTAAGGCAGAGTTCCTCCAGAGACGGTGTGATTCAGGAACCAATGCACTGGACAATGGCCTGTGTTTTGGTTGATTTCTTGCATTCTTCCCTCTCTAGACAGCAATCAATGTGCATTCAAGCCTCAGGAAAATAGCATTTGCTCTGAAATACTCATCTTGAATTCACATCTTGAAAGCAGTATTCTCCAAAGTGAATGTATGTATTATATGTATATGTGTATGTATATAGATATGTGTATATATATATATATATATTCAGTATATTTCCAAATATTTATATACCTGTCTACCTACCGGTCAGTCTATGCATGCACCCATCCATTTATATTTACACACACACACACACACACACACCCAGACACACACAGACACACACACATTACCACCCAGTAAAGACGTGCCCTCTGTTGTGCACTGCTCCTGGCCACCCTTCCCGGTACCCACCCAGCTCCGGCTCCATGGAGCGCCATATTGCCCTTCTGTTGCTGTGGACCATATTTTCCAGAATGACCCCTCAACCATCAAGACAGAGATTTTGGAAATCAAATGGAGCATTCCTTGAACGGATCCTGACCTCTGGTTTCATCTGGAGAGAGGAATGATAATGCAGAAGTACCTGCGAGTTTTCGGCGCAGCTGAACCGACTTGGTTTGAACGGATTAGAACCGTTCAAGGTTAGGGTTTCAATATCACTGACTGACAGGTGGCCCTTGAATGAGCCACATGGCTTCTTGCCCTCGAGTTGACCTCCGAGAAAAGCGCTTGCCCAGGCGACTGGATTCACATCACGGGATCCATCTCCACCTCTCTCTGCGAAATGATCGGCGGGTCCTTTCTGGCTCGCAGGGAAGGAGGGTCCTTGGTGAAGGTCTGACGCAGGATGTGTGTCCAGCACCCAAGGTGGGCGGCTGCAGGTCTCGTAGGCGCACAGAAGACACTGCCATGCTTCCGAGGACCCACCTTGATGGCAGCCGCTGCCTTGTGGCCGGATCGCAGCTGATTCCAGCTCTTCCTGTAACTCCCTCTGTGAACTTGACCGCACTCCAGACACAGCTAGCCTTCTTGCAGTTGCTCATCCAATCATGGAGCGCTGGGACGATCCTCAGGCCAGACACACCCCAAACGCTAGCCCAAGCTGGGGGCGACCCCCCAACAGCCCGCCCAAGACTCGCGGCCCTGCACACGCCCATCTTTCTGCCAACAAATGAAGTCCTCTGTCTCTGGCAAGCGCTCGTTGCTCCGAAGACGTCTCCAGGGCCGCTTTCTCAGAGAGCTGTTCTCCTCTGCCCCGGTGGCCCTGCATGGGCTGAGCACCAGGGGCGGGGTCACCCTGGAACACCCAGGACCCGCACCACATAGGCGCCATTGGTATGCCCATCTCCACTGGACTACGAGCTGGATGTGCTTGTGCTGGGTTGGCCCTGGTGTCCACGTCCTGATTGGCAGGCACCCTGGGCCCGGTCCGCCTCTGTTACTGGATCAAATACTGTATTGTCTCTCTCGGCTTCAGAGGCCCCACCGCAGCCTGTCGACACAACACAGTTCACACAACACCAGCCCAACTTCTGTCCTCAGCTGTCCTTGTGAAAGGATCATTCCCTATGTTCGACGACTTTACCAGTCACTACAAGTTTGGGTTTTTTTGTTCGTTTGTTTGTTTGTTTCATTTTTACTTTTGTACCAGGGATTGAACCCAGGGGTGCTTAAGCACTGAGCCACATCCCCAGCCCTTTTTATTTTTTGTTTTGAAACAGGGACTCGCTAAGTTGCTTAAGGCCTCGCTAAGTGGCTGAGGCTGGCCTCCAACTAGTGATCCTCGTGCCTCAGCCTCCCAAGCCGCTGGGATGACAGGTGTGTGCTACCACGCCTGGGTTTAATCCCTGAAACTTGTAAAGAAATAACCTCCCCAAATTAATTTTGCTTTAATACACATCTGATTACATCCCCTCCTCAGGATAACCAAAAACATTCCAAATTTAGAACTCGGTTTTACAACGAATAACTTTATCCTGAAAAGTGTACATTTTTGTAAATGCATCTGTCATTTGTGGATATTAATAAAGCTTGGGCCCACCCTCTGAGATTGACACCTCAGACCAGTCGTCAACATGACTGGCAGGATCCCCAGATGGGGTGAGAAGGAAAAGATCCAGATGGAACAAGAAGCAGATCAGGGAGCCCAAGATAACCTCTGAGTCATCCAGTCAGGGTTCCATCAAGACCACCCAATCCGACTCTTGGGGACGTGCAGGAGGACTCTCTAAAGGCAGGAGGAGATTCATGTTATTTTAAACACGTGCATGTTCTATGGAATTCCTTTCTCATCAGGTCTGCAGCCAGGACTGTCTGTATCTCTATCCTGGGTGTTAACGTAGAGCGACTAAGATTTCATCTACAAAAACACACCTGGGAAGCACAGAAAAGCAAACCTCACTCGCAGAAACACCTTACCGAGAAGACCTGCCATCCAGGAACAGAGGTAAAATCAGCCGTGCACGAGAGGAAGGCCAGACGGACAGACTCACCGCGCCCCAGTCCGACTGACAGCTCAGTCTCGGGCCAAGGGATTCTGGCTGAGTGACCACCTTTCAGAGAGCCGGGCGGCTGCTGACCTCCCAGCCAGGCTGGGAGGGGACATCTGAGTCTCCCTTCGTCCTTGAAAACGGAAGCCACCCCAGTGAGCGGATGGGAGGGTGATTTCCAGTCGGGGCTTAACTGAGTTTTTATTAACCAAGGCACTTCGGTGAACAACCGTTTTGGGAACACACTGCGCGTCTTGCGCACCGTGCAGAAAAGAGAGAATTTTGAGTGGCTGCGTGACACCCCTCCGTTTGTTAAGAACACAGAAAGGCTCACGTCCTCTGGAGGCAGAACGGAAAGGTCTGGGCAGGATGGCCACCGAGCCAGGGGGCTCTCTCTGCTTGGTTTTGTCTTCTGTCTTGCGCGAACGATGCTCCTCACAGAGCCGAATGCATCCCTCATTGGCACGCTAGGCCTCGTTATTCCACTGCTGTTCCCAGGGTGTCAGGGGGAGCAGAGGCCGAGGGGACGCCTGGGGGCTCCTGCTGCACACCTCCCCTGCTGGTGGTCACGGAGGGTCTGAACCGGAACAGGAAGAGCATGAACAGCCACCCGGCTGGGGCTCAGGTGACCAGTGGCACACCACGGTCGGCAAGGAAGTCCAGGCACCTCCATGATTCAATATGGCGCCAGAGACCATCCTTCCATGAGTGCCTGCCCTCTGCATCCACGGGTTCTGCACCCACGGATTCAGCCCCCCTCGGGCCAATGGCGGGGAAAGAAGAATCGTCCCTGTCCTGAACCTTCTTCCCTGCCATTATTTCTTCAGCGATACCGTGGGACAGCCATGCACATAACATTGGTGTGGTCCCATGTCTGAGCCATCGGAGACGGCTTAAAACACAACGGAAGACGAGCATGGGTCGCATGCAAATACTCTGCCATTTTACATAAGGCACTTGAGCATCTGTGGGTTTGGGATCTGGAGTGGATCCTGCAATGGAGTCCCCTGGGTCCTAAGGGAGGACTGTCTTCAGTCATGACAGGCTCAGCCTGGAAGGAGGGGCTTACGCACAGGACACCCTCCACGCTTAAAGACCTCTCCTGTTCGCCCAGGAACGTGACAAACACATCCAGTGGCCACCTATTGACATGACCTCTGAGATTCTTCCACCGTCCTTCTTAAATTGTTGGACCTTTTCGTCCCTCATCTCTCTTTCTCCGCCTGGAGCCTTTCAGCTTCAGTCTGATTGGCTTTCCTGCCTCTGAATGACAATCATCAGCAGCCCAATCCCCGTGTGGCTTCCACCCTCACCTCCTCTAGGGAAACTCCTGTGGGAAAGCGGGCTACGAAAGTCAGGGTTCTGCCTGAGCCAAGCTGCAGTCAGAGGCAATGGAAGGTCAACTCCCTCTCTCGAGGACGGTCAGGGAGCAGATGACATTGAAATGAGAATCAGGTCTCAGATGCTTGGGAGGCTGAGGCAGGAGGATTGCAAGTTGGAGGCCAGCCTTAACAACTTATGGAGGCCCTAACCAACTTAGCAAGACCCTGTCTCTAAGTAAAATATAAATAAAGGGCTGAGGATGTGGCTCAGTGGTTAAGTGCCCCAGGGTTCAATCCCTGGAACCAGAAAAACGGGGAGGGGGAGAAAAAGGGGGTTCTGGGGAAAGGCAGAGGGTAAGCAGATCTATCAAAACCAGATCCCTACATCATTTCCAAAGTAGGAATTTGCTAAAGGACTCATTTAGGAAGCACTAGGGCCTTGCCAGAGCTCAACCGAGAAGCATCGGCATCTATTTCAGTTTTAATAACGGCATCTCAAAATGCACACATATATATCTAATAAGTCGATAGGACTTACTTGAAGCAGGAGAAGAGAACACGCAGGGAAAACTTCCCAAGAACTTGCAAATCTGAGAGTTGGATCCTCGTAAGCCACACAGATGACACCAGGGTTGGGTATAAAGTCATCACTGTTCTTGGGGGTTCATCCTTCCCAGTGAGCATGTGCATGTTTTTAAGAACGAGACAAAGTGATTTCCTGAAACGTCCATGATTTTCCTAGCAAGGAAGCCCCTCCCACCCTCAGGTGAATTTAGAGCGCAAAGCGACCAACCTCTCTGGTCCTTTAGGCGAGAGGACTTCAAACCTGATTCTGGTTCTGGCCACGAGCAGGACACCTTTTTAAAATTCGATCTTGACTTGAACTAAAGAAGAAACTGCATTGTGAATAACATCATCTTGCTAAGCCAGGCACGGTGGCGCACGCCTGTGATCCCAGCTACTGGGGAGGCTGAGGCAGGAGGATCACAAGTTGGAGGCCAGCCTCGGCAAATTAGCAAGACCTTGGCTCAAATTAAAAAATTAAGGGGGGGTAGGGGGTGTGGGTCATGGTAGAGTCCTACTAATTCAATCCCCAGGACAGCGAAGAGAAAAAAATAATCCTACTGAATTCACCTCTTATCAGTCATCCATTTCTTTTCCCTTCATAATATCCAGAGACTGCTCCAGCACTACGGAAATGAGGATCCTACACACACTGGTGTGGACACAATTAAATGTCCTTTATCTGATGTGTGGCAACTAAAGCTATCTTGGATTCCAGAATTTTTTTTTTTTTTTTTTTTTTTTGCAGATTTTGAACTCTTTGCTGATATACAAAGAGACTTAAGTCTAAACACAAAATTCATTTCTGTCTCATACACACAGGATACAAACAGCCTAAAGGCAACTTTTTTGATAATTTGATAATCCTGTGCACAAATCCAGGTTTCACGATGTGGAATTTTCCATCCGGGGCATCCGGTCAGGAGTGGACAGTTTTCAGATACTAGAGCGTTTCAGAATTTGGATTTTGGAATCGGGAATGAGCAACAGGTGTAAGTATTGAAAACTCTCTGGACAAGACCCTTTCCAGGTGGGATTTAGTTAACGGCTTCGGGTGGACCTTGAAGGTCACCAGCTTGACCAATCACGTAGCTACATGGCCACACTTTTGGCCTCCCGTTACTGAGCGCCCTCTAAGTCGGAGGTCCTCCTGGCTAAGGCCGCCTACGCTGCTTTTCAGGAACCTGGTGGCTCTTTGTCCATCTTGAACCAGCTGCAACCAGCTCTTCACTTGGACCTGCCTGAGGGTCCTGTAGCTGCTTTTCAGGACATCTTAAGACATCTGGGATCCTAAATCTCAGTGGTCAAAGTATCCAGATCAGAGATATTTAATTGTGCCACTATCAATGTGTGGACTTGACATTTCCATGGTGGTGGAGGAGTCTCTGGATATTCTGAAGGCGGAAGAAAAGTTTGCAGGGTGATGGTTAATTGAACAAGAGAGTTTTGCCTTTCTTTTTTTCTTTTGGTACTGGGGATTGAACTCAGTCAGGGGTGCTTAACCAAGGAGCCACATCCCCAGCCCTTTTTATTTTTTATTTAGAGGCAGGGTCTCGCTAGGTTGCTGAGGCTGGCTTCCAACTCACGATCCTCTTGCCTCAGCCTCCCGAGTCGCTGGGATTACAGGTGTGCGCCACCAGGTTTTTCTTTGTGCAGTACTGGGGGTTGAACCCAGGGTTGCTGATCTACGGTGTTTTGAGCATGCTTTCTGTGAAGAGCCAAGAAGTTTGAGCATGCTCCACTGGATACTCCCTTCCCTTATCTCCCCCACTTTTCCCCTCACTTGTTTCTTCACCCCATAAATATTCCTAACACCTATCCCTCGGGGAGGCCGAGTTGAGACTTGATCTCCCATCTCCTCACTTGGCTGCCTTAAGAATAGGTCTTTGGCCGGGTACTGGGGTGCAGACCCATAATCCCAGTGGCTTGGGAGGCTGAGACAGGATGATGGGGAGTTCAAAAAGTCAGCCTCACCAAAAGGGAGGCCCTAAGCAACTCAGTGAGACCCTCTCTCTAAATAAAATAGAAAATAGGACTGGGAAGGTGGCTCAATGGTCAATTTCCAGTATTTTCTCCCCTCGAAAAAAAAGAATAGGTCTTTTCTCTTTTGCAAAATCCATCAGCACAGTGATTGGTGTCCTGAGAAATGAGCAAAAGAGGCCTGGCTCCGTGACACCATTAGAAGGTACATTTTCTTTTCATGGTTATTCAAAAGCATTGGATGCAGACCCTTCTGCTTGGGGAAGGGGCCCCGGGACACCCAGGCAACGCCCCATGAACTCTGCCAACGCTGGAGTACATGGAAGGACAGAGGCGATGGGCATGGAGGACACACACAGGACAATCTGCACGTCCACCTCTGCCCACCTGCGCCTAGGTTGCGCACTGCACAGAAGACCAAGGCTCTGAGGACAGGACTTGGGAGGGCCTCGATCTCTAGGAAATCTGCAGCTCCCCCTCTCTGCAGGAGGGATGTGGACTTCTTAGTAAGCAGGGGGCGTGAAGGAGGAACGACTCCTGAATTTCCATACACAGGATACGCAGCAGCTCAACGGTCCAGCTCTCTGGAACAGAAGCATGCCCCACACCAGTTTATCCCAGGAGGGTGGGGCTCCTATATGCTAACCCATCACCCTCCTGCACCCGGGAAGGGGTGCCTTTAACCCCAGGCCACGCTCTGGCTTGGATGAAAGGGACCCCATTTGCGAGAATCTCAGACCCTGAAGCACCTGGTCCTTAGGCCCCATTCAACATACGTCCACCTCTGCCACAGACCCCTGCCTGTCAATCATAGCAGCAACACGGCGGGAACAAACCCATGCATATAAATTGTACCAGCAACACTGCGGAGAGGAGTGGAAATTTTATATATAAGAGCGTCTTACAACGTCTCTGATGTATGAATGGGGGGGCGGAGCCAAGCACACATGCAAAATAAAAAAATAGATTTTAGACTTCTGAACACCTCTCAGGAAGGTACCTGCTTCAAGTGGGCGACTGGGAACTCAAAGGCACCTGGGTGGATCCCACGCACCTTGCTTTGGAGGAACTCTGCCTCCTGACTTCTAAGGAGGTTCCTTCCACCTGCCTCGGAGGTTTGGGAAAGTTTGAGTCCCGGGGTAACACGCATGAGCGTATCCTCACGTCTTTGGGGGAAAAGAAAAACTTCTCTGTAAACACTGCAATGTTGCTTCTGCTCTGATGCTTTGGCAGCGTCTGGAGGGAATTCTGTCAGGACCGTTGGATGTCATCTCTGGTGACTCGGATAACTGACAAAACACCAGAGGGCAATTTCATCTCCGGATAATTTCTACCTAGTTGCTTTGAATCTTTGCCTGTTCAGACAAAGTATGTCTTTTGTCAACAACCTCATGACTTAAAAATGCTAGATTTTCCCCTGACATCGACCACGTGGATAACAGCCATTTACCCTAGAACCATTTATTTAGAAGAAGAAGGAAAAAACCCTTTCATTACGACAGAGTAAAGCTAACCTCCAATTATGGTGTTGCTAAAACTTCTCAAATCTCTAGGTCTGGGAGAAAAATTGCAGAAATCTCAATATAATCCCAATACGTGGGTCAGGCTTTGGTATCCTTGTGATAATTAAAAAAAAAAAACAAACAAACCATTTTCTTGGTTCCCTTCTAAAGTCTTTCACCGAGACACCCACGAAAATGTCTTGCAATCCGTCCATATTCCTATGATCAAGGCATGAAGTCACCTCTGGCAAAATACAACAAGGGATCAAAAAGGATTGAGCACAGGGGCCCAGGGCCATTCAGGGACTGTAATTCCATGATCCATTGATATTCCTCCCCACCCTGAATATTTCTGAGACATTGCTGGAAAATGCAGAGGACTATAAAGATGCCCAGCCAATCAAAGCCTTCCAGGAGTGATGTCACCAGCGACCTCCGGCTAGGGCCCGCCTCTTAAAGGGCCCACCACCTTGACTCTGCCAGACTGAGGACCCAGCCTCCACCGGGTGGCTCTCCAGAGCCCAGAAACCCTATTCAAGCCCTGGCAGACCACCGGGCCTTGAGCGTGTCTCTCTCAGAGCTGCACAGAAGACTCTGCAACACCGGAGAAGCATCCCAAAGACACCTCGTGGTTTACCTGGTGCGAAACCCGAGTCAGGGTCTTGTGAGGGTCAACGGGCTTCCATTGCTGTGTCTCGCAACCGCTGTGCACTTCTGAGCTGCTGTACAGCATCAACCGTGCACACCGGACTCGAAAGGAGAACCCAAGGACCAGGGACAACACCCTCTCCGTGGAAGAAGTCGCCCGGAACAGTTCTCTCCACCCCCGAAAACCAGCAGCTTCCCAAACCTCCCATACGCACTTTCTTCTTTGGGTTCTGATTTTTTTGGTCTCTTAAAAAACAATGAATCTATATCATGCACAACCAGAGAACGGAAATGACGTACCCCATTTGTGTACAATGAATCAAAATGCGGTCTGTTAAAAAATAACAACAAAAAAAGAAACAAACAAACAGAAATTCCCTCACACGCATTCCTTCCAGCAGAATGACCTCCCTGTCATGGCTGCCTTCTGTGACTGGGTTTGTCTAGCTGCTTGCTTGGAGGACCCAGTGATCCTCTATGGTCTCCATGTTCCCATGAATCCCACCCAGGCCCGGGTGCAGTGCATCATGTATCATCGTAGGGACACATTTTATCTATTGGTAAGGGCCCATCTCATCTCTCTGCTCCTCCACCTAGATGGCTACTCCCTTTATTTTTCTCGATCAAGTATAACTTATGTCTGAAGAAGTGCATCCGGCTCGCAGAATCCGATTTGAAGGATTCGATAAGGGATGCATCTCTGATATGATAGCCTTGGTCACTTTACAGAATATTTTTATCATGTCCAAAGACTGCTCCAGCCTAAGTCTGCAGTCTGTCCCTCTTTCTGCTCCTTCTCTGTGCTGTACCCTGAAACTGCTTCCTATCCCTAGCAATCGATTTGGGCTTCCTAAGCGTCGTATAAAGGAAATCATACTAGCTCCTCCTTTGGTTGACGGCTGCGGACTGAACGGGAGCCACAGACCCCTCCACCCCAGACTCCATTGCTCACCTCGCTCACAGTTTACGCAGAGAGATTCTTGGCCTAAAATATTCTGGACCTTCCTACACACTTTCTACCCCAAGGAGAACTTCTCGACAGGATCGAGTCCCATCGGCCGTCTGCATTCAAGGAGGGAGGACCTTGGTGATTCCTGGGGCCTCTCTGGTCACCTGCTCTTGGGAGGCCCCTCCAGGAACACAGCCCCCTGGGTCCTGCGTGCCCCCGGCAGAGGCCCGGCTAGAGAAGCCCACTCAGCCTGGCAGGGAGATGCGTGCAGAAAAGCCACCCTCTCCTCACCCCGGAAAAGCCGGGGCCGCGTCTGCCCGCCGCCCCCAGGGCCACAGGCCCCACGCACCGTCGAATGAAGCCCGTGGCCTCCGCCGTCAGCCTCTGGGTGAGGTTGTCGAAGGACATGGGCTGCTGGGCGATGTCGTAGTTCCTCATCAGGAAGCAGTTGAGCGGCCGGAAGAAATGCAGGAAGCTCAGGAACAGGAGGAGGATGAGGGCCACCAGGAGCAGGAGACAGATGAAGACGCCGGGGGGCACGCGGAGCAGCCCCAGGCAGCGCAGCACGCCCAGGGTCAGCACGGCCACCCCGATGACCTGCAGGGGCACGAACACCAGCCAGCGGTGGGCCCCAGCGAAGACCGTGCCCTCTCCCGGTTTGCAGTCCCTCAGGTTGGTCATGGGCGTGCCGAAGAAGTCGTCGAAGCCGTGTCGCAGGGGGTGGTGGCAGAAGTCGGTCCTGTTGTGACAGTTCAGCCCCAGATGCCACTTCCCTGAGGAGACCAGCGGGTGACAACGTCAGTCACGGCAGACCCAGGCCCAGGGGAGAACGGATCTGCCGGTCCCAACCACCACCGCCAAACTAACCCACCCGATGGAGCAAAGAACTGATAGTTTTGTTGCTGGTGGTGTTTTTTCCTTGTACCAGGGATTGAACCCAGGGATGCTCACCCACTGAGCCACATCCTCAGCCCTTTCCTATATTTTATTTAGAGACAGGATCTCAAAGAGTTGCTTAGGGCCTCGCTGAGATGCTGAGGCTGACTTTGAACTTGGATCCTCCTGCCTCAGCCTCCTGAGCGGCTGGGATTATGGGCGTGCACCACCAGGCTAAGATGATGGTTTTTACACCCGGGAGATTTGCTGGGATTTGCTGGAACCAAGCAGGTCAGCACAGGGGGACAGAACAGAATTCCTGTGGATGCAATGTCTCCCAGAACGGAACATGTAATAGGGTGGTGTGAACGTGTAGGTTGTGAGCCTGTGTGTGTGTCCAGCTGTCGATCTAGCATCCGTCAGGACGCTCTCGCCCACCGATATTATCCATTGTCCATCTACCAGTCATTGGTTCATTAATTCTTTCATGCCTCTATCCATTCTTCCTTCCGTCTGCCTGCCCACCCATTTATCATTATCTACCCGTCCATCAGTCTACTTCAGCCATTCACCCTCTCCATCCTTTGTCCATCTCTATCTACCCACTGTATTCATCCACCATCCATCCATTCATCCGTGCATACATTTTCTATCTCCTCCATCCATCCATCTATTCTCTATCTAATCTATCATCTATTCAGTCCATTCATTCTCAATCTATCCATTCACTCTATTTATCTCTCTCTCCATCTACCCAGTCATGCTGTGTTTGTATGTATGTATCCGTTTATCCATCCATCCATCCAACCATTCACCTACCCATCCATTCTCTATCTACTGTATGCATCCACCATATTGATCTATCCATCCATCTATCTAGTAATTCTCTACCCATTCACTCACTCCTTATATCTATCATCTGTCTGTCCACACACTGTATGTATGTATGTCTGTCCATCCATCCTTTAACCCATCCATCCATTCTCTATCTACTGTATGCATCCACCATATATATCTGTCCATCCGTCTAGTACTTCTCTCTCGACCCATTCATTCACTCCATCTATCTATCCATACACTGTTTGCATGTAAGTATGTACGTTTGTCCATCCATCCTTTAACCCATCCATCATTCTCTAACTACTATATGCATCCACCATATTGATCTATCCATCCATCTATCTAGTAATTCTCTCTCTACCCATTCACTCACTCCTTATATCTATCATCTGTCTATCCATCCACTGTATGTATGTACGTCTGTCCATCCATCCTTTAACCCATCCATCCATTCTCCATATACTACATTCATCCACCGTATCTATCTATCCACCCATGTACCCAGCAATCCTCTTTCTATCCATTCACTCTATCCATCCATCTACAATTTGTTCATTCTATCCATCCACTATACGTATGTATGTATCTATCACTCTATCTACTCTTATCCATCTATTCATTGATCCATTCTCTATCTATTGTAGCTAACTACCATAGCTATCTATCATCCAACCATCTATCTATCCATCCATCCATCCATCCATCCATCCATTCATTGATCCATTCTCTATCTATTGTAACTAACTACCATACCTATCATTCATCTATCTAATCTATCTATCTATCTATCTATCTATCTATCTATCTATCTATCTATCATCTACCATCATCTACTATCTATCTATCTATCTATCTATCTATCTATCTATCTATCATCTACCATCATCTACTATCTATCTATCTATCTATCATCTACCATCATCTACTATCTATCTATCTATCTATCATCTACCATCATCTACTATCTATCTATCTATCATCCATCCATCCATCCTATCATCCATCCATCCATCCATCCATCCATATATTGTTTGTATGTACGTATGGATCTATTCGTCTTTCCCTCCATGCATTCTCTATCTACTCTATGCATCCGCCATATCTATCCATCCATCCACCCACCCAGGAAATCTCTCTCTCTCTATCTATAATTCATCTGTCCTAACCATCCATTGTATGTGTGTGTGTGTGGATGTATCCATCCCTCTATCCCTTCTGTATCCATCCATCCATCCACTCACCCATCTATCTACCCATGCACACATACCCACGGGTGTAAGGACGCACACACGGACACACACACACACACTGAGCCCCAACGGGCTCATGACATCCTGAGCCGAGTGCACTTACTCCCCATGGAAAGATGCACAATGTGTGGGTGACTTGTCCCGAGGCTGCCCCAGCCCTCTGCTCCTCTCCTGCTGGCCTTGCCCACACCCGCCCGGCCCCCTCTTCGGAACCCATACCTATCAGCGCGGTGGAGTAGCCCTGACTTTTCAGAAGTTTAGCGAACGTGATCTCGCTGGAGGGAAGTCCTCCCGAGGAAGCTGTGAAGATGTAAACTCCAAATCTGTTCCAAGACGCCATTCCTGAAGCATGGAAACAAAACCATCTGTAAGAACCAGGACGAGGCCGGGACTGGAGGCAGCTCCAGGGAGGCCCGCGGCCGCGGGGACGCAGAGGGTGGCTGGTCTACCTGATCGCACGGAGTACCGGCCCGTCAGGAAGGAGGCCCTGCTGGGCGTGCACAGGGGCGATGCCGCCAGGTGCTGCGTGAGCTTCGCTCCCTCTCTGGCCAGCCGGTCAATGTTGGGAGTCCTAGGACAAAAGGACCGTGCCCTTGGTGAGGACCAACCTTCCAAAGCCCGCTGACCTGGTCCCTCTGTCCCCGGAGGCCTCTCTCAGCGAGGAGTGGAGGCGTGGAACTTAGCATCACGATAGGAACACAGCCATGATGCAAGTGGGTCCATTCAAGTCCTCCAAGGGCACTGAGCCTCTGGTCCCTCTGGGGTCAGGTGACCAACTCTCAGGAAGGAGGGAGGAAGAGGCATGAGTGCCAATCAGGTTTCCATCTTCCCATGTTCTCGCTTCAGTCACCTCTGTCAGCCCCAAAGGAGGACGCTCAGGGATCCGTTTAACTCCTCTCTTCCCCAAATCGACCAAAGGAAAGTCCACCCAGCTTCTGTCCCCTCTGCCCAATTTCCACGTGTGCCCCAGGGGGAAGGGAATGCTAGCATCCCACCTAACAAGGAGCGTGCACGCAGGCATGAGTTGGCCCAGGGAAAGCCGCACAGCGGCAGGAAGGAAGGAGACGTCTCGGGCCTTCCTCTCTTGCCCTCGGATGGTTTGCTTAAATGCTCCATCCATTCAGGATGGAGGTCTACGGGGATGCATGGTGCCATCTTGGTGCACTGGCTGATTGGTTCTGGAAGCCACCCGGTGTCCCTGGGCATTAGTTCAGGAACTGAGCCTTTAGTTTAGCTGTCTCCTCCCATTCTCCATCAGGAGCCCAGCCTGGTTATTATCCACCCTTCAGCTCCAGGATCTAGACAGAATTCCCAGGGGACTCCAGCAATCTTCCAGGTCCATGCCAAGTGTCAGATCTGTGACTGAGACAGCCACCCACGGTCCCCTGTGGTCCCCAGATGGCAGGTTCATGGTGGTCCCCTCTGGGCTGGAGGTCCATGGGAGTGGGGTAGGCATTTGGTCCATTGCTAAGGCATCTTCTCTGCTCTAGGGTCCACCCAGCATAGCCCTGCTTCCTGGGGGAAACCATCTCTTCCCGTCTGCCACGTCACAAGTTACTAGCCATTATCACCTCAGCATGTGTGACTGTCAGTACTTCTCCAAGGAGAAGGTGCTGCGAAGGTAGAAGCCGCACCTTTGACTCAAACGTCCTAGTGCCCAGGTTGGTTCGTGGGTGAATTTGGGCATGTGGAGGTGGCTTTTTATAGGAATGAAATGAGAACAGTTCACGGAGAAAAAATGGGGACAGAATACGGAGCGCAAGATGGATTTAGGGAAGATGTGACCTGGATTCTTTGGTGGACTTTATAGACTTTTTCTCTTTTGTAATTAGTATGGATTAAATTAAAAAAAAAAATATATATATATATTTTTTTTTTAGTTGTTGATGGACCTTTCTTTTCTTTATTTATGTGTGGTGCTGAGAATCAAACCCAGTGGCTCAAACAGGCTAGGCACACATGCCACCGCTGAGTCACAAGCCCAGCCCTATAGATTAAATGTTGAAGTTTGGATTTTTAATTTTATTTACTTATTTATTTTTGGTACCAGGGATTGAACCCAGAGGGGCTTAACCACTGAGCCATCTCCCCAGCCCTTTTTATTTTTACTTTTTTTTAATTCTAAGACAGGATCTTGCTAAGTTTCTGAGGGCCTCACTTGGTGGATGAGCTGGTCTCCGACTTGCCATCCTCCTGCCCCGGCCTCCTGAGCTCCTGGGATTCCAGGCCTGTGCCCTCAGACCTGGCTTGAGGTTGCATTTGAAGTTTTAAAATTCATACCGGTAGGAAGTTATCTATCATCTTAGTAAATTTCAGGAAGACATGAAAGATTTTCAAAAATAATAGATAGAATGTGATAATAAATACTAAAAAAAAATCAGTAGAAATTATGACATTGCTAGGAAGATTGAACCGAGTCCCAGGAGCCACGTCACAATTATCCAAAAGGAACCTGAACACTTTTTATTTTTACAAATGACAGCAAAAAGAGAGACAAACACATTCACAGTCAATTAAAATCATAAGAAATGCTGAGGGCAGAGGTTGTTATCCTTGTATATAGTTTCAAAAATCTACACCAAAGATTAGCCTATATTTTTAAAATAAAGAGGGCTGGGGCTGGGGCTCAGTGGTAGAGCGCTTGCTTAGCACGCGTGAGGCACTGGGTTCGATCCTCAGCACCACATAGAAATAAATGAATAAAAGAAAGGTCTATCAACACTAAACAAATTTACAAATAAGGAAGGGACATTTGATGGAAAGATTCAGGTGGAACGTGAGTCATACTTCGCTATGCTTAGAAACAAGATTTTTTTTTTTTTAAAGAATAATTCCGTTTCAGAGCTGGGGTGCAGCTCAGTGGAAAGAGCGTTCACCCCGTGTGTGATCCCTGGGTCTCATCCGCAACACCATCAAACCGAGAAATCAATGATGTTCGTTAGAGTAGATATATAACGGAGCAAGACGCTTTCAAAGACACTTTGTCGGGTTGAAGAGAAGAGGAAAGTCAGAGCAAAAGCATGCAAATAAAACACACCTCACCGCTCCTGGCTAGGGTCCACCTCCACCCTCAGGTATTTATTACCTACAGGTCCCATAAAAAATCCTCTAAAAGCAAATGGCCCATTTCTGTACCCTCACTTTTAATTTAGTTTGTACTTGTCCTTTGCACACAGAAGCTATTTTTGCTTCCTTGTTTATTCACCATGCACAAGAGGAAACAAAACTGGGATGCCCATCTTCCCTGACACAGGGACCGCAGGGCCTTTGCATAACATCCTGAGTGACAGCAGTTGCAGACACAGGGCTCGCCAATACCTACAGGAGTATTTGTTAACACCCATAGGTTGGGTGCCCCGAATCTGCTACCCCTTGTGTTTTCCCAGCAGCTGGGATCATCCCTGGTCTTTTAAAGGCTGTACCACCAAAAAATGTGACATCGCTTCTCATGGGTATTTGCTAGGGTTATGCTAGTGTTGCCCTGAATTTCCTATGTTGAAACCTAACCCCAAGGAGATGGCATTAGGAGGTGGGGTCTTTGGGGTGGAGAATCTCATGAATAGTGTTAGTGCCTCAGAGCGCCCCCCGCTCTTCCACCCTGAGGACCAGGAGCAGCGCCATCTCTGAGCAGGAAGCAGCCTCAGCAGACCCGAGTCTGCCCCGCCTGGACCTGGGCTGCAGCCTGCAGAGCTGACAGCAGTCAGGTCTGGGGTCCATCAGCCCCGGGCTGGGGGTCTGGTCACAGCAGCCCAGGAGACTCACACAGGGATGCACCAGCCCTCTGAGCAGGGCTGATGGACCAGGCAGGGGACCAGGGTCCTTCTACAGAGACCAGAGAGCCCCCTGCCCTTCCACCTGTGAGGACCAGGAGCAGGCGCCATCTGTGAGCAGGAGGCAGCCTCCGCAGCCCCGAGTCTGCCCCGCCTGGACCTGGGCTGCAGCCTGCGGAGCTGAGAGCAGTCAGGTCTGGGGTCCATCAGCCCCGGGCTGGGGGTCTGGTCACAGCAGCCCAGGAGACTCACACAGGGATGTACCAGCCCTCTGAGCAGGGCAGGGACCTGGGTGTGTGTCCCCAAGTTCCTGTGTTGAGTCCTCACTAGGTGCTGGTGTGGGAGGTGGGGCTCTGGGAGGGGCTGAGCTCAGCAGGTGCAGCCCAGGAAGGGGACCAGGGTCCTTCTACAGAGACCAGAGAGCCCCCTGCCCTTCCACCCTGTGAGGACCAGGAGCAGCACCATCTCTGAGCAGGAAGCAGTCTGCTCCCTTGAAGTGTCTCCGCATTTCCGTGTGGCCTGAGCTCGGCTGCTCTGCGTCCACCCCCGTGAAAGACAGTCCCACGTGCTCACGGAGAAGCAGGCACACCGACCTGAGAGTCTTGTTGCCGTAGCAGCCAGGGTCTCCGATGCCAAGGTCGTCCGCCATCAGCAGGACGATGTTCGGCCTTGGTGCTGCCTGGCTCTGGGTTTTGCACAGAAACAGCAGCAGAAGGAAAAGGGTCCTCATCTTCCTGCAAAGAGCAAGGAGGCAAAGAGAGCTGAAGGAAGCTGGCAGTATAGGGGTTGCTCTCCTCGGGGACCCTCCTTCCTCCTTCCCCGGATTTCTAATGGGCCATACTGAGACCCCGCCTGCCCGAGACAATATCCTCCCCAGACACTTAGTTCAGAGAAACTGCTGGTGAACAACTTCATTCCCTCTCCAGGGTGTTTATTTCTAAAACACGCAGTTCCTGCCTGCACAGTGGCCGGCCATGCTCTGTCCTTTCAAGACTGGACCAAACATGGACATTGGATCCAGAAAAATACCTCTGAGGCCCACAGATCTCACCAACCCAACGGGATGAAACTTTCAGTCTGTAGCGTCTGTCCTGGTAATAGGCTGACTTAGGTTCCTGAGGGGCCGGGGCGCTCTGCTCCGAGGCAAGGGTTAGACCCAGGAAGTTGGTTGAGAGGCCTGTAAGTCAGTCCTGGGGATGTGTTTCCAGCCTCCAGGAGTCTCAGGGTCGAGGCTGAGAGTGTGTAAATGCCAGGGCCTGAAGGTTTTCTCTCCTCCCTGGAGAAGCACCCCGTGGGAGGCTGCTGGCAGATCCTGCTGCCTAGGGGCATTCTGAGATCCGAGAGTCTTGACAAGGATGCCACCTTGTCAAGATTTTGGTCTCTTCAAGACTCCCCAACACTTCCCTTGGCTACTTGGTGGGGCCTGATCTGGTCCAAAGCTCTGAACCTCTTGCTCCTGCAGAGATCAGCAGCCAAGGCTGTCCGTCAAACAGACCCCACGACCAGCATCAATCCAGGGTTCTGGATTGGAAGTAGAAAATTTTTTCCCCCAAGCATGTTTACTTGGCCTCTCCCTTGAGTATATATTATCCTCAATGGTGAGGCCATGAGACAATTTCTTTCTCAGGTCTCCCGTGAGCAAATAAACATCTGCTCCATTGGTTTATGGAGACTCAGCCAAAGAGCACACACCCACACCAAGTGGACAGGGAAGATAATGAGCTACCCAGCAGGCTGTGGGGGCAACAGGGGGGGTTCCTGCTGCTCTGCACTGTTGGCCTATGGGACAGACGATCTAGCCTTGGAGGGGCCTGTTCTGTTGTACGCCACAGGATGCTTACACGGGTGAGGGCGTTTGGTGGAGACTCCTGTGCTCCCCCCAGGTGAGAATCATCATCCCCTGTGACATTGTTATGGTTTAGACATGAAGGTCCCCTAAAAGCTCATGTGTGAGACAGCGCAAGGCTGCTCAGAGGCAAAATGATCAGATTACAAGAAGTGTAGCCTAAAACATGGATTAATCCATTGATATGGATTAACTGGTGATGTAGGCAGGTGGGGTGTGGCTGGAGGAGCTGGGTCACTGGGCACCTGCCTTTGGGGTTTATATCTTGTCCCTGGTGAGCAGAGCTCTCTCTGCTTCCTGGTGCCACGACCTAAGCTGCTCTCCTCCTCCAGACCCTTCCGTCATTTTCTTCTGCCTCACCTTGGTTAGAGCCATGGAGTTGGTCCACCATGGACTGAACCTCTGAAAACCATGAGTCAACATAAACCAGGTGGTAACTCAAGGCAGGTGGGGTATGGCTGGAGGAGCTGGGTCACTGGGGACATGCCTTGGGGACTATATCCTGTCCCTGGCTCCTTGGGGACTATATCCTGTCCCTGGCTCCTTGGGGACTATATCCTGTCCCTGGCTCCATGGGGTTTATATCTGGTCCCTGGTGAGCAGAGCTCTCTCTGCTTCCTGGTGCCACGTCCTGAGCTGCTCTCCTCCTCCAGGCCCTTCCGCCATGATGTTCTGCCTCACCTTGGGCCAGAGCCATGGAGTCGGCCCACCATGGACTGAACCTCCTAAACCATGAGCCCCAAACACATTTTCCTCCGTTATGTTGTCCTTGCTGCGTCTTATGGTGACAGTGGTGACCGACTAAAACTTACAGCTTTAATGTGAAACCTCCTGCTGCCTTGCCGGGAGGCTGTGAGGACTGAGCTTAGAGTCGAAAGTCTCTCACCAAGACCTTAACTCCTCCCTCACACACCTGGTTGACATGAAGCAAGAAATGGTCCATATTCTGAGTGCGTTTCTAAGAGACTGGTCTGAACAGATGATGAATCCACCAAAGAGTCCTTTCCTGGAAGTTGCTATCCCTTCCATAGAAAAACCACCGAGAGACCATTTTCCATTTCAATCCATTATTTAACTTATGCTGCCACTGGTAAATTCAGACTTCAGTCCCATCTCCATGATTAAAAAATAATAATAATAATTCCAAGTAGGAACAGCAACATCCCTAGAAATGGACCAAGCCTCTGTCTAGAACCACAGTCTGGGTGTGATTTAAGAAAAGAACAACTTTGGTCATCCTAGCAACTCAGGAGGCTGAGGCAGGAGGATGGCATGTTGGAGGCCAGCCTCAGCATCTTACAAAGAACCTGTCTCAAAATAAAAATTTTAAAAAGGCTGGGGATGTAGCTCAGTGGTAAAGTGCCCCTGGGTTAAATCCCCTGTGCCAAAACAAAACATCTCTGCTAACTTCAACACCAGGGCAGATGTAAAGTCGCAATACAGGACATCCTATTTTATTGAAGTGAGGGAAGGCCAAAGAATGAGTAGAAGTTAAGAATAAACCTACAGTTTTTTTGACTGTTTCCTAGGTAGGGGACCCTGTAAGAGCTTTGTCCGTTTTTTTGGTTTTTAATTAACACACAATAATCGCACACATTAATGGTGTGCAGCATGATATTTCCATACATGTTTACAATGCATAGTGATCAGATCAGGGCCAGCAGAACAGCCACCTCCCTCCACGTGGAGAAATCCTCTGTAACAAGAACATCCAAAATCCTTTCTCCCAGGTATTCAGTTGCATTTCTCCATGTCGAGAGTGGCAAAAATAAAATGAAACACTCAGTTTGCTCTTGTTGGTACCAGCACGTCACTCCACCATGGCTCTGTCTGAGCTCCAACTCCAAGAATCCCTCCTCCCGGGAGCCCACGGAAAGATGGCACCAGCCAGAACTTTCTGTGTCTCCCAATCTCCTTATTACCCTTCCGTCCGTCACCTCTCTCTTTGAAGTATTTTCCGCTTCGTAAAAACACAAACCCAATTTCCCTCGATTCCCTTCCTGGAAAGATAAGCAAGCAAGGAAATAAGTCATGCATGAAGTTTTGTTCGTTTTTTTTCATTATTACTTATTTTATGTTTTTGATTGGCATATCCTACTTATGAATATTTATGAGGTACCACATGCTGTTTTGATTCATGTATATATTCGGTGATGATCAACCCAGGACAATAAGCATATCCATCCACCCGAACGATGATCATTGCTTTATGGGGAGTGTATTCGAAACCCTCTCTTGTAATTATTTTGAGATCTGTAATGAATCATTGGAAGTCCTAGCCAGAGCAATTCAAGAAGGAAGAAACAGAAGAAAATCAAACTACCCTTGTTTACAGGCAGCCTGATCCTGTATATAGAAAACCCTCATGACTCCATCAAAAACTGTTGGAACTAATAAACAGATTCGGGAAAGTTGTAGGGTACAAAATCCAGTTGCGTTTCCCTGTGCTAATAGTGGCTGAGAAAGGAAGCGAGAGAACAATTCTTTTTGCAATAGCTGCAAAAATAGAATGAAACACTCGGTTTGTTCTTGTGAGTTATTCACTCATTCCTCTCGCTCCTTAATCCTCTTTGGCAGCTTCTGTTTTCTGTTCATCGGGAGCTAGTGGAACAAGCAGAGCATCGAGAGTCGCGTCTGCACTCATGTGTGGTCCCCAGCTAGCTGGCTTTATCCATGAGCTATGACCGCCTTTTGAATCCTTCTCCCTATCATCCTGAGATACCACCTAGACCACAGGGGACTCGACCAGGATAACAGAAATAAAAAGTTTCCAGAATGATAAAGCGGGAGACAAGGTGACTTGCGAGGTGACCTACTTCTCCCTATTTCTCTGACACCCAAAGAAATTCACCAGCAATTCAACGAAATCCATTTCGATTCAACAAATGCATATGGCGGCACATCTTGGAAGAAGATGACTGGGCAGTGTTGAGGTTCAGCGAGACACAGAACCGTCTGACAATGGTCCTATGATCCAACCAGGGAATTCACAGGTACAGAAGGGTTCTGAGAGCGCGCAGCTCTACTGGAGTTCCAGCGGCTAGCAATCTACCCTCCTAAAAATAAAGTGGATGTGGGTGTTCAGAGAGAGCCTCCCCTGGCACACTGGAGGGATTGGGTGGTTCACAGTCTCCCTCTCTTGGGATACTTGTTTCACCTGGGAAAAATTGATCATGGTGAGCAGGAGAATCTCTCTCACGGGGAATTTGTTTTGCTGATAGACATCCATGCAGCGCTGGCCTGACCTGCGTTTGCTTTCCGCCTGCCTGACCATTCCTCAGGCACTGGACTTGTGTGCTGGTTTCTTATCCCGCAACTTGACTGAATTGGTTTGTGAGTTCCAACAGTTTTCTGACGGAGTCTTGCGGGCTTTCTTCATAAAGATCCTGTGTCTTACAAACAAGGACAGGTTACCTTCCTCCTTTCCAATGCATATGCCCATTTTTTTTTTTTTTTTTTCTTTTTTCTTGCCTAATTGCTCTGGCTAGGACTTCTAATAATGCAACATGAATCTCGAAATACTTAGAAGAGAGAATTCGGTGCTTTGACCTTATGTTTTTCCTGATGTCTTGGGGAAAACCTGGCTTCCAGCAGGGGGGGGCTGGTCTTTCAAACGGAGAGTGTAAATTCAATATGGCACCCAAGGAAGGAACTAGCACAAAGATTTTTCTGTACAGATCCTGGGCAAAGTCAGGATCTGGAAATAACAGCCATGGGTCAGAAAGGTAGTCCTCGGTCCTGTGTAACCCAAAGCGGACACACATGCACACACGCACGTGCACACGCACAGACACACACACGCACAAAGGCAACTAATATTTTAGGTGAGGTAATGAAACGTGGGTTTAAGAACTGGAGCAAGTGCCCCAGAGTTCTTTGCGGATCTCTGCAGGATAACGGAGGAGCTGGGCTGGCTGGGCGAGATGATCACAAGTCATCTCTCCTTAGATGCCACTAAGGTCTTGAGCCATTTGAGTAGAAATGGAAACAGAAAGTCTCCTAAGGCTTCTGGCACAAGAAATTTAAGCTTGTATTCAAAACAGATGGATCAGGGCAAGAAAAACTTTGAAGAATTCATTGCATTACAAAAACCCACTTGCATGAGCAAGTGGCCTGAGAAACTGTCCTGTCTGCAGAAGATGCTTCAATTCATGCTCTTGCGCTTGCTAGCTTTGGATCCACAAGGTACGTGTTTACCTGGTAGCTTTCCTTTCTGTAAAATGGGAATAATGATAATAGACTCTGATAAGTGGTATGTGGGGATAAAAACCACACACTTGGGACCTTGGCTCTGTGGGTCATTAGCTGTCCCTGGAATGATCATTAGCACCAACATAAGAATTTTGTGAAGCACACAGAAAGCACCCTCCTAGGGTATTTGAGAAAGTAGTGGAAGAACCACTTTAAAAGTGGGTCCCAGTGACCTCCCTTCTGATCTCCACCTCTTCTAAAATCCTAGCTCCTGTCTTGGGCTGGACTCAGCAATTTAATTACGATAAAGAGTTCAGAGGAAGCCAGGCATGGTGGCACCTGAGTGTCATCCCAGCAACTCAGGAGGCTGAAGCAGGAGGATCGCGAGTTGGAGGCCAGCCTCAGCAATTTATCAAGGCCCTAAGCAACTTAGCGAGAACCTGTTTCTAAATAAAATATAAAAATAGAGCTGAGGATGTGGCTCAGTGGTGAAGTGCCCCTGGGTTCAATTCCTGCTTAAAAAAACAAAAGAAAACAAACATGAAAAATGTTTTCTAAGTTGTAAATTAAGGTGACCTCCACCCTCCTGAAAAGCTCCACCCCTTGTTGACTTCAGATGTTATACAATAGCTGGTAACCAATACAAAGTTCAATTATTTAACATAGGAAGCTCCTTATTGTCAATCAGGGCCAGAAGAAAACAAATAAACCAAAGAAAGCTTAAAAAGCTTTTCCAGGGCAGGGCCTCTGAACATCACGTCCATCTCAGTATTAGAATAGGACATTATCACCCCATGTGCAGATACGATTACACGACCCACGTGGTTCTACATCAAGTACAACCAGAAGAAAAAGAGACACTCCATTTATGTATGAGGTGTCAAAACGCATTCTACTGCTATGCGTAACTAATTAGAACAAATTAAAAAAAAAAAAAAAGAATAGCTCGCATTAGGAATGAATCACCAGAATTTATATAAACAACAGAAATGTACCTCATTCAGCTCAGCAACCAGGCAAAAAAAGAATTTTTTTTTTTCATTTTTGCAATCAAAAGTCAAAAATACCAGAAGATGGAGATTCCTCAGAAAACTTGGAATGGACCCACCATCTGACCCACTTATCCCACGCCTCGGTTTATACCCAAAGGACTTAAAATCAGCAGACTACAGTGACACAGCCACATTCATGTTTATAGCAGTTCAAGTCACAATAGCTAAACTATGGAACCAACCTAGGTGCCCTTCAACAGATGAGTGGATAAAGAAAATGTGGTATTTATACACAATGGAATATTACTCAGTCATGAAGAAGAATGAAGTTCTGGCATCTGCTGGTAAATGGATGGAGTTGGAGAATACGATGGTAAGTGAAATAAGCCAGTCCCCCAAAACCAAAGGCTGAATGTTTTCCCTGATAAGTGGATGCTGATATATAATGGGGATGAGGGTGGGAGTGAGAGAAGAATGGAGGAACTTTATGTGGAGGGAAATGACAGGGAGGAGGGGGCAGAGGTAGGAAAGATGGTGGAATGAGCAGACATCATGACCCTATGTACACGCATGATTACATGAACAGTGTGAATCTACATCGTGCACAACCCTAGAAACGAAAAGACATACCCCATTTGTGTACAAGGAATTGAAATGCAGTCTGTAAAAATAAAAAACAAATTAAAAAAACCCAAAATACCAGCAGAAGAAAAAAGTACTTCAGGAAGCCAAAGGGAAATGGCTGAAAAAGAGATCACATGGAACACACGTCTGTTACATAGAGTTCTGGACTCTTCAGTGCAGAGCTGGTCGCGCCTGCGGCGGCAGGGTCCCCAGCGACGCGGGGTCGCCCACACTTTGGGGTGCTCCTTCCTGTGTGCTTTGCCCTAGGTGTTGGTGAAGGGGTGGAATGGGCTGCACCTGGTCGTCCACAGGCGTAGGGGTCAGGGGAAGGGTCCAGAGTGGGTCACGGAGGGTGTTTGCGGAGCTATCCTGGCTCTCTGGTGGCGGGTGGGTTTCCGAGAGTCGGGAGCAGATATCAAGGCAACAGATGTAAACCCACAAGAATCTTGGTACCCAGAGGACCCCGGGAGGCAGGCAGGAGAGGGGAAGTGTCCATCAGCAGACCTACTAACTCAGGCACAATCAGTAGGACCTGAGCAGGTTTTTTTTTAAACTAAAATTGACCCCAAAAGGATAAAACCCATTAATAATTTTAACGTCTGCGTTCCTCTCACAGAACGGTCTTGCTTAGCAACAGCAGACCCTTAATGACGCTTCCCAAATGCGCCTGGCCTAGCTGTGATCAGGGCTGGGCTGTGAAATATCATCCAGCCCACGTGCAGAAAGTGTGAAAATGTAGGTTTGTTAAGAGGCACTTAGAGTCTCGCCGCATGTAAATTGGTACCACCTGAAGTCACCGACAGACTGCTTATTATTTTTTTTTCCCCTCCAAGCAAGGCTTAGAAGAAAGTATTTATAAAGATGTTTCAAACCATTAAAACAGAGTTAGTCGAGGTAAAAGTACTTACAAATTAAATGGAAGTCTACCGCTCCAAAATATTAAGAGTGTACCATATTAAGAGCACAGCACATTCACTCGCAGAAAAACTGCATGATTTCCCCTTTAAAAATTAAGTCGTTTTTTCTGAACATCCTTAATTTGGCAGAAGAGCAAGAAAAAACTTTTTTTTTTTTTTTTTGAGAAAGTAGCTATACCTAAAACACCGTTATTATGAAGGAAGACAAAAGAACATTTTCATAACCAGAGAGGCAATTACATTAAATTTGTTCATTAAGGGAAAATTAAGATTGTGCTTCCATCACGGAAACTTCACCTCGGTAAAGAAAATGCTCCTGATGGGTTTTCTCATCGGGGAAGAGGACTGACATACAAGAGAGAAGAACTTCCGGGACACAACAGCGGTTTCAGAGAAAGAAAAGGCATGTCGTGTTCCCTTGGAGCTACGTGAATTTTGGCTGATGACGTGTGACCCTGTAAGGGAGGTTCTGCTTTAACCATAAGGAAAACCAGCCTCCTTATCTCACTTAGCAAGATATTCTCCAACTTCATCCATTTACCTGCAAATGCCATGATTTTATTCTTCTTCATGGCTGAGTAATATTCCATCGTGTAGACGTACCACAGTTTCTTTATCCATTCACCTATTGAAGGGCACCTAGGTTGGTTGCATAGTTTAGCTGTTGTGAGTTGAGCTGCTATAAACACTGATGTGGCTGTGTCACTGTAGTGTGCAGATTTTAAGTCCTCTGGGTATAAACCGAGGAGTGGGATAGCTGGGTCACATGGTGGTTCCATTCCAAGTTTTCTAAGGAATCTCCACACTGCTTTCCAGAGTGGCCGCACCAATCTGCAACCCCATCAGCCATGTGCGAGTGGACCTTTTTCCCCACATCCTCGCCATTCTAATTGGAGTGAGATGGAATCTTAGGGTAGTTTCCATTTCTCTTATTATTAGAGATGTTGAACATTTTTTCATGTGTTTGTTGATTGCTTGTAGATCTTCTGTGAAGAGTCTGTTCATTTCCTTAGCCCATTTATTGACTGGGTCATTTGTATTCTTGGTGTAGAGTTTTTTGAGTTCTTTATAGATTCTGGAAATTAGTGCTCTATCTGAAGTATGAGTGGCAAAGATTTTCTCCCACTCTGTAGGCTCTTTCTTCGCATTGCTGATAGTTTCCTTTGCTGAGAGAAAACTTTTGAGTTTGAATCCATCCCAACGATTGATTCCTGCTTTTATTTCTTGTGCTTTGGGAGTCCTGTTAAGGAAGTCTGGTCCTAAGCCAGAGAAACAACCGTTGTACCCCACTTGTGTACGATGAACGAAAATAAATAAATAGGTTTCAGTTATAATATATTTTAGAACTAGAGAAAGCAATCTGACGAGTGGTTACCTTGGCCGCAGGTGGAGGGTAGAACAACTACGAAGAATTTGAGGGGTTGGGGAAAATGTCCTCTACCTTGATTTGCTGAGGACATTTGTCAAAACTCAGCAGATATTCACTCACATATTCTGCATTTTGTTGTAACAAGAAAAAAGAAAAAAAAGAAAACCAGCCTGTGGTGGAGATGGCAGAAACCCACCGGCCGCAGGTATTTCTACAGATTTCTGTGCCTCCTCAAATCCCTGATTTTGCAAGACAGACGACCACGTCCCTCTGCTTCCAGGAGCCCATTCCGACGGCTCGGCAGCGCCAGCGGGTACCTGGGACTTGGTGTTTGTAATGGACTCCGTCATGCCCGACTGCATTCTGCAAGTTCCAAGACCCTCCTGGCCTCACCTGGCTGTCGTTTGGGCTGGTGCAGCTCATGCAGGCTGAGAAGCAAGTCGGGGCGCCGGAGACAATGCCTCGCGTCCTGGCAGCTGGCCCCGTCTGCACACGCCGCTCGACGCTCCAGCTGTGGTTTCTCCCATCAAACAACGAAAGGGCCCCTTCCACGTCCACCATCTGCTTCCATCATCCGACGGCTTTCCTGAGTCTAGCTGGAAGTGACCCTCTTACTTTCTAACAAGGAAGGAAGGGGGCCGACTCTGTACGAATCCGCGCACAGTGAGGCGTTCAGCGCGCACTGTGCAACCCCGGGTCGAAGCGCGATTTGACACTCCTTGGTTCCCGACATCCCCGTGCTTTCCAGGTGCATCTCCGCCTGTCCCAACCTGCCCTAATGACCTGAGCCAGCCCGAATGCTCATTTGGAGACTGAGTCGCTGGAAGACAGGTACCCTCACTGGGCTCCGCTTGATGGATGGCACAGATGTGACTAAATCTGTCACGAGGACAGATACCTCTCAGCGCAGTCCAGAAGTCGGGGGAATTTCTCAAATTAACCATTCTGTCGTGTCCCGATGACCCAACCAGCTGGCAGGACGCACCCTCGCTTGACCTCCAGAGCAGCAGACTAGCACAAATTCCACCTCAGTTGGCAAAGCCGTGGTGGGAAGAAAAGGTTTCAGACAGGCGCCGTGAACAGCAGTAGCAAAGGCAACGATACTAGTAACACAGAGCCTTCGGTTAGTCGTGAACCGCCAGCCAAGAGATAGCCATCGTAGACTCACTTCTTTTGTAAAAATCTTTTATTTGTTCTCATGAATTGTCCATGACAGCAGAATGCATGGATGCACTTCAATAAATGGAGTGTCATCTCTCATTTTTCTAACTGTACAAGTTGCAGGATCACATGGGTCGTGCAACCAATATGGCGGACATGATGACCACCACCATTTTACAGATGGTGAAAGTAAGACCGAGAGGTGAAATCAGATGTTCAGGAATACGTGGCAGGAGAATGATGGAATGGAGGTCCTAGTCCAGCTCTGCCAGACTCTAAATCCACTCCCAGAAAAGGGGGAGGATACTACGCACCCAGCAATGGCAGTCTTGGAAAGCATTGGGGCATTGTCTGACTGGAGGGAGTCTCTAATGTAATGTGCATGTGGCTGCATCATGTGAATCGTGAGCAACAAATGTATAATTCATCAAATTCATAATGAATAGTACTTGCTGTAAAAATTTGCATTAACTGTAAATTTAAAGGAAAATTGTAGAAAATGAGAAGCCACATACTTAGCTGCTATTAATATCAGTCTGGGACTCCTGACCACTGTCACAGCATTATTTACCTTGGCTATTTGCAAGATTAAAATTTGTAAACATATAGACACTTTCGAAGAAGCCGTATGACATGTTTGGTGACTCTGAGTTGTATTTTGCTTTCCTTGCTACTGTTTATATATAACATGAAAACTTTTATTCATCACAATTTATCACTGAATTTTAAATAAGTGAAAGCATGCACTTTTGGCGCACTATGGATATAAATGAAAAATGTGTGTGCGTTACTACATCTGTGTGCGTGTGCATATATATATATAAAACAGCATATGCCAATCTACACAGCTTTCTTTGTTTATGTAGAGATAGGCACAGACAGATAAATACAGCATAGATCTAGACATAAGCATAGATGATACACATGTACATATATGTCACTTTGTTTCAGTCAGCTTTGTTATTGCTGTGACCAAAGGCCCAATGAGGACTTCTTAGAGCAAAAAAAGTTTATTTGGGGCTCATGGTTTCAGAGGTTCAGTCCATGGTGGGCCAACTCCATGGCTCTGGCCCAAGGTGAAGCAGAACAAAATGGCGGAAGGGCCTGGAGGAGGAGAGCAGCTCAGGACGTAGCACCAGGAAGCAGAGAGAGCTCTGCTCACCAGGGACAAGATATAAACCCTAAAAGGCAGGTGCCCAGTGACCCAGCTCCTCCAGGCACACCCCACCTACTTACAGTCACCCCTCACCTGCTTACAGTCACCACCCAATTAATCCATTCAAGGAGACTCATGCACTGTTTAGGTTAAGGATCTCATAATCCAATCATTGCACCTCTGAATATTCTTGTATGGTCTCACTCTCGAGCTTTTTGGGGAAGCCTCTTTATCTAAACCATAACATGCCAGATACAACTGTTTTAGAGGTCTATGAATATCAATGCTTTATGAAAGCTAGCTTATGTCTTTTGATTTTCCTACTAAAGAGTTGAATCTCACAGAGCTGTGTTTATATCTCATGGCCTCCTTGGAAGGCAAAAGATGATTAGCAATTCATCCACTCTGTGCCTAACAGTTCATAATTATAATATGCAAATATTTAGTCACATTATCATGCTCCCTAGAAGAGACGCAGTGTCATGGAGTCTTGATAAAGCATCAGATCGTTAAAATTGTATTCGCGTATTGAGCAGTTGCCTTTTAAGACAAGAAGTTATATTAACGACATGCTGCCTACATTTCTTTTTCTCCTTTTTGCAAACTCAAGAACAAAGCTCATTTCTAAATGGAATGGTACCCTCCAAAGATCGCAGCACATTTGCAAATATGAATAACAAACACTGGATATTCCCATAAGCAATTCCATTTCCTTCAGTGTGCCTCTGCTTTAGGAGACTGATTCCTGTTCAAATTGGTTTTTTTGCTTTTTTCTTTTCCTGAATCCTGTTCCTATCTGAGTGTGAGTGATGTCTTGCAAAGACACAGTGGACTGTGTCTGGTTATAATAATGTTACTACATTATTATACATTCCTCCTCCAAATATACCTGGCATACATTGGAGGAGCTCAATGGAGAGGAATCACCCACAGAGCTGTCCTCCAACATCCAAGAGGATGAACACCTTAACATATCCTCTCAGGGATGTGAAGAGCATCCTACATTTGGAATATTCCTGATCTTGGAGAACAGTGGACAGAGGGGTCATCATGGTAGGATCTGGAGGAAAGGGTGAGAAGGTTAGGTTTGATGACCTCTTTACTGATAAGAGGGAATCGAAGAAGGATTTTGTAAGAAAAATATATGTAAAAACATACTGAAAGTTTGACATTTAACACAGGGTGAGCTTGCAATTACTCTCTTCTCTCTGCCTTCTCCTACAGCAGACTCAAGTTCAAGAACCAAAAATTCCCTATGAAGGCCGATCCTCATAGTGCCTAAGGGATGTTCAGGTTCGAAGTCATTGATTTGGTGACAGAATCCAGAGGGGATACTTTCAAAGAAGATGAGGATCTTGCAGACTGTCCTGAGAGCGATAACGAGCTAAGGGTCAAGCGTTGCCGCTGACTGTGTGTCAATTCTCCTTCCTTGGTCACCATCTCCTCCTCCCTTGGAGCCTCTGCCCGAGCCCTATAACTCTATCCACTCTCCTTTTATTTGTTTTATCCTTTTATTTCCTTTCCTGTTGAACCAAAAGATGTCTTTCCTTGCATATCCACATTAACTCAATGTTACACCTGGCCTTAGGAAAGGATAGCAAGACGCACGCAGTATTCAGGAAAGAAGATCTGGGCCGACTTTCTTCTACTTTGCTAGAGGTCTCTGAGGATTGGGCCTAGAAATAATAATATGAGTTCTTCTACCTACTGTGGCCATTTCTGCAAATAGGGATTCCTTGGGGGACCTCACAGGGAGGAACAGAGCTTGGGTCAAGACAGAATGAAAATATGGTGGCATCTTTCAGAACACACTGACCAAGACACCACAGAATACCTTCATGTCACCTGTTATGCTTCAGATATGGTTGGTCCCCTCTAAAACTCATACTGGAATTTAATCCCTAGTATGAGACATCAGGAGGTGGAAGAGGTGGTATTTAGGAGGTAATAAGGGAACCAAAGTAAAAAGGGGTATGGATGGAGCTCAGTGGTAGAGCAACTCCCGGGTCTAGTCCCCAGGAAGTAAATTAATAAATACGGGCAATTAGCGCTCATAGACCAATCCACCACGTAATGAATGAATTCATGGTTTCATGAGGTATATGTAAGGAACACCTATAACTCAATAGCTTAAAATAATAATAAAGTAAAAAGTAACCTGATTTAAAAATGGGCAGGTTTCACTAGACCTTTTACCAATGAAGCCATAAACATGGCCAACAAAGGTACGGACAGATATTCGACGTGGCTAATGATCAGGGAAAGGTGAATCAAAACCGTAGCAGGAGATTCCTTCACCCTTGTCAAAATGGCTACTATGGACAGAGAGAAAGAAGGAAACCACACAGAGAGAGAGAGAGAGAGAGAGAGAGAGAGAGAGAGAGAGAGGGTACTGGGGAGGATGTGGGGAGGTCTCAGTGCTGCTGGGGATGTAAAAAGGTGCAGGGCCCTGGGACCCCAGAGGGAAGCTCCTAAGTTAATTAAAAACAGAACTGCCCCATGGCGCAGATGACTGGCGTTCCCACTATTCACCCAATAGTTTTGAACTCAGGTCTCGAGAGAGAGAGTCCTGACCTCCCTGGTGTTCATGAGTAGCTGGAACGAAAAGAGAGACACTAGAACAGGCACAGTAAAGCTGGGCAGCAGGACAGATGTTGTACAAGGCAGGTGACATCCACTTATAAATGCGATACACAGTCAGTACCTGCAACCACCTGAACGATGACAGGCTTTGATTCACTAATTCAGATCTTACTGCAGAGCCCATGACCGCTCTCAGCTCCGCAGGCTGCAGCCCAGGTCCAGGCGGGGCAGACTCGGGTCTGCTGGGGCTGCTTCCTGCTCACAGATGGCGCTGCTCCTGGTCCTCACAGGGTGGAAGGGCAGGGGGCTCTCTGGTCTCTGTAGAAGGACCCTGGTCCCCTTCCTGGGCTACACCCATGAGTTCAGCCCCTCTCAGAGCCCTACCTCCAATACCACTACCTGGGGCACCTGCTCCTGGGTCATCACAGGGTGGAAGGGCAGGGAGTCTCTGGGTCTCTTATTCAAAATTTCACCCCATTTATTGGGCTGCTCCCTCATGAGCTAAGCTCCTCACCATGAACCTGGGGATTAGGTTTCAACACAGAAATCTTGGCGATCACATCCGTTCACCTCACAGGAACTTACCGTGGGGCGGGTGGGACACATTCAGTTACAGCATCGCATCGGTGCTTATGCCAAGGAAAGCCAGAAGTGACCTCTGTGTCACAGAATACACTGTGTCATCACATCAATGTCCTTGGACACATTTAAAAATCAGAGGCACACAGTGCCGTGTCCAATAATAAATTACCATATGGTTTGCAGGAGACCACAGAAGACACTAGATATTAGAGACCCTTTAGCTGAATTGTTTAGCCTCCACGAGATTTCTGAAGAATCGTTTCTACAGATGGTGTGCGGGCACTTGGGGTACTAAGTAGGGTGGGCAGGAAGCATGCTGAACTCTCTGGAGCCAGCTGGGCCTCCTGTGGTGGACGCCAGTGCCACTTCCTTCACTTATCGATAGTAGAACCAACAGTTTTGCTGACATGGAATTCGGAAATCTCACGCTGTCTTACCTACAAGTTGTACCCGGACACGTACATGCTCCAGAGGGTGCTGAGTGCTGAGTGCATCACTTGCAAAAGGATTTTGAGACTGCCCAGGAAGCTCTGCACTGTGCAACAATTTATATCTGCAATTTGTCCAAAAGGACTATTTAACATTTACCCAACACGTGGAGGACAGAGAAAAGAAAGATCCAGAAAGACACTGATAAGTGGAGCCAAAGAAGAAAACTAAGAAAATTATAATGCAATCAGAAAAAAGCATCAACTACATACTTAAATATTATCAGCAGCAACAGGAGCTGAGGTGTGATGTGGTCCACCTGCAATTCACGTGAAGATTTTTAATTGGATACGATGTAAGTTTAGCAGACTAGGAAGACTTAAGTTAATGCTACTTTGGATCCACTAATAGGAAGACATTTTTAAGACAAGAAAGATGGTTCGGAAAGGGGTTGAATATTCTTCCACTGAGCCTCTTAAGGAGGTTAATAACTCGCATATCAGGATAGACTAATCGGAATGCTGTGCATACAAAATACGTCTGTTGGATACAGAAGATGACGGACAGATGCAATCGCTCGGGAATTAGCCACATTTCACTCAGGACAGGAAACAGTGTTAGGGGGTGTCTGTAAATTTGAGTTGTCTTTCGGGGTGTTCAAATGTGCATCTGCAGAAGAGCCAGGATTCCTCTCTCATCTCGGAGATCAGAGCGAGGGCAGCGTACACAGAGGCGAACGGGATCTGATAAAAGCCGCCCAAGCCTGCAATGATCAGCCCCTCCGGGCGGGAGAGGGGACCTGTCCTCCCAGGTGGAGGACACAGCAGAAGGGATCACTTTGCGAAGAATTACAGAATTCTTCCTCCGCAACCAGACAATTCCAACCGTCCCTAAGCAACATCGTCATCTCAGACACACGGACGCAGAAATGGAACAGAAAAGTGGGCAGAGAACCCCAGGGGAAGAACCACCATCATCACCTCTCACCAGGGGTTGGCTCAAAGCGCCCGGCTCGACCCCGCAGACGGTGCATGAGAGCGCCTCGGAAGCACACTCGCCAGGAAGATGATAATTAACCAACAATTTGGCAACATAATTTAATTATGGGTCACTGAAATGTTTTGAAACAGCCACAAAAGCGATTTGCATCTTCCTAATTAGCCCCACATATAACCCCTCCTGAGCTTTCCCTGGCCACACTCGCGGAAAATCATTATAATCAATGGAAATGACCCAGCAACAACGAATTTAAGAAACAAGGACAGACAGCACATTTTGGGAGAGCGCATGACACAAAGGGGTAGCTCTCTTGAACTTTCCACCTGGCTGATTTCAAGGGCGATGTGACTGCCCTGGCTTCCTGTCTGTGGGATCTCTTCCTGTCACGCAGGCTTCTGCCATGGGGACACCACCTACCTGGGGCCTTGGGCAGAGCAGGTTGATGTGGGCACCATCTTGAACCCCCAGGAGAGCGAGCTAACTACACCCTTTTGTCTAGATAGATAGATAGAGAGAGAGATGACAGCAGGATTGATGGATGGATAGGTAGATGACAGCTGGCTGGCTGGATGGGTGGATAGATAGATAGATAATAGACAGCTAGATACATAGATAATAGATAAAAGATGACAGATGATAGCTGGATGGATAGATGACAGCTGGATAGATGGGTGGATAGATGACAGCTGGCTGGCTGGATGGGTGGATGGATGGATAGATAGATACATAGATGATAGATAAAAGATGATAGATGATAGCTGGATGAATGGATGGATGGATGGATGGATAGATATATGACAACTGGATTGATGGATGGATAGATGATAGCTGGATGGATGGGTGGATGAATAGATAGATGATAGCTGGATTGATAGATGGATAGATGATAGCTGGCTGGATGAATAGATGGATGGATAGATAGATGATAGCTAGATTGATGGGTGGATGGATGGATAGATAGGTGACACTGGATTGATGGATAGATAGATAAATAGATAAATGATAACTGGATAGAGGGATGGATGGTAGCTGGATGGACAGATGATAGATAGCTGGATGGGTGAGTAGATAGATAAATAGATAAATAGATGATAGCTGGGTGAATACATGATAGATAGATAGATAGATTAGATAGATAGATAGTTGGGTGGATAGATGATAGGTAAATAGATATATAGATAGATGATAGCTGGATCAATACATGATAGACACATCCAGATTGACATCATAACAAATATCTGTCACTGATCATCTATGTTTTCATCATTGATTTATCTATTTATCATATTTCTCTCTCTCCATCCATCCATCCTCTATCATTACCTATCATTATTTACTTCCCTACCATCTATATCTACCATCTACTTTCTCTCGTGTTATCTATCCATCCATTGATCAGCATACCATCTATCCATCATCTCTCATTATTTGTATCTTATTCATCATAATCTATCTTCCTATTTGTCATCCACATTTACTTCCCTATTTGGCTTTCATCTATTTATCTATCATTATCTATCTATCTAGGCATTATCATCTATCCATATTATCTATCATCTCTCTCACTGATCTACGTTTATTTATTTATCATCTACCTACCTATCATTGATTTGTTAATGCTTTTGTCCATGTATCCATTCCTCTTTCCATCTGCCCAATCATCATTGATCATCTATCTATCTATCTATCTATCTATCTATCTATCTATCTATCTATCTATCTATCTACTTACCTACATCCCTACCTGTCTGTCCATCAAGCTATCCACTATATTCATTCTATTATCTATCCATTCATCCGCTGTGTCTCTCTCTTTCCATCTCATTTCACCCATCTACCATCTCTATCTATCATCTATCTGTCATACATCCATTTATCTGTCATCTATCTAGTTATCTATTATTATCTTTCCATCTATCCATCCTCCACTCTGTCTATCCATCCATCCTATCTATCTATCTATCTATCTATCTATCTATCTATCTATCTATCTATCTATCTATCTATCTATCTATCTATCCATCCTATCTATCTATCTATCTATCTATCTATCTATCTATCTATCTATCTATCTATCTATCTATCTATCTATCTATCTATATATCTATCCATCCTATCTATCTATCTATCTATCTATCTATCTATCTATCTATCTATCTATCTATCTATCTATCTATCTATCTATCTATCTATCTATCTGTCCATCCATCCTATCTATCTATCTATCTATCTATCTATCTATCTATCTATCTATCTATCTATCTGTCTATCTATCCATCCACTCTATCTATCCATCCTATCTATCTATCTATCTATCTATCTATCCATCCTATCTATCTATCTATCTATCTATCTATCTATCTATCTATCTATCTATCTGTCTGTCTATCTATCTATCCATCCACTCTATCTATCCATCCTATCTATCTATCTATCTATCCATCCTATCTATCTATCTATCTATCTATCTATCTATCTATCCATCCATCCTATCTATCCATCTATCTATCTATCTATCTATCTATCTATCTATCTATCTATCTATCCATCCACTCTATCTATCCATCCTATCTATCTATCTATCTATCTATCTATCTATCTATCTATCTATCTATCTATCTATCTGTCCATCCATCCTATCTATCTATCTATCTATCTATCTATCTATCTATCTATCTATCTATCCATCCACTCTATCTATCCATCCTATCTATCTATCTATCTATCTATCTATCCATCCTATCTATCTATCTATCTATCTATCTATCTATCTATCTATCTATCTATCTGTCTGTCTATCTATCTATCCATCCACTCTATCTATCCATCCTATCTATCTATCTATCTATCTATCTATCTATCCATCCTATCTATCTATCTATCTATCCATCCATCCTATCTATCCATCTATCTATCTATCTATCTATCTATCTATCTATCTATCCATCCACTCTATCTATCCATCCTATCTATCTATCTATCTATCTATCTATCTATCTATCTATCCATCCATCCATCCATCCATCCATCCATCCATCTATCTATCTATCTATCTATCTATCTATCTATCTATCTATCTATCCATCCATCCACTCTATCTATCCATCCTATCTATCTATCTATCTATCTATCTATCTATCTATCTATCCATCCATCCATCCATCCATCCATCTATCTATCTATCTATCTATCTATCTATCTATCTATCTATCTATCTATCTATCTATCTATCTTCTATCAATTTATTTCATATAGATCTATTTCTCTATGCACTCAGTCTGGGTCAATTACCAGACGTCTCATTTTTAGAGGAAATTCAAACCACTCTGGCAAGAGTAAGCTCCCATTCAAGGCTTATAAAATTTGCCTTTGTACTGAGGTGGCCTCACTTTTTGGAAATGCCCCCATTCAGGATGAGAAATCCCCCAAGCCTGGCTGTGCCGTGCTGCTAAGTGGCAGTCAGCCTTGGCCCTGCCAGTTGGCCTTATGGATGCTTTTTACCTACACAGGCCTTCTTATACCACAAGATCCCAGCCTCAGCAGGCTTCTCTTGCTGGGCATATCTAACACCTCCTGTCTTCAAGCTCAACCTGAACCACCTCTGTGCAGAATTCAGTTTGAACAAGAACCCCTCCCCCCCATATCTGGTCACTCCTGAAAGCTGATCAGATTCACCAGGTGACGTCTGATCGCACCAATACCGAACTGGATTCCTTGGCCTCCACCTGACCCAGGCGACACCTGAGCACCCTGATATCCGGTCACATGCTTCTCCCTCCCCAGCATGGACAAGGGATTTCCCTTGTCTATTTAGGACAAACTTCCAAATCTCATTCTTTGTCTCCATCCTTTGGAGGCCTGGCTTTGACGGACCCAAGCAAGAGACGCCCCAGGCCGACAGCAGGCAGGATCCATATTCCCTGTGTGCAGTCTGATCTGGCAGCCATTCATTCCGTGCACACTGTCTTCCAATGGGGTTTCCTCCTCTCTCTAAAAGAAGAACCACCTTCGCCTCAGCATTGAAACGCTTGCTGTCCTGCACCCAGGGCATCTTTCCTTTGGCCATAATCCCTTCCCACAAGTCCTTCCTCGCTGCATCTGCTCTTCCTGTTTAACTGGACACCTGAACTCGTGACTAACAGGTGAGCTGGTAGGGAGACTCTCAGACCAGCCAGGCTGGATCCCTTTTTGAGTTGCGTTTCCATATACAATAAACCTTCCTTTCCTGAGAGTGACCCTCCGGACTGCAGAATACGCCAAGCCCGAGCGCAGCATTCTGGTTGCGCGGCCTTATAGAAATCCACGTGCACTCACCCAAGTTCATTCGCACGGGATTTGGTGCATCCATCGCTTGAGATGTAAGTTACACAATTGTCAAGTCACAGGGCGGATAACCCCAGTCAGGACGACTCATTTCTTGTCGCCACGAAGGAGCACCTACTGCGTTAGCTTCGCTACACATATGGGCTCCAACTGAGGAGGTGTGATTTCTATTTGGTGGACATCCTGATCTTCTAGAAACGGCTGCTGGAAGCAGCAAGGGTGGGTCCAGTATTGGTCACATGGTCCCAGCAGAAAAGAGTAGGCATGGGCAAAATAGACAAAGTAGCGGAGAATTTCCTGCAATCATGGGTGAGAGGGGTCAGGGTAGGAGGAGAGTAGCCAGCAGGTTGAGGGTCCAAACTCAAGGACACACCTGTCAGGAACTTCACCTGACAGAGAAGGAAGAGGGGGGACAGATACACCCCCATATCACTCTCCAATCTGTCGGCTTTGCTTGTCCAAACACAACCATGGCCAAAGCACAAGATGGAGCCCAATGAATATCCAGGATGGACAAGGGCGGAAACTCACTATCACCATGGAAACGCACTAAGAAAGACAGGCTTGCCGTCTTTCTACTTGCATGGAAATCTGTAAACCCACTGTCAGGGAAACCCACTATCATCATGGAAACCCACTGTCTAAGACAGACAGACTTAACATCTTTCTACTTGCATGGAAATCTGGGTCAGTTACAGATGAAGTGACTTGTCCAGGCTCACACGGCCAATAAGTTCAGAAGCCCTTTTTCAGAATCAGATTAGTCCAACACTTGGGGTCTGCTTTCAGGCAGGTGTAAGGACTCTGCCCAACTCCCAGGGAGTAAGGTCAGAGGGTGTTTCCTTTCAATGTCAGAATGAGGAGGTGGCATGAGCCAGATGGGGTCTGAGCCAGCGCTGGCTTTTTATATACTTGTGGGCTTCTCTTGCAATGATTCTATGTATGATATAGATATTGTTTTTCAAAAGGCACCATGTTTGGCTGCAGGGACTACATGAGCCGCCTAAGAACGAAGTGCAAAGGAGAACTGAAGATAACAGACCCAGGCTGCAGAAAACACACACTATTAAATTCCAGCAGAAGGCTGCCTATGATTTATTATTAGTTTTCAGACTCTTCACGGAGGCTGGATATTATGAATAAAGATAAAATTATTCTCTACTCAGGAAACACCATCCATGAGAAGAAAATAATTATTTTTACTTTTATAATTCCCCCCTTCCAGGGATGCATCAAAATAAATGTCTGCTAAAACATATGGACTATTCCATAATTCTGTTTCCATCTCTCAACGCCTATAGGGAATAGTATGCAGCCCCTAAATGTTGGCCAGGTCATCACCTTGGTGTTCAAAATGGTTTCTAGAAATGCCTCCTTGGATTTACCTTAGATGTGAAAAGCACCATCATGGAATGTCCCATGAAATCCAAAATATCAATGTCAAACATGGTTTGTGGGCCATCCATCCCAGAATGCAGTCTGACATACATGGACTAAGGGGACAATTGTACCACTAATGCTCCTGCTACAACTGAGGTAAAAACCTGAACAACATCCTGTGATGGTCAGTTTTCCATTACTGTTAGAAATACCTGAGGCCACCAAATTAAAGAGCAGAAAGGTTTATCCAGCTCACGGCTTTGGAGGGATCCTTTGACCCTGTTGCCTTTGGGCCTGTGGCGAAGCAGCACATCATGGCGGGGAGTACATGGCAAAGCACAGGGGCTAATCTCATGGTGACCAGAAGCAAAAAGAGAGACCATAGGGACCAATATGTCCTAGGAGGACACATTCCCAATGGTGTAACTTCCTCCCACTAGGCCCCACCTCTTAAAGGCTCCACCGCCTTCCCATAACACCACTCTGGGGGACCAAGATGTTAACTCTGAGCTTCTGGGGGACACTTCTAAACCACAGCCCCTCCTGTGCTCAGTGCCAGGTCTCAGGGGCTGGGAAGCGATTTCCACACCAAAGAAGGGAAGACACAAAGGAATCAGAATTCAAACTCTTCAAGTTCTGTGTCTGAGCCTCTCATCCCACCCACAAATCTTCCCATCATCCTCTATTCTGCGATGTGTGATTCTAGAAGTGTTTTACGCAGACAGGTCAGAGGGTGCTTGCGCTATCAACCAAGGTGCTAGATAACCTTCTTTTCAGATAATGAGATGGGTGGAGAGGTGACAAGCCAATCAGGAAAATGGACAAATTCAGAAAGCTGCCTGGATGGTGGTGGTATGTGGTTCCTTCCCTAACTTCAGAGATGTTTAAAAAGTGTCACCTACAAAAAAATTTACATTATGAAAGTAGAATCCAGGCACTGTAATCACAGCTCCCCAAGAGGCTGAGGCAGGAGGATGGCAAGTTGGAGGCCAGCCTCAGCATCTGAGGGAGACCCTAAGCAAGTAAGTGAGACCCTGTTTCAAAATTCAGAAACACAAATAAATAAAAATGTCTGAGGATGTTGCTCAGTGGTTGAGCACTCTTGATTTCAATCCCTGGTACCAAAACAAACACACAAACAAGCCAAAAAAAATCATCACATCACAGGAAACATTCAAATTGACTCATTTCACTTAGCATGATATTCTCCAGCCCCATCCATTGACCAGTGAAGGCATCATTTCATTCTTCTTTAGGGCAGAGTAATATTCCACTGTGTATATATGTACCACAGTTTCTTTATTCACTCATCTGCTGAAGGGCACCTAGGCTGGTTCCATAGTTTAGCTATTGTGAGTTGAGCTGCTATAAACATTGATGTGACTGTCACTGTAGTGTGCTGATTTTAAGTCCTTTGGGCATAAACAGGGGAGTGGATAGCTGGGTCAAAGGGTGCATATATGATTACATGACCTATGTGATTCTATATCGTGTACAATCAGTCCAATGAGAAGTCAGACTCAATTCATGTTTGATGTGTCAAAGTGCATTCTACTGTCATGTGCAGCTAATTAGAACAATTTAAAAAAAAAAACAAAAAATGACTAAATGAAAAACAAAGGCAGTAGGAGCTGGCTTCAATGGTGTCCACCTGTACTCCCAGCTACTTGGGGGGCTGAGGCAGGAGGAAGCTAACTTCCAGTCTCAGCAACTTAGCCAGACTCTTAATCTAAAAAAAAAAAAAAAAAATTAAATTAAATTAAAAAATTAAAAATTAGAAAGGGCTGGGGATGTAGCTCAGTCAGAAAGCACCCCTGCATTTTACGAAAGAAGGATGTTGTTTAAAACTCCTTGAGATGGTGTGATTTCCAAAAACAACCCCGTGAGTTGATATCCCAACATCGAGCATTAAGTGCAGTGCTGATTACAATTAAATCATGCAAATTCACTCCAGCACCACACTTGTTAGAAAGGAAGCAGTGGGTTCAGAACCGACCCCCACCATGTGCACCAATAGACAATAATCATCGCACACGTGTCTTGTAAACAAGGAGGAAGTGCAAACGAATCAGGAGGATCATCGGCCGGATGGGTGTATGAGCAATTAACTCTCAGGGTGAGGACACAAGTGGGCAATTCCACACCTGACCCCCTGTAATGGCTCATAATGGAAATGCAGATAAGTGCACTAAAAAGATCGTATAAAATCACCTCCGGGCTGTGCGCGCAAGGCTTCTGGGAAACATGGATTCATTTCATGCTCAGACAGACCTGGCTCTCATCTCTCAGGACGCCTCTGCACGTACCCGCAAAGATTCCAAACTCTGAAACCAATCCCCAGTCCGACACCTAAGCTCCTTGTGCTTCCGATCATTTTGGACATGGGAGTCTCAACGTGGGTATCACCCCTGGGACGCTGGGTCCGTCTGGACCCGTGATTCTTCCGCAGGCCCTGCTCGGTTCACACCTTTCATGAAGCCACATCCTCACCTGAAGACGATTTTCTCTTGACCCACCTCGCATTTCTTGGCTGATGCGTAACTGGGTCCACACTGATTTCAAGTGTCATGGGAAGAAATGAGGATCAGCTTCCCACTTGACGGATTCAGAGCAGGGAGGTCCCCAAAGGAAGGGGGCTTGGAAGAAAGGAGGGTTGGGGATTCAGTCCCAGCGTGGCTTCCAGACTTGGCTCCAATCTCCGTGGAGAGATGTCAATCACCCATTCCGGGCCCGGTACGACTGGTCCAGCCCGGAGAATCAACATCAGCAGCGCCATTGAGAGACACGGAGGCAGGACAGCCTTCTCCTCTCGGGCCACCAGTAGAGACCTGGACGTCTCCTGGGAATTTCGGGGAAGGAATGGGTATTCCAAGAAACGGGAAGGGCCTGCAGATACTCCCACATCATGGGATACGAGAAGGTGCAGCTGGAGGGAGACAAGGGTCATTTCCACGCAGGCAAACTTTCTAAGTTTCTCCAAGGACGCAGGTCCCACCAATCCAGAGGACCTTGGGTGGGTGTGGTAGGCAGGATGGGGACAGAGCCCGCGACACGCTGGCCGCCTGCCTGGCATCCTGATGACCGGGTGACTTTGAGAGGAACCAAAGAGCTTGTCCTTCCTGGGGCCTGACCTGATGTGGTGGCCTAACGTGGATCCGCTCCCGCTGGTGTCCAGGAAGACGTCAATGGCTACCAGGGGAACTGCCCGTTGGGTCCGCTGGCCGAAGACTCACGAATGGTCTGTAGGACCATCTGGAGGAGCCAGGAAACCAGGACCTCGTTCCCAGAGTCACAAGGAAGTCAATTCTGCCAACATCAACGAACGGGGCCTCCTCTGGGGAAGAAATCGGATGGACACCTCGATTCCCATCTGGTGGCACGGTGACCCGGGGAACTCGTCTGTCCCTGACACAGACCCCTGACCCTCGGGAACTGCGAGGTCGCACACGCGTGTTGCTTCACGCCACTGTGTGTTCTCAAACAATAGAAGGCGAATGAAATGGGGACAAAGAGTAAAGAAAATGCTTTTCTCTCCAAAGCCAGAGAACTCCTGAGAGACTGATACTTGGCTTATAAATGCATTTTACACATTCTACCTACATATCTATTTTCAATTTTTTACAATTTTTATTTGTTCTAATGAGTTGCACCTGACAGCAGAAGTCATGGCTGCATTTTGACAGATCAGACATAAATGGAGGGCCGTCTCTCATTTTTCTGACGGTCCATGTTGCAGGATCACATGGTCATGCAGCCACACATGCACATGAGTCAGCACGTCTGTTCACTCTACTGTCCTTCCTGCCCCACACCCTTCCCTCCCTTCACTCCCTCCACCTGATATAAAGTACCTCTGTTCTTCCCTATCCCGCCCCTTTATTGTGAATTAGCATCCGCATATCAGAGAAAACATTTGCCCTTCGGTTTTTTGGGATTGGCTTATTTCACTCACTATAATATTCTCCAGTTCCATCCATTTACATGCAAATGCCATCATTTCATTCTTCTTTAAGACTGAGTAATATTCCATTATGCATATATACCACATTTTCTTTATCCATTCATCTGTTGAAGGGCAGCTACGTTGGTTCCATAGTTTAGCTACTGTGAATTCAGTTTCTATAAACATTGATGTGGCTGCGTCACTGTAGTATGCTGATTTTAAGTCCTTTGGGTATAAAACAAGGAGTGGGATAGCTGGGTCAGATAGTGGGTCCATTCCAAGGTTTCTGAGGAATCTCCACACTGCTTTCCGGAGTGGCTGCACCATTTTGCATTCCCACCAGCCACGTGTGAGTGGACCTTTTCCCACGTCCTCACCAACACTTATTGTTGCTTGTGTTCTTGATCATTGCCATTCTGACTGGAGTAAGATGAATAGTTTCAAAATGTCAAAAGACAAGGTGAACCAGAAAAAAAATTATGAATTACTGCGATATGTAAACTGTCTAACCTATTCGAGGATCAAAAATTAAGTTAAAAAGTACAAGGCAGGCGGTATTTTTAACTCAGCAAATGATGAGACAGAGACCTTTGGTCAACGGTAGTAAAAATGCAAACTTGGGCAGAATTTTCCGGAGCCTTTTAGTCAGAGGGTATCACATCTCTCGACATTTTCACATTCTTTTTCTCAGTGTTTTGCTGTCTGAGGATTTCTTCTCTATGGAGAGAGACGCAGTGAGCTTCACGCCTTTTATCAGCATCTCCTTACCAACGTTAGAGAATGTTTTCAACTTCTCCCTGTCTACGACTCGGGCAACGATTAAATAAATCACACGACGGAACGCCAGGTCGCCTTTAAAGATATTTTCTCCTGCAGAAAAAGTTCACGGTGTAGTTTTAGGGTGGAAGAGTCATCACACATCATTACACAAAGGTCAACGATGACGAGTTTTTAAAAAGTCGTGTGGATCCGTGTTCGAGGTGTGCGTGCGAGACGACTGGTTTTATATATGATGGATCTGGGAACGGCTGGGCCCCCAACGGGTGTTTTGAGATTCTTTTTGTATACATTCTTACATTTATCAAATGTTCCACTTATTTTCGAAATCAGGGTGAAAAGATGGCCACAGACACTTTAGTTGCATTGTATTCCAGTGGACGAGACCGTGACACAGGCAGATGGCAAAGCGTTTCCGGCTGATAATCCGTCCTCGCGGGAAGAAAAAGGAAAGCAAGCTGGCTTGGAATGGTCTGGAAGGGGCCCTAGTGCTGACGACCTCCGTCTGGTCAGCTGTCACCGCTACAGCTGGGCCTCGTCAGATAAGTACCAGAAATAAATAAGGAAATAGGTTTTCCCTTTGAGAGGAGTTTGTTAGTCCTTATTCTTTTCCACAAGCAGGAGAAGAGGCCTGATCACGGCCCCTCGCAGAGGACGGAACGAACCGGTTTCTAATCCCGGGCGTCTCCCATGGTGGGAGAAGGCTCTGATTATACAGGACGGGGGACCAGCGCACCCCAGCTCTGAACTCCTGTCTCTGGCAAGACCTGGGGGACCCCTTGTCAATAGCTGGCCAACTTGACCTCTTTATCTGCAACCGGAGAAAAATGACCACCTCAGCGTCCAGTTGCGAAAGGGAGGTGGGGTGAGGGATTCCAATTAAGAGCCCTGTGGACTGCAAAGGAGGAGACCAGAGGGCCAGGGGCCCCCAGGAGGGGCAGGATCCCCAAATTCTTACCTGCTCCTTCATCACATCGCCCGCTGTCCTGGGTCCCCCAAACTCACCCACAAGGCAGGGACAGGAAGAGCCCCAGGCCGGGTCACGTGCTGGAGGAACAGAGAGGTAAGGGAACGTCCTTCCCCAGCACAGCAGGAGGGAGAGAGGATGCCAGGCGGATCTTGGACCATCTGCCAAGAGCCTGCTGACTCTGCTCCGCAGTTACGCAGAGGATTCCCGAGCAGGAACTCTGTCATCAGAGCCAAACCAAGTGGCCGCTGCGCCCAAGAGGCGGCGCCTAAGGGTCTAGGATGCAGAACAGGCGTGGGCTTTATGTGGCAAGCTTTCTCAAGGGGTTATTGTGGGCTCAGGTAACCCATCACAGATACGATCCTTCAGAGCGGGCTCCACACGGGCACCAGGAGGGGCAGAACAACTTGTTTATGTACCCACGACTTACTACCTCCCTACCTGCCTACGTGTATCCAACCACCCAGACGTCCATCTGCAATCTACCATCTGTCTGCCCACCTATCATCTGCTACATCCATGTAACCACCCAGACGTCCATCTGCAATCTACCATCTACCTACGTATCATCTACTACATCCATCTAACCACCCAGACGTCCATCTGCAATCTACCATCTGCCTGCCTACCTATCATCTACTACATCCATGTAACCACCCAGACGTCCATCTGCAATCTACCATCTACCTACGTATCATCTACTACATCCATCTAACCACCCAGACGTCCATCTGTAATCTACCATCTGCCTGCCTACCTATCATCTGCTACATCCATCTAACCACCCAGACGTCCATCTGCAATCTACCATCTGCCTACATATCATCTACTATATCCATCTCACCACCCAGACGTCCATCTGCAATCTACCATCTGCCTGCCCACCTATCATCTGCTACATCCATCTAACCACCCAGACGTCCATCTGTAATCTACCATCTGTCTGCCCACCTATCATCTGCTACATCCATGTAACCACCCAGATGTCCATCTGTAATCTACCATCTGCCTGCCCACCTATCATCTGCTACATCCATCTAACCACCCAGACGTCCATCTGTAATCTACCATCTGTCTGCCCACCTATCATCTGCTACATCTATGTAGCCACCTAGACGTCCATCTGTAATCTATCACCTATCAACCTCCCTACCTCCCTATCATCTACTTACATCTATCTACCTAGTCATCTATCTATCTATCTATCTATCTATCTATCTATCTATCTATCTATCTATCTATCATCTAGCCTACCTTCCCATTTATCCTTAAATTTTGTTTGTTTGTCCCCTGGTTTACTCACCCATCTACCTACCTACCTACCTATCCTCTCTCCCTCCCTCCTTCTCTCTCTGTCTCTGTCTGTCTCTCTTTCTCTCTCTCTCTCTCTCTCTGTCTCTCTCTGCAGATATAGATATATACACATATATATCTATATCTATATATATGTATATATATCTACCTACCTACCTACCTATCCATCTAGTCTATCTGTCCATTGTATAGTCACCCACCTACTTACGTACCTATCCATTTATTTCATCTACCCATCTATCATATATCTATCTAATTATCTATCTATCCACTTAATCATCTACCTACTCAACAAACTACCTACATACCTACCTATTTATTTGTTGGGTACATCAATCTAACACCTACCTACCTATGAATCCACCTATTCGATCTATTTGTCTGTCCATTCACCCACTCACCTACCTACCTACCTACCTACCTAGCTACTCATTTGATGGACCCAGCCACATATCTATCAACCCTTCAGTTGTCTTTCTCATAATCTAACATAAACGTATCCATAACCAGTCTATGGTTGAAAATGTGGCTTAATTCAATGCTAGGTACATGTGGAATAGCAGCTAGTGTCATGGATCATGGGTGATAGGGGCATTGGAGGTGATGGTGGAGAGGAGTTACAATGGCTGCAAGAATAATGAGGTCCAGGAGATGTAGTGCTCTAGGGAAGGGAGTTTGATGGGTCACAAAATACTCTGGAGTCACCGTTCTTGGCATGGACGCCAGAGACCTCCACTATAAGACCCTGAGCTAAGCAAATGTGCTGGCCAAGGTGCCAAGGCACCATTTTAATTCTGGAAGACTCATCCCCATCAGTCAACACACAACTAAAGCTAACCTTGGTTCCTCCCACTACCTAGCACTTTTTCACTTACTTTCATGCTTGGGCCAGTGGACATCCCCAGAAAGCAGAAGAAAGAAGGACCAAACCCTGGTCCTAGGGCCCTGGTTCTGCCCCTTGAAATGAGAATCTGACGTTGTCCATCACATCACCATGGCGGAGGAAGCTGAAGGGTGTTTTTACATCACCGACAGCACAGGACGAATCAAGATCTGAGAATCCACACTTACTGTTCAGAATTTCAAATTTTCTTGCAAGTCTTGTGAACATTTCTCTTAAGGGAATTATACCACAGTTATTGAGTCTTTTCTGCTGTTATCAAAGAGCCACAGCAACAAATATACTAGTTAATTAATAAATTCAAGGGACCAAGAAGGAAACTGGGGGTTGGAAACTCATTTTTGATATTCTTAAAAAGTGGAACCTTTAAAATAAACTATAGAACACTGTTATACAAAAAAAAAAAAAAAAAAATTAAAGTTCACAAAGTTCTCTAATACTACAAACGCACGGTTTCTGAATATGGAATCAAAATGACTTTGAGTTCTCATTATGATATTCAGTGTTATTAAATCTGCTTAACTTGCTTATCTTTTGCATTGGTACGGTAATGTCCTCAAAAGCTAAGGATATTATTAGGCAATTTCCTATTTCTAGCAAAGAGAAATGACCTTTGAAGATACATTTATTCTGGATTCAAAGTTTTGTTCTCAGAATAACTAGTTTAATGCTCATTTTAATCATTTATTATTTATTATTTCAATTTTTTTTGAACTGGAGATTGAGCCCAGGGGCACTCTACCAATGAGCTACCTTCCCAGCCATTTTTAATTTTTATTTTGAGACAGGGTCTTGCTAAGTTGCTCAGGCTGACCTTGAACTCCTCATCCTCTCATCTCAACTGGGATGTCTCATGTCAGCTGGGATGACAGGTGTGTGCCACCATGCCTGCCTGTTGCTCATTTTTAAAAGCAAAGAATGTAAGTGACTAAGCAAGGAATCAATGTCTGGTTATTTCAAATGCAAATGAACCATGGACTCATTCAACCCCCACCCAAATTGTTAGAAACTTAAAATAACAACTTAAACTCAATTGACTCTCCATTCGTCTCAAGTGAAATGATATACAACTAAGTAAGCATGCAAAATCCCCTCCGGCTCTACAAACAAAATGGAAAATATCTAAGGATTCCTGGACTCTAAAAATAGTCATGAAACTTAGAATATTTAAGGAAACAAAACAAAAAAACCCTCTGAGTTTTAAGCCATGAAATGAAAAGATTTTGAAAACCTGATACTAAATGGTGAATTTCCATTATGTCATCAAATTCAGAGTTTAATAAAAATAGAGATATAAAGTAGAAGAGATTTTAAAAAATTACCATATCAACCATATCAAAGGATGATTATTTTAAACCTAGAAGAATCTGCTCCTGAATTATGAGATCAACCTAATATATGACATTTTATTACTGCCTTCCAGCATTTTGTACTAAAATATGCTGAATAATTTGACGTGGCGGTGTAGATGGATCACTTCCTAATTAACTTCACATAAGATTATATTTTATATTTGAAAACTGTCCTGCAGATCCACTCCTAAAATGGAGGGCTCCCTCAGAACTTTGCAGAATGCACTCCTAAAATGGAGGATTTCCATAGAACTTTCCAGAAGGCAGTCCTAAAATGGAGAAATTGCACTGAGGTCACTTCTAAAATGGAAGATTTCCGCAGAATTTTCCATTGAGTCTATGCTACAGTGGAAGATTCAATAGAAATAGAAATAGAATCTCTTCGTAAACACAATCTCTCCCATGCAGGATAAATTAAGGAACGGATACACTTTTAAAATTATTGTCCTTAAGACTATTCAAGTACACACAGGAGAATACGGCAGAAGAAATATTATTTGTGGCTGCCAAGGATCAGAGAGTTTTGCTTCCATTCCAGAATCTTGGATAGGTAAATCGGAGATCATCTTTAACCAGCATTAGGCTTCTTCGTATTTGAGGATATGAATTCAAACGAAAAATGAGCAAGTTTGAGAAACTTCAGACTGTGTTAACCATCATTTTTTCCTTTGGTATCAGCTTTCCATGAAATCATATCAGAAAGAAATTTGAAAATTTTCTTCCTTGTTTTCATGATTGCTTGTTTGTTTTCCAACATAGTCTTCCTGTGTGGTTGAAATCCAAGAATATAATTTAACATCTACCGGGACCAGTGGTGGGGTCAGATGTGGGTCTTGAGAAGATGCCACCGGATGCTGGTGGTGGAGACCACCTGCTGGATGCAAAAAGACCGCGAGGTGGGTACACTGGCCGCCTGAGAGCTGGACACAGCTCAACCCCAGCACCCAAGGCTCAGATGGAGAGAAAAATATGCAGTTGATAGACAGCAAGAGATGGGACGCAAGAGGGCTTCGGATCTTTTGCATTAAAGATCTTTGAGTCTAAAAATAATTTGTTCCACATAATCCACGTGCCTCTTGCCTTTGTTCTTGGGGATGCTGTGAATCACATGGCAAGAAGGTGGAGGAGACAAGAATCCGTCACCCCAAAAAGACTCCTGCTGGGCATAAGGACTATTTTGAGAAAAAGCAGGAGAAGCTCAGAAGACAGTTAAAGTCACTCTTTTGTCAGGAAAATCGACACACATGAGGGAAGAGACCCTTCCGGATGAAGAAGACACTGACTTAAATCTGCGTTAGGCATGTTTTCCTTCTTATTTACACATTTCCTCCCTGTTTCCTGTTTTAGAGGACAATGGTATTTAATCGTGAATGCAAAGCTATCTTTATTTCTCATAGATTTTTTTAACTTGTTCTAATCAGTTATAGATGATGGTAGAAGGTGTTGATGCATTTTGATAAGTCATATAAAAAATGGAGGGCCATCTCTCATTTTTCCGATGGTACGTGTTGTAGGATCACATGGGTCATGCAGTCACACACGCACATGAGGTCATACCTTTTTGAGATTAACTTATGTTTTCCTGAGAATCTCCTGGGTATGCTTGAGGCGTACATGCTAATGAACTTCATTTGTTGTTTCATTATTAATCTCTCTTCTCACAATGGTCTGTCCTAGAACTCAGAAAATGTAGAGGAACATGATCTCTCCCTTCTCTCCTTCACTCCCTCCCCCTTCCTTCCTCTCAGTTTAAAGATGTTTTTATGAGTACATACATATTATGGTTTGGATAGGAGGTGTCCCCCTAAAGCTGATGTGTGAGACAATGCAAGAAAGTTCAGCGGTGAAATAATTGGGTTATGAGAGCTTAATCCACTAATCAGTGGATTAATCCACCTGAATAGACTGTAGGCAGGTGGGGTGTGGCTGGAGGAGCTGGGTCACTGGGGATATCCCTTGGGGACTATACCCTGTCCCTGGCTCCATGGGGTTTAGATCTGGTCCCTGGTGAGCCGAGCTCTCTCTGCTTCCTGGTGCCACATCCTGAGCTGCTCTCCTCCTCCAGGCCCTTCCGCCATTTTGTTCTGCCTCACCTTGGGCCAGAGCCATGGAGTCGGCCCACCATGGACTGAACCTCTGAAACCATGAGCCAAAATAAACTTTTCCTCCTCTAAAATTGTTCTTATCAGGCTTCATGGTTTTTCGGTTGTTTGCTGGTGCTGGGGATGAAACCAAAGACAGTGCACATGGAAGGCAAGCACTCTACCCCTGAGCTACATACACCCCAGTCCCTGTGATGTTTTATACCAAGAAAGATGCATGGATTCTGACCCTTCCCTTCCAACTCTTCAGCACAAGACTCCCACAATAAGGGCCCTTCCCTTTATAACCAGGTTACCATGATCAGCAATGTCAGCTGAACATGGATTCAATCAACTCGACTCCCAGACAGACCCCAAATAATGGTACCATTGTGTTTCCCCAATTCAGGATTCATTCAAAGACCCAGCATGATTATTCTATTTCTCGAGTCTTTTAAAATCTGGAACAGTTCTACAGTCATTCTTTGCAGAATGGCCAACACTGTTTGGGAAGACCCTGGGTCTCTGCCTTAAAATCACGTACTGTATCAGGTGTGCCTCGGAGGTCTCCCTGTGATCAGATTCAGGCTGAAGGGTCTTGGCAGGGACACGACACAGGTGCTCCCAAGTCCTTCCTATGAGTGCCCAGACAAATGAAGAGAGGACCAGAGGCCCGGCGCCGAGTACCACCCGGGAGTAAGTTCCTGGGTGCTCATTTTCCTCCTCACCAATTGGCTTCTATTTGATTTTCCTCCTTTATGTTTTTCTGAGACACAGCACAGTAATCAGCCTTCATTTCCGCGAATGGAATTCAGATACTGACTCTAAGATATGCTTCCTGTTAGGTGCATTTGTGAATCTCTTACCAGGGATTCACAGTCTACTTGGAAAAAACCTTTCACTGCCATTGAAAAATCAAAGAAAACAAAAAAACAAACAAACAAAAAAATTCTGAGTATCGTAGTGTATGTCTAAGGAGAATAAGCCAGGAAATTACCCACTGATTTATTCAAATAAAAGGAAAATTGTCATTGTGTTTTGATTTGTCATAAACCTATATTTTAATACCATTCAACCTACTTTTTTTTTTTTTTTAAGAGGGAAACAAATTAGAAAATCCAGAGACGAGGTAAAAGCATTTTCTTGATTATCTCTAAGTCTTCATCCACTTAAGCAGAGGGGAAAAATGTTTAATCCGTGGTGTTGGAGAAAGCTGAGTCCTGAATTTTGGAGCACATTAAAACACCCCATGAGAATGGCTTTATGTCGGGGAGATATAATGGGTATTGTTATTAGGTATTTAGGAGCGGATATTTTATTCTGTATACTGAAAGACTCCCACTCTCTATCCCGACATTAAGGAAGGATAATGAATGCTGTACTAGTTCATCATGAATTAATCATGAACCTTTTCAGCCACATATTTTTAATTAGCTACAGAGTCTGTCAATTTTTCAGGGTTCTTGCAGCTGGGTCTAAAGAATGTCAATCTCCTTTGGAGACTAAAATGACCATATATGTAAATGACCGTTTTATACACACACACACACACACACACACACACACACACAAATACATATCTCTGCAAAATTTACCGTTGTTTTCCAGATGGATAGAAATAAAATTACTTAGCAAGCACCAGAGGCTTTAAAAAGCTAGGTCAGAAATCAAAGCCGGCTCCTGTATTATCAACGAATTTAGGAAATAAATTACCCTTTAAGATATCCGAAAAGTTTTTGTTTCCAAAACAGAGCAAAGGAACAGGGGCTCCTTTCAAAGAACAAATTATTACAGGCCTCACAATGGCCAATGAAAGTGTTAAGCTGCTCAGCGTTAGGCATGAATAGAAACCGAAGCTGGAAGCTGCAGACGGATACCCCTTCCAGAAGGAGAATCCTCAGCTGTGGGCTTAGATTTAATAGGGGGGAAAAATATGCTAAAAGATCGTGCTCTTTTTGTTCCCTTTCATTCTTGTTCAAACAGATCCGTCCAACTAAAAGTGCACTGGGGATCCCAGGAAGAAGGAGATTGGACCAGTCTCCTGTCCCGCAGAACAGGGACGCCCGGCTTCAGCACTAGTGACCTGGTAGGGGGAATTCACCAATGGCTTGGCAGCACCCTGGCCTGCCCACCCCAACTCTGTGACACCCCAAAACATCTCCAGATGGGATGTTTTCCTGGTGGGAAAGAAAGAATGACCCATGACCAGTGACCCACGAACCCCCGGCCGCCTGGGGATCATTAAAATCACTCTTGGCTGGCAAGACTCATCCACAACTATCCCGATGCGCTCTCCTCTTTCTTCGTCCCTATTTCCACCGAGAACCAAATCGAGACCAGAGAGACCCAGTGTCTGGGTGGGAGGAGACCCCCAGGCCCGGGCTCCCCGACTGCAGGCCCGGTTCCATCTCCGGGAGCCTTTCCCTGCAGACTTGAACCTGACCCCTCTGAAACCATCCGCCTGCGCCATTCTCTGAGCCGGCACCCCTGGCCCAGGAGGCTCACCCTGAGGGCGGTGGACTCTATTCAAGGAGAGGCCCAAGGACTTGATTTCTGTCTATATTCGCAGTTCTGGGAATTGGCCCCAGGGCCTCGCGCAGGCGGGGTGAGCGCTTCGCCACTGAACTGCACCCCAGCCTTGATTTGTTATGGACGTGCGTCTGCGCTCGGGAGCTCCGGGGCTGCACCCAGAGCCTCGTGCGTGCCAAGCACAGGTGACCGCTGGAGACTCCGCCAGGTCTGCGGGTCTCATGCCACCCTGACCCTGCACACAGGAGCTTCCATCACACGAGTCACTGTCCTGCCTCTGCGGCACTGCCCGAGAGAAGCGGCGCACGCACCACGGGCTCGCCCTCTGCACCCGGACTCTGCCACCTTGCTGACCGGACCAGTCCCCCAAAGACCCAGGAGATACCCCACCGTGTCTCTTGCCACCCCTCTATTCACGTGCCAGGCCAGGGTCTTGCAGATGCCTGATGGTGCGCTGTGCGCCTCGCCCCAGGCAGCTTTATATCTGTTCCAAGGGTCCTCCCCTCTGGCAAGGGCGACCTTTCTTTGGAAAGTTCCTCTGAACAGAGAGCACTACGCATACCTTCCCCACGCTGTCCAGCACTGTACTGCCTACTGCAGAGACCGCACTCCAGGGGAGTAAAGCATTTACTGAGCACCAAGTGCTACGTTCAGAGGGAAGGAACTCCGCATGCAATCCTGTCACTCACCCGAGTATGGATTCCCCACGGTCTGGAGCGGTTGGCTGGCGGAAGAGCGAGAGGAAAGATCACCATGTGCTGCTGCTCAGCTCTCCGTGGCGATTAGCCAGGGGCACCGGGCTCACCCTGTGAATTCGTTCAAAAGAAGAAAAATCATGAACTGGACCACCGTGTGCTGAGGCGCTTAAATGAGATGAGCTCTTTCCTGCACAGAAGGTTCCTCTGCCTCAACTCTGCTCTCCACTCTGTCCCAACCGCCCACAGGCCTGGTCTTACAGCCCCTGCCTCCAAAAAGTGTCCCCCCAAAATCCATATAAAATCAGAGTCCACTATTGTTAACCATCATGTGACCTATCTTCCCTTTGATGGTAGAAGAATGTCATTACAAATAGGATGCTTACTTTACTGGACATTTTTATAAATTAACATGCACTACCATGCCGTCTTTGATTGATTCTATATACTGCATGTGCACGCATGAGACAGAGACAGAGACAGAGACAGAGATAGATCTACATAGCATCTAGATAGATAGACGGATGCATAGATAGATGGATGGATGGATGGATGGATGGATGGAAAGATGAATGGATGGATGGATGATGAATGGATAGATGGATGGATGGATGGATGGTAGATGATAGTGGATGGATGGATGAATGGATAATTAGTGGAAGGATGGATGAAGGGATAGATAATGGATGGATGGACGCATAGAAGATAGAAGGATGGATGGATGGATGGACAGATGAGAGATGGATAGATGGATGGATAGATGATAGAAAGATAGATGGATAGGTGGATGGATGGATGGATGAACAAACAGATGAGAGAGGATAGATAGATGGATAGATGGCAGAAAGGTCGATGGACAGATGGATAGATGATAGATAATAGAAAGATGGATGATGGATGGATGAATGGATGGACAGATAGAGAGCTAGCTCAACATTGTCAACATTGATCATTAGCCTCTAGCTGCAGGGATGACAGAGCAGTTGGGCAGGGTCCTGTCTTCTACCCACCCACCAAAACATCATCTGGTAAATCTGGGATTGCATAGAGGAAATGCAAACAGTGAGGTGATATTATGTGAATATATAAATATATGCAAATAAGACATATGGATACACGTTGTATTTTTCCCCACCTTTTCTCGTGGTGCTGGGGTGGACCCCAGAGCCCCATGCATGCTACTCAAGTGCTGTACCACTAAGCTACAGGCTAGCCTGTCTTCCACCAGATTAAAGGAGAAGGGTGCAGGAATCATAGCTCACTTTTTCTTACTTTGCCATAGCAAGCTCCCAGTAATTTGGGGGGGCATGCTGGGGACTGGACCAGGGCTGTGTGCATGTAAGCTTGACCTCCCGCCCCCATGAACATTTTCCCAAAGAGACGTGGAGTCACAAATGATGGCCCAGGAGACAAATCCATCCCATCCCCAGCTTCTGCAGTATGTTCTCAATCTTTCATGTTCCCACAGTCAAAGAAATAATATTTTGTGAGACGCACAACGTAAATGAAAGCCATATTTTGGTGTCTATCAATGAAAGGTATCAGAACAGTGACGTGCTTTCTGTGACACCTTATTCAAGGCTGCTTTGGGGCTACGGTCTCCAAGTTGGGTACTTGTGACGGAGACTGTGGCCCGAAAAGGTGGAAATATGTACTATCTGCCCTTTGCAGAAAAGGTTTTCTGACCTCTGATGCAGAGTCCCCCCCACACAAATCGAAAGAGAGTTCCAAAGAGATCTGAGAAGGCAGCTTTGAACTCCAGGAGGAACTTTTTTATTTAAAGACATGCCAGGCGTAGGAGCTGACCTTCAGACAGAAACAAGCCTATGTCTTCAACAATTCATTAGTGGATCCATCTATGGCCCAGGCTTTATGACGTACCATCCCGCTCCGTGAACCCTATCCACAAGGGAGCATCCTGTTAGAGAACAATTACGACGGCGTAGATGTTCCTAAATGTGGATCTCGTTCCATGGAAGTTACGATCCCAGCAACAATTTCTTAGGTTCAATCAGTAGCTTAGAAACATTCCTCCCCCATGCCAGAGATTTGGCATTTGAAACGGCAATCCATCTTCCAGTGTGGCTTTTCCGGTTAGATTCTTGCACAAATGGAACTGTGTGCTGTCGATGTTGATCTTTAGCTCCTCGCTGTTGAAAGATGCAGGCGCCGGGCAGGGTCCCGTCTTCTGCCCGAACACCGTGACATCAGTTGATGAGATTGGGATTCCACGGACGTGCAGTTGAACAATAGGGCGACCCTATCTTGTGAACCAAGGAAGATCCAAATATCATTTTCCCTTTGTCTGACTCACACCTTGTAGTCCCAGAAAGGAGGTGTTTGAAATAGCAGCGTGAGCCACGCTCAATTCTCTGTGCTTACCAGCCCAGTGAGGATCAAGAAGGAGAGACACATCTCTCCGGATTAAGTCCCAGTGTCGGGCACAGTGGGGTTGCTACTAAGAACAGAAAATTACGGAATGAGAACAGCACAATGGAAAATCTCCAGTTCTACCATCACAGGACAATTTTCAAAATGGTAGCATCAGAGGGATTCTCTCCCTGGTGCGATTTTACCCCACAGGGGGCATGAGACAAATGTCTCCAAACATTTTAAATTGTCACCCCTGGGTGAGTGCTAATAGCCTCCACTGGGTAGAGGCTGAGAGTATTGGTAAACGTCCTATGATACAAAGGAGTCATGCGATCGACCACCATCACAAAGAATCACCCAGCCCGGCGCTCAGCAAAGACAGAGCTGGTAGCAAATGTCCTCGGTGCCTTAGACTTAGGAACTGTGCTTTAGATTGTTGATCTCATATTCATTTACAGGATGTAACGCAGACAGATAAAGCGGGGGGCAGTGGGGACTGGCATGCCCTTCATTCAAACAATGACATGGAGTGACTCTGGTGTTCTTCCTCTGATAACATATAACAAGTTATAGGAAAATAAGACTCTCTAGATAGAATGGACAATCCAAAGTAGTGTCCCCAAATCAGAAGATTGAAGACTATTGAAAGCCTAAGAGGTCTGTGGGAGGAGGAACTGACGTTTGGGTTAGTGTGTGGGCTCAAAATGGCGGGCACGCCTCACTATTCCTCTCGGCCTGGTTAGCCATAATTTTCAGAGCTCATTCGAGACACAAAAGCCCCGGCGATCAAATAATCTCTGTAATTTGATCTTTTTATTTGTTCACCAAACACAGCAAGAGGGGATGTGAGGCCAGGTCTGGTCTCGGTGCCCAGGTCTCCGCTGTTGGCTGACACCGTGGGCTCTCTGTATGGGCAGGTTCTCCATCGGTGCATGGAAGCCAGTCAGGAAGAGAGAACCGCATCTGTACAGAATGCACACAGACTCTCTTCACTCTTTCCACAACCTGCCTGGCGTCTAGGGGTTACTGAAAGCATAGGAGAGGATACGTGTAGGTTTTGTGCAAACACGACACCTTCTCAAATAAAGGACCTGGGTGTCCTTGGATTTTGGTCTCTGCAGCGAGTGTGGGAGCCATTTCGCCACGGATGCTTGAAACGACTACTCCGTGTTTTGTCAATAAAAGAGTTGAAGACTCTCCATAAGTAGGAACAAGAAGAGAACACAAAGCATATTCATTCGCAGTAGCCCTGTGCGACCAGGTCTTATGGAAGTCTGACTGTGGTCTGCCTTCAAGAGCCCTCTTCTTTGAAGAAGATGTATGGGAAGATGGCAACCTAATAGAACAGCAGACTCTTGAACTTTTGGTGGAGTGGACGGCCATTGGTTGACCAATCGCCCCAACTCATCTGGGACTGATGAATTTTCAAACTTTTGTCGTCCGAGGCAAATTGGAAGGAGGCTGGTAACCTATATCCTCATGAAAGTTTCCAGAATAGTCCACGTAAAACCAAACCCTTTGGTGAATATGCGGAAGACAGACTGAAATAAAATTGCAAAAGGAAATGGAAATATGTTGAAGAATTGCATGGAGACCAACTTTGATGAACGAGTGGTGTGAATTAAGATCTCAGGGGAGGCTAGACAGCTCCCTCCCACTGTGGTGGGTCCTTTGGATGCCCAAATAATGGCTCAACCAAGTTTGTCTTTGGAAACTGTCCTTTGGCAAAGAAAGTTGCTTTCCCTTCCTTAGTCCAGTGATAATGGTTGGTCTCAAAACCTGTCTTTCTTGCCTCAAGGTGGGACCACTGGAGCTTCCCAGCTCCAGAGCTGTCTCTGAAGTGGGCTGCGTTCCTCGTTGGGCCGTGCAAACAGCTCAACTCCCCATGAGCCTCATCCATCTTTCCCTACTCTCCATCCACGTGTGGATCCCAAGAAAGCATCCCACAGTGAACTCCCAGGCACAGACGCAACCTCACAGTCTTCTGCCTGGACTCAACCCAAGAATCACTCATGAAATAACAAAAGTTAGTCCTGAACACAGATACGGTGCAGAAGAAATAGCATCCTTGGACCACTAAACTACAATCCTAGAGAAATCCCAACAAAGGCTGGGGATGGAAGTCCTCAAGGTCATGAAAGTCAAAGGGTGCCTCAATACTTTGGGAAAATGCAAGAGTTTTGGGGACTGGAAAAAGCCAACATGTATGATGATGGAAATATGGATTCCATATGTCCACTGGTTATCATGAGAAGAAGAAGAATCTCTTGACTAGTATTTTGAGTAGTCCAATGAGCAGCATAAGCCGGCAGGCAAGCTGGGCTAAGAGAAAGCCATTAAATAATAGAATTTCTTGCATTCTTTTCTTACTATAGAATTTATGGAAATGTACTGTTTGCTAATCTCTTCCTCATTGGGAATCTAGTCTTCTGACCAATGCATTCAGAATTCCATAAAGAGCAGATATACATGTTCAGCCACTCTATATTTGCTATGTATTGATTATGCATGAAAATAACAGTAATGGTGCCTCTGATGGAACTATGAACCAATTCCATAGAACAGGAGTCACCACAGATGGCCGCCATCTGCTTTTGTCAATAAAGTTTTATTAGAAAACACCCTTGTCCATTCCTTTCTATCTGGTCTATGGGGACTTTTATGCAATTGCAGACTTGATTGCAGTACAATCTACGAAGTCAAAAAGTCCATGCAGAATATGTTTTTCTACTCTTGATCTCTTATTCCTGTGGCCAATGATCCTCCATTAATGGAAGTATTTGAAAGTGTCCTTTTTCACACTAATATTTTGTCCCTAGAAAATCTGATCTCTGAACATCATTCCAAGGTCAAGTACACACAACGTCAGAGTTCTGCTGGCTCTGATGCAATCTCTTCTCAAAGGTCAGGAACATAATGCATACGGCAGGCAGGTATCACAGTATTTAGATTCTACTGAATTGGCTATGTCTGATGTTTGACAGATGTCGAAAGAGAAAGTACCCAGGTCCACCATTGCACAATTTTAAATACCAGTGTATTACTACATCAATGCACTTGAAAGGGACGATTATACCACTTGCTACCCTCGTGTATGCTGCTGGGTGGGGAGGGGTACATTCAATCATTCTCTGCAGAAGCAAAAAATACATTTGACCACTAAATCCTGATCCCCACCTGCTGAGGGTATGCTGTGACATACAGGAAAGGCACATTATCTTTCCAAAACCCACCAGCTCTAAGACCTTTAGACAAGAAATTCTGGATATCTGTCAATATTCAGAGGGCATCCAAGAATCAACTCCATGTGGCAGTTCCCTTGGTCCACACAGTGGAGACTTGTTCTTGCACAAGGGAGATGGCTCTACTTCCAGGTCACAGTGGAAATTGCTGGATTTTCAGGACAGGAGCTCGACTATAAAATAGCACTTGATGCCCTTAACGTACCTGAATTCAAATTTGCGGCAGAAAACCAATGGTTTAGATCATCTAGCCATGTTAACGCTGACCCCATAGGGAAAAGAATTCCCAGCACACAGACTCTCTGTTGCCATCCCTGGCCTTGTCCACAGATGATGTGTGCCCATGGATTTGTCCTGTGCTGGCTGAGGAACTAAGGCTGCTCTGGATTTGCTCGAGATGGAAGAGTGTTAATTGCCTTTGTCTTAGGTTAAGGGTGTTAACACCTTTCAAAGGGTCACTTGGTGATTTGATATTTCAAAACATGTATGGAAGGCTACTGGTATCCTGGTATCATCTGCTTATTCTTTTTATGTTAATTTTTGGTTTTTTTTTTTTAGATACATGTGACACTAGAATGTATTTTGGCATATTATACATACATGGAGTGTGACTTACTCGAATTAGGATCCCATCCTTGTGGTTGTATGTCATGTGGAGTTAAGAGAAATGCGAATTAAAACCACACTGAGATTCCATCTCACTCTAGTCAGAATGGCAATGATCGAGAATACAAGCAACCATAAGTGTTGGCGAGGACGTGGGGAAAAGATATCCACTGCTGGTGGGAATGCAAACTGGAGAAACCACCAGGAAAGCAGTATGAAGATTCCTTAGAAAACTTGGAATGGACCCACCATTTGACCCAGCTAGTTTATGCCCAAAGGACTTAAAATCAGCACACTACAGTGACACAGCCACATCCATGTTTACAGCAGCTCAACTCACAATAGCTAAACTATGGAACCAACCTAGGTGCCCTTCAACAGATGAATGGATAAAGAAAATGTGGTACATCTACACAATGGAATATTACTCAGCCTTAAAGAAGAATGAAATCATGGCATTTCTTGGTAAATGGATGGAGCTGGAGAATATCATGCTAAGTGAAATAAGCCAAACCCCCAAAAACCAAAGGCCAAATGTTTTCTCTGATAAGTGGATGATGATATATAGTGGGGGTTGGGGGTGAGAGAAGAATGGAGGAACTTTAGATTATGTAGAGGGAAATGAGAGGGGGGAGGGTCTGAAAGATGATGGAAGGAGACAGACCTCATGACCCTGTGTACATGTATGATTACATGCATGCTGTGAGACTACATCGTGCACAGCCACAGAAACAAAAAGTCGTACCCCATTTGTGTACAATGCATCAAAACGCAGTCTGTAAAAGTAAAAAAAATAACAAAAAAAAGAGGTAGGTAACTGCAAATGTCCCACACACTTCCTTCTGTATACCTTACATCACTTCCATATGACTTATAACACCTAATATGCCAGAAAAGCCTCATAAACTGGCATTATTAACTGCATCATTTGTGGGAGAACAACAAGAAAAGAGTCTGTGCTTGTTCAGCAAAGACCCGAGCGTGTCGCGGACCCAACGACGTTCGACCCCGGCAGCAACGTGACTTTTTTTTTTTTTTTTTTCAAATATGTTTGAACCTCGGTTGATGGAATCCTGGGAGACTGGACTCTCAGTTATAGAAGGCGGAATGTTTCAGAACTTTGCCAAATTCCAGGTGGGCTTCTTTGTCCCTATGTCACTGGCTTCTCACTTACGCTGTTTTACAACGTGATCACTCTGTCCTGCCTTCCTGTCAAGATGGGCACACGCTTCGTGAAGAATTCATGCTCCACGGGGGGGAGCTTCTTTTTTCTTATGTTTTTAATTATTAAAGACTGAGCTTAACAACAACAAAAAAGCTTCTAGGAGGAACAGCTTCCAGTTTTCCGTAGAACGGAGGGTCGGCCGCAGATTACCACGACGTGTTTCACGGAGGAGTGGAAGGGAGGAGTTCCCCCGTGCTTTGCACTCCCAGACGCAATGGAGATTCAGGACGGAGCTGCTGACGGCTCTGACTTGATGGTACACACTGTGTCTACGTGCTGCGGGCTCACACTGCGCGCCATAAGTGTGATCAGGTGCCCATCAAACACAAGCCCGCGAGAAGCCATCGGTGCCTTTGTGATCCATAGATAAACCCACCTTTCCAGCGTCCATGCGGGGGACCCCGAGTTTCAGCTCAGCCACCCACAGGGGAAGCCGCTGCTGATGCTCAAGGCAGAGGTAAATTAGCAGACACCCAAAACCCAGGGTCTGTCGCGGATGTTGGCCTGAGCTTCCTGGATGGCAAGTGCAGGTGCAGAGACCATCCTCTCCATCCTGACCACTGAACACACCGGCAGGCCCTCAGGGATTCACTTCTTGGCTGGAACAACGTCCTTAGGACGTCTCTCCTGACTCCTTCCCAGAGTGCTCCCTCAAAGACTGCCTGTTACTCGGCACCTTTACCTTCTTGGTGGGGTCTCTGCTTTGCAGCCTGGTGTGATGGTTTGCCTCTGAAATGGCTCTTCTCTTACAGCAAACTAAGACTCCAGGTGGTGACCAGCACGGCTTCACCTCATATGCTTTATTTTTAACCCAGGGACCCAATGGTGCCAAAGTGGACTTTGCATTCCTACTACTTTTTGCTAACGGTGAGAATCCAGTGAATGGATATGTGCATGGCGGAATTTAAAAGGAGAGGAGAGAATCCAGTGAATGGATATATGCAATGCATGAATTTAAAAGGAGAGGAGAGAATCCAGTGAATGGACATGTGCATGCACGAATCGAAAAGGAGAAGCAGTTCAGGGCTGCTGGTGCTGTATCACTGTGCCCAGGGATAAAGTCCACCTCCTTGGATTTGGCAGACACAGCAGATCTGCTTGCCAATAGGAGGAGGGTATCCTTCGTGTGCGTTCAACACCCCTCATTAACAGAGCAAGTCCTGAGGGCCCTGGGCAAGGCGCCTTCCAAGCGAGACGGCCCCAGCCGGCCACAGGTTGATAGAGGCCTTGTACTTAGGAGGACCGCTCGTTTACTTTCGGAGGGTGGATTTAAAGATGTGATTTAGAGGCAAATTCGTAATTACGTGTTTTCGGGGGAAATGACGGATGCTGGCTAGCCGAGGGAACCTGTGGAGCTTGCCCCTGGCTCAGGTGACGACTCCTGTAAATCAGCTACTCCTGGATCGTACCCTGCCCCTCCCCCCAGCGCATTCACCTTGGCTAGATTAACGCGCACGCACTTGTACTGCAGGTAACGTAGGACCGTCCATCTTACTGTTTTCCCCAAGAGCTCAGAAGCAAGTGGGGGGTGGGGATCTAGCGACAGCGATTAAAAAAATACAGAAATAAAAACAAAGCTTGTGTCGGAATTATAATCCACAGGCTTCGCTGTAGAGGAAAGAGCATAGCATCTCATGCCCAGGTCCAGACATAGGGCAGGTCTCAGGTCCCCGAATCCACAAAAAAGATGTCCCCTCACCCCAGAAAGCGGATGAAAGGAGGAGGTAACATCTAGTCTTTCTTTCTTTTTTTCTTTTCTAAATTCTAATTGAATACCAAATTCTACATTTTTGCGAATTCAAGTGTTATTTTCAAATGCGCGTTAAAGCGCAGCAGAGAGAGGGGGGCGCGTAGATGGAGGGTAGGTGTGACTTCTTTCGTTTGATGTTTTGAAATCTGTTCTGACCAGTTGTAATGGTGCATCTCTTCATTCTGGGAGAGCACACATACACAGAGAGCTCTGAGCGATTCTTAACCACTCGGAACTGGTGCCGCAGACCTCCTGAGCTGTTTGCTCCGTCTGAGCGAAGCTTCTAGTCTCTGAGCAACCCTGGCCACCTCGCCAGACCACCCTCCGGCCCGGGAAACCACAGGTCTGCCCTCTGCAGCCCTCCGTCCCTGGAGGCCAAATGCTGAAGCTTCCAGTCATGGCTGCCGACGGGAAGCCCACTGACCCAGGTCCCTGGCGGCTGTCCAGAAATTAACAGGTTTTTTTGTTTGTTTGTTTGTTTTGCAGTGTAGAGAATTGAACCCAGGGCCTTGTGCACGGGAGGCAAGCCCCCTACCAACTCAGCGATATTCCCAGCCCCTAGAATTAACTTCTTGACTGCAAAATAAGCCTTATCTCTCCTTAGGGTTATCACGTGTTCTGGTCTGGGTCAAGTATATTTACCGAAGCAGAAAGATCTCTCTTGCATAACTTGGATACAGGACAAGACAGCAGGAAAACACATACTGCAGTTGCTCAATTATGAGTAAATCAGTAGTATTATTTGTTTACGGACATCATTTTGCCATTCGTTAACTCTTGAGCATATAAATGGCGGAATGTTGTGCCCACAGAAGATTTCGACAAAGGCCCACGTTGCAGTTTATGTCAATGGAAACCACGTGCATTGGACACAGTGATGACCCGGACAGATGTCCCCAACCTGATACACTGATCCTGGTAACAAGTCCTTTCAGGGCAAAAGGGGACTTTGCTGGCGTGATTCAATGAAGGATCTGGGTGAAGAATTACCCTAGACTGTCCCCAGGGGCCAAGAGCCAGCGTTTCCGTTAGCAGGACGAGTTTGATTTTTAAAGAACTAGGACACACGTCCGGGGAAAGTTATCTCCGCAGAGACGCAGAACGTAGACGAACAGTTTTTACAGAAAATGAAATCAAGGAGAAGCCAACTGCAATCGTTCCAACAATGGCCGGCCACAGCTTTGGAGCTGGGGTCCACCTGGTCTTAGAGATATAGAGCGACCAGCTGCTGGTGAGCAACCCACCTGGGGAATCCGTGCTGGCTCTTCCACGCACACGTGTGCAGTGTTCCCAAGCTGACTTGCTGGGGAGGCCCCCTCTCCTCAGCATCAACGGGATTCTCAAATCCACGTCTTCTACAGTCCGCCTTCTTCAAAAAAGTCACTCCTCCCAGGCTGGCTCCCAACACCCATCCCCGCTGAGACTGGAAATCGCTTGGGAATGTCTCAGGGACACTCCGAAACGTGGGGATGGATGAAAACTCACAAGTTTTCACCACAGAATGGGCGGTGGTGGCCGAGGCTTCTTTCTGCATGAATCCATACCGTACGTTGTTTCTCATAAAATTCAATTTCACTTTTTGATGTATCTGTTCTTTTTAGATCCCATGACAGGAGAGTCTATTTGAACACATCTCACAAACACAGAGTGACACTTCCCAGTCTTGTGGTTGTACACACTGTGGAGTTTCACTGGTCGTGTGTTCATATGTGAACACAGGAAAGTGATGTCCAGTCTATTCCACTGTCTTTTCTCTTCACCTCCCTCCCCCTCACTGAATCCAAAGCACCTCTATTCTTCCCTAATCCCCACCCCCTTTTTGTGCATTAGCATCCGCATATCAGAGAAAACATTTGGCCTTTGGTTTTTTGGGGATTGGCTTATTTCACTGAGCATGATATTCTCCAGCTCCATCCATTTACCAAGAAATGCCATGATTTCATTCTTCTTTAAGGCTGAGTAATATTCCATTGTGTAGATGTACCACATTTTCTTTATCCATTCATCTGTTGAAGGGCACCTAGGTTGGTTCCATAGCTTAGCTTATTGTGAATTGAGCTGCTATGAATAAGGATGTGGCTGCGTCACTGTAGTGTGCTGATTTTAAGTCTTTTGGGTATAAACCGAGGGGTGGGGTAGCTGGGTCACATAATGGGTCCATTCCAAGTTTTCTGAGGAATCTCCATCCTGCTTTCCGGAGTGGTTGCCCCATTTTGCAGTCCCAACAGCAATGGATGAGTGTATCTTTTTCCTGACATCCTTGCCAACACTTATTGATAGCTATATTCTTGATAACCGCCACTCTGTTTGGAGTAAGGTGGAATCTCAGTGTAGTTTTAATCTGCATTTCTCTCTGCTAGACATTTTAAACGGTCTTAAGAGCAGCTTGACAGGCTGTAGCCGTGGAGCCAGAGGAAAGGTAAGCTCAAGAGGTATTTCAGACACTGAGCCAACCAGGTGGATCACTGAATGGATGAGGAGGACACGGGAGATGGACACTAGGCTTCAGTGAGATGCAGACGACATTAGGACGGCAAAGTCTGACCCCGACAGGAAGCCTCCTTCAAGGCAAAAGAGCTTTCGGTGGGGCATGATCTGCAGCGGCCACCTGTGTCTGCTGAGGTCTCCCGTCGCCCCGGGACCAGACCTCTGTGCCAATCATGTCACCCGCAGCTAAGATGCAGCTGAGAGCCCAGCCTGGGGGTCTACGGTCTAGCCCCTCTGGATTTCCTCTCTCTCTTTTAAAAATCCTTCCCCAGCCAGACCCCGCATGCTTCCACAGCCAGATCGCCAAGACTTTCGTTTGCCGAATGATGACATCATCTGCCACGCTCAGTCCATGTCCCCTGCCCGTTCCCTGCACTGTGTCTTTTGAAATAATCCTGCAGGGGTCCAAAGGGCAGCAGCCTGAGATACAAAAATAAGGATGGACGCTTAACCACTGAGCCACACCCCCAGCCCTTAATGTGCTTAGAACCTTGCTAAATTGCTGAGGCTGGCCTCTAACTTGTGATCCTCCTGCCTCAGCCTCCCAAGCCCTTGGATTACAGGTACCACACTTGAGCTCATTGGGACCTTGAACTTCAAACAATGGGTTTAGTTGCCTGATGGCCACTGCTCAGGTGCAGCTTCCATGATGTACACCTGCATTACTTAGATGCTTTGATGCTGAGGTGAAACACCGGGGTGAGGGGCAGAGATGGACGCTTCCCGGACAAGCAAAGAACAATATTTACAGGTCCTGAGTTCAAAGAAACAGGAGGAGTCCAAGAAACACAGATTCACGCAGGGCACGGGGACGGAGATCCAGAGCCCTGGGCGTGGGGCACGTCACCCGGCAGGTGAGCACGTCCCACCACTGACTGGCGGACGGTGGCCATCCACACTCGGTAGTTTAATAAAGCCGCTCAATTATAAAAGTGGGCGACCCAATGAAATGGGAAAAAGAACTCAGAAAAAAACCAGAAAATGATTGAAAGAAAAGCAAAGGAAAAAGCCAGTTGAGATGTCCCATTATTTTTTAAGAGTGTGGGGTTCTAAGCTGGGTGAACGGGTGTATTTGACTCTCTTCTTCCCCTCAGTCTTCCGTCTTTCTGGCAAGTGCTCGATGGTAGACGGGACTAGGTTTTCTCCTGCCTTTGAGCTGGCTCTGGGTGGAGAGCGATCCTGTTACCTGTCGACGTGTGTGAATGCATTCGACTGTCGTCACCACAATGAGAACACATAAAAAGAGTGACTCAAACAGAGAAGAGGAATCCTGCTGCAGCGTGAAGCTAGTAGACTGGACCATTGTTACGGTCTGCACGCCAGCTCCTGCTTTCCTACGGGAGGTAAAGCGATGAGATGCTCACAGCCATAAGCCAATTAATGCATTCATCCGTTTGGTAGATGGATATTCTCAATGGATTAACCGGTAATAACTGTAGGCAGGTGGGCTGTGGCTGGAGGAGCCGGGTCACTGGGCACCTGCCTTTGGGGTTTATGCTTTGTCCCTGGTGAGCTGAGCTCTCTCTGCTTCCTGGTGCCACGTCCTGAGCTGCTCTCCTCCTCCAGGCCCTTCCGCCATGTTGTTCTGCCTCACCTTGGGCCAGAGCCATGGAGTAGGCCCACCATGGACTGAACCTTTGATACCTTGAGCCCCAAATGAACTGCCCCTCCTCTAAGTTTAGAGGTGAAATGATTGAGTTTTGAGAAGTATCACATAACCAGGGGATTAATCCACTTGAATGGACTAGCTGGGTGGTTACTATAGGCAGGTGGGTGTAGCTGGAGGAGCTGGGTCACTGGGCACCTGCCTTTGGGACTATATCCTGTCCCTGGCTCCTTGGGGACTATATCCTGTCCCAGCTCCTTGGGGACTATATCCTGTCCCTGGTTCCTTGGGGACTGTATCCTGTCCCAGCTCCTTGGGGACTACATCCTGTCCCTGGCTCTTTGGGGACTACATCCTGTCCCTGGCTCCCTGGGGACTATATCCTGTCCCTGGCTCCTTGGGGACTACAGCCTGTCCCTGGCTCCTTGGGGGCTACATCCTGTCCCTGGCTCTTTGGGGACTATATCCTGTCCCAGCTCCTTGGGGACTATATCCTGTCCCTGGCTCCCTGGGGACTACATCCTGTCCCTGGCTCCGTGGGGACTACATCCTGTCCCTGGCTCCTTGGGGACTATATCCTGTCCCTGGCTCCTTGGGGACTATATCCTGTCTCTGGCTCCTTGGGGACTATATCCTGTCCCTGGCTCCATGGGGTTTAGATCTGGTCCCTGGTGAGCAGAGCTCTCTCTGCTTCCTGGTGCTCGTCCTGAGCTGCTCTCCTCCTCCAGTCCTTTCCGCCATTTTGTTCTGCCTCACCTTGGGCCAGAGCCATGGAGTCGGCCACCATGGACTGAGCCTCTGAGACCTGAGACCCAGATAAACTGCCCCTCCGCTGATCCTTCCTGTGGTCTTTTGAGCACAGCAGTGAACGCGCGGCTCACGGGACCTCCGCGCACAGAGGCGAGGTTCTCTCTGCCTCTCACCACGCACACCTCCCTGGGCAGCAGACTCGGGAGGCGCTGAGGCCCTGCCAGGTCACCTCCAAGGCAGGTGGGGACATTTCCCAGCCAGGACCCTGAAAACATGGCTCTAACTTCCCCACACCTTCCGGTGTAAAACCCGGCCCTGGAGCAACTCTCCCGGTGTGTGGCTTTGGTGGCCGGTCACAGGACCCCCTTTCCAGAAACACCCCTGCTCCATCCAGAGGTCCACTCGGCCAGCCCCCTTCATGACAGGCAGGGCAGGGGACAGAGATCCACGGCCGGCCGGGGGCATGAAGGACTTCACTGGGGGGACGGCCATCTTCTAAGAGCTTCAGGCCTGCGGCTGCTGAGACACAGGACTTGAAAGGGGCTCTTCCCGGGCCCCTGAGCCATCCTGTCTCCATGGCGAACCCCCGTGATTGGCAGGGGCCTTGCCTGAGGCATGGGTCTGAGGACAGAGGACAGAGCGGAAGGACAGACACAAGAGACCTGAGCAAACGGAGGGCGGCTGGCCTTCCGGGGAGGACGGGGTCTGGGACGCGCCCCGGCTGGGGGCTCAGGATCCAGGCTGCCAACAGCAGCTGCCAAATGGGAGGCCCCTTAGGTGGCCTTGGTGGCGAGACTTGGAGGTTCTGGGGAGCACAGGAATGTGTGCCATCTCTGTTTGGAAAATAAGCACCCGATTTCTTGGCGTCTGCGGAACGCACACGTGTACTCGCCCGCAAAGGAGCAAAGGCTTCCTCTCTCCCTCGCCCCCTCCCCCTTCCTCCCTCTTCCTCTCTCCCCCTTCCTCTCTCCCTCTTCCTCTCTCTCTTTTTTCCGTTATTCTGGCTGCAACCCTCTCTCCTTCCTCTCCACTTCCTCCTCCTCTTTCTCGGAATATCTAGGAGGGCGACACGGGAAAGCGTCCTTGAGGTTAAGGGCAGAAGCATCTCCTAAGTCACGGAGAAGAGCGCCCGACCTGGATCGCAAACTTCTGTGGTCGGGTTGCTGGGTCGAGTTCGGGCAGACTTTTCCAGACAGTCGAGAAAAGAAGTGAGACTCTTGGTAGGATTAGTTTGCCGGTCATCGTGTGTACCCGTGAGCAAGTGCTGACGGAGCAATGAAAGTGAGCAGAATTTCCCTAAAGGAGAAAGTAACGGAGACGATCGGGAAGGGGAAGGGACTTCAGAGAGAGCTCGTGGCCAGGGTGTACAGGGAACTCAGGAGGCACGACGCCAAAAGCACGTAGCCCAGTCGATAAGTGGACCGTGGAACTGAACAGACGCTTCTCCGAAGAACAAACACAAGCAGTCAACACATATATGAAAAAAAATCCCTAGCAAATAAGAGAGATGCAAATTAAAAATGGAGAGAGATTCCATCTCACTCAGTCAGAATGGCAATGATCAAGAACACAAGCGAACGGTAAGTGTGGGCGAGGTCGTGGGGGAAAAGACACATTCATACGTTGCTCTTGGGGCTGCAAATGGGTGCAGCCACTCTGGAAAGCAGTGTGGAGATTCCTCAGAAAACTTGGAATGGAGCCACCATCTGACCCAGCTATCCCACTCCTCAGTTTATACCCAAAGGACTTAAAACCAGCACCCTACAGTGACACAGACACATCCATGTTTATAGCAGCTCAACTCACAATAGCCAGACTGTGGAACCAACCTAGCTGCCCTTCAACAGATGAATGGATAAAGAAACTCTGGTATATATACACAATGGAATACTATTCAGCCATAAAGAAGAATAATATTATGGCATTTGCAAATACATTTATGGAATTGGAGAATATCATGCTAAGTGAAATAAGCCAAGCCCCCAAAAACAAAGGGCAGATGTTTTCCCTGATAAGTGGATGATGATATATAATGGGGGTGGGGATTGAGAGAAGAATGGAGGAACTTTAGATTATGTAGCAGAAAATGAGAGAGAGGGGCGAATGAAAGATGGTGCAAGGAGACAGATATCACCACACTATGTACACTTATGATCACACGAGTGGTGTGAATCTACACCGTGCACAACCATAGACATGAAATGATGTACCCCATTTGTGTACGATGAATCAAAATGCAGTCTGTAAAACATTAAAGATGATTTTTAAAAATCATAAAAATACTGAAAAGAAAAAATTCAAAGAAAAAAAGAATCAATAAAATGTTAAAACACACACACACACGAAAGGCGAACCGCACGAAGAGAATCTGGGCAGCATTACGGGCAAATTGCTGGATTATAAAGTCGTTGCTGTGCTGCAGAATTCTAGGGTGGTCAGACGGATGATTCCTGAGGCCAGGCCACAAGGAGGTCAGCCTCTCCCACGGTCACCCCTGGAAACTGGGGAAAACAATGAGACTCCAAGAATGATTTTATACCCCAGACTCGCGTCGCTTAAAAGATGCGCACATTTCCTATCAATATCTGGGCAGCTCCCAGGAACGCCTTTGCTTTTTTTTTTTTTTGGTCTGGAAAATAATCTGTAAGTAGTCACTTAGCCAACTGCACAATGGCTCCTTCTCTGGCTCCTGCCTTGTCTCGGGCTCTGGAAGTCATCCAGGGGTGATTTGCAGTGTACAGAAGGCACATTGATTCTGGGTGTATAGTATTCCTTTTTTTTTTTTTTTTTTTTTTTAATAAAGCAGCTGGCTTTTGGTATCTACACGTGGAATTCCGAGAATCGACCCGCTGTGGATACCGAGGGGTGCGTGTCCAGTAAAGCCAGAGATGAGAGCTGAGAGGGCCCCATGTGGTGAACCTGGATATTCGCGGGGCATGGGACCCACTCTCTGGCGCTCCCAGCCTCTCAGAGCTGCCTCAGACCTCGCCCTTCCCCATGGCCTGCAGGGTGGACGGAACCAGTCCCGCAGGCCACCATGCCTTCAAGAGCATTTTCCCCTGACTACAAGTTCAGGCAGGACACGCCACACTGTCTCGTCTCTGGAACCCAACTAGAGAGGAGGCCCCAGAACGTGGGCTTTAAAAGTTCAAGAGAAGCCGGGCCGGGTGGCCCAAGCCTGTCCTCCAAGCGGCTCGGGAGGCTGAGGCAGGAGGATCGGGAGTTCAAAGCCAGCTTCAGCCAAAGCGAGGCCCTCAAGTAACTCAGTGAGACCCTATCTCTAAATAAAATACAAAATAGGGCTGGGGAGGTGGCTCAGGGGTCCAGTGCCCCTGGTACTCCCCCAACCAAAAAAAGAAAAAAAAAGAAAAAAGAAAAACTTTGAGAGATAGTAACATGCTGTGGAAAACACACGGATGGTTCCTTATAAAAGTAAATAGAATCACCATATGACCGCTTTCTATGATCAGGCATATTTCCCAAGTTATGGAAAACACAGACTCAAACGTGTAAATTCACTCACAACAATAGTCCTACTATGCACCTTAGCCAAAAGGGGGAAGTCACCCAAGTGTCTGTCAAGAGAGGAACAGAAAGAAGGTATTCCACCCGCACCATGGAATAGTATTCGGCTATGAAAAAGGATGAGGACTCGGTAAAGGGCTGAGCGGAGGACGAGCCTTGAAGATATCCACGCGCGAGGCCACAGGGGGTATGACGGCCTTTACAGGAAACGTCCAGAAGAGACAGATCGCGGAGGCAGAGAGCCCCTTAGTGGTTGCCTCGGGGTGCTGGCAGGAGGCAGGTGAGGAGGCCCGCCTGCTAAGGGACACCAGGTGTCCTTCAGCGACGGGCGAGGGTCTATCAAGACTGTGAACCCACTCCGGAGCCTCTGGGCGGCGCACTTAAAAAAGTGAATCCCTGCGCATTCAGAGAGAAGAGAAGGGGAGGCTTCGCTGCAGCTCCAGGACCTGCGGTTCCCCGAGCGGGACCGGCCACCCCGAAGGGACCTCTGCACCAACAGGCAGACTGACTCAGGCAGGAGCCAGGGGACCCTCCCCGGCCAGCAGGGACCCAGGGGCCGGGCCCCTGTTACCATCGACACCCTGGAAGAGGGCACGAGGGGGACCCGGGAAGCGGCCTCTGCGGACAGCTGCGTGGGCAGGAGGCTCAGGGACGAGAGAGCAAGTCGGCCAGGTGGGCTCTCCTGCGAGGAGGCGACCCCGGCCGGTCGGCGAAGGAGCTAACCAGCGGTGGACGCGGCTTTTCCATTCTTTCCTTTTCCTCCAGTGTAGACCCATCGCATTCAAACCCGCTAACCAGAGTGGAGACGGGCATTCCCGGGGTGCCCGGCCGTTCCCGCCTGCAGATAGGAATGCGTTCGCCTGAGCGGTTATTCCAAACCCCCTGACCAAAAAGCAACCATCGGAGTCGGGATCCCGTGACCGACTTCCAGGTTCCGAGCACCCCCTGGTCCCTACCCCTTTGTGTCTTTCCCTTTTGACTGAAGTTGGAAATTATGATTCGCTTCTAACCAACAGCGCCTGGCAACAGTGAGGGGGTCTTGCATTGTTTCATTGTGATCCCTAAATAGCTGACTCTCTATTTCTCCCAAAACAGAAAAGGGTGGGCCTGACCAAATCAGGTGAGTGCTTGAAAAGTGACTTCCAGAGTCTCTTTCCTGCTGGTCTTGATAGAGCAGAGAGTTGTGCTGTAACAATGTCGTCGTTGGGGCTGGGGCTGTGCCTCAGTGGTAGAGTGCTTTAAGCACGTGTGAGGCACGGGGTTTGAGTCTCAGCACCGCATTAAAAAAATGCGTGTGTGTGTAAAATAAAGGTACTCTGTCCATCTACTACAACAACAAACTACCCATGTGGAGGGATGGTCCCCAGGAGCTGAGGACTTCCATCTCTAACCGTAAGGAACTCCATTCTGCCAAGAACTGGAATGAACTTGGGACTCCATGCCAGGATTCCTGATCAAAATCTGCTGTTCAAATTCCCAAACTTTGTGTCGCTTTGGCACTTGGCAATGGATCGCCACTACAGTCTGGGATTGAACTCAGGTGAGCTTCACTGCTGAGCCCATCCCCAGCCCTCTTTTAATTTTTTTTTTCTTTTTTTTTTAATTTTGAGACAAATTCTCGCTAAGCTGTTTAGGGACTTGGGACGTCTCTGAGGCTGGCCTCCACTTTGCCATCCTCCTGCCCCAGCCTCCCAAGCCACTGGGATCACAGGTGTGCACCACTCAACCCACTTGCTATAGCATCAAGTCCATGAAACCTAACTAGAATGCAAACCCAGGTGTTTTCCACTGCAGGGAGGGCTCTGAGCGGAAGCCTCTGTACAGCCCTGTTGGAAAAGCGATCATTTCTCGCCCGGGGCGCTTCCTCCCATCCTGTGCACTTCTCCCTTTTGCAACTGAAAAATCCCTTCCTGGAGTTGAGCAAGACGGGCCCTGGCTCTCTGCCACCTGCCGCGAACGCCTGGTGAGTCAGGCGGCCTGTGAGACGGAGGCACCCGGATGTAGCACCCCGACATTCATGAGCTTGCCTGTCACTTGGTCTCACGGGCAATCATTAGTTCCTGGAATCCTTTCCGGATTGCCGGCAGCGGTGACTTTGCCTCCTGATATGGAGATCATTTGATAATGACCCTTTTTTGCAAAAGCTGACACGGTCTAGAGAGGCTCAGGGTGACTTTTCCCACCGGCAGAATGGGACTCAGGTTCACGGGGTCCCGCGGAGAAAAGGGGAAAAACAAACAGGAAATGAAGCCGAGCAGGAGAGGTCACTTTCTGCAGAAATGTAAGGTGGCAAAGTTACAGAAATGTGACTGGAAAACGGGATCCGTCCTCTAACTTGGTATTTCTCAACAGGGGACCTTCTGCACCCCTGAGCCCAGTGACCCTGGCCAGGCAGAACTTGCTTCTGAACAGACAGGGACACCAGAAGGCCAGCTTTTCTGGCTGAACTTGGCATTCTCCCCACATGGAAAAGCTGCAATAAGTGCGGGCAGGTAATGCAGGTGTGCATCATGGCCGCTGCACCTGAGCACTGGCCAGCAGGCAACTAAACCCAATCCCTGTTTGAAGTTCAAAGCCCCAGTGAGGCCAGGTGTGGTGGCTCTCAGCGGCTCCAAAGCCTGAGGCAGGAGGATCAGAAGTTGGAGGCCGGCCTCAGCAATTTAAAAGAGCTCGGCAGTGACATAAAACAGTGCCCGGCGTCCAGCCGCGTGAGGCCGGTTCATCGTGACGGCTGTGTGACATGCCTGGGTTCCAAAGCCGGCAGAGTCCGTGGTTGGCTTTCCCTTTTGCTTTCTTTGTGCAAAAGAGGAGGGCAGATGTCCCGTGTGAGCAAAGCCAGCCACGGAGCCATCAGCAGAGTGGCCTGGACGGCAGAGGCCAGCAGGGACCCCCGGGGCAGCCCTGCCTAATGAGCCAGGCAGCGGGAACTCGGGCCGTCCCGAGAAACACCTGCATCCAGAGAGGCTGCAGGCGCGCCGGCTCTCTGCAGACCCCAGGTCCAGGCGCCTGCCTCTGCGGGACTGCAGCAGTGTCCCCCGCCGGGAGCAGCTCCCAGTCACGCGGGGCCAGCCTGTGCCCGCCGTCGCTGCCGCCTCCGAGCAGCAGGGCGTGAGCGTTGGCATTGGCACCTCAACTATTTTGACTCAGCATTGTTTTTTTTTTTTCTTTTTCTCAGTCCCAGGAGGTGAGACCTCACCTGTCCTGACACCTCACATCCTGTTACTTGTGATCCGGGGCCATGGGAGGCCTCCCTGACTCACATCAGCTCAACAAGGGTGATTCCAAAGGAGGCTGCCATCGTCCTGAGAAGAGAGGCCGGAAACCAAGCGGGCAGAGCATCTCTTTCTTCGTCCTCTCTCTTCCTCCCTTCCTTCCTTCCTTCCTCCCTCCCTCCCTTCCTTCTTCCTTCCTTCCTTCCTTCCTTCCTTCCTTCCTTCCTTCCTTCCTTCCTTCCTTCCTCCCTCCCTCCCTCCCTCCCTCCCTCCCTCCCTCCTTCCTCCTTCCTTCCTTCCTTCCTTCCTTCCTTCCTTCCTTCCTTCCTTCCTTCCTCCCTCCCTCCCTCCCTCCCCCCTCCCTCCCTCCCTCCCTCCCTCCCTCCCTCCTTCCTTCCTTCCTTCCTTCCTTCCTTCCTTCCTTCCTTCCTCCTTCCTTCCTTCCTTCCTTCCTTCCTTCCTCCTTCCTTCCTTCCTTCCTTCCTTACTTCCTCCTTCCTCCTTCCTTCCTTCCTTCCTTCCTTCCTTCCTTCTTCTTCCTTCCTTCCTTCCTTCCTTCCTTCCTCCTTCCTTACTTCCTCCCTCCTTCCTTCCTTCCTTCCTTCCTTCTTCTTCCTTCCTTCCTTCCTTCCTTCCTCCTTCCTTACTTCCTCCCTCCCTCCTTCCTTCCTTCCTTCCTTCCTTCCTTCCTCCTTCCTTCCTTCCTTCCTCCTTCCTTCCTTCTTCTTCCTTCCTTCCTTCCTCCTTCCTTCCTTCCTCCCTCCCTCCCTCCTTCCTTCCTTCCTTCCTTCCTCCCTCCTTCTTCCTTCCTTCCTTCCTTCCTTCCTCCTTCCTTCCTTCCTTCCTCCCTCCTTCTTCCTTCCTTCCTTCCTTCCTCCTTCCTTCCTTCTTCTTCCTTCCTTCCTTCCTCCTTCCTTCCTTCCTCCCTCCCTCCCTCCCTCCTTCCTTCCTTCCTTCCTTCCTTCCTTCCTTCCTTCCTCCCTCCTTCTTCCTTCCTTCCTTCCTTTCTTCCTTCCTTTCTTCCTTCCTTCCTTCCTTCCTTTCTTCCTCCTTCCTTTCTTCTTCCTCTCTCTTCCTCTCTTCCCAAGAGATTGGAGCCAAGGTCTCCTCCACGCTAAGCTGGTGCCGCCACGGGGCTCAGCCTTCAACCCTGCGGTTTCTGTCTTTCTTTCTTTTTCTCTGTAATCTGGCGGAGAGGGCCCACGGCCAAAAGCTCACGCATTTTTTTTTTTTTCCTTTTAAATCATGGCTTTCCTCCTGCATTATCATGATACACAATACGGGGAAAAAACATCGCTGCCCTGCAAACTTTTCTTTTCGGTACCACGGATGGAACCCAGGGGCGGTGACCGCCCAGCCACATCCCCAGCCCTGTTTATATTTTATCTTGCTAAGTTGCTGAGCTGGCCTCCAACTCACGTTCTCCTGCCTCAGCCTCCCGAGGTGCTGGGAACGCAGGCGTGTACCTACTTTTCCTGCGAACTTTAAATCTTCGCTGCGGTTGAGTTTGAAAGGGATGTCTGACATTGACCATTGAGGTCCTGAGGGGGAGTCCTGTCTTCAGATTTCCGTCTGCCGATGCTACCACTTGTTAAGTCGCGATCGCCTTGTCAATGAATAGAGGCCAACAGTGTCTCAGCCTCTCTCCTTGGAGAAAAATATCCCGCATTCCATGGGTTCGGAATTCATGCCCGGCACACGCTGCGAACGTGAACCTGTCTCCTACGCTCACGTCACGGAATTCTTACGAAGTTTTAGAAAACAGGCACATTTCTGAGCCACAAACTCATTCATTAGCAAGCTGAGTCCGTCTATAGAGGTGAAAGAGAGAAGAGTGGAACAGAGCAGATCAACCAAGTAATGCTCAGAAACAGAGACCGGCTTCTACAAGAAAACCAACACAGCCTGTTCCCAAACGCCTGGCTCCATGGTCCTGGGTGGACATCCAGCAATTTATGTGTATGCCTCTTTCTTTTTAAGATTTTTTAATTTGTTCTAATCAGTTGCACCTGGCAGCAGAAGGCATGGATGCACTTTGACAGATCAGGCATAAATGGAGGGTCGTCTCTCATTTTTCTGATTGCACATGTTGCAGGATCACATGGTCATGCAGTCACACATGCACATGAGTCACCATGTCTGTTCACTCTACTGTCCTTCCTGCCCCACACCCTTCCCTCCCTTCACTCCCTCTACCTAATCTAAAGTAACTGTGTTCTTCCTTAGCCCCTACTTATTGTGAATTAGAATCCACATATCGGAAAAACTTTTGGCCTTTGGTTTTCTGGGTTTCACTAACATGATATTCTCCAGCTCCATCCATTCACCAGGAAATGCCATGATTTTATTTTTTTTTATGGCTGAGTAATATTTCATCATGTATATATACCACATTTTCTTTATCCATTCATCTGTTGAGGGCACCTAGGTTGGTTCCATAGTTTAGCTATTGTCAGTTGAGCTGCTATGAACATTGATGTGGCTGGGTCACTGTAGTGTGCTGATTTTAAGTCCTTTGGCTATAAACCCAGGAGCCTCTTAATCAAGGAGAAAGTTCTGCTCTTTTTTATTTTTCTTTAGAATACAGACTCAGGGTATTTACAATACGTTTGGAATCTGCATCTTCAACATTTAAGAAAACTTGCAAAGTGAAAAGAAAAAGCAAAAAGAAATAGTAGTATCAGCTGCTATTTACAATTTTTCCCCCCAGAAAAGCAACGGATGACAAAGTTACAAGAACCCCAGTCTTGCATGACCTACGTTGAATGGAGAGGTCTGTCTCATATTGGTCATATCCTCTTGGGAAGCAGTGGCTCGAACCCTTAATTCGTCAGGCTAACCAACGCGTTTTCCCTCGGTATGCGCTCTAATGCAAATGCACCTTTCCTTTGCACCATGCCTGATGGCGTCTTTCTTCTGAGCTCCCGGCTACTCTATTTCACTAAAGCCTGTGTTTCCGAACTACTGCTTTAATCCAGAAAGAGTATTTGGCCATTCCTCCTTCTCCTTAAAGAGCACCTTGTTTCAGGGAAAAAGAACTAATGGATACATTGTTGTAGTTGTTTCCTCCTCCTCCTCCTCGCCCTCCCCCTCCTCCTCCCCTCCTCCTCCCCCTCCTCCCTCTCCTCCTCCTCCTCCTCCTCCTGCTCCCCCTCCTCCCCTTCCCCTCCTCCTCCTCCTCCTCTTCTCCCCCTCCTGCTCCTCCCCCTCCTCCTCCTGCTCTCCCTCCTCCCCCTCCTCCCCTTCTCCTCCTCCTCCTCCCCCTTCTCCTCCTGCTCCTCCCCTCCTCCTCCCCCTCCTCTTCTTGCTTCCTCCCCCGCCTCCTCCTTCTGCTCCTCCTCCTCCTCCTCCTGCCCCCCCTTCTGCCCCTCCTCCTCCTCCCTCTCCTCCTCCTCCCTCTCCCCCTCCTCCTCCTGCTCCTCCTCCTCCTCCCCCTCCTCCTCCTCCTCCTGCTCCTCCTCCTCCTCCTCCTCCTCCCCCTCCTCCCCTTCTCCTCCTCCTCCTCCCCCTTCTCCTCCTGCTCCTCCCCTCCTCCTCCCCCTCCTCTTCTTGCTGCTCCCCCTCCTCCCCTTCTCCTCCCCCTCCTCCTCCTCCCCCTCCTCCCCTCCTCCTCCTCCTCCTTCTCCCCCTCCTCCTCCTCCTCCTGCTCCTCCTCCTCCTCCTCCTCCCCCTCCTCCTCCTCCTCCTGCTCCTCCTCCTGCTCCTCCCCTCCTCCTCCCCCTCCTCTTCTTGCTGCTCCCCCTCCTCCCCTTCTCCTCCCCCTCCTCCTCCTTCTCCCCCTCCTCCCCTCCTCCTCCTCCTCCTTCTCCCCCTCCTCCTCCTCCTCCTGCTCCTCCTCCTCCTCCTCCTCCTCCTCCTCCTCCCCCTCCTCCCCTTCTCCTCCTCCTCCTCCCCCTTCTCCTCCTGCTCCTCCCCTCCTCCTCCCCCTCCTCTTCTTGCTGCTCCCCCTCCTCCCCTTCTCCTCCCCCTCCTCCTCCTTCTCCCCCTCCTCCTCCTCCTCCCCCTCCTCCTCCTCCTCCTGCTCCTTCTCCCCCTCCTCCTCCTCCCCCTCCTCCTCTCCCTCCTGCCCCTTCTCCTCTTTCCCAGTGATTTCCTTTAAAGCTGCAGACAACAAGATCCATCCTGTGGATACATTGTTGGAGTTTTTTCTTCTGTTTCCCCCTGATTTCCTTCAACGCCACCGATGAAAACCGCCCACCTTTCCGTGAGCCCCACCAAGAGAGCTGAAAACCCCATGGCCCAGAGGTCACTCTCCACCTCTCTTATCAATCCTCCCCCGCCACATGCTATTCAGCTGTTGCAGAAAGACAAGGCGACGGAGAAGCCGCTAGGCTCCCTGGGAAGAGTCAAGATGCAGAAGCCTCTTTTCTCTGTCTCTGCCGGGTCTGAGAGTCTGCTGGGCAGAGCGGCTCAGAGCAACCGTCCCCTCCAACTCACCGGCTGCCTTGCTGTGTGGCTTTGGGATCTGGCTGCTCCCGGTGCGGGGAGGCTCGGCGCTCTGGACCTGTCCTTCCAGGATCCGGGGCAGGCTTGTCACATCGTCTCACCCGACGGCGCCCGGGCCAGAAGCTCACCCGGTGTGAACGTGGACTTGACAACCCTGGCAGTTATATCAGACCGTCCCTGGAGCAGAGGTCATCCGGGGTCACGGACCCGTCGATCATGGAGAAGTTATGCTGCCTCCCCGCCTGCCTGCCCCCGTCCCGTGCCCCACGTGCTTCAGATACCAGTCAGAGATAAGGCGCAGTCACCTCCGGGGGCTCTGCGTACCAGCTCCAAATACTTCCCTGCAATGCTTATTCACCTAGTGACCCCCTGACCTCAGGGGACCTCAGGAGGGACGCCAGGTCCCCGGGCACCTTTCCCAAGCACCCTGCAGCATGCATTTCTTGCGTCCAGCAGGAGGGCAGAGGTTGGTAACCTGCGGTGCACACAGGGTTTGTCCTCCACGCAGAAGGAACCGGAGGCGGCCACAGCCAGGGTGACGTGGCCCCTGATCTGCTCGGCGTCCCAGGCACCTCAGTGAGTTCCAGAGGACGTAGTCCAGACGCCCCGAGGAATTCATTCTCTAGCTCGCCACACCCGGGTGAGGCAAGGGTGTCAGGAAGGCAGCTTCCTGGGTGCCAGGCGACGCTGACAAAATCCCCGGAGCGTCCTCGCAGCCCACACCTATGCACGGCCGGAACCTCAGAAGATCACTCGCAATGCTTCTCTGCCACGTCGCCCACCCGGCTTCTGCGGGATGCCTCTGTGTGCCCCTGCTGGCCATGCCCGGCACGTGGCTGGCGTGAACCTCTATCCCCGTCCTTCCCAGCCAGGAGGGACAGAGGATGCTGACACCTGTTGACATGCGTGCACGTGAATGAGGGACTCTCTTGCCACCCGAAGGAACCCTCACCCAGAGGCGCCGTCCTGTCTCCCGGGGTCTCAATGTAACCTGTTCCTTGCAGACGTGCCCTGTGCCAGCCAGTGCGCCATGCTGCTTCCACGTGCGGAATGCATCCAAGCTTGAAGACTGACCATCCCTTGGGATATTAAATCTCTGCACTTTTGATTCTGGAGTAGGACTTCTTCCTTTTCTCGCCAGCCCACCTCCGGCAGAAGCGTGCTTGGGTGGGTCCTGCGTGCCTATGGCAGCACCCGGGTTTCTCTTCCCTCTTGGAGGCCTCTCTCCAGCCTCCTTCCAAGAATGCTTTTCTTCTCATTATTCTTGTTTTATTTTTTGGCATAGACATTGAAGCCACCTACTCAGCAAGCACTGAGCCAACCCGTATCTGCTTTCTATTTTATTTTGAGACGAGGGTCTCCGGACGTTGCCCGGGCTGGTCTCCAGCTAGGGACCCTGCTGCCCTGGCCTCTGCAGTGGCTGGGATTGCAGGCGTGGGTTGCCACACTGCCCCCCAAGTGCATCCCTGAAGCACAAATCCAAAGGGCCGCATGCTTCCTCCCTGCCGGTCCCCGGCTAGTCTTGGGCATCTTCTGATCACGCACACTTCTTTGAGAGATGCTTGGAAATGAGGTCTCTGCCGACACATGCCCTGGCCGGGCATCCTGCGTGGTCATTTCTGGTGTCCCCAGAAAGGCACAGACAGATCGGAGCCTCCTCACAGATCTGAGGTCGAGAGAGAGCTGGCTGGGCTCCAGCGGTCCAGAAACCTGCTGGCAAGTCTCTCCCCTCGTTTGTAAGATGCTTTCTGGGAGGTCCGCCTTCCCCAGGTTCCTGGGGATCGGCTGGAGACATTTCTCCGACACCGTTTCTTTCCGCTCAGCGGATGACGCGGTCCACTGAGCACCCTGTTCTGATAAATGCTCACTCAGAAGGCTGCTTCTATTTCAGGAAGGAGGACGCTGGGGTCAGACAGACCTGACTCGATTCCGGCACCGCCTAGCACCCTGGGTTCCAGGGCGGTTTGCATCTGCTGGACACCAGCGCCCGCCCTGGGGGGCAGGCAGGGGAATACACTCCAGGCACCGTTACTGATGAGCCGTGACGGTCCAGGCCTTTGTGCCTGGCAGAGACCTAGATGCTGCTTTTTGGCGATTTTAATAGCACCCAAGGGAGAAGATTTCAATTCAGACGAAAAAGGCTGTGGTTTGATAAAGCAGAGGGGGGTCTGTTACAGGAATCCAGGCAGGCGCTCCGCGGACTCGCTCAGGGTCGAACCCGGCTGGGGACTGACATTCCTGTGATCGCGCTGATCACCACTCAGGAACCCACGAGCGACCCTGGTCACCATCTCCTTAAACTTTACCATCGTAGAGACTGCTGGCGGGAAATCCCATCCGAGTCCCAGGGAATGAGAGCAGCAGAGTTCAGCGAGCAAAGACTCACTCTCCAAGACACGCAGCGGATGCAGGAGCACAGACTGAGGCTTGGTAATGAGGGACCTGGTGCAAGACACCCACCCGAGGTTCCCTGCAAATCCAGTCCATGGGGATGGAGCAGCATGGAGCTTAGAGAAGGGCTTCTCTTAGCCACAGGGGAAGCGGCAGCTCAGAGCCCCAAAATACAATGCAGAACTCCTTCCACTGGACCATGTGCATTGGGACAGACTCAGCATCAGAGAACTGCGTCCGCCCGGCAGGGACTCAGCTGTTCTCCAAGCCACGAATGTTGAACACCTGCTACAGTCTGGGTCTTGGGTATCCCTCTAAATGCCCTCTTGGTAAAGGCTCCGTCCTTGGGACCGTGCTGTGGGGCGGTGGCAGTCTTTTGGTTATTGGGGCCAGGTCCTTGAAGGGGACTGAAGAACCCGGGTCTCTTCCTCTCTTTGGCTCCCTGGCCCTCAGGTGGCAAATATTCTTCCGCCACCTGTTCCCACCACGATCTGCTCACTAGTCACAGGTCCAAAGCAACAAAGCCAATGGATCATGGACAGGAACCTCCAAAACGGCAAGCCCACAGGGACTTTTCCTCTTTATAAGTTGATGATCTCCGGGCGTTTGTTACAGTCACATCAAGCTAACATAGCATCTCAAGTGTCCTGCCTCTGGTCTTGGGACCCTCCTTAGCAATTGAAATGAAGCTTGTAAGGTCACACACAGGGGGAAAAAGTCACAGGAAATTCCCTCCCTCCCAGAATCCTGCCTCCACCTGTTACTCATAACTGGGCAGATCAGAAAAGGAAGACGGACAATTCCGAGGACTCTCAGTGTGGCTGTTTTGGGGTATTGTGACTTTTAATTAGCATTCCGCCCCTGTTCTATACAGGCCTAGTCATGGTTTTTCCTCCCTGATATATTGCATTCTGCCGTCTGAAGTTATAGCTTTATTATTAAAGCAAAAACTAAGTCCTAGTAAATTACCTTTCTTTAAATAGCCTTCGAGTTTACTCCAGGAGGAAAGAGCCAGGGAAATTGATTGCCTCTACGGTTTTCCAGAGTCGTTTAAATAGCCCTAGGAAATCGAGCTGAAATATACGTTTCTTAAACGTTATTCTTCATACATTAATACCCCAGCAGCCCACCAATAGATCCAACTAAAGAACACAAAATACACACATCGCACCCACAAAAGAACAAAGATACGCAAATTGTACCTGTCTGATGCATGGACTTCGTTTACCTATTACGCAATTTTATCTATTATACAACCAATGCAATATATTTAAATCTATATATATGCACACACAGGCCAAGTTTTAAGTGTCTTATATAACCACACACGTGTGTCTATATCCAGGTGGCCCCTGACTTGGGAGGCTTAGACTTGGGTTTTTTTTTTTTACTGTCCAATGGAGTGAAAATGATAGATATTCAGTAGAAACTGTACCCCCAAAGCTGGATTGTGATCTTCTTCCTGAGCTAGTCAGATGGTGTGCGAGACTCTGGCAATGCCAGGAAGCCTCCCATCAGCCCCAGGATCATGGTGGGGAGGAAACCACACAGTATCGGAGAGGCTCAGGTATGGGGTGTGAGAGTATTGAAGATAAGCTGGGTAGCCAGGTGCAGTGGCATACACCTGTAATCTCAGCAGCTCAGGAGGCTGAGACAGGAGGATCGTAAGTTGGAGGCCAGCCTCAGCTACTAGTGAGGTGCTAAGCAACTTAGTGAGACCCTGTCTCAAAATAAAAAAAATAAAAAGGTCCAGCGATGTGGTCCAGTGGTTAAGCACTAAACTCTCCAGTACCCCTATCGCCCAAAAATAGGCTAGGAGAGCCTGTGAGCATTTGGTAGGTTAAATGCAGTAAATGCATTTCCAACTGACTAGAGATGTACTCCCATCATAGTTGGGGAACATATATATCTGGTATGTGGTGTATATTTGTATATATGAACACATAATACATATTAAATGTACATATAAGATATATGGACTATTACTCAGCTTTAAAGAAGAAGAAATGATGGCATTTGTTGGTAAATAGATGGAGTTAAAGAATACCATAAGTGAAATAAGTGGAACCCCAAAAACCAAAGGTGGAATGTTTTCTCGGATATGTGGAAGCTAATTCACAATAAGAGGGGGCTAGGGAAGAATAGAGGTGCTTTAGATTAGGTAGAGGGAGTGAAGGGAGGAAAGGGTGTGGGGCAGGAAGGACAGTAGAGTGAACAGACGTGCTGACTCATGTGCATGTGTGACTGCATGACCATGTGATCCTGCAACATGGACAGTCAGAAAAATGAGAGACGACCCTCCGTTTATGTCTGATCTGTCAAAAAGTATACATGCCTTCTGCTGTCATGTGTAACTAATTGGAATAAATCAAAAGTTAGTTAAAATTTAAAATCTATACATATATACAAAATATATATGTATCACATAAATGTACATTTATATGCTTATATATTTTATATATTATATACTTAAATATTTTATATATATGCTTATATATTATATGTAATACATACTTATTACCATATGATATATAGTATATATATTACTAGCATAAATAATATACATCACAAATAAATTAAATTTGCATACATTTTTCTTAATTTTCTTAAAAGCGCACGCCTTACCTAATATATATAACAAATTTCATATAAAATATAACATGGTATTTGCACATAAATGAAATATATTTAAATCACCCACAAAGGCATGCCCCCTTGTAAGTTTCTTAAAGTCACCACATCGATCTATCATCTGCGTCTATAGTAAACGTGTACGTGGATGCACGTCCACACACGTACTCCACATACGTACACATCCTACTGTCCTTAATATCCTCAAATGTTCAATTCTTTGAGGTCCTTAAAAAGATTCTGAATCTGTGGATTTTACTACATAAATTTACTGGGCCATTTCCTGTGTTACTGGACCAGATCCTGAGTTCTCACAAACTGATTGCTTCCAGGTATTTGGTTAAGAAAGAGAAAATTTGAAAATCAGAAGGGATTCCCAGTGTAAGAATCATCTGGCATTTCTTTTTCTCTTCTTTTTTTCTTTTTGGACCCCAGGGGTGCTTAACCACTGAGCCCTATCCCCAACCCTTTTTATTTTTTATTTTGAGACAGGGCCTCCCTAAGTTGCTGAGGCTGGCTTTGAACTCAACCTCCAGCCTCAGCCTCTGGAGTTTCTGGGATTACAGGTGGGCACCACCACGCCCGGCTCACTGACGTTCTACAAGGGATGGGACGGGTTGGTGGCTCTCACCATGCAGGATCGCCATGTGAGTTGCTGAAGGTTAGAAAGTGCCTTGTTCTTCATTTGTTGAAGCTTTCTTGTTTGTTGTTTTCTATTTTTTTTTTTTTTTTGGTAGTTGCTAGAGTACTTTTCCTTTATTGGTACACTCATTATTGGATTTTACTTTTCTATTAATTGCCCATTCAGGCTATGGGTTTGATTACTTAACTACAACATAAGGACTTGTTTAAAAGTATAGGAAAATATAATAACAGCTCTGCTATTTAGAGAAAGGAAGACCAAGTTCCAACTCTCTGCCCTGCCCCTTTCCAGGGGTCTTACCGCCCACGACAGGGGACTTCACTTCTGGGAAGCTCCTTATTTCTGTAAGAAGCACCTCATACCTACTGTGCGGGCCTTTGAGAGTTCGTGGCTCCGTCCACAGAAGTTCTGAAATAAGGAGACAATTTTCACCTTGAGCAACTAATCTTTCATTCATCTTAGACTCTTCAGCACATGCCCTTTAGAATATTTCTTTTTTAAAAAAATTTTTCTTAATGCATTATAATCACACATAATAGTGGAATTCAAGGTCACACATTTGTACGTGCACGCGACCGCAACGCAACGATTTGGAAGATTCCGTCCCCCTTTGTGGGAGACGTACTGTGGCCCAGTGCAACTCTAGATATAAATGCAGAATCCAAGCCAGGTTTCATCAGAAGCAACTCTGCAAGGCACTTGTCAGTCTGGGCCCACAGCACGCCCAGGGAGAGGGCAGGGGAGAGGCAGGGCTGGAGGGGAGGAGGCTGCAGAGAGGAGCTACAGTGGGTCCCCAGAACAAAGCTTTGGTGAACACAGCTCCTGCTGAGCCCAGGAGATGCAGGATCCCCCTAGGCCAAGGAATTGGAAGGCTGGCTCTCAGGTTGCAGAATCCACCCTTGTTTTGCAATTGCCTTTTAGAACAGAGCCATCCTCCCCCATCCTTAGCGAAGGCTATTTAGCTGACACCCTGGCTGAGTCTCCTCCTGCGCACAGCTGGCTCCCAGCTTCTCCCTGGTGAACCTCAGAGCCAGGAGGGCATCCAAAGATAACTGAGGCTTCACGCAGCCTTCCAAACACAACAGATAACGTGTGCACCCGGACCTGCCCCAAGAAAGCAAAGTAGGGAAGCTGAGATAAACCAAGACTCTATGAAGGAGGCGGTGTATGTATAAAAATACACGCCACGTCAAAAGCGGCACGTTTAACTTTACGTGTGAGGAAAGAGCGCCAGTTTCCGTTCCATCAATCTTTCATGTGTTGTGACAATATCACACGCAGTTGCCTGGATCTTACCTGGTGCATCTGAAAGTGATCCGGAGAAGCTAGCTCCGGTCCCATCATTTTGCAAATGTATACTGTAATTCACAGAAGGAAATGAATCCTACTTCTGGAGGATTTTGGAAAATTATATTCCTACAAGACAACTCCCCAAGAAAAACGGAGGGACAGTGTGGCTCTGGAGGAGGGGAAATTGGCCAAACATTAAACCTCTCCCAGTAAATCCTTTCCCAATAACAATAGGCCTTAAAGAAAAGGGGTGGATACTGAATGCTGGGCCCTGAACTTTGACCTTCCCCCATTGCAAATTAGCCCTAAATGGAGACCCGGCAAATCCTGAAACTCTGGGAAACAAGGGATCCCAGAGAAAGAAAAGCTACGGGCCAGACTCGAGTACCCATACTTGGGATCTGGACTCACAGCTCCCCAGAGAACAAGGAGCTTCGGCTTTTAACAACGACCTTCCCGAGTTAAAGTTCTCACCTGCACCACCAGCCGGACTGTCCAACCCCAGGTCCGCAGTCTCCAATGAAACCCTAATCCCAGGCTCCTTCTGAAACCCAGAGACCAGCTCTACACCCACAAAATGGACTCTCTCTTGCCTGATCCACAGACCTTGCTGCAGAATCAAGGAAAGCTTGCTGATCGCAGGTTTGCTCTCGGTCTCCTGCCTCTGTCCTTTGTGGGCTGTGAGCTTACAACTTCTCTATAGGAGCTGTCTGTGTTTGGCTGTTAGCAGAATCATAAAGGAGCTAAAGCGTAACTAGTTGCTTGTTTGTACAAGGCCAATCACCCCAACTTAGCTTGTGACCAAGAGGCATGCATTCCTCCTTCCTGGATTATTTGAATTTTCTTTTTGGGGGGTGGGGGACGGTACTGGAGATGGAACCCAGGGGCACAAAACCACTCAGCAACATCCCTACCCTTTTAATATTTTATTTACAGACAGGATCTTGCTGAGTTGCTCAGGGCCTGGCTCAGTTGCTGAGACTGACCTCCAAGTTGCCAACCTCCTGCCTCGGCCTTGGGAGCCACTGGGATTGCAAGAATACACCACTGCAACCCGAGCCGTATTTGATTTTCAAGAGCTGTCTCCCAACTTATGCATGCAAGGGATGTTTCAGAAGAATGTGGAAAATGAACCTTTCCCAATAATATGCTAGCTTGTGAGCATATAAGGATGAATTAAAAAAAAAAAAAAAAAAAAAACACTCCTAAAAATCACCAACCGCGTTTTCACATCTGGGGAGCAATAAAGAAGCAGCCCACGCCCAGGAGCTTCTCTGGTGTTCTCCTCTGCAGTTCACCAGCCGCTTTGCCCCTGCAGCTGCAGTTCACCCAAATTCCTTGCTAGCACCAGGGTTCCTAAAAAGGAACACACTGCATTGTCTCCCGCAGTTCACGCCTTGGGATGAAGTGGAGGAACTCTAGCAAGTGTGACCCTCACAAGTATCTCAGGTCCTTGGAACAAGGCCATCCACAAGCTCTTCTAAACATTGACTTATTTTTGCAGCAAAGCTCCAGGAGGTTTCAAAAGACAGGCAGCTCCCTGGGCTCACGGCTAGGAAGACACTCTCCCTGACACAGAGACCCTTCACAACACACCAGCTAGTTCCTGCTGTGGTTTTTAATTCTTAGCCCTGGCATTGAAAGTTTTTTTTTTTCCTTTTTAAACGAATGTTTAAAAAAAAAAAAAAAAAAAAAGACAAGACTAACAAATAAGAACGTTGTGATGTGACAAGAACATTCAAAAATAACTTTCCCACCTGGATATCCTTTTTTTTCTTTTCCATTCCAGAGAACGGAAGGAAATTGAGGACGACTCTAAAGACTCCAGCTTGTGAGAGTTGGCACATGGTAGGAACCCCATCAACCTTTCTGCAATGGATTTTCTGTGGACTCAACTGTACCTCCCAAAAAGAGATGTTGGATTGCTCACCACCAGTGCCTCAAAAAAGTGACCTTATCTGAAAGTAGAGTCTTTACAGAGATAATCGTGTTGCAATGTGGTATTTGGGTGGACCTTGACTTGCTAGGATAGGTGTTCTTAGAAAAGGAGCAAATTTGGACAGAGAGACTCACAGAGGGAATATGATAGACCAGGCTACAGGGAAATAACAACCACACACAAGCCAAGGAGAGGGGCCTGGAATAGATCCTTTGCCAACAGTGCTCTCGGAAGGAATCAACCCTGAAATCACCTTGATTTAGGACTGCTGGCTCTTATAAGAGGGATGAGACATTTCTGTTGTTCACGTCCCCTGATTGGTAGTACTGTGTCACGGTGGGCATAGTAAACTCATACGGAATCCGTGAATGATCGCATTAGGGTCACCATCCGTGTCTTCCCTGAGTTCCAGCATCCTCAAGGGGAAATCAGGTTTGCATTACCTGGTCGACAGCGGCTATAAAATGATGCACTTTTATCGAACATATACTCTTCCCTAGGATCATGGAATTACCTCGCCTCTTCTCATTTGGCACCATTATTTGACACTGGAGGAAGGTTAAGGCCTAGATGCACCCCTGCCGCCTCTATCACATTTAAGCTGAATCCTGGGGTGTCTATGCCCTTGACTAGAAATACACCCTCACGTTTTAAAGTCTAGGTAACTGTCTTATTTCTGCTTCTCGTATGATCCCATCCTTCATGGTATTTCCCTGAGGATGGGGGCTTGGGAGAAGCTTTCCAGGTTGCCCTCTGAAAGGTTGCAAACGAAAAAAAGAAACAGAGTAGGCAAAGAGCGGGAGGAGGGCTGCAGGGCTTTTTCAGAAAGGGCTGTCGGTCGGGCAGGCTGCTTTACTCCCAGGGTTCTGCTGCAGCTTCGCGCTGGGCAGGCACCGCAGAGAGGCTCAGATGCAGGCGCTGCACTGCGCATGCGCCGCGCGCCCTCGGACCTGGTCCAGGGCCGCAGGCAAGCGGGCGGGAAAAACCCTAAGGGAGATTCGCCCAGGGTCCCGGAGTCGGTCTGCTCTTGGGGCTCGGATGAGCTCGCCGCGGGCCGCCGGGGTCGAGGGCATTAGTGTGCAATAGGTGGCGGGCGGTGGTGGCACTCGGGGCGTCTCTGCTCGCCCCCTCCCCATCCCCCTGCCCGCTCCCTCCTCCTTCCTCCTCGACTCCCTTTCACATCCAAGTCACGCATTTTCCCCCCGCAGAGAAGGCACCCGACTCTGCGCGGCCTGGGGCCGAGAGGCTCAGCCGGTTTCTGGACACCGGCGAACGTCTGCTCTTCCACGCGCCGCCTGGGCGTTTGGTGGTGGCCGCGGCCCAGAGCCCAGTCGCGCGTGCGCGGAGCGGCGCGAGTCCGGCCGGGGATCGCGCGTGCGCGGAGCGGCGCGAGTCCAGCCGGGATCGCGCGTGCGCGGGGGCGCCTGAGGCTCGCGGCGGCCGGGCGGCCGGCAGTGCGCGTGCGCAGTGCGGCTGCCGCGTGGAGAGACGCGCGGTGCGCGTGCGCGGGGCCGCCGGGCGCGCGCGCCTCTTCCCCGCCCCCTCCTCGGCAGAGATGGCGGCGCCCGCGCCCGCGCCCCCGCCGCGGCCCGTCACCCACCTCATCTTCGACATGGACGGCCTGCTTCTGGGTGGGTAGCCTCCGGTCAGGGCGCGGGGGCGGGGCGGGGCGGGGTCTTTCAGGGCCGGGGACCCGCGGCGCCGCGGCCGCCTGGCCGGGACCCTCGGGCTTCCGCGCGCTCCGCCCCGGGCCGTCCCCGAAGTCGGGCGGCGGCCGGAGCCCGCGGTCCCATGACCAGGCTGCCGGGCGCGCGTAGCTGCCGCGTCTCCGCGGCCCCAGCGCCCGCTTCCGGCGGGGCCGGAGCACGTGGGCGCCGTCCCCGGGGACCCCCTGGCCTTCCCGCCACCCGCCCCGGCGCCCGGCCTCAGTTTCCCCATCTGCACAAGCGCCCGAGGGTACCTGCCCGCCTGCGCCCGGGCTGCCCGCCGAGGTGAGCGCACCTTGATTGCACTGCCTCGGAAGGTACAGGTGCTGGACCCGGTGACCGTGCCCCCCTGGGGACCTGGTGGTGTTCAGAGGCATTTCGAATGTCCCCGCCGGAGTTGGGAGGCGCGGTTCCTTGCACCTAGTGGACTGCAGCCCGTTGCACAAGACAGCCCCAGAGCAAGCATGACAAGGACCTATCCATCCCCAGGTGTCCGTGGTGCAGAGGTGGGGAAGCCCAGCCTCGCCAGCACCAAGGGCATTACCAGGGAAATGCAGAGGCCGGTGCCCCAGCGCGCCCCTGCCCGCCCCTGGCCGATCAGAATCAGCATTTGAACCCAACTGCCTGAAAGTTTGAGCAGTGCAGCTTTGCAGGTCTGAGGCTGGACAGGTCCTCCACCTCGTACCCAAATAAATCAGTGGCAGTAGAGGGGGAAGTTCACTAACGCTAACTCCAGACAGGAAGGTGCTGAACCCTCCCCAAAACCTCAGCAGAACCAACACTGTGAAACGTGTTCCCAGCTCACATCTCCCGCCTTCCTCCGGATGAGTAAACAGCCCACAGACTCTCTTGAGACTGCTGACCTCTCCGTGTGCATAGCTGATTGCTTCATCTCAGAACACTGCTAGGTAGGAGGAAATATTTGCATTTGACTAATTAAAAACAAAGGCTGAAGCTCAGAGAGGTGTCAAGTCAGCATTCTGTCCCTGTGATAAAACACCTGAGAAAAACAACGTTAGAGGAGGAGAGATTTGTTTTGGCTCACGGTTTCAGTCCATGATGGGCTGTCTCCACTGGCCCAGGCCTGTGCTGTGGACAAACACCATGGCAGAGCAGACCCGGTCACCTGGTGGCCACTGGGAAGCAGACAGAGAGGAAGTGGTGGGGAGAAAGATATAGTCCCCAAGGGCACACCCCCAGGGACCCACTCCCTTCTACGAGGTCCCACCTACTGCAGTTTCTACCACCTCCCGAAAATGCCATTAAATTCAAATCCACCAGTGAATTCATCCACTGAGGTCAGAGCCCTCAGGATCCAACCGCCGCCCAAAGCCCCACCTCTGGACATTGGTGCAGGAAACCTTGGGGGACAGTCCAGGTCCACATCCTAAGAGACCTACAACTACTTGTCCACGATCTCACAGCTAGTACAGAAGAGAGCTGAGACCGATTCTGAATTGCTTTGCTTCTAAATATATGTGATAATTAGCTCCTCTTAATTTTTGAATGTGACCTTGGTCTCTGTGATCATACTGCTGAGTTTTCAGTAGTAATGAGACTGATTTTTTTTTTTTTTTTTTTTTAAACACACAAACTAGTCTGTTCGTTTTAGGCACACAGATGTAAATTGATGAATTCCAAAAGGGGAAGAAATCCCCACAGAGGTCCCTAATTGGAACAAGCAGTGTCTTGCAGGTGCTAAATTTGAAATGACTCAATTTCAAAAGGCTTCTGGGATTCATAAGTATAGTTCCTAGATGTGAATTTTCTTACTCAAGTGGTCAAGAAGTTTAATTGTCAAATAAATTCCTTATTCCCTGGCGGAGAGTCCAGGTGACCTGTTCCAAGAGGCTCATGAATTTTAAATGCAAACCAAGGTGGCTCATTAAACTTAACTTGTAAATTACCTTGATGCCTGGTTTTGACCCTAGGTGCACATAGAGCCATATACCCTGAAACCATGAGAGTGGTTCCTTGCATTGCTTGTGGTGGGGGTGGGGGTGGGGGTGCTGTGTTAGGGAGTTACCAGCAGGGTCTGGGCCAGCTGGGGCCAGCTGGATAGTTCATCAGACTTTGACCTGCACTGTTAGCCCATCCACCCCGCGATCAGATAGTTGCATTCCTGCTGTTTGGAGCGATAAGACCTAACTAACCCTTTTAGCCTTCCCTATTTTCTGTCCTCTTTCTCCTGGTCTTTAACTCTCCTTTGAATGCTTAGACCTCACAGAACTTGGAAATTCACCTTTGCTGTTTTCTTCTTTCATAAACTGTCACCAGTAAAACACAGCTTTCCAGAGTGCACAGTTCTCAAGCCCTTTCTGCCTCCTCTCCTCCTCTGTGCCTGACTTCAGTGTGTCTCCTCTGCATAACTGTCTGTCATCAGTTCCAGAGGGCTCCTCTCTCTGTGGGTCTGTTTTTCTCTGGAGTTTTGAATGCATTTCCCTGGGAGTCTGCCTCTGTCCAGGGAGCCCCAGTACTGCAGTTCCCAGGGAAGTTTCCTGGGGAATGCTTGTATTGCAGGGTTAGCTTCTGGAATCCAAGAATGAGGAAGTCCTTCATGTCCTCAAGGACATGCGGGGGCACTTCACAGTGCTTTTCCAGCGCATGCGGCTGCGGGTTGTCCTTTTGAACAGAAAGCACACTTTTGGATTTTTTCGTCGCTGTTGCTGAGACAGGTAGCGATGCCTCAGCTGTGACTGAAGTGGTCATTTTGGCTTTCCAATGTTACATTCAGAGAAGGAAGAGGGAACTGAAGTTACGTATGAATGGGACAGGATTTTGAGGAAAGACTGTCTAGTTTGTAAATTGCTGAAAGGAGGAGAAGACAAGACCCCAGTTTCTTCGAAAGAGGAGGAATTTTGCTGTCCAGAGAGGCTCAGTCTCAGAGGAATGCAAGGAAGCCACAGAATTTTCTGAGCAGCTTTAGAAATGCAAAAGGATCTAGAAAAAAACCGGTTTGGATGATACTGATGCTTTTGTCTAACCTGATATGCCCCAGAAATCAGCACATAGCATAAAAAATGTGGAGTTCCTTACATGTATTTCTAATACTAGGTCCTCAAAGTCTGTTTTACACTCGGTGTGAACCAGCCCCACTTGGAGGGCTCACTGGCTGCTCACTGGCTGGAGAACACAGGCCCCGGGTTTGGGGACAGCAGCCAGGCCGGGTGGATGTCAAGAAGACACAGAGTTAGCGTACAGCGACGTGGAAAGTGTGTTCCCTAGCGGTGTCCTACAGCAGTCAGGTAAAACCCCAAAGACGCAGGGAGGGCATGTAAGCACACTTCAAATTCTCGACGAATCAGCAGCAGGGACCGGGGCTGTAGCTCAGTGGTAGAGCATTTACCACGCACAAGGTGGTGGTGAGTCTTACCCCCAGTATCACATGTGTGCGCGCGCTTGCGTGTGTGTGTGTGTGTGTGTGTGTGTGTGTGTGTGTGTGTGTGTGTGAGTGAGAGAGAGAAGCTGCAGGAAATAAGAAGTCTGGGAGGGAAGTAAAAATATTTGCGTTTCGATCCTGTTAGGTCACACCTCCCAATGTCCACAGAGGCGGGATCACAGAGGCAGCATACTGTGCTGGGCCACCTGTGCCGGGATTAAGGCCTGTTCTCTACCCCTCGCCCCGCCTTAGCTTCCTCTTCATGGTCCCAGGCGACACCCGCAGGTCCTGCCCCCGGGGAATACTGGGTTCACCGAGCGGCGGGCAGTTGTGCTCAGCACCCCACAGGCCTGTCAACCCCGAAACCTCCTCAGACCCAGGACTGACGAAACCTCCTCAGACCCAGGACTGACGTAGAATCCCTTTGTGCAGCCGAGGCGCAGCAGCAGGGGCCCTGGGTTGTGTTTGGAGGAGCGCAGGCCTGGCTCCTTTTAACCCGATACCGCTGAGGCATGAGGGGGCGGTCAGGAGCTCCGGATGCCGAAGGCAACTGTCCCTGTGTCACTGACTTGTTCCTGGGGCCACTGCTTCAGGCGTGTTTCTCAGGGTAAGCGCGCCTTTGCTGGGCTCCTTGTCCCTCCCGGGAACCTGCGGAGTGCTCTTGGGAGGGAGGCAGGATCTCGCCCCGTTCTCTGCTTTGGTGGCCCTGGCCATGCCGTGCTGGGTGAGGTTTTGGAAGTCAGGGCCACTGCGGCGGTTGGTTCACATCCTGTCTCTGCCCTGGTTCTCCCCAGGGCTGTGTGCGCCCGGGGTTTCATTTCCCCTTGGTGGGTGCTACGTGGAGGCCACACTGAGGCCTTGGGACGGAGGCCAGCCTCCAGCAAGGGGACTCCATCTGACAGTGTCATCAGCGACTCAGGGTCTGTGGTTTCTGGAAACTGGCCGGATTCTGGAACAGCAAGCGCAGGAAATCCGTGTCCCTGTCGAGTCCAGCCAGCCCTGGAGTCGATGGTGTAGGAGGAGGATTGGCACCAGAAGGTCTTGCCCCCGGGAATTCCGTTTCCTCACACACCTGGACCTCGGCCACCCAGGGTTCATCCTGCAGTGGCTCGCAGTGTCCAGCCAGCTGCTCTCGTGTCCAGAGTCATGGAGAAGGGTGGCGATTTCAGTATTCTGCAGGCCGAGGGCCTCCTGTCCGGCTGGCCGTGCAAGTAGAGCCCTGGGGTGTTTCTGCTCTCGCGGGTGGAGAGGGCCCCTCCCTTCCGCTCCGCTTCCTCCCCGCGGTGAAGTCTCTGAGCTGAGGAACGGGGCAGAATCACGGCACCTCACGGCACTGTGGTCCTGGCTTCTACGTTCGGTGCTTTGGGGACAGGTCTTACTTTGCCCTTTCTCCTGCAAAAGCTGGACGTTGGGGATTGTTGGGTCCTTAATCATTCTGATCATTTGCCCTTTTTTTTTTAAACTTCTGTACTTGAAGTTTCAGTCACTCTGTCCTTTTTCGGAGTATTTGGAGATATGTAGCCATGCAAAAGGGCAGGCCACCTAAGAAATGTCTGCCAAAGACGCTCTGGATTCCCAGGTGACCTTTTCGTGAGGTGTTTGAAAAGCCAGGGATATCCAGCTGCGGTGGCCTGAATAACTGCCTCCTGCAGCTGCTCTCGAGACCTGTCCCAGTGCAGTAGTGTGAAGAGACGGGATTAGGTCGGGGGCTCCGGCCTCAGGAGTGGGGTTCCTGGCCTCTTGGGAGAGTCCCCTGGAGCCTGCTCGTCCTGCCTGCCCGCTCAAGAGCACCCAGCAAGGAGGTGCCATCTCTGAGGCAGAGTGGGCCCTTTCCAGCACCCGGGCCACTGACACATTGAGCCTGGACACAGCGTCTCCAGAACCGTGAGCAGTCCCTTTCTTGTCTTTATTCCTCACCCAGCTTGAGGCGTGTTGTTATAGCAGCGGAGACAGCAGCCTGTGTCATGTGGGAATGAACTACATTTTCAGATAAAGTTTCCAACATGAAGAGTCAGTGATCGCCGGTGACAGACATACGCAGCATTTAACCTGTTGCAGGCTTCGTTTCGCTGGGTTTCCGTGTTGGGGCAGGGGATCTTGGTACAGATACTTGTGGTTTAAAATGGCCCCTTTGGTTCTTACCAAGAGCCTTCTTGGACAGTGTTAGGGTTTGGATGTGAGGTGTCCCCCAGAAGCTCACGTGTGAGACAATGCAAGAAGTTTTAGGGAGAAACGATTGGGGCATGAGAGCTCCCACCCAGCAGGGATTCACTGAGTGGGGCCTGGGATGGTGGGGGTGGCTGGAGGAGGTGGGCATTGGCTGTGGCCTGGGGTATGTATTTGTGTCTGTGGAGTGGACTGTCCGCTCTCTGGTCATCATGTGAGCTGCTTCCCTCCGCCACCCTCTTCCACCCTGATCCACCCCACCTCCAGTCCCGAGGATCGGAGCCAGCTGTCTCTGGACCGAGGCCTCGGGAACCGTGTGCCGTCCATCTTTTCCTCCCCGACACTGTTCTGGTCGGGTCTTTTAGTCAGAGCGGCGAAAACGCGGACTGAAATGGGTGCATCTGTGCCTGGGAGAGCGCTCCAAGGAAAATGTCCCCGGCTCTGCAGGGTGCCCCGGAGGCTAGTGTCCAGCCAGGTCTGGGCACAGATCTCCGCCTCCCCTGAGGCCTCGTCCTCGGCTCCCTGGTCCTTTCCTGTGGTTCCGACCGTCAGCTACCACGTCCCTGGCATTGCTGCCCTCGACCCTGGTGGGCCCTCTGCACCCCTTTACTCTCTGTCCCTAGTTCTGGGACCTGGACAGAGTGACATGCTCTCTTGCATCAGTGACCTGTTTAAAATCTGCTGCAGGTGACGGTCATTCAGATGGGTCAAAGAGCAAACCAGAGTTTGCCTGAGCCCACGAGGGCCCGTCCTGCCAGGCAGGGAAGGCAGAGCACCCAGTTGATGCCTCAGCTTGCTGGAGGGCTTGGAGCCCAAAGGCACCATAAGCACCGGGCCTCCCTGCCACACTCGCCACCCTCCTGCAGGACCAGGAGAAGGTGTTCCTCCTGGGAACTCTGCTCCCACCTCTCTGCAGACTGGCACCTGCCAGCTGGCGGGACCTTCTGCCAAGGCGGGCGTGCTCCAGCCTGCGCTGCCCAGGCAGAGCCCAGCTGGCAGATGGGCCCGGCCAAGGGCCTGGGGCCCCAGGGAATGGAAGTTCTCATCCTGTTCACCTGGACTCAGATGTCAGCAGCCACCCTCTCCAGTCCTATGGAGCCACTCGCCCTGTGTCTGTCCAGAAAGCGTTGTGCAGGGGCTGGGGGCTTCAGAATGAGTCTGTTAGAGTCCCAGGGTGCATTAGGGACCCAGATCTCAGGAGGTGGGTCAGGCGAGAGGACAGAGCTGCGGTCGGGCGAGCAGGAGCGGGGACAGGAAAGGCCGTGCAGTGGGCACAGTCAGAAGCGGAGAGGGAGCTGAGGAGCTTGGGAGATTAGGGAGGGCGGGCGGCCTGGGCCCGGCTTGCTGGAAGGCACAGGTTCACGGGAAGCTGGTCACCTGCCGCTGCTGAGGACAGGCAGGCTTGGTGGCCTCACCTGAGGTGCCTGTGGACCCAGGCAGGCCCACCAGCACCAAGAGCAACCAGAGAGCACAGATTTCTAGACCCTGCCCTGGGGGAGGAAGCCAGACCCCAAGGGAAGTGCCCGCTTCCCAGTCCAGGGCCAGCGCAGACCACCCAGGCAGACGCAGGCGCTCCCACCGACCAGGCGCGAGGCGCCTGCAATGGAAGGTCAGCACCTGCCGTAGAGTGGATTCTCGACACAGGGCGCGTGGCTGTGCGTGGACGCACGTGCAGACCATAATATCCTGCACCAGGGAAAAGAAGAGTTCGCAGGCTGCTCAGGAAAGCAGACGGTGCCTTGGGGAAGCACTGGAGGAAGAAAGCCAGGTCACAGTACGGGGAGAGCGGCCCCGCCACCCCCACGCGACGCCCCACCCTGAACGGGGCACGCCGTCCCTGTGGAGGCCGAGAACACTGGAAGGCAAGGGGACCGTTCTGCGGCCACCAGTGGGCCGTGGGTCTGAGTGGCTCTCCAGGGAGTCGCGGCGTGTCTCCTGAGGGGTGCAGTTGGGATGCAGGGGTGGGTGGCGTGGCCCAGGAGAAGGCCAGGCAGATCCAGAACACGGGGCGGCTGGCACGGTCACTGGCCTGTCCTCAGGCTGTGCGGTGTCGCGGGCACAGTGGAGGCAGGCTCCTCCAGCGCACAGCAGCGCTGTGGCTGGGTAACCGCCCGAGGTCCAGGCTTTACAGATCCCGGCCTGCACCTTGGAGGGGGCAGAGCCTTTAAGGGTTGGGACCTGCTGGGATGGAGGTCCCTGGGGTTCACCCTCCAGGGGACGGTGGGACCCTGGTCTCCTCCTGCTTTTCTCGGCTTCCTGGCCCCATGGAGAGCACTCTGGCCCTGCCACGTGCTGCTCAGATGCCGCTGAGCTTCTCAGTCACGCATGGAAACCACCAAAACTGAGTCTACGTGAACCTTTTATCTTTATCAGTGAACTTCCTCAGGTGCGTGTCACAGTAATGGAAAGCTGAGGGAACCGAACAGTCTAAAGGGACACGGCTTCCTTTAGGGAGGGCGTCTGTAAGGGACAGGTTGGTGACGATTGTAGCTGTGTAGCTGCGGCGTGCCCTGGGGCTTCCGGTCATGGTGTGTAACTGTCCCTGGGCCAGGCTTCGCTGGTGCTGCTTGGTTGTGCAGTCTCCTCGTCCTGTGGGATGGAGGTAGGTAGGTCCTGGCGCTGCGCAGGGCCCTGCGTAGGGGCACAGTGTCGAGGAGCGTTCCTGTCCCCTGGCGCTCCGGCCTCTCTGGAGAACCCTCAGAAGAAGGAAGCAGCCAGCATAGCCACGCAGCAGTTAAGGACTCGGGGAGAACGTCCTGGTACCTCCCAGAGCTGCAGCCTGCGCCTTGACAGGGTCCGCCGTGGGAGGAGCTGGAAGGCGTCCGGGAGGACCAGGGTGTTGGCAGACGGCTCAGCCTGGGCGTCGCAGCGAGCCTTCTGGAGGAGCCCACTGCTTGCTCCCGCCCTCCACGTGCCACCTCGGGATTCGCAGACCCTCCTCTGTGGCTTTGCTCGTGGGGGTGTCTTAAGTGGAAGTCCAGTTTCCTTAGAAGGTCGCAGGCTGACTAGGGACAAGGGCTTCCTAGTGTTACGTGGGGCGTCTTCCCGCCCCATGCGTGAGACCTGGCAGGGCACTGGCTGCGTGGCCTCCGGCTGGGCTGCAGGGCTGTGCCAGGGCTGCCTGCGCCTCTCGGTGGTCCGGTCTGCGCACACCAGGGCGGGCTGGACTTCCTGAGTGGTGTCCGCACCTGCTTCTGTCTCCGGGACACGGGGTCGCGGATTTCATTAAGGAGCAGGTGTTCACCGGTGGCTGCAGCTCCGTGGGTCCCATCTTCTCTGCGGCCCTTGCTGTGTCTTCTCTCATCCGTCCTCACGAGCGCTCGTGCCCTTGGTAAACACGTAGCGTGTTCGGGGCGTGTAGACAGAGGGAGATGAAAGTGCCCATCTTCTTTCTGCGTGACCAGTACGTAGAATGGAGGTAACGTAGACGGCGAGCTAAGTTCTTCCCTGGGTGACCCCGAGTGCTGAGGGGGCCGTTCCGTGGGCACATCATCTCTAAGGTCCTGTGTGGAGACAACACGCGCTTTGGCGTGGGTTGCCTTCGAGGCTGGGATGGGGCTTATGTGGCCTGCGCCCTCTGCCCACCTGGGCAGCCATGGAAGAGCCCCCGGAACCAGCTGTCGGAACTCCCACCTGGGGCTCCGTCCTGAGCAGCCAGGGGACCGTCTCCTTGCCCCTGGACAGGCCTGCCCTGGGCTTTAACTGGATCTCGCAGAAGGGAGGGACTGCTCTCAGGGCGTCCGTGGACCTTGGTCCTGACCGGTGTTTGTCACCAGGTCAGGCAGCGTGGCGTCCTCACGTGGTGGGAGGCCGGGCGCGGGCGACGGTCCTTCCGCCATCCTGTCTCTGACGCAGGCCTGCCGGCACCTGTCCTGGTGTTTGTCCACTGAAGGTGCCTCCCGAGTGTCCCTGCCGAAGGCGTCTTCTGAAACTGGCTTATCTCTCTTCCGCCTCCATTCCCAGCCGGCTCCTGGGAAGAGCCCGGCCTGCTGTGTTCAGGTCCCTGCTCGCTCCCTCCCGGTCTCCTCTGCTCGCTCCCTCCCGGTCTCCTCTGCTCAGTGGCTTCTCAGTCCTGAACCCCAGGGCACTGTGCTCTCTCTTGCTCCAGCACCTGTGGCTCCTTTGAGGTATCTTCCCTCTGCCAGGAAGCTGTTCCTGTGGCCGCTCTGCCAGCTCCTCTCTGGCCCCTGCCTGGTGGCCTCAGCCTCTGGGTGGCACCCCTGGGACTTTTCTTGGAGTCCCTTCTGTCCCTTGGAGACCTCTGCTCCTGGCTGCAGCAGAGGCTTGTGCTGGGAGCTGCTGACCTGGCCTGCGTCCTGGGTGCTTCAGTGCCTCCCAGCACCCACCTGCCCTTCCCTGAGTGGCCCAGAGTCAGGGCCAGCGCTTGGCGGGAAAACCCCAGGGAGCCCACTCAGCCACAACTGGGGGTCTCCCCATCTGGGCTCCGCGGCCTCCACTGCACTGACTTCAGGGCCGCCCTGTTGAACAGTAATTCAAAGCCCGGCTGCTGGCCTTCCAGCTGCCATTCTTGTCCCAGGCTTTCAGGCCTCCTCCTGGGCAGTGACCTCATTCAGATTCCCAGTGTGCGCCCTGTGGTTCCACGTGTGCCCCTTTGTTCCACATGCTCCCCGTGGCTCCGAGTGCACCCCTTGGTTCTGCGTGCACCCTGAGGCTCCCCGCGCACCCCTTGGTTCTGCGTTCGTCCCTCGGTTCCACGTGTGCCCAGTGACTCCGCGCGCACCCCTTGGTTCTGTGTGCGCCCGTGGTTCCGCATGCACCCGGTGGCTCCAAGTGCACCCCGTGGCTCCGCGCGCGCCCCATGGTTCCCCGTGCGCCCCGTGGCTCTGTGCGCGCCCCTTGGATCCGCGCGCGCGCAGTGGCTCTAGTGCTTGTTGCCTGCGGAAGGATCAGTGGCGGCTGCAAGTGCGGGTGTTTCGCGTCCTGGGCCCAGGTGTGTTTGGAGGGCCGCATTTGGTGAGAGGGTGGGATTCCCCAGACCACCTCGTTCACGTCCCTGCCTCCCAGCGCAGTGTTTTCCTCGATGGCTTCTCCCGGGAATTAGGTTGTGGCTGCCCCTCTGGTGCTTTGCGGGTGGGGGCGCCGGTGCGTGGAGACAGCTGGAGCATGGCCGGTGGCCTATGCTCTGCCCCGCGTCTCTGCCCCTGGCTTTGCAGTGCTTGGCTCTGGGGCCTTAATGCCAACGGCAAGCAGTCCCTGGGTGCAGCCCTGGGCCTCTTCCCTCCTGGTGGCCATGCCTTATCGCAGCACCGTCTTGCTGACCTTCCGGTGGGTCCTTGAGCGATGCCGTGGCCAGCCGCAGGCAGGCAAAGGAGGGCCCTCCTCCAGCGGCCACACGGGCTCCCTCTGGGCAGACGGCTGGTTCCAGGCAGGCTCTGAGTCCTGGGAACTCAGCACGGTGCAGTGCCCCGCAGGGCATAAGGGCCATGGGATGCGCAGGGGGACCCCTCCGTGCACGCACCCTGCAGCTTCCATAGCCTGAACCCAGGCGGCCAGGCCCCGGGACAGTTGCAACCCCGTCTCGGGAGCCTGTGGGGAGGGGGACACCTTCCCTCCTGAGGAGTCCTCTGCTGCAGGGACCTCGGTTTCCTGGGGTGCCTCCCGGAGCACACGTTCTGAGCGCCACGCAGAGCCCGGGTGTCAGCAGGTGGAGGCGGCCCGAGTGTCCCGGGACAGGGGGCACTGCTGTGCAGAGGTGGGGCCCAGCTCCTGGCCCCACAGACGGTGCGGGCCACGGCTGCTGCTCGGGGGAAGGGGAAGGGCGGCAAGGGGCCTGGGCACCTCTGCCCCTCAGTGGTGGGGTGACTGTTCTCCTGCTGCTGCTCCTCCTCCTCCTCCTCCCCCCTCCCCCTCCTCCCCTTCCTCCTCTGCTTCCTGTGATTGTCTTCCTCCTCTGGCTCCACCTCCACCTCCTGTCAGTCATCCTGGCCCCTTCCTCTCCCTCCTCCTCCCCCTCCTCCTCCCCCTCCTCCTCCCCCTCCTCCTCCCCCTCCTCTCCCTCCTCCTCTCCCTTCTCCTCTCCCTCCTCTTCCTCCTCCTCTCTTAAATTTCTTGCCTGGACACAGGAAAAGCATGTGAGCTGAGAGGAGGGTGTGCCACCCTGGAGGAGGGCCACGCGCTGGCCCCGCCGTGCCACCCTGCCACTGCAGGCGCCCTCTAGGTCGACACTTCCCCAGGAAGGAAGGAACGGACCCCTTTCCTTCCTGATCTCCCTCTATGGTGGCACCTGTCCCTGGGCAGGGGGCACAGCTGCAGCCCCGAGGAGCTGACTTCGTGGCAGTGGGCTGGCCGGCCATGTTTCTAGATGCCGCGGCTCCTTTTCCAGAGTGGGGTGAGGAAGGCGGCCCCCACCCCACCCCTGGAGTGCCCTGGACACGGCCACCCTGGGCGCCCCATGCTGGACGGTGCTCTGCTGGTTCTGTGCCCAGTGTGGCTGCGCTCGCCAGCCTCGCCCCTTAGGCCCTGTGGCTGTGGCACCTCCCCTGAGGACGCGGTTTCCCGTGGTGACACAAGTCAGGAGCGCCCTCTTTCCCTGAGTCCCCAGAGTCACCCTGCCCAGCCACACATGGGTACTGTGGAAGACCAGGTCCCTGAAGGAGGAACAGACCAGGCGGCTGCCTGATGAAATGGCTGTGGGTCAGCTGTGCTGCCTGGAGGGGCGGCAGCTGCGGGTCGCAGTCTCTGCATGCAGGTCACGGTCTCTGCCTACAGGTCATGGTCTGTGCCTGCAGGTCTTGGTCTCTCCCTGCAGGTCATGGTCTCTGCCTGCAGGTCTGTCTCTGCAGGTCACAGTCTCTGCCTGCAGGTCTCGGTCTCTGCCTGCAGGTCTCGGTCTCTGCCTACAGGTCTCGGTCTCTGCCTGCAGGTCACGGTCTCTCCCTGCATGTCTCGGTCTCTGCCTGCAGGTCACGGTCTCAGCCTGCAGGTCACAGTCTGCATGCAGATCACGTCTCTGCCTGCAGGTCAATCCCTGCATGCAGTTCTTTGGGGAACGCGCAGTGAGGTGGCGCTAGTCTGAGGGCCCAGGGCTGTGCTTCTCTCTGCTGGGACCAAGAGCAGAGCTCCTGTACGTGGACGCTGGGTCCTGGACCACCTGGGTCCCTGCAGGGCTGGGGTGCAGAGTGTTCGGAAGGCTCCTGCAGCACAGGCGGGCCTGGGCCGGGTGCGTGGGGCCCTCCTCCCTCCACACCCTTCCCCAGATGGGCAGGCCATGTGAGGCTGTAATGCAGGAAGGGGGACCGTGGACCTGAGCGGCCTGTGATCTCTGAGCACCATTAAACATGGCTAATGAAGTGCTGGGGCGTCACTAATTACACTGTGGCACCGCTTTCCCACGTCCGCTCTCTAATTACGTCCGCCGCCGTGGCTGGCGGAAGGGCCCCTGGCTAGGGCCCTCTGTCCCTCTGCCCCAGAGGTCTGGGTTTGGCCTGTAATTCCCCCGTCGGGGCTCAGAGGCAGCTGCGTGCAGATGCCATGCTGCTTCATCATAGCTGCTGGTGAGCCGTGTCTGGGTGCCGGGACGGGGATCTTGCTCAGGAGTGCACCTCTGTGCGGAGGCGTGCGCACACCCACGCACTCAGGTGAGTGCTTGACGGGCATGGCGTGGCCGGCTGGGGCACTGCTGTGCTGCCCCACGGCTGCCTGACCCTAGGCCACGCCGTCCACACCAGAGCGTAAACCAAGAGCAATTTCTGGGCGCATGGTAACCCCTGGGACCTCTGTCGAGTCTGCTCCTCTGCCCGTCGGCTGCCCACCCTGGGGACTAGGAGACTTGGCTCTTCCCGAGACTCTTCCCTCTGCTCTTCTCCTTGTAAATTAAGCGCCTTTGACGGGTCGCCGTGAAGAGCCCTCAACCAGGGGTGTGGAGAGCTGCTTGCACCCTTCCTGGACCCGACCTCCGACCTTCGCAGTTGGTGGGCCACGTTTGCAGAGCCGACGTGTTCCCTTGCTTCGTCCAGTCCCCTGTCGCCCCGCTCTCCGTCACCGGGATAAATGCCTGCGATCGTCAGCCTAGGAAGAGACGCGTCACCAGGCGCAGCCGCCCACGCCTGTAGGACCAGTGCCAGGCCAGTGTGCTGCCCGCCACGGCAAGGTGGAGACCCTGCCTCGGAATAAAATAAACCAAAGTGAAATGGGCCAGGGACGTGGCTCAGGGCTGCAGCAGCCCTGGGGTCAATCCCAGGGGCTCCTCAAAAGGGGGCCTGAGTTGTGAAGGTGGACCGTTGCCTGGGCCGCGGTAGCACATCCTGCATCAGGCCGAGTGTGTGCTGGAGCAGAATCGCTGGGCCCTGGCGGGTGCACAGAGGCTCAGGAGGAGGAGAGACCAGGGTGCGGTCCACTCTCGCCCTCAGGGGCACGCCCCGGTGAGCAGCCCATCTCTTAAAGGGTCCCCTTCTCACAGTTTGAAGTCTAAACCTGTAGTCCTTCAGAATTCTCTGTGTGTGGGGAGGGGTCTTTACAGAAGTGACTGAGGTGCGGTGAGGTCCCCAGGGAGGCCCTGACCCCAGGACCTTGGGACATGGCTGTGTGTGGAGACAGGTCTTTACAGAGGCGACTGAGGTGCAGTGAGGTCCCCAGGGTGGCCCTGACCCCACAGGATGGGGTCCTGGTAGAAGAGGAGGTGAGGACACAGACGCACACAGAGGACGACCCCGTGAGGACCCAGGGAGAAGACGGCGTCTGCAAGCCCAGGAGAGAGGCCTCGGAGGAGCCAGCCCTGCCCACGCCTGGGCCTTAGACTTCAGCTTGCAGGACTGGGGGACAGTAGATCTTATGGCTTCATAGCTCTGTGTCTGTCTGCCTGTCTACCTGTCCACTGATCTGTCCACACTCCAGTCGGCGTGTCCGCTCAGGACTCCAGAGTTCTCAATTTTGTGACGGATGGTGCACCTGGGCCAGCCTCGCAGGCTTGCAGGACGTCGAGGGCTGCAGGGTTCCCAGAGTGCCTCCAGTCTCAGCTGTCACCTCGACACGCACTTCCATGTCCCTCTGTTCCCACGGACACGGTACCTAAGCGAGCAAAACGCCCTGATGGCCAAGAGCCCACGCACCAGTGGGTCGTCTCCCTGGTCCTGTAAGGAGTGGCCCGGCCTGCAGGGTCTCTGCATGTCATCTGCCATCGTCTCCCCGCGATGCCCAGGTTCCTGGTGACCGTCCCCAGGTGCACAGCAGAGGAAGCCTCGGTGGCCGACAGTAAGACAGATGCAGAAGGGGTAGCAGGCGGCCCTGACGGGGGCCCTAAGGAAGGATGGCAGGACGCGGTCACCCTAAAGCCCATGCACCCTAGGGGTCAGCCCTGGCTCCCCGTCCTTCAGCAGCCCAGGGCCTGCTGGGAATCTGGCTCTGAAGCCCAGCATTTGGGCAGAGGGACGTCCCACGGAGCCTACGGTCATCTCCCAACACACAAGAGTCCGGGTCACGCAGCTCGGCTGAGAGATGCGTCCTGAGGTGACCCCTCAGGAAGAAGCGAGACCCACACCGCGCAGACAATCACGAGTGAGATGCTGCGGGCGTGACGGTGCCCCGCCGTCACAGAGACTGGCGCGCACTGTCCTCAGATCGGAGGCCCCGGCCGGGACGTCGCCACGCGGGTCAGTCGCTCCACGGTCCTCAGGGGTCAGTAGCTCCATGGTCCTCAGGTTGTACAGGAAGCATTGAGAAAACACCGCTCTCGGGTTGTGACTGATGTGTTTGAGAGTCGTTGTGCAGAAGCCCAGTTGGGGGAAGCACTACGGTCTCTTAATGCGCTTGATTTCTGTCACTGCGCTAACAAGTGACCATGAGCAGGGACATGAGGAGGCAGGTTCTGGAGGCTGGAGGCTCTGGGGAGAGTCCTGGCCTCCCTCTGCTCTCAGAGCCCACCGGGATTCTGGGCTCATGGCTCCCCGCCTCCCACCCCTCTGGCCGGTGTGTTTTAATGCTGGCACCCGTGGCCACCACCCGCTCTCTGCCCGGGGCCTTCCCTCATCCCGTCAGTTTGATATGTCCCAGTTCCTCGGAGCATCTCCTGATTTCTCCTGTGATTTCTCAGACCTGGGGTATTCAGAAGTGTGTTAGGTAATCTGCACCAGCTCCCAGATATTCTTCTGTCCCCGTTTTCCGGTTTTGTTTTGTTGGTGACTAGGGAGGTACTCTGCGGATTTCTGTTCTCTTACGTTGGGAGACTCCTGTTACGGCCTGGCATTTGCCTCTCCTGGAGAATTTCCCGGGTGCACCCGAGAGTGTTTAGTCACCTCCCTAGTGCAGATGACAGTGACCGTCCTGATTGACAGCCACCTAGTTTATGTTAACGCCAGCTGATTTTAAATAGGACGCGAACCCGTCTCCTACGTAGCTTCATCCTCAGGTCTCCTTTGTGCTGGTGGCAGACAAATTACCCCTTTCCACGTTGTGTGCCCATCAACAGAGATTTACAACCTTTAATTCTTGCAGTTTTCTTTTAAAGCAGATAGGAAGAATAACAAGATTTATGACTGGGCCCAGAGGCACACACGCAAAATCCCAGGGACTCGGGGCTGGATCAGGGGCATCGCCGTTCAAGACCAGCCCCAGCAACTTAGACCCTGTCTCCAGATAGAAAGGGCTGGGGATGTGGCTCAGTGGTCGAGCATGCCTGCGTCCCACCCCAGTAGCACAAAAAAGAAAGAAGAAAAAAAGATTCACAAATAATCACATGGATCCCTAATCGTGAACAAATACGTGGAGCGTGTATCCATGTGCCCGTGTGTGTGTGAGTATATTTATGTAAGAGCATCACTGTTCTTGATCTCATTTTAAAGGAATTGGCACAGTTGGGAAAATCACCAGAGGTGTTTTTGATTTGTTTATTGGATGACGATCCCTCCAAGAATTCATGTGTGAAAGGCGTTACCATTTTTAAGTGTTTTCACACCTGGTTAGATGATATTTTCCAAAACGGTAAAGTAAAATTCAGGAAAAGAAAAAAAAAAAAAAAAAAAAAAAGCAGCCATCAGTTTCTGCTTGTGGCTTGGTTTGGGTCCTGGTGGTAGGCCCTGTCCTCCTGCTGCCCTTGGCGGGTCCACCACTGGGCTGCGGCCCCGGCCCGTGAGGATCCGAGCCAAACACCACCTTCAGGTCAGCACTTTGCCTTGGCTGGCTTTGGAAGCAGGGCTGGAGGGGCACAGAGTCAAACTCGGGCCGTCAGGGTCCCCAGGGAGGCTGGCCTGGGACGAAGGTCTTTGCCCAGAAATCCCTGGAGCAGAACCTGGGAAGGGCGTCCGCCCCCGTGAGCTGCCTGCACAGGGTCTCTCCGAACGCCCTGCCCTCGCCGCGGCTCAGACGGGCCACCCTACAGGGAGGCTGCAGCAGAGGGACCCTTTCTGACGGAGCCGGATTCACAGAGAGGGCGCAGGGCCAGCCAAGCCTGCCGTTCCCCGGGGAAGGCGGAAGGCGCTTCTGAGAATCTACTGCCAAGTCCTTATGGACAGAGGAGGGAGAGGCCAGCAGGGGCCTCCGGCTCTGTGACCCTGAAGCAGCGGCGTCGAAGGCCTTCCCGTCCCCTGCCACATACTAAGAGGAGCCCAGAGCCAGGTGGACGCCCAGGTCCTGAGCCTGCAGTGCACCCGGCCCGTATCCGGGGGGCTGGGGGCTGCGTTGCTGTGCAGCACGCGGGAGCCTTGAGCTGCCCGGACCCTCCCCAGCCCAGCCGCCTACCTGGGGGCGTCTTCCCTCCGCGCTGCCTGCCTCCCGTGCTCCGTGTGTGGGGCCGTCTGCACCCTGGAGCTGGGCACCTCGCTTGGCCTCCCCTTCCGTCCCACCTGCCCCATAATTAGCCGGCCGGCAAGAGAGCGGAGCCGGCTGTTGGCCCAGCGGGTGTGGGCGGGGCCGCAGGCACCCTGAGGGTTCCCTGGCTGCTCACCTGGACCTTGGGAAGGACAGCGACAGGGGCGGGACCCCGGAAGCCTGGGCTCCGCACAGGCCCCCGGGGATGGCGCCCCTGGTTCTCACTTGGTGGGATTGTGGCCATGTCCAGTGGCCGAGCTGTGAGGTGGGGAGCCTGGTGCAGGGCAGTAGGTCAGAGAGCCTGTCCTCTAACATCAGTGTTGTCACCTCTCTGCGGGCAGGAGACTGGGTTGTCCTACGCAAGCCTGGCCCCCAGTCCCTCTTCAGCACACCCCACCATGGTGGCGTGAGCCCCAGGGGCCCTCACTGAACTGAGCTGTGGGCCCCATGCTCTTGGACCTACAGACATGGAAGCTAAAGGACCTCTGGTCTTCATAAAGCACCCGCCTCAGGGACTTTGTTACAACAGTGTGCCCTCTGATTCTGTGATGTGTGTGTTGGGAGCTCGTCCAGGTAGTGTGCACAAAATGCTGCCATCCTTTTTCATGGCTGTATAGTATCCCACTGGGAATGGACCACGGTTTGAATTTGTATGGTTCCAGTTTTCTACTCCACATAAACCTGCTGCTGTGAATCTTGTACGGAACCCATGATTTGACTGTCCTTGGATCTGGAGAGTACCTCACGGTACCCCAATGGACCCATGTTGCACGGGAATCTTGGTCCCCAGCTTGGCCCTGCCAGGAGCCAGGAGAACCTTCAAGAGGCAGGGCCTCCTGGAGGTTTTGGGTCACCAGAGGCTTGTCCTCCAGGGATGGTGAGCCCCGAGTCTCCCTGGGACTCTCTCTGGGCCCAGGCAGGGGTGAACAGGCCACTGTGGTGTGCCGTGCCCCCTCAGGTGCACAGCAACAGGCCCAGGGGTCAGGGCCCAGCACCCCCCTTTGTCTCTCAGGTCTGAGGAAACGTGAGCCATCTTTTCCTTTCTGCTCCGATCGACCCTTGTGGCCTCAGTAGCCGGGTCTGCCCTGGTCTGAGCCCCAGGCTGGTGCCCCGTCCACGTGGGTGTGATCGGTGTTGCCTTCCAGGCGCCCACCTTCCCGGCGTTCCCGAGTTGGGCGCCTGCTTCTCCCCAGGCTTCCCAGGACCCGCTCCCTCTCCGCCTTTGCTGTGCAGGCTGCTTCCACCTGAAGGTGTTTGTCCCAGACGGACCTCGGCCCTTGGTCTCCTGAACCTCAGGCTGAACTGGAATCGAGGCAGAAAATTCCACTTGTACCGTTTCTCTGTGTGTGTGTGTGTGTGTGTGTGTGTGTGTGTGTGTGTGTGCGTGTGCACAGCGTGAATGAGCAGCGTGGGCCAGCGGGGGGAGTGGCACAGTCCTGCGGCCACTGTACCTGGCCAGCAGGCTGGCCATGTGAGTGGACAGGGCTCGTGGCCGCCGATCTGCAGAGACAGCTTCTGGAGAGGCGCGTGCGCTGCCCCCCGCCCCCGGTGTGACCAGGGAGCACCCTCGGAGGGACGGGGCTCGAGGCGCGGGCCGCACGCCCCCGTGTGACCAGGGAGCACCCTCGGAGGGACGGGGCTCGAGGTGCGGGCCGCACGCCCCAGGGAATGGCTCCGGGTCACGTTGTCAGGCTGGTTGCCTCCTGCGTGCGGGTCGCAGATGGCCGTTCCCTGCAGCATCACGCCTGTTGCTGGGCCTGGTCGGTGGCCCGCCTGCAGCCGGCTCTCGGTGGCTTCCGTGAGTCGCCTCGGCATCCGCGGACCCCCGGAGAGACCGCGGTGCCCAGGTGCTTCGGCGGAGCCCCTTCCCGCCCAGCGGAGCCCACCCTCCTCCCCCTGCACCGCAGTCCCCTCTGTGTTCGGGTGCATCCCACCCAGCGGGGGCCAGTGCTGTGACACGGCTGTCACGCTGGAGCGCCCAGGGACGATGGCGGCAACCCGCGTCCTCTGTGGCTGCGCGGGGGAGCTTGTCCTACTGTCAGCCCGTGGGCGGGTGGACCACCGGTGACGGGGCGCGGGCATAGAAGAGCCTGCGGAATCGTCCTGCTGCCCCAGCTACTGAGGGGCCCTGGGCGCGGTCTTCCTCGCCTGGCTCCTTCTGCAGGCCTGTCCTCCCCAGAAGCAGGGCGGCCTGGCCTCTCCCACCCGGAGGCTGCCTGCTGCTGGTCTCCACGCAGCAGCCTCTCTGGCCCGGGCGCCTTCCCAATCCTTCCCAGCCCTGCCTGCCTGGGCCCGCCTGCCGCCCACCTGGGCTGCTGGAGCCCTGCTGGCTGAGGTCCCCCCCAGTGCCCTTCTGGGTCACCCAAGGCAGCTGCTTGTACCCAGTGGCAGCACGTTGGGAGCAGAGTCGAGCTTCCTGGGAGAAATGGCAGCAGGCTGCGGAGGCCGCGTCCTGGGTAGCCCCGCCGCCTGCGTTTACTTCAGCGCCCCTGGTCCTTCCTGAAGCGCTGCACCTTTAATTCCCAGGCTCTGTCGTCGGCTGGTGCAGCAGCAGCACTTGATCGGAGGAGTTTAATTACTTGTTTAGATCCTCCCTCCTTCCACGGAGGATTTAGGGTGATTTCATCTAAATTGTGAAGAAAAGTGGCTGTCTGCGCAGGCCCCTACAGATTTGTAATCCGCCAGCGCGGTGTGTTTTAAATTAAACGCTCCATGACATTTTACGCTTTAAATAAACACTGTCAAAACCCTCTTCAAAGGACGCAGCTCTTTTTCCGTCTTTGGAATTTGCATCTCCTCTCGCTCCCCCTCCCCGCCCCGTGCTGGCCTGGCAGGGGCTTCTGCTCCCTCCCTCCCTGAAGAGGAAGGCGAAGCAAGACCACCTGGCTGCCGGCCACCGCCCTGCCCAGAGCCCTGCTCTTCCTCCTCGCAGGCACAGGAAGTTCCAAGGAAACGGAAGGTGCTCAGGAGTGCGCAGCCTTCCTTCCCAGAAGCCTCTTCCCTCCGCTGCCCCCGAGGAGGACAGCGGACGTGCCCGCCTCTCTGTCCGTCAGTTCTGCAGAGGGATGAAGCACGCCGTCCAGAAAACCTCCAGTTCCTCACGTTGTTATCCGAAGGGCCGTTTCCTGCACAAAGCCCCCAGGAAGCCTCGGCTCAGAGTCCCGTTGCTTCTGGGCCGCCAGAGGAGAGGCCTCAGCAATCCAGGGGACGGAGGCCTGAGGATGGTTGTAGCCTTCACAGCCCCGGATAGAACAGCCCACAGCGGAGGAGCCAGGGAGACCCCACTGCAGGATCAAGCGGCCGCTGGGCGTGGGGTTGGGGGTGGCTTTGCCGCCCAGAGCAGAGAGCAACCGGGAGGTCTTTTGGTTGCTGCTGAGCGTTGAGGCCCAGGTATCCATGGGGGCCGAGGGCCCAGGGCCGCCACGGGAAGAAGGCTTCCAGGGGACTCCGCACACTGGAGCAGGAGGTGGGGTGGCGGGCTGGCTGGCCGTCCACCCGGAAGTCCAGGGAGGACCCGTTCCCACCACCGGCCTCTGTCGGTCCAAGCAGAAGTGAGGGCTGCCTCCGCCCCATCCTCAGGGAGGGACAGTGTTCCCTGCGGGGTGCGATGAGCCCTGGGGCCTGAGGGAGGCCTGCAGGGCGGCCTTCGGCCGTGGGCTCCCAGCAGTGGCGTCCAGCAGAGCACCCTGCAGCTCCAGGAGTCCCTGACCGCAGAGGGCCTGGGCCTGCAGGAGCTCGGGCTGGCAGGACAGCTGCTCTCTGCCTTCGCTGCCCTGGGTTCTGCAGCGGGGCTGGGTGGCTGGGTGGCTGGAGCCCCAGTCTCAGGGTTGCCCGGCTACCTTGTGAGGTAGAGGCAAAGGACAATATGTGGCGGCCAGCAGCCCAGTCACCGGGACCAGGGAGACGGCCACAGGGCACCGTGGGGCGGCCCTGGGCGTGACCTCCGGGGAGGAGAGGTGGCCTCGGGGGCGGACCTGCTGAAGTCTCAGGTGCTGGCAGTTCACGCACAACACCTTTCACTGGCATTTGGGGGTTGTGGGGGGAGCAGGGGACGTCTTTCCGTGTGCTCCGTATCCACGTGGACCTGCGCGCCTGCACCTGGGGACGGCGTGGTTTACCTGGAGCCCCTCCTCAGAGCTGGGAGCCAGCGCCTGGCCGGCTTGTCACCAGCCTGTGACACGCGCACACACACGTGAGCATTCTCGCCCAAAAGGACCACGGCCGCAAGCACGGCCAGGCACCCGGGGACGGGTCCGTCCAGGGCCAGTGGGACAAGTCCCTCGTGGCGGGACCCCAAGCCTGTGCTCAGCATGCTGGGAACGCCAGGTAATGCCGCAGGACGGAGGCCGCGTCCCCAAGCCCGGAGGCGGGCCTTCCCAGTGAGTAGGACTGTGGGTGGACGGCGTCCTGGCCCTGCAGTGGCAGGATCGTCGGCCCTTTCCCCAGAGCGTGACCTGCACGCTGAATCTGCCCGTCTCTCCCTCTGCAGATACCGAACGGCTGTACTCGGAGGTGTTCCAGGAGATCTGCGGCCGCTACGCCAAGTCCTACAGCTGGGACGTCAAGTCGCAGGTCATGGGGAAGACGGCCCTGGAGGCGGCTCAGGTCATTATCGACGTCCTGCAGCTCCCGCTGTCCAAGGAGGAGCTGGTGGAGGAGAGCCAGGCCAGGCTGCTGGAGCTGTTCCCCACCGCCGCACTCATGCCAGGTGCGCTCGGGAGCCAGCGCGGCCTCTGCCGGGCTCCGTGTCTTAGGCTGGCTGGACACTGGTGGGTGGTGCCCTCCCCCGGGCGTCCGGCAGGTCTGCGTGCTGTCTCTGGAGATCCCGCCTTTTGCAGAGCTGGGATCAAGCCCTGGGCCTGGCCTGGGCTGGGCAAGCTCTGCGCTGCGGAGCCCCAGCCCGTGCTGTCCGCGTCCCCTCAGGAACCTGTTCCCCACGGACGTCCTGCAGTGGTCACAGGGGTGGCTTTGCCTTGCTCTGGGCAGCATCAGGTCTAGCATTCATCTTTCAGGGGCCCTTCAGGCTTTTAACGATGGATGAGCAGCTGGGTCTCTCCAAGGGCTTGGTCCCCACAGTGACAGCGGGTGCGTCTTCACGCCATTGTGCTCACGTGCGTGTCGGGTAGGCCGTTCTGAGTTTCAGTGTCCTGCAGGGGCGCTGGGGACGCCACCCAGGCCCGCCGAGTCTGGGGAGGGGCTGCCCTGCGAGCCGCCCGCCTCCCGCCAGCTGGGCTGCTTCCTGGCCTGTGTGCAGTTCCACTGGGCAGGGGACATCGGCCCCTTCCCCTCTCGCTGTGTCCTGAAGCGAGCGGAAGCTCATCCCCGGCGTAGACGTCAGTGTCTGCCTGTGCGTCCTGTGCCTTCGGGCCTTGTCTGACGGAACCCTGGCTTCTACCCGTGTCTCGATGCTTCCTCGCCACCGCCTGGAGTCTGGTCGCTTCAGGCCGTGGGTTCCGACTTGCCTCCGCTCTGACTGCATCTCCCACGTGGCCTCTGGAAGGTCCGGCCTCCTTCTCTGTCGTGGGACCTGCTGCCCCTGCGTGTGTTGCCCTCTTCCCTTGCCCTCAGCGGGGTCCCTGCTTTGGTCACAGTGTCCGTCCCCGTGTCTGGGCTCCTAGACTCCACGGCCTCGCTGTCGGGACCCCGCGGGTTCGGGGTGCCCGGTGAGAGCAGCAAGTGTGAGCCTCCACTCTGACCTCCGGTTCCCAGGTCACTGAGGCTGCTCTGGTCCCTGAAAATTCCAGATGGATGTCCAGGTGGTTTCTCTACTTGTGCAGGCCTTTCCGCTGGGATCCCATAGGGGTTGCTTTGGCGCTGCTTTGGATTCCTAGACAGCGTTCCCTGCTCTGAGCACTTAACCGTGTTAGGACTTGTGTGTCTGTCGGCGTCGATTGTGATTTCTCCCTGCCGCCTGCCATTTCCCTGGGCGGGCCCGTCAGTTCCAGCAGGTCTGTTCCCGAGCGCCGTTTTCTCTCCGAAGCAATCCTGAAGGGCCCTGTTTCCACCATTTCCCTTTGGAACTTCCATTTCCCTGTTTCCACCATTTCCCTGTGAAATGCGGCTGCCTTCTGCTGGGTTTTATGTCCCGCATCCTGTCTGGAGGGGTCTGTTTCCTCAGCGGTTTGGCGCACCCAGTGTCTCACCCTGAGCGTCTGCTCACGGCCGGGTCTTCATCTGCCAGCAGATCACTTGGCTTCTTTCCCGCTTGGGATTCCGGTACTTTCTTCCCCTTCCTAATGGCTCTAGCAGGCACTTTCGGCCCTGTTGCGGCCTCTGGTCTGCAAGGGCCTGCGCTGGGCGGCTCCGGCTCCCTCCTGACCTTGGTTAGCTGCGTCTGTTGCTCCGCTGCTGTCTGTCTGTCAGGAGGGAAGTGCAGTTTTCTCTCTGCCCCTGAGGAGGTGGCTGTGGGCTGCTACCCTCCTCTGTTAGCAGCTCAAACTCTGCTTGCAGCCCAGGAGTGAGCTGCAGTTGTGCGTAGCACCTGTTCCCTCAGATCTGCCCTTGAACCTGAACTTTGGCCTCCGTGTTTGCTTGGCAGGGATGGACAGGGACCTGGATCTGCAAGGTCATGTAGCGTGGGCCTGGAGCTACCTGGAGGGTGGCTTCTCTGCACCTTCTCCTCTCCGTGAGAGAGGCTGGCCAGAGCTGCTTCTCCGTCCTTGTCAATCTTCAGTACAATTCCTCGGCATGAGGGTCTGCGCCTGTGTGCCTCTGCCCCCCAGAGAGTAGGCACTCAGGCCCAGGGCCGCAGCTGTCTCCGGGAGCCTCAGGTCCGGTCCACAGCATGGCGGCTCGGAATTGGCAGGACCTGGAACACCACGTGCACAAGACTGGGTGTAGACAAGCTCAGGGTGGCCTCGCGTAGGGGAGACTTGGGTCAGGCTGTGACACGGGTCGGGTCAGGGGATGCCACTATGACACCTGAGAGAGTTGGAGAGAGAGTGATGGACAGTCACCCCTAAGCTGAGGGGAAGGCAGATAAGGGAGATGGTAGAGAAGGAGATGGTGTCCTGGAGGTGAAGAGCTGGGGACACAGAAGAGATGGTGTCCTAGAGGTGTAGGGCTGGGGACACAGAGGAGATGGTGGCCTGGAGGTGTAGGGCTGGGGACACAGAGGAGATGGTGTACTGGAGGTGCAGGGCTGGGGACACAGAGGAGATGGTGTCCTGGAGGTGCAGGGCTGGGGACACAGTGGAGGAGATGGTGGCCTGGAGGTGCAGGACTGGGGACAGCAGAGGACGAAATGATATCCTGGAGGTGCAGGGCTGGGGACACAGAGGAGGAGATGGTGACCTGGAGGTGCAGGGCTGGGACACAGAGGAGGAGATGGTGTCCTGGAGGTGGAGGGCTGGGACACAGAGCAGATCGTGTCCTGGAGGTGCAGGGCTGAGACACAGAGGAGGATATCGTGTCCTGGAGGTGCAGGGCTGTGACACAGAGGAGGAGATGGTGTCCTGGAGGTGCAGGGCTGGGACACAGAGGAGATGGTGTCCTGGAGATGCAGGGCTGGGACACAGAGGAGGATATCGTGTCCTGGAGGTGCAGGGCTGTGACACAGAGGAGGAGATGGTGTCCTGGAGGTGCAGGGCTGGGACACAGAGGAGATGGTGGTCTGGAGGTACAGGGCTGGGGACACAGAGGAGTTGGTGTCCTGTAGTTGCAGTGCTGGGGACAGCAGAGGAGATGTTGTCCTGGAGGTGCACGGCTGGAACACAGAGGAGTAGATGATGTCCTGGAGGTGCAGGGCTGAGGACACAGAGGAGGAAATGGTGTCCTAGAGGTGCAGGGCTGGGGACACAGAGGAGGAGATGATGTCCTGGAGGTGCAGGGCTGGGACACAGAGGAGATTCTGGCCTAGAGGTGCAGGGCTAGGGACACAGAGGAGGAGATTGTGTCCTGGAGGTGCAGGGCTGGGGACACAGAGGAGGAGATGGTGTCCTGGAGTTGCAGGGTTGGGGACACAGAGGAGGAGAAGGTGTCCTGCAGGTGCAGGGCTGGGGACACAGTGGAGGAGATGGTGGCCTGGAGGTGCAGGACTGGGGACAGCAGAGGACGAAATGATATCCTGGAGGTGCAGGACTGGGGACAGCAGAGGACGAAATGATATCCTGGAGGTGCAGGGCTGGGGACACAGAGGAGGAGATGGTGACCTGGAGGTGCAGGGCTGGGACACAGAGGAGGAGATGGTGTCCTGGAGGTGGAGGGCTGGGACACAGAGCAGATCGTGTCCTGGAGGTGCAGGGCTGTGACACAGAGGAGGAGATGGTGTCCTGGAGGTGCAGGGCTGGGACACAGAGGAGATGGTGTCCTGGAGATGCAGGGCTGGGACACAGAGGAGGAGATGGTGTCCTGGAGGTGCAGGGCTGGGAACAGCAGAGGAGATGGTGGTCTGGAGGTACAGGACTGGGGACACAGAGGAGATGGTGTCCTGTAGGTGCAGTGCTGGGGACAGCAGAGGAGATGTTGTCCTGGAGGTGCACGGCTGGAACACAGAGGAGTAGATGATATCCTGGAGGTGCAGGGCTGGGGACACAGAGGAGGAAATGGTGTCCTAGAGGTGCAGGGCTGGGGACACAGAGGAGGAGATGATGTCCTGGAGGTGCAGGGCTGGGACACAGAGGAGTTTCTGGCCTAGAGGTGCAGGGCTAGGGACACAGAGGAGGAGATTGTGTCCTGGAGGTGCAGGGCTGGGGACACAGAGGAGGAGATGGTCCTGGAGGTGCAGGGCTGGGACACAGAGGAGATTCTGGCCTAGAGGTGCAGGGCTAGGGACACAGAAGAGATGGTGTCCTGGTGGTATAGAGCTGGGGACACAGAGGAGAAGATGGTGTCCTGGAGGTGCAGAGCTAGGGACACAGAGGAGAAGATGGTGTCCTGGAGGTGCAGGACTGGTGACACAGTGGAGGAGATGGTGGCCTGGAGGTGCAGGACTGGGGACACAGAGGAGGAGATGGTGACCTGGAGGTGCAGGGCTGGGACACAGAGGAGGAGATGGTGTCCTGGAGGTGCAGGGCTGGGAACAGCAGAGGAGATGGTGGTCTGGAGGTACAGGGCTGGGGACACAGAGGAGATGGTGTCCTGGAGGTGCAGGGCTGGGACACAGAGGAGATTCTGGCCTAGAGGTGCAGGGCTAGGGACACAGAAGAGATGGTGTCCTGGTGGTATAGAGCTGGAGACACAGAGGAGAAGATGGTGTCCTGGAGGTGCAGGGCTGGGGACACAGAGGAGGAGATGGTGTCCTGGAGTTGCAGGGCTGGGGACACAGAGGAGGAGAAGGTGTCCTGCAGGTGCAGGGCTGGGGACACAGAGAAGGAGATGGTGTCCTGGAGGTGCAGGACTGGTGACACAGTGGAGGAGATGGTGGCCTGGAGGTGCAGGACTGGGGACAGCAGAGGATGAAATGATATCCTGGAGGTGCAGGGCTGGGGACACAGAGGAGGAGATGGTGACCTGGAGGTGCAGGGCTGGGACACAGAGGAGGAGATGGTGTCCTGGAGGTGCAGGGCTGGGGACACAGAGGAGGAGATGGTGGCCTGCAGGTGCAGAGCTGGGACACAGAGGAGGAGATGGTGTCCTGGAGGTGTAGGCCTGGGGACACAGAGGAGGAGATGGTGTCTTGGAGGTGCTTGGCTGGGACACAGAGGAGGAGATGGTGTCCTGGAGGTGCAGGGCTGGGACACAGAGGAGGAGATGGTGGCCTGGAGGTGCAGGGCTGGGGACCTAGAGGAGGAGATGATGTCCTGGAGGTGCAGGGCTGGGACACAGAGGAGGAGATCGTGTCCTGGAGGTGCAAGCCTGGGACACAGAGGAGGAGATGGTGTCCTGGAGGTGCAGGGCTGGGACACAGAGGAGATGGTGTCCTGGAGTTGCAGGGCTGGGGACACAGAGGAGGAGATGGTGTCCTGGTGGTGCAGGTCTGGGACACAGGAGATGTTGTCCTGGAGGTGCTGGGCTGGGACACAGAGGAGGAGATGGTGGCCTGGAGGTGCAGGGCTGGGGACCTAGAGGAGGAGATGATGTCCTGGAGGTGCAGGGCTGGGACACAGAGGAGGAGATGGTGTCCTGGAGGTGCAGGGCTGGGACACAGAGGAGGAGATGGTGTCCTGGAGGTGCAGGGCTGGGACACAGAGGAGATGGTGTCCTGGAGTTGCAGGGCTGGGGACACAGAGGAGGAGATGGTGTCCTGGAGGTGCAGGGCTGGGACACAGAGGAGGAGATGGTGTCCTGGAGGTGCAGGGCTGGGACACAGAGGAGATGGTGTCCTGGAGGTGCAGGGCTGGGGACACAGAGGAGATGTTGTCCTGGAGGTGCAGGGCCGGGGACACAGAGGAGGAGAGGATGTCCTGGAGGTGCAGAGCTGGTGACACAGAGGAGGAGATGGTGGCCTGCAGTTGCAGGGCTGGGGACACAGAGGTGGCGATGGTGTCTGGAGGTGCAGGGCTGGGGACACAGAGAAGGAGATGGTGTCCTGAGGTGCAGGGCTTGGACACAGAGGAGGAGATGGTGGCCTGCAGGTGCAGAGCTGGGAACCAGAGGAAGAGATGGCGTCCTGAAGCATCAGGCCTGGGACAGCATCAGAGGACCCACAGGAGGTGCCTAAGCCCCAGAATCAACAGACAGGGCTTCCCAAGGTTCTCCCTGTGTCCTGAGAAAGTGCCTTGGTCTCAGTATCCATCCTCTCTGCATCCGCCCATCTCCTCCTCCTTCACCTGAGCAAAACCCCTGGTGACAGAGAGGGCCACCTATGTCTTTGTGGCTGTGACGGTTTTCAGAGCAACTGGACCGACCTTCTCCAAGGTCAGTGGTGTTGCTGTGTGCACCTGCTTCTTGGTCCCTTTCTTCCCCTTTCTGACTTGATTTACCCTTTTTCTGGCAGCCTCCCTAGGAGGTATTAGGCTATGGACATTTCCAGGAACTCGTTAGGAAGGAGGGTGGCTTGTAGGGAGGGTGGTGCAATGCCGCTCCTTCCTCCCCTGCTTCTGAGCCATCCGGTGACCAGGGAGCATTTTCAGCAAGTGAGTTGGGGCAGCAAGTACGTGGTAGGCCCAGGGAAGCACCCTGATGCTGTGTGGCCCAGCAACCTGACCAGCGTGCAGTGCGTGTCTGCCTTGGCAGCTGCCGGGCTCTGTTTCTCCAATGATGATAGGGAAGGGTGTGTCCTCACCTGGGTGTAGTACAGGGGTGTGTGCCGCAGGGGGGGGATGCAGTGGTGTGTCTGTGCCTGACTGTGATGCCCTGGTGTGTCTGTGACTGACTGTGATGCAGTGATGTGTCTGTGCCTGACTGTGATGCAGTGGTGTGTCTGTGCCTGATTGTGACGCAGTGGTGTGTCTGTGCCTGACTGTGATGCAGTTGTGTGTCTGTGCCTGACTGTGATGCAGTGGTGTGTCTGCTGACTGTGATACAGTGGTGTGTCTGTGCCTGACTGTGATGCAGTGGTGTGTCTGTGCCTGACTGTGACGCAGTGGTGTGTCTGTGCCTATCTGTGACGCAGTGGTGTGTCTGTGCCTGACTGTGATGCAGTGGTGTGTCTGCTGACTGTGATGCAGTGGTGTGTCTGCTGACTGTGATACAGTGGTGTGTCTGTGCCTGACTGTGACGCAGTGGTGTGTCTGCTGACTGTGATGCAGTGGTGTGTCTGTGCCTGACTGTGACGCAGTGGTGTGTCTGTGCCTGACTGTGACGCAGTGGTGTGTCTGTGCCTGACTGTGATGCAGTGATGTGTCTGTGCCTGATTGTGACGCAGTGGTGTGTCTGTTCCTGACTGTGACGCAGTGGTGTGTCTGTGCCTGACTGTGACGCAGCGGTGTGTCTGTGCCTGACTGTGATGCAGTGGTGTGTCTCTGCCTGACTGTGATGCAGTGGTGTGTCTGCTGACTGTGACGCAGTGGTGTGTGCCTGACTGTGATGCAGTGGTGTGTCTGTGCCTGACTGTGACGCAGTGGTGTGTCTGTGCCTGACTGTGATGCAGTTGTGTGTCTGTGCCTGTGACGCAGTGGTGTGTCTGTGTCTGACTGTGATGCAGTTGTGTGTCTGTGCCTGTGATGCAGTGGTGTGTCTGCTGACTGTGATGCAGTGGTGTGTCTGTGCCTGACTGTGATGCAGTGGTGTGTCTGTGCCTGACTGTGATGCAGTGGTGTGTCTGCTGACTGTGATGCAGTGGTGTGTCTGCTGACTGTGATACAGTGGCGTGTCTATACCTGACTGTGATGCAGTAGTGTGTCTGTGCCTGACTGTGATGCAGTTTTGTGTCTGTGCCTGACTGTGATGCAGTTTTGTGTCTGTACCTGACTGTGATGCAGTGGTGTGTCTGTTGACTGTGACGCAGTGGTGTGTGTGTGCCTGACTGTGACGCAGTGGTGTGTCTGCTGACTGTGACGCAGTGGTGTGTCTGCTGACTGTGACGCAGTGGTGTGTCTGTACCTGACTGTGATGCAGTGGTGTGTCTGTGCCTGACTGTGATGCAGTGGTGTGTCTGTGTCTGACTGTGATGCAGTGATGTGTCTGTGCCTGACTGTGATGCAGTGGTGTGTCTGTGTCTGACTGTGAGGCAGTGGTGTGTCTGTGCCTGATTGTGATGCACTGGTGTGTCTGTGCCTGACTGTGATGCAGTGGTGTGTCTGTGCCTGACTGTGATGCAGTGGTGTGTCTGCTGACTGTGACGCAGTGGTGTGTCTGTGCCTGACTGTGATGCAGTGGTGTGTCTGCTGACTGTGATGCAGTGGTGTATCTGTTGACTGTGACGCAGTGGTGTGTCTGCTGACTGTGATGCAGTGGTGTGTCTGTACCTGACTGTGATGCAGTGGTGTGTCTGTGCCTGACTGTGTTGCAGTGGTGTGTCTGTACCTGACTGTGATGCAGTGGTGTGTCTGCTGACTGTGATGCTGTGGTGTGTCTCCTGACTTGAGGTAGTGGTGTGTCTGCTGTCTGACTGTGACGCAGTGATGTGTCTGTGCCTGACTGTGATGCAGTGGTGTGTCTGTGCCTGACTGTGATGCAGTGGTGTGTCTGCTGACTGGGGTGCAGTGGTGTGTCTGTGCCTGAATGTGACGCAGTGGTGTGTCTGTACCTGACTGTGATGCACTGGTATGTCTGTGCCTGACTGTGACGCAGTGGTGTGTCTGTGTCTGACTGTGACGCAGTGGTGTGTCTGTGCCTGCCTGTGATGCAGTGGTGTGTCTGCTGACTGTGACGCAGTGGTGTGTCTGTGCCTGACTGTGACGCAGTGGTGTGTCTGTTGACTGTGACGCAGTGGTGTGTCTGTGCCTGACTGTGACACAGTGGTGTGTCTGTGTCTGACTGTGACGCAGTGGTGTGTCTGTGCCTGTGATGCAGTGGTGTGTCTGCTGACTGTGACGCAGTGGTGTGTCTGTGCCTGACTGTGACGCAGTGGTGTGTCTGTTGACTGTGACGCAGTGGTGTGTCTGTGCCTGACTGTGACGCAGTGGTGTGTCTGTGTCTGACTGTGACGCAGTGGTGTGTCTGTGCCTGACTGTGATGCAGTGGTGTGTCTGTACCTGACTGTGATGCAGTGATGTGTCTGTGCCTGACTGTGATGCAGTGGTGTGTCTGTGTCTGACTGTGATGCAGTGGTGTGTCTGCTGACTGTGATGCAGTGGTGTGTCTCCTGACTTGATGTAGTGGTGTGTCTGCTGACTGTGACGCAGTGGTGTGTCTGTGCCTGACTGTGACGCAGTGGTGTGTCTGTGTCTGACTGTGACGCAGTGATGTGTCTGTGCCTGACTGTGATGCAGTGGTGTGTCTGTACCTGACTGTGATGCAGTGGTGTGTCTGTGCCTGACTGTGATGCAGTGGTGTGTCTGTACCTGACTGTGATGCAGTGGTGTGTCTGTGCCTGACTGTGATGCAGTGGTGTGTCCGCTGACTGTGATGCAGTGGTGTGTCTGTACCTGACTGTGATGCAGTGTTGTGTCTGTGCCTGACTGTGATGCAGTGGTGCATCTGCGTGGCTGTGCCTCAGCAGTATACCCAGGTTGTACCCTGGGGTTGTCCTTTGCCTGACTGCACACAGGCCTGTGCCTGGCGGGTCAAGCGGCCAGGTGTGCAGAGGGAAGAGTGGTGGGCGACGTCTCCTCAGTGGTTCATCCCTGGATGCTGCGGAGGTCCCGCTGGAAAGGTGAGAAGGCAGTGCTGCTGGGCCTCCCTCTGCCTGGAGTTGGGGCAGCGTGGTCAGGCGAGGTGGGCTGTGACCTTCTCTGCGGAGCACTCAGCAGGATGGTGCACGTGCTTCCTTGCCTCAGCTTGCCAGGTTTTCACATGGGTGCGTTCTTGGGACTCCGGTGCGTCTGCCTGTTCTGGCCACGTGCGCCTTCTCGGCTCTGCACTCGTACCTGGGGCTGAGAACTTCCCTGAGAGCCGAATTCCAGCGAGGCTTGCTTGGGCCCATTCTGCCTGCTCCTTGGCCACCAGCCCTGCCCTCACTTACAGGGCTCTGGATCAGAAGCCGCTGCCTGGAAGGTGGCTGCCTCTGTCTCTGTGGCGTGGAAGGCCCCAGGACCTTCTGCTGCCCCGTCTCCTCTACCACCTGTTTCCATGGAGGGTGGTATCTGGTCCCTGGGGAGGGGTGGGAGGCTCTGCAGGTCAGTGACCTCCGAGACAGCTTCCCGCTGTCCCTCACAGACGGTCCTCTGCCACCTAGGGCCTCCCTGAGACTGGACTATCCTGCAGCAGTCCTGCCTGCTCTCTGCTGCCCGTTCCCAGCAGACCACCTGGAGACAGCAGAAGGACAGCAGGGTGCTGGTCCGCTGGGCCCTGGTCCAGAATGCGGGTCCAGGCGCAGGCTGCATGGTGGTGGGGTCAGGGTCAGGGTGGCCGCAGGAGGTGGGGAGCACGGGCATCCTCGTGCAATGCTGTGGTCTGACTGTGTGCCCAGGACTGATGACTGGGAGGTCAGGTGCTGGGTCAGAGGGGGAGGCGTAGGGGACGTGTGTGCTGAGGGTGGGGGACCCGGCTGTCTCCTTGAGCCCGCCATCACTTCACCGGTGACAGTTCTGCCTCCCCAGGTGCTGAGGGCTGAGCCCTGGACAAGCAGCCAGGCCGGCCTGCCGAGCAGGTTTTATGTAACAGCAGTAACACAGGCTTCTCCCGGGGCAGAAGGGGCCGTGGCTGATGTTCCAGGGTCCTGGGAAGTGAGCCGCCCTGCGTCTGCTATAGGTCAGGGTCTCCCTTGTCCTGTTCTCTGTCCCTTATCTCTGCTTCCTGCCTAAGTGACTAGGCCCAGGAGTTGCCGGTGACAGAGCAGCAGATGGCGGGCAGGGCCACAGTGATCCAGGCAGGCAGGGCCCCGGGGACATTCATGAGCAGCTCCCGCCTGCAGCCCCTGACCGGCGCAGGCGGACTTGGTAACCAGGGGCTCCCGAGGTGCTCCACGCTCCCTTCTCCCGGGGCGGGCTCCAGCTTCCAGAGGCAGACGACCTTTGGGGCCCCCCTGTCCTCCATGTGACCCAGCCCCTATTTCTGCTGTACCTGCCTGTCCCCACTTCTGGCTTCACTCTCAGAGGGGCTGAGGGAGAGGCCCCTGCCTCCCTCCGCTCTGCCCTTGAGGACGTGCCCTCTGCCCCCGGGGAACGTGTGAACGGGTGCCAGGCCATCGTGTGTCAGATTGCCCTCCCCTGGACAGACTGCCAGTTCCTTCCCTTGTCCCGGTGGACTTCACCCTGTCACGGCCTGGGGCTGCAGAAGGGAGCCTGCGTCCGTCACGGCCTCCCAGCCTCGGGGACGTGGTCACAGCAGCACAGACAGAGACCTGGCACTGCCGAGACCTGGAGCGGAGCTCTGTGCCCCGTGTCCACTGCAGGTGGCCCGGGTGGTCCCCAGAAGGCCAGCCCTTGCTCCGAACCCACCCCTTCCCATGCTGACGTCCTCCCTGCCCAGCGTCACCGGAGGACCAAGGCAGCCAGGCCCGGGAGCCACTGCTGCCCTGCAGGCTGTCCCCAGGGTGTCCCTGCTTGCTGGCTGGCGTGTGTGGGACCCGCCCTCTGCCTGGGGTTGAAGTGTCCTTTCCTTCTAGACTCCCTCCTTCCCTTCCTGTCCCCAGTGTCTGCAGGGGCCCTGCCCGGCCCTGCCCCAGTGGACACCCCTGCTCTCCTGCTGCTTTCCCGCCTCCACTGAGCCCTTCGCAGGGGGAGCGAGCCGGCTCAGCGGGCCCACGGAGGGCCTCTGCCCGGGGAGTGTGCGGCGGGCTTGGGAGGGGGCGGCAGGGTTGGTCCCCTTGCATCTGAAGGGAGGCCGGGGAGGGGCAGGGAGAGGGTCAGGGCTGACGGGCTTGGAGCCGGGAGAGAATCAAGCAGGGCTCTCCCTGCAGCGAGCCCGTGCCTTGCGCAGATCCCCGCCGAGGGCCGCGTGTCCTTTTCGGCACTGCGTTTGAGTTGTGTGGCCTGGCGGAGCTGAGCAGGGGTCCTGAGGACCCCACGAGCTGTGGACGTCTTCTGCCTACGTTCTTCTCTGGCGGTTAGTGACGTGCCTGCACGTGGATGCTTAGACTTTGAGGTGACAGGTCCTTAGAAGCAGCGACTCACACGGGGCGCGTTGGACCAGGTGGCGGTGGCCTCGTCCTGACTGAGCCCAGGCCGGGGCTCCTGGTTGCAGGGCGCGTCCTGGAGGAGCCCTCTTCTCTCCGGCCGCCCGCTCCCCCTCGGCGTCCAGGGCAGCTGCCCCGCCCGCTTCCTTCCTACGGTGCTTTGGCCCCCCTGGGGCCCAGGGCGTGGCGCCAGGTGACCGGTCACTGAGACCTCGGAAACCATGAAGAATGACTCCTCTTCCCAGCTGCTCCTGCCGGGCGTGTGCTCACAGGCAGGGAGCCGACCGCCTGCCTGCTCGCTCAGGTCCTTCCTGCCGCTCGGGGCGGAGGGAGGTGGCGGTCCTCCTTGTGGCTGGCTTTGGGGCCGAAGGACTGTGCTTCCTATGACCTGCCCAGGGACAGGACGTAGGGTTCCTCCACTCAGGCTGGGGAGATGACTGTGCAGGGGACAGAGGACACACAGAGGAGGGGACGTAGGGTTCCTCCACTCAGGCTGGGGAGATGACCGTGTGGGGGACAGAGGATGCACAGAGGAGGGGACGTAGGGTTCCTCCACTCAGGCTGGGGAGATGACCGTGCGGGGGACGCACAGAGGCAGACCCCCTGCTGGGAGGCTGTCTGAGCCCCACCCCAGTAGTGTGCCGTCCACGGCCTGCGCTGCTCACAGTGCCTCTGTGGGGAGGGCCAGGCTCCGTTCTCCGCAGGGTCAAAGGGCGGGAGTCCAAGGGGAGCCAGAACTGGGGACGGGCAGTTAGTGCAGAAGTAGGGCATCACGTCAGAAGGAGGAAAGGGAGGCCACCGGAGCCTCTGCCTCTGGAAGTGAGCCCGCCCAGGAGAAGGGAGTGCCAAGGCTCTCCGGAGCCCACTGGTCACCAAGTCTCCTGCGCTGGCCAGGGACTGCAGGCGGGAGCTGCTCGTGAATGTCCCCTCAGCTGCTGTCGCACCTGCAGAGCCGGCCCAGTTGCCTGGCAGGGAGGAGAGGGAAGGGGGCGTTGCAGAGCACAGCCCTCACCCTGCACAGAGGGAGGGCGCTCCCTTCCTGGGACCCTGGGGGTCAGCCGCGGCCCTTGGCTGTCACCTTAACTGAAGCCTGCGTCCTGGGACCCTGGGGGTCAGCCGCGGCCCTTGGCTGTCACCTTAACTAAGCCTGCGTCCTGGGACCCTGGGGGTCAGCCGCGGCCCTTGGCTGTCACCTTAACTAAGCCTGCATCCTGGGCTCACTCCACCTGCTTCAGCACCTGAGGAGGCAGCACTGGTACACGGGTGGCAGAGGACCTGCGGCCATGCAGGTGTCCCAAGGCAGCGCTGGATGGGGGCAGAGGGCAGTGTGTGCAGGAGTCCAGCGTGGTCTAGGCTAACTTGGTGACCACTGTAGAGACCCTGTGGCCAGATGCCGAGTGGATGGAGCCTCTGGGCAGCACAGCCAGCGGCCAGGGCCCTCGCTGCAGCAGGACGCCTGAAGTCAAGCCCGGTGAGGAGCAAAGGCCTCAGGCATGGCCAGTGGTCTCTGCTGGCCTCGAGCTCGGCAGCCCAGCACAGCGCCGGGGAGCCTGCACTGTGGCCACCTGTCCCCACCAGTCCATGTGAGGGAACGGGAGGCACCAGGTCCCAGGGCCCCTCAAGGCACAGCCTGGGCGCCTGTCTCCCCAGGCCCACCTCCCAGGCGACCTGTCCCCCCAGGCCCACCTCCAGGCGACCTGTCCCCCCAGGCCCACCTCCCAGGCGACCTATCCCCTCCAGGCCCACCTCCCAGGCGACTTGTTCCCCACCAGGCCCACCTCCCAGGCGATCTGTCCCCCCAGGCCCACCTCCCAGGCGACCTGTCCCCCCAGGCCCACCTCCCAGGCGACCTGTCCCCCCAGGCCCACCTCCCAGGCGACCTGTCCCCCCAGGCCCACCTCCCAGGCGACCTGTCCCCCCAGGCCCACCTCCCAGGCGCCTGTCCCCCACCAGGCCCACCTCCCAGGTGACCTTTCCCCCCAGGCCCACCTCCCAGGCGACCTGTTCCCCCGGCCCACCTCCTACAGTAGCACCACAGGCTGGGGACCACGTGGTACCCAGGAGCTGTGGGGACATCCCAGGCAGAGGGCAGCAGGGCCGTCCAGCTGGGCTCCCACTGCAGCCCGCCTGGCGCGACCCGGGTGCCGCCCCTCGCTCCGCCCGGCGCCGGGCCTGCTGCGTAGGGCCCGGGCTCCTGCCCTTCCTGCCAAGTCGCACGGCCCTCTGGGCCCAGCCCTCTTCCCCGTGTGGTCCACCCCTTCCCACCACCTGCCCCACCTGCCAGAGCCAGGCCCCAGGTCCAGGAGGGACGTTCCACCCGTAGCTGTGACACCTGTGCACTTTCCCTGCAGAGCCCCTTGTCCCTGCGCCGGAGGCCTGGACCCCGCCAGGGCTGCTCTGTGGCCACAGGCTCCTTCTCAGAGCCAGGCTCCATTCGGACAGCCTGGGGACCAGAAGGGGCCCTGTGCCAAAGCAGTGAGTGTGCCCCCCAGGCCTGAGGGCCCGCAAGCCGCAGCAGCGGGTGTTTGACAGGACTTTCCGTGTTCCTGGTTGAATATACAAGGATTCTAAAAGGCCTGTGTGCCACCCCCTTGTGAATCACGCGCCCTTTCCTTCAGATTCGCATGACCATTTTCAGACCTCCGCGTGCTATGACTGCCCTGTCTGTTCTGGGGTGAGTCCGAGTGTTTTCTGGTGTAAGATGAACAGAGCCAACGGGGTGCTCGGCACAGATGTCCCTCGGCTCTCCAGCATGGCTCTGGGGGACACGTCCAGCGTGGTCTTCAGTTTGTCAGGAGGAGCCTGGGCGTGTGAAGGGAAGTGAGGGGGTAGGAAGGGGTGAGCCAGGCCCCCAGTGTCCAGCAGGTGGAGGTGAGGGGGTCCGTCCAGGTGAACCAGTTACTAGCTGTAGCTTGTAGAGGTCAGGCTCCTGGCCTCCCAGGGAGGCCGAGGCACAGGGGCCCTATCTGGAGGTTTGAGCTGGAGCAAGTGGGTTCTCTTGGCAGCTGTGAGTTTTCCCTGGGGTCACTCGCAGGGGCTGTGGTCACCTGCAAAGGCAGTCGGAGTCTGAGGTGAAGGTCGAGCAGGGTGCGGGAGGAGCCTGTGGGCAGGGTGGACCACGTGCTCCCTGCTCTGGCGGAACCCTCTCCTCAGTGCAGAGGTCAGCTGAGGCCAGGGAGGGTCGGGAAAGGCGAAGGCATGCGATCCGAGGGCAGTGGGGCAGCTCTGTGAGCACACTGTCCCTCCTGTGGCCCCTCGGGCCGCCCGCCTGGCCCGGGCGCTGTCTGACTCCTCTTTCTCACTTCCTGCCTGTAGCGCCTGCTGTCCCTGAGGACCGGGTGCCTGTTGGTTGGCAGGTGGCCCAGGAGAGACCCAGGGCTCCAAGCCACGCCCAGCCCTTGGTCCCTGCAGGAAGCCTTGCATTCCAGAAGCACCGCGTCCAGGGCCGCATGGCCCTGTGCCCAGGCAGGAGCGTCCTGTACCCAATGGACTAATGCTGCCCTGAAGGACCGGGTGCGGGCGGCCAACCCAGCTGCAGGGGCCGCCCTGAGCTCCCCAGGCCGGGTGCTCTGCCTCAGCAGCGCGGGAGGGACGGGCATCTAGGACGCAGAGGGTGAGGGGTCAGCTCCCAGGCAGGTCCCGGAGCTGCAGGCCAGGAAGGACGGCCCCTTTCCTGGCCCTGGGTGCCACGCAGCCATCACGTCTGCCGTGTTCTGTGGGGTGAGCGTGTGTCGGGCAGAGCAAGTGGTGTCCTCCGCCCACTTGTGAGGCAGCCGAAGCACCCAGCGCTCGTGCCAGTGTTGACAGCAGACCCCATGCGTGCCGACCCTGGAGGAGGCCAGCCGGCCCTGGACACTCCCTGAGCTGAATGACAGACAGATGGTGTGTGAATTTACACGGAGCCACGGAGGCCAGGTCTCAGTTCTGCAGGCGTCCAGCCAGATGGACACGGGCGCTGGGAAGGGCTGGGAACCGCCATCTAGAGCCGATTCCTCCTGCGTCATGGACGCACCCACGCCTGGGACGCGCACGTCTTCCTCTTATCATGCTTTTCTAGACGCGTGGACGGTCGACTCGGGAATCTGTGATCTTCCCCCAGTGTGCCTGAGGGCGCGCTCATGGCGGGTTTAAGGCCTTATGGGCGGTTCACGTCTGGGACGCACCAGGGAGTGGACACGCTGTCTTCAACAGCGCTGTGGACACATCGCCTGTTGCCACCTGCATGCTGGCCGGGCATTGTTCACGTGGAGAATGCCGAGCAGCGACCATCCTGGCAAGTCCCAGGTCCGAAGCCAGCTCTAGAGACGGACAGTCTGCACGTGTCACAAGGCCCCCACCCCGTCCCAGCTGCAGGGACTCAGGCCCAGACATCCCATCCAGCGCCCGGGCCACCACCCTCCCACACAGCCTTGTCCTCCCTTCTGGCCCTGCGTCCACTGATGGGGAAGAGGGAAAACCAGCTCCAGTCAAGACTGGCTCACTCGAAGTCACTGCCCTTCTGAGGTGTGTGGCACAGGGACCCCAGGGGAGGGGTGGGGATGCCTGCACCAGCACACCTGGGCTCACGTGGAGGAGCACACAGCACACTGGGCTCACATGGAGGAGCACACAGCTCACTTGGGCTCACATGGAGGGAGCACACAGCTCACCTGGGCTCCCATGGAGGGAGAACACAGCTCACCTGGGCTCACATGGAGGGAGCACACAGCTCACCTGGGCTCACATGGAGGAGCACACAGCTCACCTGGGCTCACATGGAGGAGCACACAGCTCACCTGGGCTCACATGGAGGAGCACACAGCTCACCTGGGCTCACATGGAGGGAGCACACAGCTCACCTGGGATCACATGGAGGGAGCACACAGCTCACCTGGGCTCACATGGAGGAGCACACAGCACACCTGGGCTCACATGGAGGAGCACACAGCACACCTGGGCTCACATGGAGGGAGCACACAGCACACCTGGGATCACATGGAAGGAGCACACAGCTCACCTGGGCTCACATGGAGGAGCACACAGCACACCTGGGCTCACATGGAGGGAGCACACAGCACACCTGGGATCACATGGAAGGAGCACACAGCTCACCTGGGCTCACATGGAGGAGCACACAGCTCACCTGGGCTCCCATGGAGGGAGAACAGCACACCTGGGCTCACATGGAGGGAGCACACAGCTCACCTGGGCTCACATGGAGGGAGCACACGGCTCACCTGGGCTCACATGGAGGAGCACACGGCTCACCTGGGCTCACATGGAGGGAGCACACAGCTCACCTGGGATCACATGGAGGGAGCACATAGCTCACCTGGGCTCACATGGAGGGAGCACACAGCTCACCTGGGCTCACATGGAGGAGCACACAGCTCACCTGGGCTCACATGGAGGGAGCACACAGCACACCTGGGCTCACATGGAGGGAGCACACAGCTCACCTGGGCTCACATGGAGGAGCACACAGCTCACCTGGGCTCCCATGGAGGGAGAACAGCACACCTGGGCTCACATGGAGGGAGCACACAGCTCACCTGGGCTCACATGGAGGGAGCACACGGCTCACCTGGGCTCACATGGAGGAGCACACGGCTCACCTGGGCTCACATGGAGGGAGCACACAGCTCACCTGGGATCACATGGAGGGAGCACATAGCTCACCTGGGCTCACATGGAGGGAGCACACAGCTCACCTGGGCTCACATGGAGGAGCACACAGCTCACCTGGGCTCACATGGAGGAGCACACAGCTCACCTGGGCTCACATGGAGGGAGCACACAGCTCACCTGGCATCACATGGAGGGAGCACATAGCTCACCTGGGCTCACATGGAGGGAGCACACAGCACACCTGGGCTCACATGGAGGAGCACACAGCACACCTGGGCTCACATGGAGGAGCACACAGCACACCTGGGATCACATGGAGGGAGCACACAGCACACCTGGGATCACATGGAGGGAGCACACGGCTCACCTGGGCTCACATGGAGGGAGCACACGGCTCACCTGGGCTCACATGGAGGAGCACACGGCACACCTGGGCTCACATGGAGGAGCACACGGCACACCTGGGCTCACATGGAGGAGCACACGGCACACCTGGGCTCACATGGAGGGAGCACACAGCACACCTGGGCTCACATGGAGGGAGCACACAGCTCACCTGGGATCACATGGAGGAGCACACAGCTCACCTGGGCTCACAAGGAGGGAGCACACAGCTCACATGGAGGGAGCACACAGCTCACCTGGGTTCACATGGAGCAACAAACAGCTCACCTGGGCTCACATGGAGGAGCACACAGCTCCCCTGGGCTCACATGGAGGAGCACACAGCTCACCTGGGCTCACATGGAGGGAGCACACAGCTCACCTGGGCTCACATGGAGGGAGCACACAGCTCACCTGGGCTCACATGGAGGGAGCACACAGCTCACCTGGGCTCACATGGAGGGAGCACACAGCTCACCTGGGCTCACATGGAGGGAGCACACAGCTCACCTGGGCTCACATGGAGGGAGCACAGCACAGCTGGGTTCATAGTAAGGAGGGAGCACACAGCACACCTGGGTTCATATGGAGGGAGCGCAGCAGCCGCCAGGTATGCCTGGGCCACGACTCCTGTGGATGGAGGCCCTTCCTGGTCGCTGAACAAGGCTGACGTTGCTCAGCCGCCTCCTGCGCGGTGCAGCCACCCTGACAGTTCCCGGGAGCCTGAGGTCCCCAGGTGGGACTGGCCTCTTGGGCCTGGTGGGGAGGGCGGCAGCTTCCAGGGATTGAGCCAGGGGCTGAGGCCCCCAGGTGCTCGTTGCCCAGGGCACAGAGTGCAGAGGGACCTGTCGGGGCCTTGGCAGAAGCAGGAACCCGCGGCACGGTCTGGAGGGCGGCGGTGGGGCGTCCACAGCGGGCTTGGGAGCAGGAAGTGAAACCGCCTCCCAGGAGCCAGGTGGCGGCCAGGCCCTGCTGCAGGCTGTTTTCAGCATTGTCTCTTGTTTGGACGTCCAGTGTGACTCACGGGCCTCCGAGAAGAAGGAACGCCGCCCGACTCGCCTGGGTGGACCCTTGTCACGGGCACTTCCTGCTCCACCTCTCCTCTGCCCATATCCTCAAGAGCCGGTGTTGCCGTGATCAGCTTAGGAAGAGTCGCTGTTGGCTCCTGGTCCAGGGTCCAGTCCATAGCCAGTGAAGCGTGTCGTGCAGGGTCCCGTGGGGAAGCGAAGCCCTCCCCTCAGGGTGACCCAGTAAGTGGAGGGCGAAGAAGAGACCGGGGTCCCAGAGTCCCCTTGGAAACACGACGAGCTGCCCCAGGCCCCACCTCCTGAGGGTCCCTTCCCTTCCTCCTGCGCCAAGCTGGGCCCAGCCCTCAGTGCCCAGGCCTTTGGGGGACACTGCAGATGCAGACCACGGCGGAGCGTTTCTCCACGTCGAACTTCAAGAGCTCTTTCTGGTTCTGAGGGTCACTCCTCTGTGGCTTTCTGTCCTAGGGACCCCGCGACGTCCACGTCCCTGTGCACCCTGATGGTCGCCATGACTGTTCCTGTGACCAGCTTTTCCCCTGGGTCGTCACTGCTTCTGGCAGGTTCCTCTCCTGCCTGCGTGACTCTCAGGCTGGAGCAGTGTGTGCTGCGCTCCTTCACCTTCAGTAATTGGGCACCTGTGCACCCCTTTCCTGAGGCCGCCGAAACGGGGACTTCTGTCAGGAGATGCGCTCCCCGAATCCCAGCCCTGTGGAGCCCACTTCTGAGTCAGGGCTGAGCCCCTCCACGGGCTCCGGGAGGCTCCTTCCCGCCTGTCCAGCTCCTGGGCTCCAGGCAGCCCTGGGCTGGTGGCCCCAGCCCTCCAGCCTCTGCCTCCGTCTCCACGTGGCTCCTCCTCTGTGTCTGTGTCTCCTCTTCTGTCTCTCATGAGGACACGGCCATGGCCTCGGGGCCACCCTGACCAGGAGGACTCCTTCACTTAACTACGTCTGTAAAGACACCGTCTCCAGACGAGGTCATGCAGACCAGTGCCAGGCATGAGGACTGGCCGGTGTCTTAGGGGGTCACCATGCAACCCCCTCTTGGTCCTGTGACCTCTGTCTGTGGCGTGTGTGGCGTTGGTCCCCCCGTCCCCAGGCTGCTGGCAGAGGAGGTGTGCTACCAGCTTGTGAGGTGCTCGGGGTGCAGCAGAGGGGTGGAGTCGCAGAGACACCCGTTGGGTCGGGTCCCTGCACAGCACTGTGGGTGTCTGGTGGCTGGGTGCCTGGGTGCCTGGGTGGCTTTGGCCCACAGTCCACATCGTCCCTCCACAGTGGCTCCCCTCCATGTCTCTGGCCGCGAGCCATCACCCTGAGCTCGCGCCCCGTGGTGCAGACCCCGTGCCAATGCGCCCAGGCTCCCCGCGAGCCGGCTCCCGTGGCCTGTGCTCCTCCCCTTCCTCGCTGCGGGGCTGGGCCCAGGGTAGGGCACTGCAAGCGGAGGGGCTGCCCTGCAGTGGGATCTGCTTTTGTGGCTGTTACCGAAGCCACATCTGGGGCAGGCAGGTAGTGTAGACTCGGGAATCAAGTGGAGGCCGTGGAGGCCGTGCAAGCCACCAGGGTCTGGGAAGTTGGAGGCGGTCCCTGGGAGATTGGAATGTGGTGTCCCCAGTGCTCTCTTGGTCCCCAGGGTGAGCTGCCCAGCTACCCCTCCCACAGTGCTGCAGGCAGGGAGTTGCTGACTAAGGCCCCCTGGACCCTGCCTGCCTGGATCCTCCGTGGCCCTGCCCGCCACCCGCTGTCACCTTTTCTCTCTGTCACCAGCAACTCCTGGGCCTAGTCACGAGGCAGGAAGCAGAGATAAGGGGACAGAGAGCAGAACAAAGGCGGCTCACTTCCTGGGACCCTAGGACTTCAGCCAGGGCCCCTTGTCCCCTCCGGGAGAAGTCTGTATTGTCACCTGTAAGTAAGACCTGCTGGGCACGCTGGCCTGGGCGTGTGCCTCTCTCGGGTTCAGACTCAGCACCTGAGGAGGCAGAACTGTCATGGCAAACAAGTGGCGGTATCGTTACTATGCTGCCGCCATGTTAGGTTCCTTGCAAAATAGTCACAGAAAGAACAACGTGACCGGCGTAAGCTTAAACAAAATAAGTCACAGTTACATTTTAAGAATCCGTAGCACCGAAGAACTTGAACAATTTTTTTGGTTTTTATAGTGTGTTTCAGGGACAAGCGCACGCCCTTTGCCTCGGGAACTTGGTTAAGGCTTTATAAAGTAGTAACTGGCGCATCTCCTTCTCAGCGGGGTGGTTTTGGTCCTCAGCTGTCACCGCTGTGTATCCAGAAGGAAGTACATTATTGCCCTATCGCCCGACCCTTGGGATGCCATTCTGTCACATCACCCAGCAGCGTAGAGGTCTGTCTGGGAAATCCGCTCACACGTTTGGTCAGGCAGAAGGCTGGTCCACAGGGGTTGGCGGCCAGCTCTGCGCGTGGCCTCTGGTGTCCTCAGGGCGGGAAGCTGCTCCCTGGAGGCTCCCGTTGCCCTGGGGACCTCTTCCCGGGGATGGGGGCCTGTGTGTGCGGGGCAGGGGCGACCGCGGCTTCCTGATGGCGGGTCGCAAGTCTCCCCGTGGCCGCTGGCAGATCCGCGGATGAGGCGGTCGGGTCCTGGGTAGGGGACGCTCCTCCGCAGACCAGGCCTTGCCTCCCTGTCGTCTCAGTGGCGTGGTGTCTGTCACCGGCTAGCTCGGGATGGTCCGGGCCACTGGTGTTGAGTGGCTCCTGATGCCACCTGTCATCCTCCCGGCAACTCGGCTGACCCTGGGACTTGGGATCCTCCTCCTTTTCCCGGACAGTCTGGCTGTGGCTCCCCATGTAACGTGACCTTTTCGACGAAGCAGCTCTCGGTCCCGCTGGCTTTCCCTTTTCTGGCTCACTGTTTCCTCCTCCTTCCTGCCTTCCCGCTGTTTCCTTTGTGATAATGGCCTCCCTTCCCTTAAGGAGCTGATGCCCTGGGTCCCGTTCCTCCACCTGGGGAACTGGGCCGCCGGCCGGCTCTCCTCCTCGGAGCTGGGCGCCACTGGTTCTCGGCTGCCACTGTGCCCGCAGACCCTGTGTGGTCTGATGGTTCTGGCCTCCGCAGACCGTCCTCTGCATTCCCTGTGGGCGTCCGTCTTTACCGGAAATGTGTGGTTCACATCCACGTTCGTGCTCTTCCAAACAGCTGCCTGTGGTCAACCTCAGATTTCACTCTGTCTCCGTCAGGGATAGAGTTCCCGTGGTCTCCACAATTGAGACTTGGAGGATGGCACTCTGGGTTGCAGGGCTTCCTGTCTTCTGGAATGCTCCGTGCAACCTGAAAGTAGCGCGGGCTCTGCTGCTCAGGTCGTCTTCCATGAAGGCACGTGAGGCCAGGTCCTCGAGATCGGCTCTGTCCTTGCTGACTTTCTGTCAATCATCAGGACAGGAAAGAGACTTCTGTCCATGCTTGTCTGTGTCCCCGTCCCTTTTCAGTGGCTTGCTTTACATACCGTGCAGCCGTGCCGTGGGCGCATGTACATGGCGAACTCTCTGCTTTGATGAACTGCGTGTGATCACTGTGCAGTGTCCCCGTGTCCCTCTCTGATAATGGCCGTTCATCATTCTGCGATCCCCTGGCCTGTCATGAGTGCAGCTCTTCCCAGGAGGAGCCGCGGCAGCTGTAGTTGTCTTTGTTTCCGTTTTGTGTGTCTGCGTCTGAGTCTGGTTCTGTAGCAGCAGGTCCTAGGTTTCCACCTTGCGTTCCCGTCTCTGCTGGCGCCCTGGCACCTTCCAGAGCCTTCCAGGTCGGGTTCTGCTGAGCCCATCCTCTGGCTCGTCCTGGGGCTGTTTCTCTTGATCCCTGTCTTCCTCTGGGCCCAGTCGTGTTCCTCAGTTTTGGCGAGACTGGTGTTGGGCTGGTCTTGGGCGCTGCCTTTCACCTCCGGAGGGTGCAGGGTCTCTTGATTTGCCCGCATGGAGGGCACCTCCGCGCCTGCCTTTCCCCCTCGGCTGGGAACCGAAGGTCACCTGCCTGCAGATCTGTCCCCAGCAGGATGATTTCCAGCATGGCCGCCTCTGCTGACAGGCTGGAGGGGCTGCCTGCTTCCACGTTCAGTGACACCGATTGTCTGAAACACCTGCAGGTCGGCCCTCATGGCTCCGTGGGCCTGGGGTCCCTTCCTGGTGCTCTCGGTCTCAGTGCTGGTGGGAGGCGGCTCCTGTCACCTGAGTACCTCTCGAGGGCCAGCCTGTCTTCCTGTGTCCCCGTGTCCTGTGGTTGACGCTCCTTCAGGGGCTGCGTGGGTGCCTGTTTCTGGCGCTGCTCTTGAGCTGTTAAGGGAGCAGGCTTATATCTTCCCTGGTGCCTGCTGGCCGGGCGCTGTGGCTAACCCTCAGCCTGGCCTTTCCCGCCTCTGCTGGGGCTGTGGGCGCCTTCCGTGTCCCCAGCAGTGGGGAGTCACCGAGTTGTGTGATGCACGATGTCACATGTATGTCATTCTCAGTTTAACCCAAAGCACGGTCCCTGCCCAGCCACTGATCAGGTCAGAGACACGCCTTCCCACGCACCTGCCACTCCAGGCCATCTCCCACCTCACTCAGCTCAGTCCTGGGACTTAGGCACCAGCAGATCCACGACCAGCCACGCTCCTTTCCAGGAAAACCATCCTCTGCTCCCGGGATGACGCAGTCGCTCCTCTGATTTCTGTTTCCTCACCTCTGAGTAGGGATGTGTCCGAGCTAGTGGCCCCTCTTGCACAGTCCCCCAGATCAGAGAGTTCCTCGGAAGAGGTCACAAGAGCCTGGTGCCGCCTACTGGACCACTTCCCACCGCTGTGACCCAACACCCCAGATAAGCGAGCTTTTAAGGAAAACAGACTGACCTGGCCTCGCAGATGCAGAGGTCTGGGTCCCTGGACCTGGTGCCTGTCACTGGGTGGAGCAGGAGGCTGAGGAGGCCCAGAGGAGGCGGAGAAGGAGCAGGAGCTGGCAACCCTCTCCTTCTTGGCCGGGGCCCAGACCCCGCCCCAGCCCCAGGCCACGCCCCCTGCACGACCTCCTCCGATGGGGCGGAGCCTGGGGACCCGCCCTCACCCCTTGGCCCGCAGCCCCCATGGAGCGCGCTCTGGAGGAGGCCAGCCCGCTCACCGCCCCGCTCCTTCTCCCAGGCGCTGAGGAGCTGATCCGCCACCTGCAGAAGCACGGCGTCCCCTTCGCCCTGGCCACCAGCTCGGGGACCGCGTCCTTCGAAATGAAGACAAGGAGGCACAAGGGCTTCTTTGCGCGGTTTGACCACGTGGTGCTGGGGGACGACCCCGAGGTGCGGAGCGGCAAGCCCAGCCCCGACATCTTCCTCGCCTGTGCCCGCAGGTTCTCTCCGGCGCCGCCCGTGCAGCAGGTAAGCGGCCTGGGCCGCGGGCCCCACCATGCGGCTGCCCCGCAGGGCCGCACGGCACTCCCTGAACCCGAGCGGGCGCCTCTCCTGGACACAGCGCATGGACAGCGGGGCCAGAGCTGCGCCCGGTCCCCGGTGACCCTGTGTCCCGTCCCCAGTGACCCCACTAGCGTCTGCTGGTGGCAGAGCGGCTCTCAGAGGCCCAGGCTGGACAGCCCGCGGCTGAGGGGACACTGCAGAGGGGGCTTGGTGACTTGAGGCTACGGTATCCCCACTCCAACCAGGGCCACCCCAGCGTGCCAGAGCCGCTCCCGGTCCTGCAGGGGCGCCCGGCAGGACCCCCTGACCTGTCACCAGCTGCTCGCAAACCACACGCCACTGGGCAGGGGACTTAGCTCCGCACCAGGTGTTTCCGTCCTAAGTTTTGGCCTGAGACGGTTTCCCCAGGGACAGACAGCTGGTGACCGGGTTGGGACCCCTCCCCAGCACGGCCTCCAGGACCAAACGGCCTGTGACTTCCTGCTGTGGTCACTCGGCCGTCCTTCCGACGGGGCCAGCAGGGTGTTCAGGGCGGGGTCCTCGGGGCTGAGTCCACATTCTGTGGGCAGCTGAGGCAGCGGGCGGGCCTGGCTGCAGGTGCAGAAGCTGGGGTGGCTGGCGGTCCCTTTCCACAGGTGGGGCTGCACACGGCTCTGTTCTGCAGGGCAAGGTGGCCCCTGCCCACAGGAAAAGCAGCCCTTCCGGTATGGAGAGCAAACAGCTCCCAGTTCCCACCTCCTTGTTGGCACCTGTGTTGTCCATGAGCAGGTCTGTGCTGCAGCTGTGAGGCCGCCCGGTGTCTTCTGTGCTCACAGCCCGCAGCCTGGGCCTCCCTGTGCCGTGCAGCTGGAGGCGTCTCAGGAGCCTCTGGTGACAGGCTCCTGGACAGCCTGGGCCTGCCTGTGCCGTGCAGGTGGAGGAGGTGTCTGAGGAGAGTCTCCCAGGCTCCTGGTTCTGAGGCCCCCAGGGTGCTGGGGGTTGTCCCCAGGCAGGGCTACAGGACTGGTGGGTAGCGCCGGTCCTTTCCTTGCCCTGTGGATTCCCCAGGGGAGTCAGAATTCAGAACACAGGGTGCCACGGAATCAGGCCTGTGGGGTGGGGAAGGAATACCCAGAGCCAAGGGGCAGCAGGGGACTGGTGCCCCTGGGGAGCCGTGGTGGCCTCTTTACTGGCGTGGCCGCGGAGCCTCCGGGAAAGAGCTGCATTCTCACTGGGCTCGTCGTCTTTCAGGTCATGCTTCGAACAGTCTCGGGGCTGGGCGGTGGCTGAGTGGCAGAGCGCTTGCCCAGCACGCGGGAGGCCTGGGTTCGCTGCTCAGCCCCACAGACAGACAAAGGCCTTGGGTCCAGACTCCTGGATACAGCCCTGGGAGTCCGAAGGCACCGCGTTCTCTCGTGCTTCCGTGAGCCGGGGCCGGGGACGCCTCTGGCAGAAGTCCACGGAGGCCCGTCAGGCTGCGGAGCCGGCCTGGGGGCTCCTGCTGCGCCCAGCTCTGCACTGACCCCTGACTCTCAGTGGCCCTGGGGTGGAACCTGGGGCTTCAGCCCTGCCACCCCTGCGGTCCTGGTGACCTGCCGGCCTGAGGCAGCCCGGGTCCTGCAGCAGGTGCGCCTCTCCCAGCTTGCTTGTTCCCCTCCGGCACCTGAGGTCCGGGCCACAGAGACACATCTGTGTGGTAGATTTCCAGCACGGGCGTTCCTGTGTGCCTCCTATGGCTGTCCCACGTGCCCTTCACCCCGGAAACGGGCTGGGAAAGCCCAGCAGTGCCACACTCCACACTGGGGTCTTCCAGCCGTGTTGTCTGCGAGACGGTTCCAGGTCTCGGTATCGCAGTGATGGACTTGGCTTTCCTGTGGTTCTGTCTTCAGGAAACTCCGCACGTGAGACTTTCATTCAATTAAGAGTAAACAAGCAAAATAAGTACAATACCAGATGTGCTTGATCTGGAGAGGGTGCAGACAGCCTGCTGTGACTCGGCCCCTCCTGCATGTCGCACGACGCGGGTTGAGTGGCAAGATCCCCAGATTCACACGCTGAGACCTCTGGAGCGCCCAGGTGGCGCCTGAAGCTGAAGCCCCACGCCTGGCCTCCCGCGATGGGCACGGCCAGGGCTCAGGCTCACCAGCCCACGTACCCAGGTTGTGCACAAAGCAAACTTCAGATGCGTCCTCAGCTCCCGCCGCCTCAGAGTCTCAGGGTGTGTGTGCAGATATTCCCAGATCCTGAACACCGGAGCCCAGGCGCGTCAGACACGGGGTTTCCGCCTGCCTGGACAGGTGGCGCGTTCTCCATGCTGTCTCGGCAAGTGCACGTGTCCCTGTGGAGATGGCGCTCCATGCCCCTTACCTGCCCTTCTCACGCCCTTACAGTCCTACATGTGACGCAGCAGCTGGCGAGGCTGCCATCCGTGCGTGCGCACTCTGCTGCTGTGACCCCACCCCACACCTGGTGGCCTCGGGCAGGACTTAGTGTGCGGTGAGCATCTCTGTGCAGCCCCGAGCCGGATCGGTGAGGCCGCACTCTGAGCCGGGAGACGGGGACAGGGAGATGGGGACAGGGGGACGCTCGCCTCTTCCGTCTGGGGCCTGAACGGGTGTTGACGTGTGAGCAGGCAGGGTGGCTCACAGGGGCTCCCACGCAGCCCGTGGTTTCACGCTGACCCCAGACACGCTCCACCTCGTGCAGTCTCGCGGGGACGCCAGGCCGGTGTCCTGGGGAATCCTCCACATGCTGTCCTCAGTGTTCCGAGCACGGCCCTGGGGAGGGCCTGCCCGGGTCCCAGGGTGCAAGGCCATCTCAGGGCCTGGGAGGGAAAGGGCCTGGCACGGCTCAGGTCTCTGCAGGAAGGCGGCCAAGGAAGGACGTGGACCAAGTCAGACACGCGGAACAGAGGGGGCCGCTCGGGCTCTGGAGAACCTGCCAGGGGAGCAGCCCCTGTGCAGCCGTGGAGCTGGGCAGACCCAGCGGGCGCCTGGCAGCAGGAGCGGCTCACCAGTGAGGGCGGGCATGGCTGGGGGCTCCAGGCGCTCGTCCCTGGGGGAGACCGCGCAGCCAGCAGGACAGGGCTGCAGCACGGCTCAGAAGGGAGGCGGCCGTGCGAGGTGGGCGAGTGCAGGGCTTCAGCGCCCGCGCTCTGCGCTCCTCTGCTCTGTGTCCTCCCCCAGGAGGCCGTGAGCTGCAGCTGCTTCTGCAGGGCGAGGGTCCCGTGCCCCACCTGTGGCCCTGTCCCCACTGACCCGCCTCCGGACCCCTCCTGCTGCTACTGCCGCTCACAGCGGCTGAGCAAGCCCGCACCTGGCCCAGTTTCGCGGTCCACTCCCAGCAGGCCCGCCTACGTCCTTGTGAAAAGATCCATGTTCCCTGGGCGTGGACTCCCAAGCATTTCCTTTGTGACTGGAACTAGCCTTGGGGCGGGTCCTCCTGAGTGCCCCGCACGCAGTGGGGTTGCATGCTTCACCCAATCCCAGAGTCCGGAAGCAGGCATCCCCTCTGCCCTGCTGGGCTGGGGGTGGGGGCTTGGAAGGCAGGTGCGGTTGGCAAGAGAACAAGGGTTGTGTGCGTCAGGCATGAGGAACGAGGAAGGATGGGTGACTATAGGTAGGTGGACAAGCAGATAGTGAGAAAATGGAGGGTGGGTAGGTGGTGATAGGTGGATGGGCAGATGGAGAAGATGGAGGTGGGTAGGTGGTGATAGGTGGGTGGATGGCGCATGGAGAAGATGGACAGGTGGGTGGATGGCACATGGAGAAGATGGAGGTGGGCAGGTGGTGATGGGTGGGTGGATGGGCATATGGAGAAGATGGAGGTGGGCAGGTGGTGATAGGTGGGTGGATGGCACATGGAGAAGATGGAGGTGGGTAGGTGGTGATAGGTGGGTGGATGGGCACATGGAGAAGATGGAGGTGGGCAGGTGGTGATGGGTGGGTGGATGGGCATATGGAGAAGATGGAGGTGGGCAGGTGGTGATGGGTGGGTGGATGGCACATGGAGAAGATGGAGGGTGGGCAGGTGGTGATAGGTGGGTGGATGGCACATGGAGAATATGGACGTGGGCAGGTGGTGATAGGTGGGTGGATGGCACATGGAGAAGATGGAGGTGGGCAGGTGGTGATAGGTGGGTGGATGGGCAGATGGAGAAGATGGAGGTGGGCAGCTGGTGATAGGTGGGTGGATGGCAGGTGGAGAAGATGGAGGTGGCCAGGTGGTGATAGGTGGGTGGATGGCACATGGAGAAGATGGAGGTGGGCAGGTGGTGATAGGTGGGTGGATGACACATGGAGAAGATGGAGGTGGGCAGGTGGTGATAGGTGGGTGGATGGCACATGGAGAAGATGGAGGTGGGCAGGTGGTGATAGGTGGGTGGATGGCAGGTGGAGAAGATGGAGGTGGCCAGGTGGTGATAGGTGGGTGGATGGCACATGGAGAAGATGGAGGTGGGCAGGTGGTGATAGGTGGGTGGATGGCACATGGAGAAGATGGAGGTGGCCAGGTGGTGATAGGTGGGTGGATGGCACATGGAGAAGATGGAGGTGGGCAGGTGGTGATAGGTGGGTGGATGGCACATGGAGAAGATGGAGGTGGCCAGGTGGTGATAGGTGGGTGGATGGCACATGGAGAAGATGGAGGTGGCCAGGTGGTGATAGGTGGGTGGATGGCACATGGAGAAGATGGAGGTGGGCAGGTGGTGATAGGTGGGTGGATGGCACATGGAGAAGATGGAGGTGGCCAGGTGGTGATAGGTGGGTGGATGGCACATGGAGAAGATGGAGGTGGGCAGGTGGAGCATTCCTGTGGACAGGTGGATGTTGAAGACAGGTGTGTTAGGTGGTAGTCGGGGTAGGTGCAGAGAGAATGGATGGCCGTGGAGGCAGCGTGGAGCGGAGGCCCTGGGGTGCAGAGAGCCTGCCGTTGTCACCTGTGTGTCACAAGGACGTCGAGCAGTCCCAGGCCTGCAGCAGGGAGGTCCCCGAGCCAGAATGGCCACCCCCAGAGCTCACATCCAGGAGGAGCCCAGACACAGAAGGGGACACGTGTGCCACTCCAGGCGGGAGCGCAGGCCTGCAGGAAGCCTGTTGTCTGTCCACTCACTCTCAGGCCCCCAGAGGAAATGTCCTGTCCAGCCACAGCAACCTGGCTGCACAGCCATGTCCTCCACCGCAGGGTGGCTGGGACCTGGAGGATAGCCTGTGTTCCTGCCTCTCTCTGCTTTCCCAGGCAGTAAAGCCGATCTCAGGGCGATGGCTGTCCAGTGAGGCCATCTGTGTACAAGCAGAAAGAACATATTGTCTAAAGTGGCCTTTTAAAAATGGCCATGGCGCTGTTGGGTCATCTCCAAGAGGAGGCCGGATTGCAGAGAGGGTTGATTTCCTACGTCCCAAGTTCCCTTGCACTTGTGTGCACACACGTGAGCGTGTGGGATGCCCGGGGAGCAGAGGCTGTGGTCAGTTCCGACAGCGGCTCAGTGTCCACCCTGCGACGTCCCGGAAACCACGGCGGGCTGAATTTTAATGAGACTCAAAGAAAAACAGCTTGAATTACCTGAATTCCCCAGAGATCCTTTGCCACTAAGCTACATTTCTGGTACTTTTATTTTTTATTTGAAATAGATGCTGAGTCTGGCTTTGATCTTGTTCCCAGCCTCACAAGTTGCTAGGAATACTGGTGTGTACAATCCTGGCTGAATCCTGAATGATCTAAATGGAGGCAAAATGTGAAACCCAGAACCCTGTCTCCCAGCCTAAGCCTTTTTATATATGTCAATAAAATCCACTTTTGTGCTCACACTTGTGAGTGTGCATGTGCCTCTGGGTGTACCCATGTGTGCGGAGTTTTAAAGGCAGACGTTAGTTTTGAGTGTGCAGGGCTGTGGTCGGCTCAGGGATCCTGCACGCTGGGCGAGCTCTTGACCACTGAACCTCGCCCCAGCGCTCTGCATTGCTCAGGCTGGCCTCAGGCTTGTGGTCCTCCTGCCTCAGCCTCCTGAACAGCTGGTATTGCAGTGTGCACCACTACGCCTGGCAGGAAGTAAATCTTTCTGTAATTAAGGAGAAAAAAATAACTATGCTGTTTGAAATGTAATGTTTAAAGTTGCTGCTGAGCCACGATTTTATTTGAGGGGTCAGGGCGTCTCGTTTGTGTACAGCTTGGAAGAACAGCAGTTTTCCGGCACTTTGGAATCTTAGGGTTTCTTTCCAGTCTTGAACATTATGCAGGGTTCACAGAAGAGCTTTGGTTTATGTGGATTAGGCATCTTATTTACTGAGTTAAAAATTAAGCTGACATTTTAAAAGTATTCATTTTAAAAGAAGTATAAGAAACTGATTGCATGGTAGTATAAATAGCATATTTTGAGACTCACTCGTTCTCCAAGTTTGTTCGCATCATAGTACTCGTTGCGCTTTCTTGACGGGAGAGACCATGTCTTCGTCGTGCTCTTTGCGTGAACCCTGGCCTTGGTGGACGGGTCCAGTCAGAGTCTGGCCTGGTGCAGATGATGAGCTGGAAGAGAGGTGTTCCAATAGTCCTTTCAGGTAATTCAAGCTGTTTTTCTTTGAGTCTCATTAAAATTCAGCCCGCCGTGGTTTCCGGGCCGTCGCAGGGTGGACACTGAGCCGCTGTCGGAACTGACCACGGCCTCTGCTCCCCGGGCATCCCACCTGACCTGGTGACATTATGTGCTCATTGTGAAATCCTGGCTCACTGAAGAACGAGGTCCCCGCACTGCTCACGGCTTCTTTCATTGTGACCACACAGGAAACGCACACTGTCCCTGTCACGTCTCCTCGGAGGAGCCCACACCCTGGCGCGCTGCCCGTTGTCTGGAATTCTGATTTTCACGCGTGAACCCGGGCATCCTTTTTGGCAGTTGACGCTCCTGGTCTGCTTCCCGGAGCGGCGAGCTGGCCGCGCAGCAAATTCTCGGGAAAAGTTCGGGCGCCCGCCTGCGTCTTAGGGCGGGTGCAGGTCTGAGATGACCGTGCGGGAGGCGGGTTCCCAGGGTGTGGTCTCCCCAGCTGCCAGCCTGGCCTCCCTGTGGCACACCAGGGGCACTGCGGTCTCCCTGTCCCCAGCGTCCTGAGAAGCCGTCGCCGGGGACCTGCACCGGCACAGTGGGCTGGCCCCTTGGTGACGACATGGCTGCTCCCGAAGCAGGGTCTCTGCCAGCACAGGGCCAGCGTGTGTGCGCAGGGATCCGCCGTCCCCGCCTCAGAGTGGCCTCCGCCGTGGGGGTGGGGGCGTCCAGTGCCAGCAGCGGGGGCCACGGGCCTGACTCCTCGGCGGAGCCTCTGCAGGGCTCGGGCCAGGCGAGGCGCCTCAGAGGGGAGGTAGCAGCTACGAAGAGGGGCCACAGCGTTTGCCCCCGGCACAGTCACTTGTCCCGAAGTCCCCACAGAGCGGTGCCAGGGTAGATTTCTCTCTCCACCCAGAGAGCCCACAGTGTCACGCGCTGTCACTTTGTCACCGTGCCTGTGCGGGATGGGCTCCTTCACGGCTGGGGACCCGGCTTGCGGGCACACGGGCCCAGCTGCTTCTCCGCAGGCTTCTGCAGACGTCACTGCAGCGTGAAAGCCACCAGAGACAGGAGTGTGGGCGGAGAGCTGGCCGTGTGGACCCGGGAATGGGCCTAGGACCCTGACCTGGAGTGGCCGGTGGGGTCAGGAGGCAGCAGAGGAGAGGGCCTTGCAGGGTGGGCTTCCAGCGCCCTCTACCTGAGCGTGGGGCCGGCCGGGCTGCCCCGCACGGTGTTGTGTTCTGCAGGAGGACGGGCTGCCGACTCCCGTCGTCTGAGCTGGCGGGGTGAGTGGTCCTTCGCACGCTGGTCCCTTCCTCAGTTCCCAGTGGCAGGACAAACCCTGTGCTGTTTAAAAAGGAAAGGAAAAGAACAGGGAAGGAGGACTGGTTTGTTTGTGAACAGCTAGACATTAATAGCTGCTCCCTGGATGAGTCCGGTTTCCGCGCATGAACCTACAAGCTCCTACTCCTGTATCTGCATGCTCTGAGAAGAGCCAGGAAACCCTCCTTCTGCCAAAAGGCACCGTTTGTTTGTGGCTCAAGCAGGCCCTTGTAGTGTGAGCTACATTCCTACAACCTGAGGGATCGGGACCTTCTGGGGAAGGCCTGGGAGATTCTGGAAGCCAGGGAGTCAGAGACTCCCCAAGGTCTCTGTGTGCATTCTGCAAACACAACCCTCCATGGAAAGAAAGTTCCACAAGGATTCCCGGACCTCGCAGTGCCATCAGGGGACCTCTGGGCGTCTCTCAGAGCGTAGCCTGGGTGTGCACCCGGCCACAGAAGCACATCTTCCCCCCAGTGCAGCTGACTGGGAGCAAGACAGGCAAGGAGTCGGCTCCCCTCTCCTGCACCACAGGTACAGAAAGCCCCTCTGCAGGCGCTGAGGCCGCTCCGTCCTCAGCAGATACCCCACGCCGCACCCTGGCGTGTGGAATGCCCTCGTGGCCCTGCTGATGGGCACTCTGCGGCTGTGGACCTCGCCTGTCCGGAACCCGTGTGCTTGGGCCCTGTGCGCTGGCTTTGCGCTTGAGTTCATGCCAACCTTACGGCCATATCCAGCTTCTCCGTCTCATAAGGACCTTCCGTCCACCGCAAGAAGGAGGTGCCAGTGCTTCCCAGGCAGAGAGGTGCAATCTGCTTTCTCCTGTCCTTGAGGTGGACGCCAGAGCACACACCCTGTGGTCCTGGTTGACTGTTCATAGGACTGGGGATGGTCATTAAGAAATGCGCATTATTTTAGTCAGATTTTCACTGCTAGGACCAAAGACCAGACCAGAACAATTGTACAGCAGGAGGAGTTGATTTGGGGCTCATGGTGTCAGAGGTCCAGTTCATGGTGGGCCGACTCCATGGCTCTGGCCCAAGGTGAGGCAGAACAAAATGGCGGAAGGGCCTGGAGGAGGAGAGCAGCTCAGGACGTGGCACCAGGAAGCAGAGAGAGCTCTGCTCACCAGGGACCAGATCTAAACCCCAAAGCAGGTGCCCCGTGACCCTCCTCCAGCCACACCCCGGCTGCCTATGGTCACCTCACGGTCAGTCCCCGCCGGGGGTCACTGCCCTGCTCAGGTGAAGGCTCATAGCCATCACCTCTCCTCTATCTCCCCTGCATTGTCTCACACGCACAGCCGATGGTGACCCTGTGCTGTGGTTCCTTGGCCTGGGGTTCACACGGAACAGTGGGTGCCAGGCCCGGTGTCTGACAGGGGAGCTCCTGTGTCCACCGCAGTAAACGCATGAGGACGGAGGTCGGCTCAGCTCCACGGCCTCCTTGCCGACCAGCCTGGCGGCCTTCCTCTGCTTCACAGTGTAGCCCGTCAGTGTCCCCGTCCCTCCCCGCCGCCCAGGTCAACAGAGTTGAGCGCGCACCCCTAGGGCAGTGGCCTTGCCTCTCCCACCTGCACAGACCAGGAGCCACAGCAGCCGCCCACCCGTCTGCTGGTGAAGCTTCGCTTCTTTCTAATTCCGTGCGTGCTCGGAATAGACTGCTGAGCAATTAACCTTTTCTCCTTCTCCGGATTCAGACGCAGACACACTTACCAAGCAGAACGAGCGTCGCCGGCGTGAGGAGCCGGCAGCGCTTTCTGCTCTCCTGCCCCAGCCTTCCTCCAGGGCTCCCTCCTGAGTCAACCTTCAGGCCTGTCCCAGCACCTGCGAGTGGCTTCCTCTGCTCTCCATGTGGGTACATGAGCTGGGGTCTCCGCCCGTGCTGCTTCCAGAGAAGGACGGCTCTCATTAGGCCGTCCTCACAGCCATCTAGGGAGCCTGGTCGAGCCCCTGTTGCAGGAGGAGACGTTCACACCACGCCAGAGACGCACGGCAGTCATGTGTGGGTTTCCCATCATTAGTGGAGGAGCCTGGCTCCCAGATGATCTCTGAGGTGTAGACAGGAGCCTAGGATGGGATGAGGGTTACCATCTATCCATGGGTATGTATGTATGTATCTATCCGTCCATTTATCCATCCATCCATCCCATCAACCCATCCCATCATCTACCATCCATCATCCATGTATGTATGTGTTCATCCATTCATCCATGTATGTATCTATCCGTCCATTTATCCATCCATCCATCCCATCAACCCATCCCATCATCTACCATCCATCATCCATGTATGTATGTGTTCATCCATTCATCCATGTATGTATCTATCCGTCCATTTATCCATCCATCCATCCATCCATGTATGTATCTATTTATCCATCCATCCCATCATCTATCTATCCATCCATGCATCATCCATGTATATAAGTATGTATCTATGTATCCATCCATTTATCCATCCATCCATGTATCTATCCATCCATCCATCCCATCAACCTATATCATCATCTATCCATCCATGTATGTATCTATTCGTCCATTTATCCCTCCATCCATGTATGTATCTATTCGTCCATTTATCTCTCCATCCATGTATGTATCTATTCGTCCATTTATCCCTCCATCCATGTATGTATCTATTCGTCCATTTATCCCTCCATCCATGTATGTATCTATTCGTCCATTTATCCCTCCATCCATGTATGTATCTATTCGTCCATTTATCTCTCCATCCATGTATGTATCTATCCGTCCATTATCCATCCATCCATGTATGTATCTATCCATCCATTATCCATCCATCCATGTATGTATCTATCCATCCATTATCCATCCATCCATGTATGTATCTATCCATCCATCTACCCCATCAACCCATATCATCATCTCTCCATCGGTCCATCCCATCAACCTATATCATCTATCCATCCATCCATCCATGTATCTATCCATCCATTTATCCATCCATCCATGTATGTATCTATTCGTCCATTTATCCCTCCATCCATGTATGTATCTATCCATCCATTATCCATCCATCCATGTATGTATCTATCCATCCATTATCCATCCATCCATGTATGTATCTATCCATCCATCTACCCCATCAACCCATATCATCATCTCTCCATCCATCCATCCATCCATGTATCTATCTATTCATCCGTCCATCCGTCCATCCGTTCTTCCTTACAACCTCTCCTGGCCCGGCCGCTTGGTTCTCTGTGCCCTGCTGTGGTCGCGATGCAACCGGACCTCACCCCCTAAGGCTCACATGCTGGAGCTTGGTCCTCAGTTTGGTGGCGTCGGAGGCGGGGCCTCTGGCGGCTGATGTGTCCGTGGGGCGGTGCCGCAGGCGGTCATCAATAGATCCCACAGGACCTCCGCGTCTTCTTGCGAGAGCGTGTTGTAGTAAAAGAGCAAAGCAGCCCCCCACCCACTCTGGCTTCCTGCCTGGCCACGACCTCTGCCTCTCAAGGGTGCTCCCATGGGGCGCCGTGCACCGCGATGGGACATACCGGGTGGAGGCTGGGCTCCTACCAGAGCCAGCACCCGCCGTCACGGTGGACTTCAGCCTCCAGAGTGAGCTGCATGGTGCTCTTTCTTTACAAGTCACCCGCTTGGTGTCCCGGGAAGAAGCAGCGACTGAGATGCCCTTGGGTTCCCCATTAGCCTCTCTCCTGCCTCCTCAGACGCGTCTGTCAGGTGCCCGTCACATCCGCAGGAGCCTCTCCACGCCTGGGCCTCAGCCTCGTCCACAGCTCTGTGGCACCTTCCTCTGCCTGGAATCCGCAGCCACACCTCAGCTCTCGCTGTGTCCATGGGGACCGTCCCCGTAGCGGTGGCCTGGCTGAGGGAACACCTCTGACTCGTCCTCCTGAACCAGCCCCTCAGCCGCGCTCAGGAGCTGTCTCTAGGCGGCTGGGCCTCGAAAGCCCCAGAGGCCCAGGGCCGTCCGCTCTCCTCCCGTCTTCTCCTTCCCCGACGGCACGGTGTGCCCCGCAACTGGCCCCAGCTGCCGATGGCTGGGGACACAGCCCGGTGCGTCCCGGGACGTGCATTCTTGGGAGCCTCACAGCAGTGGCCCCTGGAGGCGACAGGCCGTCCATTCGCGGCTTGTTGGTGCCCTCGCTGTGGTGCAGACGCTCGGTGGGCGGGCCTGGCGCCGTGCCCTGCGCGGACACTCCGACAGCCCCCAGTGAACCTTTCACAGTGTCCACTCTGCGCCTGGCCGTCCTCATAACAGCAGCCCACGTACGTGGGTGGGCGCTGGCCAGCCAGCCGCCCGGCATCGCGTCCCCATTGCTGTGGGAAGGTCGTGGAGAGGCGTCTCCACACCGCCATGCTCTGCAGTCCCGCATTCAAGTCCTCATCCTCCACGGCTTCAAATAAGCCAGTTCTTCCAGAGAACTGGGAGCAGCCCCGAGCCCACGCGGACTCGGCCGGGCCTGAGCCCTGCGCCCCAGCCTCGGAACTGGGGACGAGCCACGGTGCGGTGGAAGCCGCCCGGCTGTGGAGCTCTGTGACAGCACCGCGTAGACGAAGAGCCCAGCCGCTGTTACGGAGGTGCTTCTGGGCACTTCCTGTTGCTCACTTGGGACCAGGGCCTTGCTAGGTGGCTGAGGCGGGCCTCGAACTCGTGATCCTCTCACCTCAGCCTCCCGAGTGGCTGGGATCACGGCAGTGCCCAGTTGTGACATGCACCTGTAGAGGAGGGAAGGACAACAACTGTCACTCTGGTGGAGCTGGTGAGCAGACCAGGTGACGCTCAGGGACGGCACTGGCCGGAGGCCACAGCGGACCTTCAGCTGCTTTGGAGAGGCGAGTCCAGCCTCCAGGTGCTCCTTGCCCAGGTGCGTTTCCCCTGCCAGCTGGAGAAGTCCTTCTGTCCACATCAGGTCCCTCCATCTGCCCAGCGATCAAGCTCCGCCCCCTCCTGCAGCTGGGATCAGGTCTCCCTCTGCCTTCAGCCTGGAGAGGGGGCAGGACACCCGCTTACTTCTGCAGACCTGGAACCTGTTCATGGCCCGAGGGCCTGGACCCAGCACTCACCTCGAATCTTCCCTGGATGCCACTCTGGCCACAGAGGACGGGGCCTGGCCACCACCTGCCCCAGCCCGCAGCCCTGTCCGGCTGTACCGGGACACTTGCCCCACCCAGCACCTTGACAGGCCTCAGCGGGACGTCCGCAGTGGGCCTGGCACCCTGAGAGGGCTCCGTGGCCGCCAGGCGCTGCCTAGAGGCAGCACCCGCGGCAGAAGAGACTCCAAGGTCCCCGGGCTGTGCGCAGGCCTGTCCAGGAGGTGCCTGCGCTCCCCTCACCAGGCCCTGCCCCAGGAGGTACACGTGACCACCAGGCCAGGCAGGTCCTGCCTCCGGGGAGCCAACAGCAGAACCAGAGGGCGTCTCCTGAGGAAGAGCCTCTGGGAACAGGTGGCCCGTCCCTCTGCAGGGCCCACGTGGGACGAAGCACAGGTGGACGGGCGCTCCCACCCCCACCCAGGCCACCCTCCGAGGCCTCTTTCCCAGGTCCTGGGAGGGGAAGGCCAGCTTGTCCCCTGGTGGTGGCTGCAGTCCCCTTGCGGAGGGGGAAAGGTTCCTTCTCCCAGATGCCAAGGTGACAGGCCCGATGCACCAGGCGTGTCCTGGAGGGAAGGCGTTTAAGGCTCGGTCGGTGGAGCGCAGGAGGAGCAGGCTGGTCCCCGAGGGTGAAGGCAGGCGCAGCTCCGTCCCAGGCCGGTGTGTCAGCCAGAGGCCGCGGGAGAGGCCTGGTCTGAGTGGACAGACGCACTCCTGCTTCTGACTGTGAGACCCAGGCTGTGCTGTGTGGGCGTCCTGTCCAGAGGCTGTGGGCTGGGCTCTTGGCTTTGCGCTTCTTTCTGTGACCCTACGTCCTGAGATTGGCAGGCAGTCCTTCCACAGGAGTGGGAGGCTCCGCGTGGCTTCCTCAGGGGCCAGGCAGTGCCCTGGCCGTGCCTGACGCTCCCAGGTGCCAGGCTCTCTCCCGCAGAGCTCCTAGCCGCCAGAAAGCTAGGCGCTCCTGAGGGGCGGGTCCGTCCCTCTCCTGATGGGTGGGTGCGCCCCGGGTCCTGCCCGGGACCTCGAGTCAGCCTTGCGTTCTCGCAGGGAGAGGCCCCGTGGGGCCCTGCTGCCTGACTCCGGGGGCTGCGCAGACCCGGCTCCCTGGGCGGCCTGCCCTCGGCCTCCCTTCCCGCCGAGCTCCAAGCAGCTCCCGCAGGCCAGGTGGCAGGAAAGGCCGATTCCGACCTGAGCCGAGCGAGTCACCGGGCATGGGCACAAGCGTTCCCTGCCCGTCCTGTGAGCAGATGGCACCCGCCCCCAGGTGCCCGGGTTGGTGGCATCCACCCGCCCTGTCCTCAGACACCTCCGCGCCTGGGTGCTCCCAGGTACCGCAGGTTAGGATCCAGCCAGGTCGCGATGCTGCAAGGCTGGGGACGGACACAGCAGGGAGAGGCCGAGCCAGGCAGTGCGCTGGGAAGACCTGGTGACCCACGCTGGCACCTCCTGCCCTCCCAAGGCAGGCGGCCAGGCGGATCTGAGGCCACCGGGGACCGCCCAGGCGGGGCAGCAAGGCCCTGAGCCCCACCTCCGCCCCCGCAGGCTGCGCCCAGTCGCCTCGCGTGCTCTGAGGGCGGGGTTCACGCAGGTGGCGCACGGGCAGTGGTGGCCAGAGGCGTGGAGGACAGAAGAGAGGGCAGGAAGGAGGGCAGGGAAGCGGCCCGTGCTCAGCCCCCACGGACACCCAGGGCCAGCACTGGGCACCGTGAGGAGGGCGGGAGGCGGGACGAGCAGTGGCTGTCCGATCCTGCAGGAGGACACACGGCCATCCAGCCTCAGTGTCCCTGAGGTTGACGTCGCCCAGCACGTGCACCCAGGGGGGGAGCTTGTGCGTACAGGCCTGGCCGTCCATTGTCCACGACGGAACCCGAGACCCCAGCCGCTCTGAAGCGGTGGTGTCTGCAGAGCAGGACGTGGTGTTCTCGTCTTGTCTGACACCCTCTGGCCTCTGACCTCTGACCCCCGCGTGTCCAGCCACGCATCCAGCAGGTTGTTAGGATCCGGATGAAATGAAGTTTCCACCTGAAAACCCCTAGAGACTCAGCAGGTGATGACAAGCCCGTCCCGCACTGTCCCCGTGGGGTCCTTGGCAAGTGCTCTCGCTCCCTGTGAGCCGGAAGCCACACCCACCATGTTGTCCAGTGGCCAGGGCGGGGCGGAGTCCAGCGGAGGACGGCCCCCAGGCACCCACGCTCTCCTCTTCTGCCCGCAGTGCCTGGTCTTCGAAGACGCGCCCAACGGGGTGGAGGCGGCCCTGGCGGCCGGGATGCAGGTGGTCATGGTTCCTGACGCCAACCTCAGCCACGACCTGACGACCAAGGCCACCCTGGTGCTGAGCTCCCTGCAGGACCTGCGGCCCGAGCTGTTCGGCCTCCCGCCCTTCGAGTGAGGGGCAGCCTCCGTCTCCCCGCAGGCGCAGTGCCATGCGGCCCGCCCCCACGCTGGCGGCTGGAAACCGTCAGCTCCCTGTGCACGTGCTTTCCCGTGTGCATGTGTGCTTTCTCACGTGTTTGTGCTCTCGTGTGTGTGCTTATGTGTTTGTGTTTTCACGTGTGTGTGCGCTTTCTCATGTTTGTGCTTTCATGTGTGCGTGTCTGTGCTTTCCCATGCGTGCGTGTGCATCCCCCTCTGCTTCTGCTCCCTCTTGGTCCAGGCGAGCAGGCCCTGATGCCGGAGCGGGAAGGCCTTGCATCAGGAGCCTTAGGGACCGCCCGGAAGTCCCTCTGACGTTCCTCCTGGACGTCGCCGGGCTGACTCCCCGGAGCCCGGCCTCCGCGTCCTCCCGTTTCCCGCCCGTGTATCTGCATTCTGTCCACCTTGGTTGTTTTCTACCTCAGAAAGTCATTTGTCCCCCTAATAAACACACGACGTGTCCTTCCACGTCTCTGGTGGAGACAGTTGGATGTCCGAGTCGGTACTTGGGAAACCTGAGCGCCGAGCAGGTCCGGGGCCCAGGCGGCCTGCACCCTTTCCTAGATGGCTCTGCCCTGTCGAGGAACGTGGCTGCCGATCCTCAGCGGGACGCCCTGGAGCGCTGAGATGGAAGAGGGGAGCAGCACCCACTTCTGGGTGACACTCCTGTCCAAGGGGCCCGTCCTCCATCCCGCGAAGCTGATTTTCAGCGCTGCAGCTTGCGGAGAAAATGCAGAGGTGCGTTTTCTGAGGAGTGGCGCTGCTGATGGCCGGCCTGGCCGGCTCTCCGGGGTGAGGGCGTCCACTCGGCCCTCCTGGCAGCTGGGGTGGGACCGGCCCGCCCCTGGGATCCTCCTTCAGCGCAGTGGTGACGCCTTCCTGGCTTCCTCACCCATCAGTTACTGTGATAAAACCCTGCGCGCAGGTGCATGGGGTCCGCGCCTGGGGTGGCGACTCTCCCCTTTAAAAGCTGCCCCCTCGCGAACGCAGACCTGGATCCTGACTGCGCGCCGCCCTTTCCTTTCCAACCCCCGCGGGTCCAGTGATACTCGTCTGTTCCTGAGAGCCGCAGCGCCCTGGCTGCCGTAGGAGGACGCTCGGGGCACATCGGGCACTTGTCTGATTGGGTGTCTGGTCCCCACACGCAGGCGTCTTCTGATCCTTACGCCGTCCCGCCCACAGGATTGAGGCTGCAACCCGGCACGCCCCAGGTTTTCGCTCCGTGAATGTTTAACCAGATGCACGCAGCACATGCAGATGCGCTGAAAGTCGTGATCCGGGGCTTACCTGTTACTGGTCACTCCGTCATGGCGTTCCCATTCTTACTGCGGTCCGCACAGTCGCACGGCTAAGGTTCTCAGAACTCGCGCCCTAAGTCATACAGCACCCCGCCTCCCTGCAGGGGTTCCACACCTGGGTCCCTGGGCATTCGGGGTGGTGCTGTTTAAATGCAGCCGGGCACCCTGGGTCCGCTTCCCTCTGGTAGATCCTGCCGCAGGGGTGGCCTTGGCCTCGGAGGGACGGGAAGTCCCAGGACGTGGCGCTCGGGCAGCGCGCAGACCCTTTTTTATTGGTCCGAGTCGGGCTCGGAGCGCTTCAGGGGTCACTCCGCTGACAACCCCGGATTCCCAGAGGTGCGGAGCGGAGCGCGGTCTGCGGAGGGGCTCGTGCCAGGAAGGCCTCCAGAGTCGGACGGCCGCCAAGTCTCAGCTCCCCGGCATGCGCGAAGAGGAGACCAGACCAGGCCTGTGCCCCGGCCCGCAGCTCCTGTTCGCTCGGGCGCCGTGGGTCCTCCGGTGTCTGCGGCGGTGCTGAGAGTCGACGTCCTCGGTCTCCTCCCTTCCTTCTGGGAAACATTGCCCGCCCCCCCGTCACATCTCCCCACCGCATAGCCCCGGATGAGTCGAGGATGCGTCTCAGAGAAGAGCCGTGTGCAAGGTCCCTTCCCACGGAGAAGGGCTGCACGCGCTAGGAGCAGGAAGGAGGTCGCCAGCCCCACCTGAGATGGGGTCGCTCTCCAGGTGCTGCGGTTCGTGATTCTTGGGGTGCAGCCCGTGGGCAGCTGGGTTAGTGTTGTCTCGAAACCCGAAGAAGCTGGTGCGCACCTCGTGACGCCTACGGTGAGCCCGCCGCCCCTGTAAGGCCCTGCTGAACATGGGCGTGGCCGGAGCATCCGCGGCTCCTGGGTTGCTGAGAGTCTCTTGCTGGGCCTGGTGGACGCTTCAGCCTCGTCATATTTACGGTCGGCCAGGAGCAACAGGGTCCCTCCGGGTTCACTCTCGTGCACGGTTCCAGGCTTCCTCCCACAGACGAGGAGGCCCTGGTTTGCACCGGGTCTGTCCCACAAAGGCCCCCTGTTGACGGTTTGGTCCCGGGGGCACTCTGGGAAGGTGCCGCAAACCGAAAGAGGCCGTGCGCCGCGGAGTCCCCACCACAGACCCAAAGCAGTGAGCGGGCGACCGTGCCCTGGACCCTCCGGACCATCAGACATAAGCAGCCCTCCTCCTTGTGGGTGGGTCCTCCAGCGTTGCTCTCAGTGACCGGAACCAGACTCACGCCGAGCGGGGAGCGGACCCCGTGTGGTTCTCCACCGCCCTGGGGCGCTCCCGGATGCCGTTCGCTGGTTGAGCGGACTTGCCTTCTACGGGTGTAGACTGAAGAGCCCCCAGCAAGTACTGAGGCAGGTCCCCAGGACGCCTCCGGGCGTGCGTCCCTGCGACTCTGGAGCAGAAGACGTCTGTGCGCACCAGCCGCACCCCTCCTTAGCAGAAACCCTGTCACTAAAGTGGAATTGCTTCAAGACACTGCTCACCTGGTCTGCGTGCCACCGCGGGGGCGCAGCCTGGGGGAGCAGGTCTCCTTCAGGGGCTGCAGAGGGCGGGATTGGCGCTGTGCTCGGCAGGTGTGCCGCTAGGGTCAGACGCGTGCCCCACGATGGTCGGCAGGTGTGTCCTCCAGGATGGTTGTATGGTGTGCCCCCCACGATGGTTGGCAGGTGTGCCTGCTAGGGTCAGAGGCGTGCCCCACCATGGTTGGCAGGTGTGCCCGCTGGGGTCGGAGGCATGCCCTATGATGGTAGGCAGGTGTGTCTCCCAGGATGGTTGCATGGTGTGCCCCCCACAATGGTTGGCAGGTGTGCCTGCTAGGGTCAGAGACGTGCCCCACAATGGTTGGCAGGTGTGCCCGCTGGGGTCAGAGGCATGCCCCCATGATGGTTGGCAGGTGTGTCCCCCAGGATGATTGGCAGGTGTGCCCCCATGATGGTTGGCAGTTGTGTTCCCCAGGATGGTTGTATGGTGTGCTCCCCACAATGGTTGGCAGGTGTGCCCGCTGGGGTCGGACAGCGTGTCCCCAAGTGTGCTGGGGGCTTGGTCCCCACCATGGTGGCATTAGGGGGCCCTCAGGGACGTGACTGCGGGCGAGGGCCCTGTTCTCATGGATGCCTCTGTGTCTTCAGCCAGGGCTCAGGGACTAGTGTGGACGTGTCCTCTCCTGCCTCTGAGGTCCCAGCATTCAGGATGCCGCCTAGAGCAGAGATGGGCCCCTGACCCAGCACCAACATGCCCGGGCCGGGCCCTCGAACCCCCGCCTTGCAGAACTGTCCTAAACCTGTCCCGCTCAGCAGCGCGAGTTCCTCGGTCAGGGCGGCGGAGGGACTTGGCCTCAGCGCCCTGGTGGCTGCGTTCCCAGCTGCCTGAGTCGGCGGCCCAAACCACCGTCTCAGTCCAGGGCTTCACTCCCGGGGCCTGGGCCTCGAGGGAGGCAGACCAATGAGGCTGAGGGACTGGCGGAGCTGAGGAAGCAGAGCGGGAGGGGCAAGGGCGGCCCGCCCTCGCCTGGCGCCCTGGGCTACTTCCCCAGCTGCGTCCCGCTTTCCCGGACTCCGCCCGGCCCCCCACTGCGGGACCCCCGAGTGGATCCATCCCCTGGCAGGGCAGCGCCCGCACCGTCCGACCGTTGCCCAAAGGCTCCATCTGAACCCTGCTGCCCCGGGGACCGGCCTCCAGCGCTCCCGGGGGACGTTCCAGGTCCCTCCGGTAGGAGTCGGCATCAGGCCAGCGCCGTCAGGCGGAAGGAAGTGTCCGGATTCAAGACTCGAAGCAGATGGATGTGCTGCCCGACTCCACGACGCCTCCAGCTGACCAGGTGATCCTCTTCATCCAGTGGCCCCAGTCGCCTTTGAAAGATGACCCATCGCCTCCAGAGGTGCTGAGCAGAGGCCACTTCGCTCCCCACCGAGCGACAGCGGCCGGTCACCAGGCCAGGAAGCCAGCCAGCTAGCTGTCACCTTAGTATCCGAGCATTGCTCTCTGGGAACGGCGGATGGGCCCGACTCCCGAGGGCGACCTGGTGTCTGCAACCTCGCTCAGAAACAATCATTTTGTCGTTAAAATGTTTCCAGATATTTAACAGGAGGTTAAAAATGTCTTTCTCTAGGGAACTTTTAGAAAAGAAGTCAACATCCGGCAAATTCTGATACTCCCTAACCTCTCTCCCCAGGGCTGAAACCTGGCTGCTTTTTTTTTTTTTTCTCCCCTTTTTTGTGCTGCGGGGAATTAGAACCCAAGGCCTCACCACACCTGGCAACCTAGGAACCTCTGTCCCCAGCCTCATGAAGCCTTTGCCAGCCTACAAACATAGACGTCCACTCCTTCCTTAGAAGCCTGGTCACAGAGCTGGGGGTTCACACGTGAAGCTGAGTAACTCAGCCAAGTCCACTTCAGAAACAGCGTGCTGTCCGCCTTCGCTGTCTCACTGGACCAAGAGCACAGACATCTTTCACTAAGGTGATGATAACGGGTATCTGTTTCCTCATGAACAGCAGTGAATACAGAGCTTGCTCCTAAAACACACATTTCATTTAAAAGTCAGAAACGAGCCGGGCGTGGTGGTACACACCTGTAATCCCTGCTACCTTGGAGGCCGAGGCAGGAGGATCGTGAGTTTGAGGCCAACCTGGACCATTTAGCAAGACCCTGTCTCCAAAAATAATTAAAAACAAAACAAAAACAAAGGTTGGAAGCAAACTGTATTAGTTTGCTAGGACTGCCATAGCAAAGTCCCACGGCCTGGGGCTTAAACAACAGCATATATTGTCCCCAGCACTGGAGGCTGGAGGTCCGAGGACCAGGAGTGGGCAGGGCGGCTCCTCCCCAGGCCGCTGTCCTGGACTTGCAGACACCGTCTTCTCCCTGGGTCCTCACAGGGTCATCCCTCTGTGCGTGTCTGTGTCCTCACCTCCACTTCTTACAAGGATCCCAGTCCTGTGGGGTCAGGGCCACCCTGGGGACCTCACTGCACCTCAGTCACCTCTGTGAAGACCCCTCTCCACACACAGGCATGTCCCAAGGTCCTGGGGTCAGGGCCACCCTGGGGACGTCACTCTCACCATCTAATGGTTCAGCTTCCTTGTCTGACTTTTGAGCGTTTCTAAAGTGAGCCCTGGTCTCAGCCTCCCCACCTTGGAGGACAGTCTGGCGGTGCCCAGCTGCTCCCGAGACGTTCCGGTTGCTCTCTGCTCACCTGGGGTATGGCTGGCTTTCCCGAGCCTAGTGTTGACTTTGTGGATCTTCATGAGCCTGTGGTTCGTTTTATGAGGGACCAAACCCGTCAGCGTTCTGTCCGGATGTTCCCAATAGCAGTCCCTGTCCCCTCTGAGCCAGGCCCCACGTGCCTGAGCCCACAAAGCGAGACCATTGAGGCCGGGAAGCTTGAACACCTGAGCGTTTGCAGTATGGCCAGATTGCTAAAACCCACCAGAATCCAGGCAGGCCGATTCCAGCCAGTGTGGACGGATGCCCTGCCCACCAGGAATCTAGCCATCAGAGTCAGAAACCCCGGGGACCACGAGCCAGGCACGCACTCACGCCCCTGGACAGAGCCCAGCGCGGTCTGGACCCCAAGGGGAACCCTCCCTCCTTGTTGGGTGGGAGGCCTGCTCTGTGTCTTCCAGGAAAGCCTAATGGAGATTCGCTAAGCCTGCTGGTAGGTAGTGCTCACCCAGAGAAGAAAGCAGAGACGCAGGCCGACTGCTGAACTGCGAAAACCCAGAAAAACACGCTTAATCAGTGTAAACGACTGCCGCACGCTGATCACCAGGAAACTGCACGAGACTCAATTTCGGCAGAAGCAGGTCCTGGGACGTTGGTGCAGTACTGGACTTGACTAGGCCCTTCAGGTTCATGAGCAGCATGCCCGGGCTTTGGCTTCACCCTCGTGTCTCAGTTGCCCCCTGATGGTAGCTGAGCTTTCCCTGTGTACCCTCGAGGAAACAGAGGCTCAGTGCAGTTACCCGGCGTACCCAGAGTTAAAGTTACAGCGTGTATCTACTTCACAGGCCAGAAAACATGACCATTCCCGATATTAGCATCTTGCCCCATTGCAGGGAAGATGATTTTCTTGGCAATTGGAGTTTAAAAAAAAAAAAGTTTGGCAGCTTTCTGTGACTGTGATAAAACACCTGACACCATCAGCTTAAAAAGAGGAAAGGTTTGTTTTGACTCAGAGTTCAGGATTGGCTGGCCCCATTGCTTTGGGGCCTGTAGCAAGGCAGTACCTCATGTCAACCAGAAAGCAAAAGAGGAAGAACAGGGGCCAGGGTCTCAGTGTCCCCTTGAGGGCACGGCACCAGTGACCTCACTTCCTCCCCTGAGGTCCTGCTTCCTGAAGGTTCCACCGCCTCCCGACAGCCCCACAGGCTGGGGACAGACCTTCAGCACGTGGGTGCTTGAGGATCACTGCAGACCAGAGATACGGCAGGATCTCTCGTTACCTTCCTGACACAGTCCAACCGGGGCAGGTCCGTCTTGGGAGCGCCGAGTCTGTGTGGAGTCTGGACACAGAGGACGTTCCGGCCACAGCCGGGCCATCAGCCTCTCGGGAAGCTGAACGAGTTTGAGAGGCCTGCTCGCTGGGCCGTGGCTCCTCTATGCGTGAGACGGCGCCCCGCAGACGGTAAGCCCATGAGGAAGCGAGATAACCTGGCTGTTTCCTTCTCCTTGCTTTCTGGTACTGGGAATTGAGCCCCCGGGTGTTCAACCGCCAAGCTCCATCCCCAGCCCTTTTGAGTTTTGGTTCTGAAACCGGTTCTCACTGAGAGTTGGTGAGGCTGGCCTCCAGCTTGTGAGCCTCCTGCCTCAGCCTCCTGTGTTACAGGCATGCACTGCCAAGAGAGGATGTCTCCTAAAAGATGGAAGAGCACTCAGTGGAAAGAGGGGCAGGGGATTGACCCCGGGGTCTCCCACAGCCTCCGAACTGGGTCCCCAGGTAGCCAGGACCCCTGGGCGGTGGGCAGAGTTCACCTTTCTCTTCCAGAGAAGGGGAGCGGCCAGGGGGGCAGGAAGTGGCCAGAGGGCCCCTGGGCGGTGTGGCATCGCATGGACGCTCCAGTCCACCCCACCCTGGGATCTGACTCAGCCAGAACCGGGCCTCTTGGAGGCTGGCGCCTCTATTTACGGTCTGCCCAGGAGGCAGCCACGCCCCAGCGCCCCGCCGACCCTCCTCAGCCCAGACTGGCCCCCCGCGCTGCGCAGCCCGTCCCTGCGCCCCCCGTAGTCCACAGGCCCAGGGAAGGTCCACAGCGTGGCTCCTTCGTCGTCCCCTTTTGGAAACGCAGGACCCGAGCAGGCGCCTCCCCTGCTGCCTGTTCCGCCAGCGCGTCCTTTGCATCTTTCGCGAGGGGCGTCTGAGAGGGACCTGGACTCCGACGCGCGGAGGGAGAGCCCGCAGAGGGCGGTTGAGGGCCGGGGTTCTCGGAGGAGCCGTCCAGCAGGCCAGGACGAGGCCCGGGTGTCCTCCCAAGAATGCTGGAGAGCGGAGTGTGACCGGAGCCGGGAAGGGGAATGGGAATGCGAGGCAGAGCCCAGAGGGTTCGTGGGAAGGGGCGGCACCCTGACCTTCCCTGAGGCCAGCCTCTGCTGGAAACTAATTGCAGTGGAATAAAACACGCTGCAAAGGACTGAAGTATGTCCCTTCCCGAATTCCTCTGCTGCAGCCCTGACCCCAGGACCTTGGGACATGCCTGTCTATGGAGACAGGTTTTTACAGAGATGACCAAGGTGCAATGAGGTCCCTGGGCTGGCCCTGACCCCAGGACCTTGAGACATGCCTGTGAGTGGATATGCATCTTTATAGAGGTGACTGAGGTGCAGTGAGGTCCCTGGGCTGGCCCTGACCCCACAGGATGGGGTCCTTGTAGAAGAGGAGGTGAGGACACAGACACACACAGAGGGACGACCCCGTGAGGACCCAGGGAGAAGACGGCGTCTGCCAGCCCAGGAGCGAGGCCTCAGCAGGAGGCAGTCCTGCCCAGGCCTCAGCCCCCAGGACTGGGGGCCATGGGTCTGTGTTGTTCAAGTGTCCAGGCCAGGATCTTTAGTCATGGACGCCAAGAACAGGAAGGCCGCTGTGCCCTGCGTTAGTGATGCTTTCTGATGAATCTTCTTGACATTGAGACTTAATATTTGGTACAACACAGGATGCTAGCGTCTTACTGAAATGTCTATCATCTCCTGTCCGTCTTTGATTTGGGGGCAGCGACGAAGCCCAGGATGTTACTGTTTTCGTGTGAAATTTAAATCTCTGCTTGAATCGATGATCCTGTCAGACCCTGCATGACACTCCTCACGAGGAGAGCAGGTCACAGCCCGGAGGGTGGACTTCCAGCCGCCAGGGCCCAAGGAGAGTAAGGACGCCTGGTCTCAGCCGCCCAGTCTGTGCAGCTGGGAGGCGGGGGCCCCAGCGGAGCCCTCAGAGGACTCTCTGAAAATACCGCGTGAAACTCAGCCTTGGGAGTAATTATCCGGTGGCGGGTTCAAAAGCAGAGGGGGGCGCCCAGCGACAAAGCGAAGCTGGGTCCGCAAGGTTGGCCATCCGCGTGAAGGATGCCTGAGACTGGCCTGTGGAAGAAACAGGAAGGAAGAGAAGCATCCCGACCCGGCAGCAGCTGGATGACGCCCTAGCCCGCCCACGCGTGTGGAGGTGGGAGGTAGAAGAAGGTAGGAGGTAGGACTTAGGGACCCAGGAGGCGATCGCGACATTCCGTGCTTTCCAAGCCTGCAGCACACAGTGTCCGTCCACCCCGACCCGTAAAGCGTGAGCAGTTGCTCATCCATTTCATAACAGGAACTGCATCAGGGGCTCGTGAGGCTAGGGAAGCCGGTTTGCGCAGGTCAGTGTGTCATCTGGAAATAAGAATATCGAACAGCTTACACGTCTTCAAGCAGATCTTGACCCTGCAGAAAGTTCGAGAGATTTTTTTTTTTTTCAATATGGGAAAAATCGATATTCATTTGACGACTTTTCACATTGTTGAAGGGGGTTCACGGCCCTGGAGGGAAAGCATTTCAGTAGGAGGCCTGAGGAAAAGAAATGCTGTGGTCCTGAAAGTGACCGTGCCTCAGAATAAGGAATACGAGTGACAATACTGCTGGTTACTTATGCATCTATACATTGTGGGTGTTATGACCACTCTGAGGAGTACGGAGACGCCTCAGGAAACTCGGAATGGACCACCATGTGACCGAGCTATCCCACTCCTCAGTTTATACTCAGAGGACTTAAAATCAGCATATTACAGTGACATAGCCACACTGATATTCATAGTGGCTCAATTCACCATAGCTAAACTATGGAACCAACCTAGGTGTCCTTCAGCAGATGTGTGGATAAAGAAAATGTGGTACATCTACACAATGGAATATTACGCAGCCTTAAAGAAGAAGGAAGTTAGGTCATTTAGTGATACGTGGATGGAGCTGGAGAACGTCATGTCCAGTGAAAGAAGCCAGATCCGGAGAGTCAAGGGTCAGATGCTTTCTCTCACAGGTGGGAGCTTGAGAGAGAGAGAGAGAGAGAGAACAGAATTAAAAAGGTGGAGGTGTCTCACACAGAAAGAAGACCAGTAGAGTAGAGGAAGGAATTGACAGGTAGGGAGTGACCAGGGAAGAATTAGGGAACAAAGTCTAGCAAAGTACAAGAGGCCCATCTGTAAACCCAGCACCAGGAGTCCCACTTACATGGACAACTGTATAATGCACTCATCAGAGATAGCCATGGTGGCCAGGCGTGGGGCCCAGGCCTGTCATCCCAGCAGCTGGGGAGGCTGAGGCAGGAGGATCGGGAGTTCAAAGCCAGCTCTGCCAAAGCAAAGTCCTAAGCAACTCAGTGAGACCCGGTCTCTAAATAAAATGCAAAATAGGGCTGGGGAGGTGACTCAGGGGTCGAGGGCCCCTATGTTCAGTGCTGGGAACCAAGGGGGGAAAAAATAGACGGGAAATCAGTGTCACTTGAGGGAATCTGGGGAGGGAAGAGGAGACGGACAGGAATTGAGCGTGTCTGAACCGCGGCCCAGTGAATCCCGCTATGATGTGCAATCATCATGCACCAACAAAAATAAAGTAGCATCGCCGCTACACATGGGGAGCGTAATCCATAAAGGGCTTTGGACTCGAACAACTTCCTAATTTAGAAGAAAAGGGTTTATTCCCTAGTAAAATTCCAAGGCCAGCTGACGTTGGGCAGGAGAGTGGACCTGCCCTTATAGGGAATGGAAAGGCCAGCGGGCGTTTGCAGGCCGCAGAGGGCTGGCCCCTTCCTCGGACGCGAGCGGTGCATTACGGGTTTTGCAACCCGGGTCCAGAAACTCGATGCGGGAGAGTAGAGAAAGGCGGGCGGCGGGGCTGAGCCAGTGCTGCCCTTCCGGAGGCCAGCCCCGACGGAGGGTGGACGGATGGATCGGTGATAGAAACAGACGGTGGATGAGGAACGGTCGATGCTCTGTAGATAGGACAGACGACCCAGGAGGAGGGAGACGCGCATCCGCAGGCGCGTCTGCAGGTAGAGATGCGGCCATAGGTGCAGACGGACGAGAGATCCACGCCCAGAATCCCTGGGGACGGCGGCGCTGAGCTGGGTGCCCCGTTTGGCTTGCTGAGCACGCCCCCGAAGGTCTGAGAAGCGTCTCCAGGACCCCAGAACACAGTAGGCCAGGCCTCTCCAGGGCGGGTGTCCGCACGTCCTCTGCCGGACGCGACACCCGTCCTCTCCAGCACCTTCCCCGTTGCACAAAGATGAGCTCTTTTAGGGGAAAAAGACACTCCCATTACAAACCAGAACGTCTCGGGCGAAACCCCTGCGGGCCGGGGCCTGTCCGAGCACCGCCTCCCGCAGCACGGCGGATGGTTCCCCTCCTGGCAACCGCTCCTGGCTCAGGTGGACGGGCGCAGTGCGCACAGGTGCGCGGGGCGGAAGCTTGGAGTCGGCCCGCTTGCTGCGTGTCTGGCGCTGGAGGCCCCTGCTCTCCGCCTCCCGGTGTTCCACCCTCCCCACCCACAGCGGGCAAGCCGCCAGGGGTCCCCGGCCACTGCCGGCGGGTTCTCACCTCCCTCCTGCCTCCCGAGCAGAGGGCTCCGTTCCCCTGCTGCCCATCACTGCTTCGCCCCAGCTGGGGCCTGGACGCGATCCTTCCTTTCTCCTCCAGGAGACTGGGCACCAGGAGGTGTTGCAGTCGCCTGTCCACAAGCATGCAGCTTCCTTTCCATCTGGACCCTCTGCAGCCGGGACTGCCTGCATGCCCGTCTCCGTGTGGATGGACACAGGACCGCCCTTCTCTAGGCGCCTGCCTGCAGTGGCGGTGCAGCATCTGCGCGGTGGCACATTGTACTTCATGGCATCAGAGCAAGAGAATTCCAGCTGGGCATCGACCCCGAGCTTCATCTCCTCCTCACCAGCACTGAGCATCATCACCTCCTCACCAGGACTGAGCATCATCACCTCCTCACCAGCACCGAGCATCATCACCTTCTCCCCAATACTGAGCATCATCACCTCTTCACCAGCACTGAGCATCATCACCTTTTCACCAGCACTGAGCATCATCACCTCCTCACCAGCATTGGGTATCATCACCTCCTCTCCAGCACTGAGCATCATCACCTCCTCACCAGCACTGAGCATCATCCCTCTTTTAATTGTTGCTGTTCTATTGAGAGTGAGCCGGGTAGTTCCTGCTTTTCCTTTTCATTCCTCAATGACTAATAATCTGGCATCTTTTCCTGTGGTTGCTATTTGTATGTTCTGTTTTGTGATGTTTCTGTCCAAATATTGTTTTTTACCTAATGTCATTTTTGTTCTGCATATGTTTTTGTTTTATTTTTGTCTGCTCTCTTGAATTTTAGGATCTCTTTACGTATTTGGAACTCAAATACTTCATGTCAAAGTCTGTAAATTGCCTTAAAAAACGTGTATTAAAAAGATTGATTGACGTATTCATTCGTTCATTTATTTTGGTGCCGGGGATTGAATTCAGAGGAGCCGTACCCCTGAGCCACCTCCCCAGCCCGTTCAAGTTTTAGAGTCTCACAAAGTTGCTCAGGGCCTCACTAGGTTGCTGAGGCTGGCTTTGAACTTGCGTTTCTCCTGCCTCAGCCTCCTGAGCCGCTGGGATTACAGGTGTGTAACACCACATCCAGCTAGAAAAGGTTTATTTTTGATGGAATACATTTTATCAGGTTTTTAAATATTTAGCGGTAGATATTTGTGTAAAGAATCTTTTTTTTTTTTTTTTTTTTTTTCCTGGAAGCTACATCGTTTTGGATCTTCCATGTATGTTAAATCTCAGTTAAACTCAATTTAACATGTATGCATAGTATGTAGTGGAGGTCAAGGTCATTGTTATTTATATGAATATGTCGTTTCTCCAATTCCATTTGTTGAGAAAGACGATTATTCATTCCCCATTAAATTTCGCTGACAGCTTTGTTGAAGATCAGTGGACTGTGGAATAGTCAGGCAGGTCCTTTAAAACACAGTGCAGCCTTCTGAAGGCCAAGTTCAACCCAAGCGGGAGGCCGGACTGGTGGACCTGGTGCTGCGGGGCGGAAGGGTAGAATACGTCTAGAAGTTTCCGGAAGCTCCTCCTGATGTGGGAGAGGAAGGCCGCTTTCTTCACACCCAGGCACAGATGTGAACTCCTTCCGGCTGAGTTGGCAGCCAGGGGTGGACGTTCACATCCAGGAAAGACAGAGTCAGACGGCGTCCAGCCTTCCAGAGGGGCCGACAGTTAGAGGTCAGCTTTCAGAGCGAGGGACTCGCCCTGGGGATCTCGGCAGTGTGGGCCAGAGCCCAGCTGCGCCCCACCTAGGAATTCTGCATGCCAGCCATCAGCCTGCTGGAGGGTTGGAGGGGACTTGCAGTCTGGACTGGGTCACCTGACTGTGCTCCTCCCTTCGCACGGTGCGGTGCTGGTATCCACTTGCTCCCGGACACTCTGTGAGAGATGCAGGTCTTAACATGCCCCTGGGGAGGCGCTGTTAGTTTTCTTTTGTTTTAATTCTTGTCGTCTCGCCAGTGAACATTCACTCGCTGTCTCGATAACAGGCTGTGCTGGTAGGCATGAACCCGGAGCGCTTGGCCCCTCCTGCAGACGACCTACCCAGACACCGATGGGTGTTGAGTCTGCTCTGTCACTGCTGTGACCCCAAGACCTGATGAGGATAGTGTAGAGGAGGAGAAGTTTGTTTGGGGCTCATGGTTTCAGAGGCTCAGTCCATGGTGGGCCAACTCCATGGCTCTGGCCCAAGATGAGGCAGAACAAAATGGCGGAAGGACCTGGAGGAGGAGAGCAGCTCAGGACGTGGCACCAGGAAGCAGAGAGAGCTCTGCTCACCAGGGACCAGATATAAACCCCAAGGAGCCAGGGACAGGATATAGTCCCCAAGGAGCCAGAGACAGGATACAGTCCCCATGGAGCCAGGGACAGGATACAGTCCCCATGGAGCCAGGGACAGGATATAGTCCCCATGGAGCCAGGGACAGGATATAGTCCCCAAGGAGCCAGGGACGGGATATAGTCCCCAAGGAGCCAGGGACAGGATACACTCCCCATGGAGCCAGGGACAGGATATAGTCCCCAAGGAGCCAGGGACGGAATATAGTCCCCAAGAAGACAGGGACAGGATATAAACCCCCAAGGCAGGTGTCCAGTAATCCACCTCCTCCAGCCACACTCCACCTGCTCACAGTCACCATCCAATAATGCATTGAAGTGGATTAATCCACTGATTAGGTTACACCTCTCATAACCTAATCTTTTCACCTATGAACTTTCTTGCATGGTCTTACACACGAGCGTTGGGGGATACTTCATGTCTAAACCAGAAGAGGGAGGGAAAGCTGGAAATAGCCAGTGTGTGGGTGAGGGTGGCCATCACCGCTTGCATCTGTAGCTCATTGGTTGAAGGTTTGGTCCCCAACACAGCAGAGTTCAGAGGTAGCACTTTTAGGCAGATTGGATCATGAGGACTCAGACCACATCAGTGGATTAAATTCATCCATTTGATGGATTCGTCATCCATTGGTAGCTGAATGAACTGATGGGAAGTGGGACCCCATGGAAGGAAGTAGGTCACTGGGGCATGCCACCGAAGTTTTATCTTCTCCCCGGCCCCTTCTTCCTCCTCTCTGCTTCCTGGTGCCACGTCCTGAGCTGCTCTCCTCCTCCAGGCCCTTCCACCATGATGTTCTGCCTCACCTTGGGCCAGAGCCATGGAGTCAGCCCACCATGGACTGAACCTCTGACACCATGAGCCCAAATAAACCAGGTGATAAGGCAGATGGGGTGTGGTTGGAGGAGGTGGGTCACTGGGGACTTCCCTGTCCCTGGCTCCATGGGGTTTATATCTGGTCCCTGGTGAGCAGAGCTCTCTCTGCTTCCTGGTGCCACGTCCTGAGCTGCTCTCCTCCTCCAGGCCCTTCTGCCATTTTGTTCTGCCTCACCTTGGGGCAGAGCCATGGAGTCGGCCCAGTATGGACAACCCTCTGAGACTGTGAGCCCCAAATGAACCTTTCCTTCTTTAGGTTCTTGCAGGTATTTTGGTCACAGCCAAGAACAGGTGACTGACTCACTCTCTGAATTCCCTGATGCAATATATAGATATTGCATAGATCTCATTTTAAGGTGCACCTGATTTTGTATTCTGAAGCTTCCATCCTCCTTAGGGTGAGGATGGAGAATTGGGGGTTCGAAGGCATACACATGCATGCCTACTGAAATGAATCTTCTGAGTATTCATTTAAGATTGACTTGGAAGAGCTTTAGGAAAAAAAAAGAAAGATAGAAAAAGAAAAAAGCAAACCTTTCTGAAATTCTTAAACACCTCAAATTCATCTTTGTTGAAATAACATTTTCCAAACCCTTCCCAGAAGCCTGTTCCCAGCCTCCACCGGCCCTCCAGCCAATGCGTATCGGGTAAATGGAATGAGATGAAATTGCCAATTAAGAATCTAAATGAAGGGTATTGATCTGGTCCCGGGCGGTGAATAGGTTATCCCCAGAAGGTGGCCAGTGGAATGCTTCATCGAATTCCACTAGCAAATCGGGGGATGTCTCTGCAGCCCTCCCGGGTGACGGTCTGGAGGGATGTTTTCTGTCACAACATGCTAAGTGAAAATCCATCATGAGGTCGGAAGAGGCGTGCGGGTGTGAGCATCCAGCACCCCTGTGACCTCACGCTCCGCACATGCCCCGCAGAGATCCTCACCTACCGGTGGTGCGCCTGGGTCCCCCCGATTCCTGATGTGGTGTCCGTTCCATTTATCTTGTTCAGGGGCTCCTCTACTGGAAAAACAACCATTCTGAAACAGCCTTTAACAGTATATGCTGTTAGGAGGTGAATTGCGTCTCCTCTAAATTCCTCTGCTGCAGCCGGGACCCCAGGACCTCAGGACGAGGCTGTGATGTCAAGATGGGTCTTTACAGAGGTGATGGAGGTACAGTGAGGTCCCCAAGGTGGCCCTGACCAGAGTTCTTAGTTCTCTTGTGACCAGAGAACTAAGCAGCAGCACTTTACCCACTCCGTGGCTGTCTCTCCCCAGACAAGCTCATTTCCCTAGGACCACGTCTGAATTCCTCGACGGACCCCGACTCCCCCCGAAACATCTCTGCACAGGCTGCGGCCCCAGCCTCCCATCTGGGCTTGGTGGCCTTGCTCCCTGAATAAGTCGGGCCTCCCACTGCTGCCTGCAGCTACTGCGTGACTCGGCCTGTGAGATGGTCTTGTCATTCATCAGCGCAGTCTGCTCAGGAGGAAAGGTGCCAAATTGTCTTCGTGGTCATCGTCATCGTCGTTGTTACAAACAGTCCAGTGCCTTGCCAGCCATTTCGAATTGCTTGTCTTTGTTAATATATCTTTGCTCAGTAATATGTGTTTATGAGATTCAGCATAGGTAAAAGATGAGTCAAAAGTCTTTCTCCTTTACAAGATAATAGATAGATAGATGGATAGATAGTAGATAGATGATGGAATGGATTGATGGGATGGATAGATAGACAGATAGATAGAAGATGGGATGGATTGATGGGATGGATGGGTAGATAGATTAGCTAGGTAGATAGATAGATAGATAGAATGGATTGATGTGATGGATAGATAGATAGATAGATGATGGGATGGATTGATGGGATAGATGGATGGATAGATAGATAGATAGATAGATAGATAGAGAGAGAGAGAGAGAGAGAGAGAGATAGAATGGATTGATAGGATGGATGGATGGATAGATAGATAATGGGATGGATTGATGGGATGGATAGATAGATGATGGGATGGATTAATGGGATTGATGGATGGATGGATGAATGGATAGATGGATGGATGGATAGATAATGGAATGGATTGATGGGATGAATGGATGGATGGATAGATAGATAATGGGACAGATTGATGGGATGGATGGATAGATAGATGGATGATGGGATGGATTGATGGGATTGATGGATGGATGGATGGATGGATGGATGGTGGATGGATGGATGATGGAATGGATGATGGGATGAATGGATGGATGGATAGATAGACAGATGAGGGGATGGATTGATGGATAGATAGATAGGTGATAGATGGAAAGTCAGAGAGAGGTAGGTAGAGAGTAGAGAAGATGAGTGCTAGATATATCTGTATATATGTAGAGGGAGGTAGGAAGTTAGGTCGATAGATACTAGTTAGAGGTGGTAGCTAGATATACAATAGATGGAGATGCTACATATGTAGGTGATAGATAAATAGACTTGAATGATTGACTGATGTAGATGATGGATGGAGATAGTAATAGGGATGATAGATAGCTATGATGGGTAGATACAGGATATAGATAAGAGATGAGATGGTACAGGTCTACAGACAGAGTGGTGGACAGGACGATAGCTAGATAGTTACGGAGCTACACAGAGAGAGGCGGATAGGCTGATGATCAGACGGTGGATGTGTGATAGATTGATTCACAATGGACAGACAGATGTAGGTAATGGATACACCTTAGACTGATTAATGAGAGATGATACAGAGATGGGTAAAAAGGATAACCGAGACGCTATACACCCATATACTGAAGGACGGACTTCCTGCGTGAGAGAGGAGCGGGAGAAGACCCTCTTAGCCTGGGCATGGAGAAATCAGCACACTCACCAGCGGCCCCATGTGCCGGGCTGATTCCTCAGCACAGGCATGTTCGCCCAGGCCATGGAGGTCAGCCTTTGAAAGTGGCCGTGGTGGATGCTGGCCACGTCCCAGCATTGTCCCGGGAGGCAGGCTCAGGGGGGAGACCCGCTGTTAGGTGTGCTGGAGCTGGAGAACCAGCTGTCCCGGGGACCGTTCTGGTGTGACCTGCTGCACCACGTGGTCAGCGTGCCACAGGGCTGCCTGCTGCGGTTGTCATGGACACCTGAGGGATGCAGGAAGGAGTTTTCAGGAAACCAGGAACAAAATGACGTCAAGCTCCAGCGCTGAAGGTCATTTGGGTAGTATGTAGGGTTCCCATTCCTGTTCGTATACGCAGAGTTGGCCACAGCCCGTCCTCGAGAGGAGGGTCCAGGACTCCCAGCCTCCCAACATTGGGACAAGATGCCTCTTGGCGTGGGAGACACTGAGCTGGGCTGGAACGAGTCTCCTGCAGAATCTCACCTCCATGGACGAGACCAAGGAGGGGTCACTGGTCCCTGCTGGGCACCGATTCCCAAAGCATCGTGGTCACGCTGGATGTTGGACACAGGCCTTGGAGACCCGGCTTCACGGAAGGACTTGAGGGGTGCAAGGAGCAGGAAATGGCGACACTCCCTCCCGTGTGGATGGTTTGGGTTCTGGCTCTCGCTCTGGTTCTGGATCTGTCGCTGCAGACCGGTTCTGAGCAGCACCAGGCTCCGTGATGGGAATCAGCCTAATCCTTGGAGAGACACGGCCGTGAACCCCAAGGGCTCCTTCCCACCCCGCCCCCTCCTGGCTGGGTGATCCTGGCTGGGTGACCTGGGCAGCCATGGGGACACCGAAGGTCCAGCTGGAGAGAGAAAAGGCTCGTTTCCTGTTCCGAGAGCTCATGCCGTTTGGACACCTCAGGGAACCCGAGGCTAAATCGTCCCTGAGCTGGCGGACTTCCAGGGGAGGCCGGCACAACCCACTTCAGACATGGAGATGTTTTTTGGGGGAGCCTGGTCCCCCTTCACGTGCCCCTTAGCAAAGGATGTGTCCCCTGCAGGCAGGTCAGCACCTGCTGGTGCAAAGCAGCTTAGCAGAGGCTTTCACAGTGAAAAGTGTTGAATCAGCTTTCACCAAAATTGACGTAGCGTGTTTGTCACTTCACATGAGCAGTCTCTGAGGCATAGGTATACTCACCGCCGTACGCCGGTGAGCACGAAGGGCCGAAGAGACCAGCCTGTCCCCTGAGCCTGTCCCCGGAGGCTAGCACACACGGGTCTCTCTGGAACAGGGCATCTCAAGGTGGGCAGTGCTGGAAACCCTTCCAACCACAAAGGGCCTGCTCGCTAAGAGCTGAAGGAGGACATGGAGGCTCAGAGCTGTGATCAGAACATGGAGCCTCAGAGCCGAAGGTCAGAACATGGAGCCTCAGAGCCGAAGGTCAGAACGTGGAGGCTCAGAGCCGAAGGTCAGAACATGGAGGCTCAGAGCTGTGGTCGACACGAGTCCTCCTGTGTGCAGCTCCGAGCCTTCCTGTCTCTGCACAAATGACTACTGCTCCCCTCCCAGCACCTTCCTGCTGCATCTGAGTTTTGTGTCACGATGGTGCAAGTCGTGGCAAGACCTTGGCGTGTCCTGTGTCACTGAGGAGGACCTTGGCATGTCCTGTGTCACTGAGGAGGACCTTGGCGTGTGCTGTGTCACTGAGGGAGGACCTTGGCGTGTCCTGTGTCACTGAGGGAGGACCTTGGCGTGTGCCGTGTCACTGAGGAGGACCTTGGCGTGTGCTGTGTCACTGAGGGAGGACCTTGGCGTGTGCTGTGTCACTGAGGGAGGACCTTGGCGTGTGCCGTGTCACTGAGGAGGACCTTGGCGTGTGCTGTGTCACTGAGGGAGGACCTTGGCGTGTCCTGTGTCACTGAGGGAGGACCTTGGCGTGTGCCCTGTCACTGAGGGAGGACCTTGGCGTGTCCTGTGTCACTGAGGGAGGACCTTGGCGTGTGCCGTGTCACTGAGGAGGACCTTGGCGTGTGCCATGTCACTGACGGAGGACCTTGGCGTGTGCCGTGTCACTGACGGAGGACCTTGGCGTGTCCTGTGTCACTGACGGTGCATGAACTGTGCAGGGACCTTGCTCAGAAAAGACTCTGAGATGGAAGGACTCAGGGAGAATGGAAGCCCCCGTGAACGGCATTGATTCCTGGAGCAGGCTGGGGAAAGACCAGTGTCTGACGGGGCTGGTGGGTAAGCAGACCCCGGGTATTCCCCAAGGGGCAGACTCTATGGCCTGGCCTGGCTGGGAGTGGGAGGAGGAGGAGGAGGAGAAGAATATAAAGGAGAAGAAGAAGAGGAGGAGGAGGATGCCCAGGAGGAGGAGGTGGAGGGGAGGAAGAGGAGGAGGAGAAGGAGCAGGAGGAGGGAAGGGAGAGGAGGAAGAAGGAGGAGGAGGAAGAGGAGGAGGGGGAATGGAGGAGCAGGGGAAGGAGGAGGACCAGGAGGCAGAGGGAGGGGGAGGGGAAGGAGGAGGAAGGAGAAGGACAGAGCAGGACGTGGGCAGGTGGCATCCTCCCTGGACAAGACCTCGGCATCGTCCCTGGGAACAGGGTCCCGGCTGCGCACTGAGCAGGCTCCGGGGTGCAGTTGCGTCGGGAGCCGGTCCTGCCTGAGCGGATCCCCGTCCCAGCCCAGTTGGCTCTGCTCAGCCCCCAGTGCCACTCCGGTCAACGGCGACCGTACTGCGAGCCCCTGGTCCTTGTGGCCTGGGATTTTGTGATTGACCTAGAAATGCACGCACAGTGGCCCGGCAGGGTAGGTCAAGTGCAGGAATAATCAACAGAGCGTTGTTTCGAGAGGAGCTGGAAGCTAATCAGTGTGAGCCACAGTGCTCCCCAGCGAGCAAAGGAGAAGGCACGTGGCCACCTCCACAGAGGCGCGAGAAGCCTTTTCAGAACCCCAATCTCCAGCCCTGCTCAAAACCCTGCCGCACAGTAGGAAGAGAAAGGACTTCTTCGAGCTGACCGAGGCTCCTGCTGAACAGTGACACTGGCCTTGCCGTTAGTGGCGAGGTGATCGCTTTCCCCTTCGGTTCGGAAACCACGTGGAGATGCCCACGCTCCACCCTGTCGCCCTGCCTAGAGGTTCTAACCGGTGCAGGGAAATAATGATCAAACACCCAGATTAGAAAGGAAGAAGCAAAGCCGTCTTTATGCAGAGACAGCAGGGTCCCCAAGGGGTCTGTAAAAAGTGGATTTTGGCAAAGTTGCAGGACACAAGTCCAATAGAGAAAAACCAAGTTCCATGTCACTGCTGTTTATACTAGCGACCAAAATCAGAAGTCAAAATCAATCCATTTTACTGTGAAACATTCGGGGATAAGTTGGGGAAAACAGGTGTAGGACTCGTGCACTTAAAACCGTCTGGAGAGAAGGGAAAGAGCCAAATAATGACCACAATAGACACTGTTCACGGGTTAGAAGGCTCACTGACGTTACGATGGTTCTCCCCACACTGATCTGTAGATTTAGCACAATCCCAATCAAAGTCCTGATAGGTGCCTTTCTAAAAATTAGCAAACCGCTTCGATAATGCATGGAGAATTTAAAAGGCCTTGGAATAGCCAAAACAACTTTGAGGACAACAGAACCTACTTGAAAGACGCACGCCAGCTGACTTTGAGATGTGTTCTAACGTTGTAGTAATCAATTGAAGATATACAAGGAGACCCTTGGGGCAGAGTAGCTTCACGTTTGTGTGGACAACTGAGTTTGGAAAAGACAGGAAGGCAATTCGAAGAAGGAATGATAGACTTATCAACACAGAACAACTGGAGATCCATACACAAAAACAAACCAACAAACCAACAGAACTTTGGTCCATATCTTCAAACAATGCATGCAAATAAGTAGACACCCAGCAATAGATCTTGGACCTCTCTGTAAAAGCAAAAACCACAACTCTGCTAGAAGAAAGCAAGGAGCAAAATCTGAAAGCACAAATCTGCCCTGTGCATCAGTTTGGGTCCGTTTCAAATGATTACTTGGTTTCATTATGCATCACTTTCTTCTTTGGGTGCCTAGACATTTTCGACTGGATGCCAGACACCATGCGCTTCACTTTATTTGATTATGCATCATCTTTCTGCGTGCCTAGACATTTCCAATTGGATGCCTAGCACTGTGAGCATTAGTTTTCAGGATGCTGGATCTTTCGTATTCCTATCGATATTCTTGAGCTCTCTTCGGAGTTTCCGTTCAGTTACTTGAAAACAATTGGCAGACTTTTGAGACTTGCTTCTGGGATTTGTTAGGCAGATTCAGAGCAGCCAGCGATCAATGGAGACCTAGTTATTTCTTAGCACAAAGGTGAGATTCCTCTGCATACTCTACCCCAATGCCTTTGGGAACTGTAATTTCCCCGACTGGCGGAGGGAAAGAGACGCTCTTCTACTTATTTCAGGTGGTTCTCTCTCCGTCCTGTGTACTTCTTTCACACTCAGGTACTGAGGAGAATTCGGCTGCATACTCCAGAGAGACCCCCAGAAATTCTCTGGGTTGCTGACTCTGGCCACCTTGCTCTCTCCAGAATGTCGGCTCCGTGTCACCTTCTCAGGGAGCCAGTCCAACTCTGCCTCTGTCTTCACTGAGTCCCGGAGACCCTCTCAAGGTCCCGAGCTGCGTCGAGCACGGTGCTCACCTTCTCCCCCCACAGTTTCCAGGGAACACTCGGTCCTGGCTTGCCTATTTCCATGGTCATTGAAAGCACTGTTTTACACATTTTCTTGTCGTTGTTGTTTTTCTAGTTGTTTCTGGTAGATTCAATCTAGTCCCTTTTGTTCCTTCTGGTCAGAAAAGGAAGTCACGCCATGACTGCTCTTGGGTTAAGCTCCAGAAGCGATCAAGTGATACAGGTGCCCTCATTTCCCAGAGGAAGAAATGGGAGAAAGGGACCAATCCGTGGCCGTGCCGAGATCAGCCAGAGTCTTTGGGACATGTCCTGTGTCCTGTGGTCATGCTCACAACATAAGACTCTGGGGTCTCGCCTGGTCCCATGGCCTCTCTGTCCCACAGGATGGGACCGGGCTCTGCAAAGAGGTTGAAGACCGTCTCTGGAAGTCTTAACCTGGCTGCATTCTGTGCTGCCACTCGACATTTGCCGGCCAAAGTCTCCTCTGTGACCCTTCCACACTCCACGTTCCTGGCTCCATTTCCCCAGCCCAGAGCCGTGGGTCAGCCGCTGGACAACCTGGGACCGTGCCTTCCTCGGCAGGGAAGGTTCCAGAGTACGGGGTGTCCCTCCTTCCTGGCAGTACTGACCGAAGGAAGGGGGAGGAAAGATCTCAAGTGAGGCCGTCAGTTCAATGATGAATGACACGGGCGGAGTGTTTTGGACGGTGACCGTAAACCAAAGGATGCTGACCGAGGCAGGGGACATGATTGTGCAGCTGGGTGAGAAACGCGCTTTGCCAAAAAAAAAAAAGACTCGGTCTTTAATTCTGTAATTCATTTTACATGAAATCAGCCATATGATATGGTCCTGAAAATTGCTAGAAGCCTCACCTTCGCTCGCTTTTCCGAGTTCGCAGAGTGCCCCGCGTTCCCACACGGCTTCCTGGCAGCCCTGAGTGATGCGCTGGCAATCCGAGAGGAAATAAGGAGGTGGGGTGCAGTGGATGAAGGGCATTTGTGGGAGGGGACCCCATGTTTATTTCTGGTCCCTGTTGGGTGTGGGTGGGTCTCCAACCTGTTGTCTCTGACTCAGTTTTTTCTGGGATTGTAAAGGAATTGGACTCAGGTGAAGGTCAGTCCCCCCCCCTTCTTCCTTTTGAGGTTTCCCCAAAACCCCAGTAAAATTCCCATTCAGCTGCCAAGCCAATAAAAAGGCAAGACTTAGTTACCTTTAGAACAAAAGGACCTTTCCTGAGCAGGAAAGTGCTTTGCAATTCAAAAAGAGGCCCTGCTAGCCAGAGCCACTGCAGGGGTCCCTCTGGGGCTTATCCAGAGCACCCCCCTGCTGTTCATGACCTCAGGACATTGGCTGAAGGTCAGGAGGGAGGCCAGAAACCCCCGCCCTGCGCTCCCAGCAGCTCCTTGTGTGAATTGGCTGCAGGTTCCCCTGAAGTGCGCTGGGCAGTCCCTCCAGATGGCTCCGGGCCACGCTCCCCTGGCCCTTCCAAGGTGCCACGTCCGGTTGCTGAAGCACAGGCCTGTGCACTGGCCGGGGGCGGCTGGACCCAGACACTGGGATTGCCCGCTCCCTTTGCCACCTTGGCAGGCACCTGGGCGTGGGCCATGCCAGACCAGGGGGCACGTGAAACAGCCCAGCAGCAGAAAGGGACAGCAGGGCCCTGACTGCATCTTCCGGGGCAGCACGGAGAGCGCGCCTGGCCCAGGGGCTTCCCAGAGGTGGAGCGCGCTGTGGGCGGCGGGGTGTCCATCACTGCCACGCGCCGGCCTCCAGCTGGTCCCACGGATTGCGGCCTTCAATGCCGAACCCTAAGGCCCTCTTCTCCTCCGGCCTCAGTGACCACAGGGGCCTCAGACAACGTGCTTCATGGGGAGCGGAGGACACGGGAGAGGCCCCCACTTAGGGCCTGATAATTGCAAAGGAGCCAAGCAAGAGCCGCAGGTTTGCGCAGATGGCCGCAGACTCGCGGTGCGTCAGTGAACCCGCAGTGCGCCCGGGAGGGCGGACCCGCAGTGCGCCCGGGAGGGCTGCGGGGCCCTTAGGCTCCTGAAGTCAAGCCCAGACGCTTGTCACCGGCTCAGCACGGCCGCGGTTCATTCAAAGGAGAACCGTTTCCTATGTCAGGAGAAGGTGGCTGCAGAACTTTCCACCAAGTCTTGAGTGGCACGAAGGTGGCAGGAGCCCTCAGCGCCCCAGTCCCCAAACCCGCCTCTTGGACGCCCCCCCCCCCAGCCTCTCAGACCCATCCAGACCCTCCTCCTGCCCCTTCTTCCCCATGATACACCGGACGTGGACGCATCGGGAGAGGCAGCTGGATAAGATCGCCACCGCCTCCGGCTTTCGCGACCCACAGTGCGCGGTCACGAGGCTCGAGGGCGCCTGAACGGTCCAGGCTCCCCATGCGCCTGATCCCGTGGGGGGCTCGGGGATTCCGGTGGGTCTGTGTGCACAGGGCTCATCAGCCTCTGGAGCAGGTGCAGGGGAGGCCACGGGAAGGAGACCGCAGTTTACGGGAGCTTGGGGAAATCCCAGCTGCCCGGAGGAATGGAGGCTGCCTCCTCTGCAGCAGCCGCACACCCGGCACAAGGGAATCGGGCCTCCAGTCCCGCAGTGTTTAAAGCCATTGCCCGGAACAGAGAAAAGACCCTGGGCACCCCTGCTGCCAGCCTCCAGGGACCTCTGGGTCACCCAGCCCAGCAAGGAAAGCGACTGCCTCCTTCTGAAGGCTGGAGGGACCCTGGGAGGTGGGCCTGGGTGGAGGGAAGGCTGGAGGGACCCTGGGAGGTGGGCCAGGTGCAGGGAGCAGGGACCTGGGCGTGCCCTGGAGGGATCTTCCTCCTCCAAGGCCCCCCTCCCCTCCCCCTCCCTCTCTGCTCCGCCCACCCCAGCCCAGCAGCTGTCCTTCCGTCATGATGTTTGAGTCCTGGAGCTGGCCAGCCAGGGTCGGGTCCTCGGAAGCAGGGGCCGCAGTAAATCCCTCCTCCTCTAAGAGGTTCTTTTCCAGAATTTTGGTTCCTTCAAGAAAACACCCACTACCCCTGGGGACAGTTCTGGGCCCCATCACCCTGTGTCTGCACTGCCCAGGCTGCAATCTTCCCTCTACTCGGCCTCCCTGTGGCAGGGTTTATGTCATAAACGGGCATCAGCACCGATGACAAATAACCAGTGGACGTGGGCTGTCACAAAAGGATCGGAAACGGAGGAATAGCGTATTTCTGGGGTTCTTCCCGACACTCTTTTTTTTATTATTATACACAAATGGGGTACAACTTGTTTCTCTGGTTGTACATGAAGTAGAGGTGTACCATTTGTGTGGCCATCCATTTACATAGGGTAATGGTTCTGTTATTTTTCCTTCCCCCCCACCCCTCCCACCCCTCTTTTCCCTCTATGAAGCCCCTCGTTCCGCCATTCTTGCCTCCCTCCCACCCCTCATTATGTATCATCATCCGCTTATCAGCGAGACCGTTTGTCCTTTAAAGAAACTGTGGTATATGTATACAATGGAATATTACTCAGCCATGAAGAAGAATAAAATTATGGCATTTTCAGACACTCTTTTTGGAACACTGTCGCCTGCAGAAAGGAACCGTGCAGGGAGGACTAACGCATACAGCAGGCTTATGGGTAAGAGAGTCCACGAGCGCCTTGGTTTAGGAGTTACATGAGCATTTCCAAGGTGCAGAAGTTTTATGTCTAAAAAAAAAAAATTTTTTTTTTGAAGCCACACACTGATGTATGCCTGTCATCCCAGTGGCTGGGGAAGCTAGGGCAGGAGGATTGTGAGTTCAAAGCCAGCCTCAACAACAGCGAGGCCCTAAAGAGGTTCAGTGAGACCCTGTCCGCTGACCATGCATCCAGGATGCGGGTCGGGGTTCCAGGGTCTTCTGTGGACTTCATTGTGCATGTATCTCGGTTTTCTGGATTTCCTGGCTCTTCTGCGCTGGTTGTCCACCTGTTTAGGGGCAGAGACGAAGTGCCTTATACTTTAGCACCAAACTAGAAAGTATATGGAGTTGCTGAGAAGATCGTCCCTGGAGTGGGAACAGGGCAGCGTGTGCTGGCTGGTAGCGTCGGATTCATTGTAAAATCCTTTCGGGTTTCGCGATTCCCTGACTCTGCCTCCAGCAAGGGATTCCGAGGCTCACCCATCCTCACCAAAGAGAGGCTGCGAGTTGACTCTCTTGCAGGTTTGAGCAGATTCAATGCTACTTTCCGGTTTGCGAATCCCTGGATCACGGTGCCAGCGGACGGGGATGCGGTGGCTGGCCTGGGCATGGCGCAGCCGCCTCAATGTCCTGCAGGCGACCACGGCCAGCGCCTGCCTAGCGGGCTTAGCTTCCTGGCCGCTCTGCAGAGCAGGGGAAATGGGACTCAGTCCCAGTCCGAATGGCAGCCCTGGCCTTGCAGGACGGCTGGGTGAGGCACGCGGTCGCCTAACCAGCTCCGGCCAGGCAGGGTGCTGGCTTTTTCCTTGTGCCCCTTCCCTGTGCCTGGACGTGTCCTCAGATCTGCTCGGGAGTAAGTCTTTCAGACTTGACTCCTAGTTCAGTCTTCTACCGTGGAAGGGCGTGCATCGTTGAATCGCGCGTCCTTCGGATAAATCAGTCTCCACATGGAAAAGTGAGGAGAAAAGTTTAAGAGGGACCGGATGTTACGGAGCGGGGACGTTGCTCTCTCTTCTCTCCAGCCCTGGTCCTTCCTCTCCTCTGTGACATTTCTGGTTTCTGTTTTGTTGAAAGTGAAACTCTTCAAGCACAAGGAAATGACTCTGAGATCAGCAAAGGCCATTAAGGGGAATGAGGAACTGGGCTTCTTCTTTGTTTTTTGGGTCTTTAAAATTTTTTTTATTTTTACGGACCGCATTTTGCTTCACTGTACACAAATGGGGTGCATCTCTTTGTTTCTGTGGTCGTGCACCATTCGTGTGATCGTACACGTACGTAGGGTGATGATGTCTGTCTCCTTCCACCATCTTTCCTACCCCCCTGCTCCCCCTCTCAATTCCCTCTACATAATCCAAAGTTCCTCCATTCTTCTCTCACACCCCACCTGTCATGCATCCTCATCCACTTACCAGAGAAAACATTCAGCCTTTGGTTTTATGGGATCGACTTATTTCACTTAGCATGATATTCTCCAATTCCATCCATTTACCTGAAAATGCCATGATTTCATTCTTCTTTATGGCTGAGTAATATTCCATCATATATTTATGCCGTTTTCTCTATCCATTCATCTGTTGAAGGGCACCTAGGTTGGTTCCATAGTTTAGCTATTGTGAGTTGAGCTGCTATAAACATGGATGTGACTGTGTCATTGTAGTGTGCTGATCTTAAGTCCCTTGGGTATAACCTGAGGAATGGGCTCCTTTTTGAATGGGATCGTTGGAAGACCCCTGGTACCTGGAGGACTGCATGCCCGCGTCTCTCCTTCCACAGGCAGCATGGTCTCTGGCCTCTGTGCACGCCGTTTGTGGGGGGTCTCAGCCGTGGGTTCCTGCAGCCTGCAGGTCACCTGAACAACAGCGTCTGCCCCTTTGCTGTCTGAGCCTTCCCATCACCCAGGACCTGCTGGGGTCCCCAGCACGCCTCCCCTGGACTCCGGGGAGCACGGCACCTCGCGTCTGCGGCGGGCTAGCCTCACTGGGCGTGAAGAACTCTGTCTGCTTTCTAGAACCAGGTGGATCTCTGCAAACCCACAGCTATCGGGACCTGTTGCCCCTGGCGAGAGACGGACGCCAGCCGTCGGCTTCCTCAGACGGGCCCTCAGGAGCTCCCGCTGGATTAGCAGCCCTCCGGGGTCCTCGATCTTGCCTCCACAGCCCTGCTCACCGTGTGCTCAGCCCCTGTCCTGCGCTGTCCTCCCCCGTCCCCCGTCCATTTGTCCCCGAGTTAGCTGGCCTTCTCTGGTCGGGGAAACACCAGCCCCTCGTTGTGACCCCTGGTGCGCGACCCCTGTGCTGTGTTTGGAATCTCTCTGCTCCTCTCTCTCTAAAGAACGAACCTGTAAAACCCAGCCATCCAAAGCGCCTGCCTCCCCCTGTTCTTCACCTCTCCTGACTGTTCCCCAAACGGTACAGTCGCCTCCTGTCCTCCCTGACCTCCTGCGGCCGTGACGTGATCCTTCTCTGAATCCCAGAACCCATCCCAAGTCCCTTCCGCCCCAGATACTCCCCCAGGCCCCATCCTCAGAGACTGGGGAGGCCCAGCCTTGACCTAAGGGGGTGTTTTACTCCTGCCTCTGTGGAGGCTGGCTGCGGAGGCCGGCTGCGGAGTCCAAGGCTGCTCCCCAAGCTTGCCATCCCCAAATAACTAATTCCCCTTGGGACAGGGACGCTCTTTTTCTCCATCAGATCAGCTATGGCTTTGCAAAATTGGTGGTCTAGTTCTTTCAGGACTTCCAAGGCCAGGCACCTGGGGTGCAGAGACAAGCGTGGCCTCCCCGGGACCCTCTGGGGTTGACCACCGGGGTCAAAAAGTTAGCGGAACCCATCCAGCGCCCCCGGCCTTCAGGCAATGTTCGCCACCATCGGCGACACCTGTTTAAAAGCCAGGCAGCCCCTTCGGATTTAGGAAGCAGTGGTTTTTAAGTCTGTTCTTCCCTTGAGTCTTCGGGTCACCCCGGTAGGTTGACCCTCGCCCTGGCACGTGGCCCTGGCGGACTCTCAGGCTCTGGGCTCTGCGTGCCTTTCCCGGGTTTCAAACGCTAGATAATCGTTCATTAAGGATGAAAATCCCCTCAATCCTTTTACATCGGTGGCCGCGCGGTGATCTTCCCTTAGCGCAGGAGGATTAGAGAACTAAGCCCGAGGCTGTCTGCGAAGTCGGCAGGCTTGGCAGCCGGACCGGACCCGGCCGCCGGTTTCCAGGCCAGAGGATGCAACGCCACCGATGGCCAGGAGTTCAGCAGGGCCTCGCTCGCCAGACTCCCGAGGCCGCATCCCGTGGCCTCCACTGGTGCTGGGTGCAGCCAGGTCTCCAGCCGTGCGCAGCCCGGAGCGCTACCTGAGTGGAGAAGGGGCTCCAGGTGGGTGTGCACCTCCACCAGCCGGGGGTCCGCCCCCCAGGCCCCCGGTGCTGAGGCCACGTTGATGCACTTGGTTCCGATAGCCCCGAGAGACTCCTCGGAACCCAGACCTCCGTCTGCGACCTCCATCTGCACTCCCCACTGGATCCCTGTTCCTTTCTCCCCCAATGTCCCTGCCAGCTCCTCCTGGGTAGCCAGTGACGAGTTCGAATCCCGGTGTGGACTCCCGGGCAGCAGGCCAGGTCCGCCCCTTCCCCAGGGCTGCCCCTCTGTCGTGAGACGGCAGCTCCTGAGGAGAGCAGAGGGAAGCCACCTTCCTGTGCCCAGGCTGCCCTTCTTAGCACGTCCACCATCCACCTTCCTCAGAAGTCCAGTAATGGTACCATGAGATCCAGCAATTCCACCCCTGGGCAAAAGAATCCCAGGCAGGGTCTGGAAGAGAAAATTCACACAACCCTTTCATGGCAGTAGTCTGCACAAAGGCCACACTGGAAGCCACCCCAGGGTTTCTCGATGGATGAATGGACAAGCCAAAAGTGACCTGCGTATCCAGTGGAATATTACTTGGCCTTGAAAAAGAAGGAGGTCGGACACATGCTGAGCAAGGAGGAAACTGGAAGACATTATGTGAAGACACAACTACATGCTTGCCTTTGATTCCCCTGAGAAGGCCACGTGTTTAGATCTGTTGTGCTGACAGAGCTATTTATTCCCACTAGAGAGAAACCTAGTCATATTTGGAAAACAGAGGTTGCATTTAGAGGATACCCAGGTCCTCTGCTGCCGATGTGCAGAAGGAAGCTGTTGCCAGACGTGTTATTTGACGTTTAGGCTATGGAAGGGGCTTATCTGGATCCATTCGGAGGGCTTCATGAGCCCACACTTGAGCCAGACCCCAATGGACAGAGGCTGTGTGGTTCTTCTGCTGTGGAGTCCGTAGGGTCATCCTGAAGATGGAGACAGAAGCTTAGCGGAGGTTCCTGGGGCCCGAGGACAGGAGGATCAGTAGTTACTGTTCCACGGGCACCGAGGTTCAGTTTCACAGCAGGAAGGGTCACCTGCAGATGACTGTGTCCCGTAATGGCTACAGCACAAGCGCGTTCTCAAGACTTCTGAGATGCATCCTTAAAAATGGTCGTGGGGCGCTATCTTGTCTTCCATTGATGCATAAAAGTCGTGCGTATCTAGGGGTCACACTGAGGTTGCCGTGCCAGTGCCCGGTGTGCAGCGTTTGCGTCAGGACTAGCACCTGTCCGTCTCGTTGGAGATGATCTCCAGGCAAGCGTCGGCTGACCAGGTATTGGGCGGAGACCAGCAGACTCTGAGCCCATGAGGGGTCACGTGGGTCTCTCTGGCTCTTGACGCGCCAGCCTTTGCACCCTTAACGGATGCTGGCGGACGTGGGTCACGCGGATGACCCCACTGGCCGCGCGAGACTGTGGGATCCACCCGGCGGAAGGTGTGCTTCCTCTCTCTCTGCAGCCTGCCCAGCCACTGAGACATAAAAATACCCAAGGCGGTCGCGCTGACAGCTCTTCTCCTCCCTCCTTTCTGCCAGTGCTTCAGGGAAGCTCCCAGAATTGTCTCCAGGGCTTACGAGGTTTTGCACCGTGGCACCGTGGGGCCACAGATGGCCTTCCGGTCAGCAATTTAAATTCCGTAGAAGAACCTCAAACTGGCACGACGTTCTTTGAAGGACTCGAGATAAGCTCCTGACTAAAGAAAGGGTCTGCTGACCTCTGAAGACTCCTTTCAAACCCTAATCTTTCAATGACGTTTCCAGCAATAATTTCCTTTTCCACATAGGACGCAGAAGACCCGGCGACCCTCTAAGTGTAAAATCGCTGTTTTCCAAGTGTTATTAAATTTCTCTTGAATATGAGAAATAGCTCTGTCGAGACCAGATCTCAACGTGCATGTTGTTTCAGAAGAAATAAAAGGCAAACGCTGATTCATGATCTTTGCGTCACGGTAGGTTGTGCCTGTGGCGTAGACAATGGTAGAAGATGAGCTGATGTTCAGGATGGACCCTCCACCTCATGCCAATCGCTGAGTGTAAGCTGTTGGGTTGTGGAGAAGTCGGACATAGTCTCAGCAATTTCGCCTGGCCCCTCCAGGTAGACCAGGCTCCTCCTGACTGTGTATTTCTCCTTGTGTTTTAAAAAAATTTCTTTATTTGTTCTAATGAGCTGCACCTGACAGCAGAAGGCATGGCTGCACTTTGACAGATCAGACATAAATGGAGGGTCGTCTCTCATTTTTCTGACTGTCCATGTTGCAGGATCACATGGTCATGCAGTCACACATGCACATGAGTCACCACGTCTGTTCACTCTACTGTCCTTCCTGCCCCACACGCTTCCCTCCCTTCCCTCCCTCTACCTAATCTAAAGCACCTCTATTCTCCCCTATCCCGCCCCCATTGTGAATTAGCATCTGCAGATCATAGAGAACATTCAACCTTTGGTTTTTTGGAATTGGCTTATTTCACTTAGCATGATATTCTCCAACTCCATCCATTTACCTGCAAATGCCATTATTCCATCCTTCTTTAAAGCTAAATAATATTCCATCGTGTATATATACCACATTTTCTTTGAACAAGAGGTTTCAGAATCATCTCACAGTCCTTCTCTCTTACTCTGTCTTTACTGCTTGTATTTTTCAAGCAAATCAGTGCAGTTCTCCTAATTAGACCGTCGTCTCCTCTGTCTCCTGCACCTGTATCCTCCTTGGATCTCCTCCAAGGCTAACATTTTCTACATGTCTCAGAGGTACGGGAACTCTGCAGCCATTTGTCAGTGGAACCGAGTTCCCTGTGAGGCAGCCTTTAGCCAATATAAGAGGGAAGAAGCTCAATGCATCTAGCACTAAATAATATGTGTGCATGGATACTGCCACCCTAGTCTGACCTGGACACCTGCCACTTTTTAAGGGAAAATTGGAATTTCATTCTCATGATTAACATCTTCAATAATGACGGCCCTTGTTCAAAGCCAACTAATAACAGAGTGTGCAAAGTTAGTGTTGGTCACACATAGTCCATTGCTACCGCTCCCCCTGACTTTCTTCCCCAAGAACTTGATGCATTTAACGTTGAAAGCATTAGTATTCGTTCTGAGACTCTCATGCATCACAACAGGACCTGCAGAGAGTGAAACAGACATTCATAATTAGCAGGACAAATCAGTATGCCCCTTGGCAAACCAGTCCACATAGTTACCCTCACTGTGTCCTGCCTGGGACCCCTGAGGCCAGTGGTAGATTTTCTCAGGGAGTAGCCAATAAAAGTCATAAAGCCACTTGCAGAAGAGAAGCTGCACATCTTGCTCATAATGACTTTGTCTCTATGGCGATACCAGTGTGGCTGCTTGAAGATAAAAATGCTTCATTAGCTCTTCACATCAGACAGAAATTGTTAAAGCCAGCTCCAGCCCGTGGAAAAACATGGGAGTCAACCTGGGTAAAAACACATCCATCCATCCATCCATTCATTCATCCATCCATCCATTCATTTATTTGTCCATCCATCCATTCATCTATTCATTCATTTGTCCATCCATCCATTCATCCACTCATCCATCTGTCCATCCATCCATTCATTCATCCACTCATTCATTTATTCATCCACCCATCCATCCATCCATTCATTCATTTGTCCATCCATCCATCCACCCACTCACTCATCCATCTGTCCATCCATCAATTCATTCATTCATTTGTCCATCCATCCGTTCACTCCATCCATTCATCCATCCATCCATCCATCCATCCATTCATCTATTTGCCCATCCATCCACCCATCCATTCATCCATTCATTCATTTGTCCATCCATCCATCCATCCATCCATCCATCCATTCATCCATCCATCCATTCATTCATTTTTCCATCCATCCATCCACTCACTCATCCATCTGTCCATCCATCAATCCATTCATTCATTTGTCCATCCATCCATCCATCCATCCATCCATCCATCCATCCATCCATCCATCCACCCATCCATCCATTCATCCATCCATGCATTCATTCATTCATTCATTCATTCATCCATCCATTCACCCATTCATCCATCCATCCGTCCATTCGTTCATTCATCCATTGCACAGCTGAGCCACCCCGGGCTGCCACCTGTGAGTTCCCAGTCTGAAAAGGAGAAAGATAACAGGAGTGATCACAGTACCGTGGGAAGAACTTCCTGATGAAGGCGTGCCCAGCAGGTCATGGGCACCCAGTCAGAAGCTGGCTATTATGGCAGGGCTCAGGGTAGGCCGGGCAATGACCATAGGAAGGAAGCAGGGGTGTGAACGAGGAGGCCATGATCCCAGTAGTGAAGGAAGACCACAAGTCAGGATGGTGGGTTCCCACTGAGAGCTGAAGTCACACAGCCTGGCGTCCGCCCGGTGAGACCCGTGTAGGACTTCCCACCTCCAGATAATGTGTGCTTCAAGTTGTTGCTGCTAGGCATTCGTTACGGACCCCTGGAGTGTCAGGAAAGCTGGGGTTGGGGGAGGCTTCCCGAGGGTCTGGCATCTTTGAGCAACGGGAAGCCCCCTGGGTGGGATCATGCAGGCGTTGGGGGGGATGCGGCTCGGGACCCAGGACGGAGCTGAGAGACTGAGACAGAGCGGCAGGGCCCCTTAGGACGCCCCTTGAGGCCGGGAATGCGAAGGTCGTCACTCAGCCCAAGCCTCGAGTGCAGACCCAGCCCCGTTGAGTCCACTGCCGTCCACGCAGTGGGCTCCCCGTGCTCTGATCCCCCAGGGTCCATGCAAACACCCTGGAGCTTTAAGGACACTGCACAAGTTCTCAGCTACACCCGTACAGCAGGTGGCGCGTCCCTCATCCCGAAGCTGGAAATCCCCAGAGCCCCAAACCCAGACCTCTGAGCCCTAACGTGATTCCTCACCTCGGAAATGCCACACCCCACGTCGCAGGATGGGTCACACCAAATCACATGCCGCTCCCGCGCAGCACCTCCTTCAGGCTGCGGCTGGGGTGTCTGCGGAGCCTCAGCCAAGTTCTTGGCTGGGCTTGGGTCCCGACGCCAAGGTACAGTACTGTGACTCTCCCCACATCCCACACCAGCCGCCAGTGCCGGAGACTCTGCGCCCCAGCCTTTGGGGCCGGGGAGACTCCATCTGGAGGCGTCCACTGGGACAGGAGCGAAACGGCCAAAGGCCCCACAGTTATCCAGTTAGGTCACCGTGGTAGATGGCTTAAGCTCTCAACATTTCCTCACGTGGAAGTGGGCGTCAACACCCTAGCACCCACACTCTGGGCTTTCGGGGAGAAGGGCAGGCTGGCATGTCAGTGCCCGTTACACAGAAAACACGTCTTTCAGATTCATGCCTAATGAGTTATGTAGGTATAAAATACAGACAGCGCTATAATATATATAGCACCGTATGTATATATATATATATTACCTATATAGCATGTAGCACTGCATAATATATAGAATATAAATGTACATACTAGAGCACTAAATATATTACATAGCACCATATAAAATAGAGTACTGCTCTATTTTATATTTTAAAATATAAGTATTTTATATTACTATATAAAATAGAGTCCCGCATTACCATATTATTACTATATATTACTGTTATATATTACTACATATTGTAATACATATTACTACATATATCACATTACACTACATTATTACATATAGTATATAACATAGTACTATATGGTACTATATATGATAGTACCATATATATAATGGTACTATGATATATATATCAATTTTAACAATTTATATATCAATATAACAATTTTCTTAATACTAATTATACTATTATACTATATAGTATATTATATTATTATAAAATAGTACATATTATATATAATGTGCTATGATAATTATATATTATACTAGTTATACTATTGAACACAAGATAGTAGCAATAACAGTGCTAGATATTTATATACTATGGAGGGTACTGTATATAATATATACTATCTTATGATATATATTCAAGTCATTATATATGTGTATATATATACATATAGAGAGAGATCTACATAGATCTCTCTCTATATATATACACCAATTCTACAGGAGATATATAAGACAGGCTGGTTGAAGACATCTGTACTCCTAAATTTGTCATTTGTGACCTGGGGATGTGACTCAGTGTTAGAGCATTCGCTTAGCATGTTCCTGGTCCTGCTTTTGATCTCCAGTATTGCAAATAAATTTACTCATTCATTCATTAAAAGCACTGGCACATGCCCGTAATCCCAGCAGCTCAGGAGGCTGAGGCAGGAGAATCACAAGTTGGAGGCTAGCCTGAGCTACTAGTGAGGCTGTAAGCAATTCAGGGAGACTCTGTCTCTAAATAAAAAACAAAACAGGGCTGGGGAGGTGGTTCAGGGGTTGAGTGTCCCTGAGTTCAAACCCCAGTACCAAAAAAAAAGGACTTTGAGCCAAATGCAGACTTATGTTCCTATAATCCCAGGGACGGAGGAGACTGAGGCAGGAGGATCACCAAGTTCAAACCCAGCCTCAGCAACCGAGGAGACCCTGTCTCAAAAGAAAACCTAAAAACAACTGGGGACGTGGCTCAGTGCTGGAGCATCCTTGGGGTCGATCCTCTGTACCACACACGCGAATCTCGTTGGCTCTTCAGACTGGGCTCACTGTCTCTAAGAACCAAGCTCTTGGAATGGAGGAGGTAAGAAGGTCCGGCCCTGTGGAGGGATTATGTCCTGCTGCACACTTGTGCATTTCGAAGGATGGAAGAGTGACATTCAGATCGCTCCACTGAGCCCGACTATTTTTCGGGGGCCCCATATGCACTGTGTTCTGGGCCGAGACGTAAAATGAGGAGTGAGTTCCTGCTCTCCAGACGCTCTTGGTCCACCTGAAGAGAGGCCTCTGCAGAAAATGGTATTTCGGGTTTTTCATTCCAATCATTAGTTAATTATCCTTCGTTCTCTTTATTTAAAAAAAAAAAAAAAAAAAAAGCTTGAAGCCAACATGAAGTGATAGAAAAGGTCAGTCGCCCATCATTTGATTCTCTGGAGGAGGTCCCTGTGGCCACGGGGGTTAGTTTTGAGGTTGTGTTGAAGTTTCCAGGCCCCCCATAATCCTCTCTCTTCCACCACGCCCCGGCTCGCCTTTGAGGAAACCCTGCAGGTACGTGCTCATTGCCTGGGGCAGAGAAATAGATCTTTTAAGAAAATCCTGGAGAGAGCGGGAAGAAAAAAAAAAAAAAATCCTCCTTCTGCTTTTCGAGAGCTCAGAAACATCAGGCATCTGAACTCTAAGGGAATTCAAAAGCATATTATGAGCAAAAATTAAAGAAAGGAGAGTTTAGTCCAGTAAGTCGACACTAGGACTCAAATCAGCTTCCTTTCAGGAATTGGAATGTCCGTTTCCAGTGTCGGGCCGAATTCTGGCCATTTTTTGGTGGTGCTGAGGACGGGTCCCTGGGCCTCCCCCAGGCCAGGCAAGTACTCTTCGGCTAAGCTACACATCCAGACTAACGATGATGATTTTCTGTTGCCTCGGCACCCATTTCCAACGTAAATCGAGATTTCTCAGACCAGAAAGAGGCCTCACATCCCTCTTAACCTAATTTCTAGTTCCCCATCTCCTCCCGTCTCCTCAGCGTGGTTGATCCTGATGTCTCCCTGTGGACACCGAATCTCCATTGCTGTAATAAAATACCTGAGAGAGTTTACTTATAAAAAGATAAGGTTCTCCTTGGCTCATGGTTTCAGAGGTTCCAGTTCATGATGAATTGGCCCCGTAGGGAGGCAGCATATCATCTTGGGAGCACACAGTAGGGCAAGACCAAAGAGCTCATCATTCAGAAAGCAAAATGAAAATCAGCCCCCGACAGCCTAACTTCCTCCCACCAGGCTTCATGTCTTAAAGGGTCAAGCTCCTCCCAGGAATGGCACCCGAGGAAGGTCAAGCTTTTGACCTTGAGGACCACATACCTAAACCATGTTACCGCCATGTGCAATTTCCTCTTGATGATGACCTTTCTATTTGGCAGCTGCATGCAGTCTACCTGACCGGCCCTGCTGACTCTCAACCCCACCATAGACTGTGCAGACATGCGACAATGGCCACCTCTTCCCTACAGGAGATCCCTCCTGGAATCTGTGCCTGACTCCTTTCAACCCTGCAATTCCAACTCCTCATGGGCAACCTGTTTGGATAAAGCCCTGGGCATGATAAAGGTGATTGGCCGATGGGTCTGTCCCTCTGTCTCTCTCCTGGTGCTGACCAACCTTCACGTGGCTTCAGATGTTCTATATAGCCCCAAGCCTTATAAGTAATAAGTTTTTATTTCTATTTGTGTCTTCCATGGTCATTAAGGGGACGATTTCCATCTTAAAGAACTTAAATTGGAACTTGTAATACTCAAAACTCCTACACTTACTGGACATTACATCTTCTCTTCTCCTTGGATGGATAAGTGGAAGGGAAGGTCGCCCTGTGGGCTGCAGAGGGCTGGAATTGGTTCTCCCTCTCATGGCTGCTTCCCAAGACCCCTTGATGGTTTTCCATGGAACCTCTCGACAGGGAATGAGGGACAGTGTGTGTATTCTGGGTGAGTAGCTATAGTCCCCAAAGTATTCAGGACTCCAAAGCAATTCCTGCCAGCTCTCTCTCTCTGGTGGGCTCCGTTTAGCCTATGAAATGTGGGTGAATCCCATGACTGCAGCCCTTCTGGCTGTACCCCTCATCCGTCACCCTCTGTCCCCATGTGGGAATCAGAAGCAGTAGTCCAATTTAACTTCCTTAGATCAGTCAGACACATTTCAACTTCAAGGAGCATTTCAGAGCACCCCAAGAATCCCCTTGATGTCACTCTTTAGACTTAGAAGCATGAATAACCCATCCTTCCCCACAAGGGATAAACCCGCCATATGCAATTGCCCCTCACAGTCGCCTTGGTTGTCTATATCTTTGAATATATAGATTGTCATTGCTTTTCCCAATGTGTTGGATACTTATATCTCATTTTGCTTATGCCTCATGGAGCATCTTCTCATATGATTTTACATTTCCTCTTCTGTGTTCTTTGATTTTCCTGATCTTTCCCCCACTGCTGGACAGTTTATCTCTTTTACAGTGATAATTAGGACTTGTCCATGTATTCTAGATGCTAAGCCTTTGTGAATTAAGCCTTACACATAGCATCTTTTTAAAAAATTTTTAAAAATTTGTTCTAATGAGTTGTCTATGCCAGTAAAATGCATTTATACATTTTGATAGATCATGAGAGATGGTCATCTCTCATTTTTCTGATTATCTTTTATTTATGACTTATTTTTTCTCTTTATGGTATCATTTGACAAGTTCATGCTGTCAAGTCTGTTTCTTCTATGTTCTGTCTTAGGATGCTTTCGATTCAGTTTAAGAAATCCTTTCCTCTCTCGGAACATCAGAGTCCCCGAAATTGTCTTGGAAAGTATTATGGCCTGACCCTGCCATTTAAGTTTTCCAGTCATCTGGATTTCATTTCTGTGAAGATGGCAGAGTTTCACTGTTTCTCTTCCACATGTGTATAAACAGCAACTTGTTTCAGATTTTTCCGGCACATCCGAGAAGCCCATTCTGTTGTATATGAAAATGGTGTGTACGCAAAGCTCTTTCCTGGGGTTTGGTTCTGTCATCTGTTTGCCTGTTCTCATCCTAAATGGTTCTTCACCTTTTCATTAGCAAACGTGTCAGTTACAGACCCAATCCCACACTGATACTATCACCGTATTTATAACAATTAAGAATAAAGTAAGTTTTCCCATCTGCCTCTTTTTTTCTGTAGTGTCTTTGTTATTCGAGATCATTCTTCCATATACATTTTAGAGTTGACTTGCAGATTTTCTCAAAAACTCTTGTTGTTACTGAGATTGAAGTTGTATCTAATTAATGCATTAATTAGAGAAGCAGCGACTTCCTGAAAATGTTGTACCTTCCTATTCAAGATTATAACTCTTTATTTCATTTTACCTTCTCTATTGTTTTTAATATATATCTGTAATTTCTCAATGCAGTGTTTTTTCATCAATTTTCTTTTATTCATCCTTGATCATTTACATTTTGTGGCTCGAGCGAAAGATGTCTTCTAAGAATCCATGTTCTAATGTATAGGTGTACAAGTGACTGATATTTATGTTGTATCCAGCAACCTTGATTAACTCCCATTGATTCTTATAACTTATCCATATATTCTTTGAGGTTTATTTCGAGGCAATGACTAAACTGTGAGTGATAACAGCTCTTTCTAATTATTATCCTATCTCTGCCTGGCTTTTAGTACTGCCTATTCAAACTGAAAGGAGGCAGTAATAGCATTTTCATACTTCATTTTAAATAAGAATAGTTTTGCTTTTCCACCACTAAATATGTTTCAAATACATTTTTTAAAAATATCTATTATTTATCCAGATACGAAGTTACTTTCTTATTCTTAATTTGCTAAGGATCATTTACAAGTATAAGGCATAGACAGTGAGCTTATTAAATTTTAATCTGTTAAAATGAGTACATAAGGTTTTTTTTTTTTTTCCTTTTTATTAGAATTTGTTATTTGCTTTTCAAAAGAAACTTGAATTTTTCATGAGGTAGTTATTTGCTGTAGACATTGATGAATTTTTTGGTACATTTTTATGTAAGGTATCTGTTCCTGTATTTAATAAAATTTAATTTTCTTGGATGATTTGGTTTTTAAAGTTAGCTAGACTCCTAAAAGAATCAGGACTAACTTTCTTATTTTTTGTCTTTGAGGGAGTTGTATTGGTTTGGTTTTATTGGTGCCTCACGAGAATCAACACACAGATGCATCTGGTCCTAGGTCTGTCTTTGTGGATAGATTCTAAAACTGTCGGCTCAGCGTTTTTGGTCTGTCTGTCTCTTACTGAGTCAGTCCTGTTTTGATCATTTAATCTTTGCACCATTTATGCTTTCGAAATCCAACAATGTGTGTTTGTGCTCCCTGTTTTTCTCCGCTTCCTGTCTCTCTCCCATCTCTCTACCCGAGTCAATCTCGTGGTTGACTTCTTCAGCCTTAGCACTTCGCTCCGTCCACTTGGCAGAGATCTAACCTGCCCAATCTTTTTCTCATCCCCTGTTTTGTCGGCTCCATTTACAGATTTCCGCCCCGCTTTCCCATCTGGTATCAACATCTACGGCTTTACCTTGCCACTCGGCTCTGGCTCTGTTGGGATCTTTCATGTAAATCTAGACTTACATCATTTCAACATGGGTGTTCAGGTTCCATTATGATCCTGTATGATCCATTGTGATCCATTGTGATTCGTGAGTTTTCTTCAACGTGTATTTCTGATCTCTGTCTGGGAGCTTCTATGTATCTGTCGTTCTTGATTTCTCACTTGATGCTTATTGGGGAAAATGACAGAGAGGAGCAAAATGTATGGATAAGCTGCTCTGTGAGCTACTAAGCGATCGGATTTCACTCGCGTTGCATCACGTAGGGTGGATGCCTTTTCAGGCTACGGGGTTCTGATGACACTTAGTCTGTCGTTTTTGCTTTCTTCCCCTCTCTTTTCTACTGCTGGACAGGGACGTGACCGAATCGCTGGGCAAGTTCGGACTCCATCCTAGCATGTCTCTAGAAGATTCTGTGCCCGTCTCTCTGTGCCTGTGTTCTGGACATTTAGAACAGAGTGAGTAGACAGAGCCACGTGGTCCCGCTTGCCTGGGTGCCCCCAGGCACCGTGGCTCTAGCGTGGTGGTCTTCGCCAGCTGGACCCAGAAGTGTGGACACAGGTACAGGAACGTCACAGGGTGTCGCGACCATGGGGACAGGTTCCCACGTGCAGGCCCTGCTTACTCTTGCCCGCTCCCCCTCATCCCCACCCTGGCTTACCCCTGCTCCTCTTTGCCCAGATCTTCCCATCATGCATCTGTTTCCTGGTTCCCCAAGGTGACCTTCCGCTGGAAACGTAATGAAGCACAGTTTCCTTCCACCTCTGACCACTCTGAGCATCACCCAAGGCAGCCTCGCTTGATGCCACAGGAGCCGTTTATTTGCTGTATAGTTTTAGAGTCTGGCCAGTCCCCGCCTCCCTCTCAGCTGGACCACATCACGGCACCCGGCATGGTCCGAGTGGATGTGGGAGGAAGGGAGCCCTTCCTGAACCAGGAATCTAGAGAGCGGCGGGCTGGCTGTGGTGCGATCCAGGCTTTGACAGGCATGTGCCTGTCAGATTGAACAGGGGTCCCATGAGCTGAATGCCGTGAGCTTGGGACCGTCCACCACGCTGCCTCCTGAGAACCCCACACCATTTCCAGCCCATGCTCCTAACTCAGGAGCCGTAGGGGGACCCACATCCAGACCAGGGCGGGCACTCAGAACAGAGACCCTCGCTCCTCTGGGAGCAAACCGTGTGTCACTCACCCATGCCACCCAGATGGCCTCTGTCCGTCTTCCCAGTCCAAAGTCACATGGTGCATCCAAGTTCCTTCCTGCGCATTTGCCTAAAAAAACATCGAAGAACAGTTCAAATGAGTCGTCATGATCTCTGACATTTGCGTAAATACACTGACTCAACCTGAGCTGCAAACTCAGGCTCTGTCCCCTCCGCTGGACACCACTGTATACTGTAACGGCCTGAAGTAGGACACTTTCCATGTTTCCTCTTTTCCAAAGGTTATGCTTTTTGGTTGGAGTGATTATCTCACGATTGACGTCACCCTGACGGGCAATTAAAACGTCTGGCTATTTCTACCACCCGGCGTCCCCTCCCCCTCTCCGCCCCGGGTACTAACGTGCCTGATGTATGTGACCAGAGAAGGGCACTTGCCGCCCGTCCGTCTTGTTAGACGCGATTCCCGGCAAGCCTTCCACCCTCTCTCTTCTCTTTTACCTTCCCGTTTCTCTTGATCTGAATTGTCTACAAGGCGTTCGCTCGTCCTCCGGGTTGCCCCTAATGTGTCCCGTTGACCATCAGGACAGCCCATTCCTTACCCAAGTGATCACCGGAGAGGGTCAACGGGGAAAGCTCAGCGATGGAGTCAAGGAGGAATATGAAAAATAAAATAGCAACCAAGCAAAGACACAAAGCAGAAACCAAGCCCCGCAGTGGACATCCAACGGTCACCCGAGCAGGCCGGAATGATTCCTACGGACACCTGGTCCACAAGATGAGAAGGAGAAGAAGCAGCAGAAGAGGAAGAGGAGGAGGAGGAGGAGGGGGAGGGGGAGGAGGGGAAGAGGCCGAGGAGGACGCGGAAGCATCAGAGTCGAGGAAGAAAAAATCTGTCCCTGAGTCCGTTCCAGTGAAGACGCCGCTGGATCTCACCGGCCCACCCGTCCAGCGGAACGTCTTCGGTCTGGACGGACCTGCTCATGACCGACCGTCCCGATTCAAAGTGACCGCCACCTTCTTATTGAAGTGCCCCCAAACCATCCTTAAAAATGACCCACTTCCCAGTCAACAGGACCCGGGACGACCAGTCCAGACGTCCTTCTAGGCTTTCCGGGAGCATGAGAAGCAGCGGATCCCACCCAGAGGCCCGTCCTCCGGCCGCCGGCTCCCGTTACCTTCTCCTGGGGCTCTCGGGACGCCAAGGGTCTTCGAAATCTCCCTTCCACGGTCCCCGCGCTGCGGGTCCTTCTGGAAGCTGGAGAAGAGACGGCAGGAGTCAAGTCCCTGGAGATGCCCCGGCTTTCTGCAGAGGACCTCGCCGGCGGATCTGGCCACGGTTCTGGAGACAGAGCCCTGAGATCTGCCGTGCTCCCCGTCGAGGCCCGGGGCTGACGGCTGGCTCTCTTCATCCCGTGACCACATTAGCTGGTTGTCACCCGCCCCACGCGCTCCCGGCAACGCCTCCCTCTTAGCGGAACCCACGAGCCCGCCCGACACGGGTTTTCCAACCCTGAGATGCTTTTCTCTTTTCACTAGCGTTCGCCCTTAGTTACCTACTTACATTGTGAGTCGAAACTTCTAAACCAGAAAACAGTTAGAAAGCAGTCAGAGGCGCGTCCCTGGAGCAGAAAGCCCTCGACGGCACTCGCTCGCGTGCTTGCTACCTCGGGTGACGCCGGAAAGGACACACCCAGCTCCCCATTTTGGAAGCAAGATCTGAGGAGGGCGCGGGGAGCAGACGGAGAGTGGGCTCCCAGGAAGCCGGAGCGTCCCAGGAACGCCCAGCTCCCCCAGGTGCACCCTGAACCTCCCCCCGGCCTGCACACATTTTGACCGTTTTCGTTTTTCCTTGCAGTCCCGGGCACCAAACCCCGTGCCGTGCACAGGCTAGGCAGCCTCTCCACCGCTGAGCTACCAGCGCCCAAGCCCTCCATGCCTCCCGCTTCGTTGCTCGCTTGAGATTTTTAGAAAAGGCAGGGAAAGCCACACCTCTCTCTCTCTGAACTAGAACTTTCCCATACCATTCTTTAAACTTCACGCAAAGGTGCCCGACTCCGTCCTTCCTCGGCAAATCTTCTTTTCCACGTTTCTATGTTCTCCTTCCTGTCTGGCCCACCAGGGCTCCTCAGCCACGTCTGCAAGGGGCCGCCGCTTCCTGGGTGGCACTCCTCCTGGGTCAAGCCAGACCTGCAGCCCGCCTCTCCCAGAGGGGCTCTGCCTGGGTGGCTCCCGGCCCCACCTGCTGTCCCCGGATTCTTCTCTCACCTGCCTGCACGTCCTCGCCTGGACTTTTCCAAAGCCCACCTTCGCCCTTTGGGCTCTGCCGGCTGCTCCGCAGCAGGTGAGACAGGAGCCTTTTCTCCTTTGCCATCTCAGCGACACAAGTCCAGCTTGGACTGAGTCGGCCGGTTTTCCTTTCGAGCACTTCACCTCAGCAGAGTCGGATTTGATTTCAGTGCTTCTTCTCTTCTTCCCCTTCCTTTTCGGGAGAGAGGAGATACCTGTAACTCAGCTCGTCAGTCGGAAATATTCCTGCGGACTGGCTTCGAGCAGACTCGAGAGACGAGAAAACAAGTACCCGGTGGAGTGTAGAGCAGGCGCACTATTCCAGTCCTGTCCCTGTTCATGTCGGGCAGATGCACGTGGATTTCTTCTGCATCTTGGAGATTCCGCCTGGAGACACGGAGTCCCCCCTGCACAGCCCAGGCCACGGGACTGAATCACGGACCAGAGGCTGGTTGGGCTGAGCTCAAGTGATTCCCTGAGAGAAACCGCCTCTAGCTGCTCGGTTCACCCACAACCGCACAGTCCTTGGGGTGGAAGCAGCAGCAGTCACGGACGCCCTTTAATTTTATGTAGAAGATTCACACTTTAGGGTGACTGCTAGCGTGCTTTCTAATTCCTTTTTTCTTTGTCTTTCAGTTTTATTTTTTATTTGTTCTAATGAGTTGCACCTGACAGCAGAAGGCATGGCTGCATTTTGACAGATCAGACATACATGGAGGGTCGTCTCTCATTGTTCTGACTGTCCATGTTGCAGGATCACATGGTCATGCAGTCACACATGCACATGAGTCAGCATGTCTGTTCACTCTACTGTCCTTCCTGCCCCACACCCTTCCCTCCTTCACTCCCTCTACCTAATCTAAGCACCTCTATTCTTCCCTATCCACCCCCTTTATTGTGAATCAGCATCTGCATATCAGAGAGAACATTCAGCCTTTGGTTTTTTAGGTTTGGCTTATTTCACTGAGCATGATATTCTCCAGCTCCATCCATTTACCAGCAAATGCCATTATTTCATTCTTCTTTATGGCTGAGTAATATTCCATTTTAATAGTCATATTTTGTTTATCCATAACTGTTGGTGAGGATGTGGGGATAAAGGTCCACTTGTACATTGTTGGTGGGACTACACATCAGTGCAGCCACTCTGGAAAGCAGTGTGGAGTCTCTTCAGAAAACTTGGAATGGACCCACCATGTGACCCAGCTCAGTTTATACACAAAGGACTTAAAATCAGCACACTACAGTGACACAGCCACATCCGTGTTTATAGCAGCTCAACTCACAATAGCTAAACTATGGGGCCAACCTAGATGCCCTTCAACAGATGAATGGATAAAGAAAATGTGGTACATACACAGTGGAGTATTACTGAGCTTTCTAATTCTGTGTCTGACTTTGGTCTCTGTTTTCAAAACGAGCCGTTGCCCTAATCCATGTAAGACTGATGGACCCTAAGCTGAAAATCCCAAATCCCAAAGGCTCCCAACTCTGAAACTTTTCAAGTAGCAAAAATTCACACTGGGCTGCATATACACGGTACCTCTGAAACACAAATGTCACGTTTAGACTCAGGACATCTCAGGACATGTTTGTCCACAGGACACCTCCTTATTTCATTCTTCTTATGGCTGAGTAATATTCCATTTAATACTCATATTTTGTTTATCCATACATGTTGGTAGGATGTGGGGAAATAGGGTCCACTCATACATTGTTGGTGGGACTACACATCGGTGCAGCAGAAAAAACCTTACGGTAGGTTTTTTCAAAACCTGAAATACAACCCAAAACACTCCTGGCTCTGAGCATTTCCAGAGACGGGGGTCTCAGCGGACCCCAGCTCTACTTCCCATCCACTCTATCCAAGCGTTAAAAGCAGGCACGTGGTGTAACAGCTTCTTGCTGGGGACCCGGGACTCCATGTGTTTCACTGTGCACGGGACCATTTCCTTGTTTGAGGGGAGGGTACCAGGGGATTGAACTCAGGCACACTCGACCCCTGAGCCACCTCCCTACTTTGCATTTTATTTAGAGACAGGGTCTCACTGAGTTGCTTAGGGCCTCGCTTTGGCTGAGGCTGGCTGTGAACTCGCCATCCTCCTGCCTCAGCCTCCCGAGCCGCTTGGATGACAGGCGTGGGCCATGCATCTGGCAGACACTGTCCTTGCAGTCTTCTTATTCACACAAACCCCACCATTTTGACCTCTCTGCCTTCCCGTTGGTCTGGAGAAAGGAAAGGACATCGTCTTACAAACCTCAGACTGGACTCTAGTTCCCTTGTTTTGGAGGTGGAAGGACGAGGCCAAGATGCTGAGCAGTAGACTCACCGTCACTTTGGAGACAGGGCAGCCAATGGCCCCATGATCGAGTCTGGTGCTGAGCCCACTGCCCCGGGCTCATGCTCTGAGGTCAGAGGACATGAAAACCACCCCGAACCTGCTTATCTGGATAAACCTCACCCCGCTCAGAACACAGCTTCCTTTTGAACTGGAACATCTGCTGAGCAGATCAGCCCTTAAAACCCAATCCCAGTTATGTCCTTCGGAATTTGTCGCATCACCCCCAAGCTCAACGGCTGGTGGGTAGCAACCCAAGGGTCAGCTTTCCTGCCCGGTGACAACAGAACATCATGCATGTCGTTAGCATAAATAGGGCATTAGGTAAACCTGGGGCCAGAGGCCCCTTCATGCTCTGGCTGGTCAATGTTCCTTCTTCCTTTCTTGGGACGTCTTTTATGTTGTCCACAGTCAAACCCTTTCTTGGTCAGAAGAGGGCAGAGGCTGCATATTTTCACTGCTCTGGTTGGGGTGTGTTGGAAACTTAAGCAATAAAATGCAACCAGAAGTTGAGAAGTGTGGACTTTGTGTGCTGATGAGGTTGCCAAGGCTCCTGCCCTCAAGAAGACATTCGCTGCAGTATAAAATGGTTTGGGGTGCAAGTCTGATCTCTCTCTCTCTGTCTCCCTCTGCCCCATGGAAGCACAGACGTTCTCCCATCCTTCCTTCTTCCACCGTGGGATGCTGCCCCAAGAAAGCCCTCTTTCTTTGGTGCAGGCCCCTTGACCTGGGGTCTCTCAGCCTCTAGAACTCTAAGACACAAACCTCTGTTCTTTATAAACTACCCCCTCTCAGGCATTCTCTCATGGCAGCACAGAACAAAGCAGCTGCTCCCTTTTTTTTTTTTTTTTTTTTTTTTTCATTTTTAAAAATACATCAAATTCCTGGAGGGAATCATGGGCCCAGGCAGCCGATTTTGGCACTCATGAACCGGGTGAGCAAGAAACAATTCCCAGAGGCGGGGTTCAAATACAAGTGGCTGGGTTCGCATGATCAGCTGCATGGTGATAGCAAAATGCAGGCTGCAGAGTTTCCCCCGGGGGGAAAAGATGGCCAGCGACGGGCTCTTTCTCATTCTCGATGGGTAGATCACGGGGAGGAGGGCTAGGAGCAGAGGAGGGTCAGATGGTAAATTTGTTTTAGGCCCTTGGGAGTCAACAACAGTTCGAATATATCCCCCCAAAGCTCACATGGTGGGAACTTCATCCCCCGGTGGGTGTGCTGCTGGTATTTGGGGCTGAGGCCTGTGGGAGGCTATTAGGGTTAGGTGAGGTCTTGTGCACGGGCCCCGGATGGCACTGTGGCTTCTTGAGAAAACCTTGCTCTGTCTCACTGTGCGACATCCTCTGCCTGGTCTCCATGTGAGCCCTGGCACGGTCCTCATGAGCTTCCAGCCTCCAGGACCATGAGCTGAATAAACACCTTTTTAAAAAATAAATCACCCAGTCTTGGTGTTTTGTTATAGTAACGGAAGACGGACCAAGGCAAGCTCTGGCTCAGCTGCTCAGTTCTGCAGCTATGGCGGGAAAGCCGCCCTGGTTAACGCGTACTGAAAGGGCGTGACCTGCCTTCAATAAACAGCGTTAAGTACAGACACTGGCCGTGGGCCCCTTTCGCCTGGGGACAGAGTTCACCGCATTCTAGAACATCTTCGACAGGTCATGTCGTCTAATGATTCTAGGCAGTTTTTCCTCCCACCTGGTGGCTTAAGACTTCTTTTTCTTTTATTCTGGCAGGGGATTCCAGGTCTTGAACCCAGGGCCACTCGACCCCTGAGCCGCCTCCCCAGCCCTATTTTCTATTTTATTGAGAGACAGGTTCTCACTGAGTTGCTCAGGGCCTCGCCTTGGCGGAGGCTGGCTTTGAACTCTCCATCCTCCTGCCTCGGCCTCCGAGCCGCCGGGATGACAGGCGTGTGCAATGTGTCCAGAGGCTTCTTGATGACGCTGCTGTCCCTTGGATATTTCTAACGGCAGCTCTTCCTGGAAGCACGCTGGGTTTGGCGTTTTGCTTCTGAGGCTTTTCAAGTGCAGGTGCCCTGGGTCTTCTGGCCTCTGTCCTGTCTGAACCCATCGTATCTGGAACCCACTTCTCCCCCACCGGACTCCTCTTCCTGGGGGGTTCCCCATCTAAGTGGTCACCGCTGCTAAGCAGGCTTCTCGGGTCTGAAAGGAGTTTGGTGGCACAGTAGATAAAAGAGAGGTCCGGCCGCTGGAGGGAGGCGTGTGTGCAGAATGGAGATCTGAAGGAGCTGGACCGGCCGTCTCTGACTGGGTCAGAGACTGGACATGAATCCGCTTGCGGGGACATTCGGAATGCGAGCAGAACACGAGGGGAACCCAATGTGCTTTCCTGCGACACCTCCGGGATCCACGTTTCCTACTGGGCAGTCCTTCAAGTCTTTATCGCCCTCTCTGAGCGGCCCAGGAGAGGCAGGCTGTGAGTTCAGAGCTCATCAGGACCCGGGAAAGAGCAAGGGAGTGAGGGTTGATGTCCGCGCTGAGCACCCCGGCGGCTTCCCAGCCCTCCAGTGATGCCTTGGAAAGGCGGTCAAGCGTGTCCTTGGGGGACCAGCGCCTCGTCTTTATGAAGACCGCGGGCTCCTCTTTCAGTCTCTTCTGCCCCGCCCCCGGCGGTGACTGACACCCACTGGAGGTTTTCGATGGGGTGATGGACGTCCACGGGGGTTTCACGGGGAGGGAAGAGTAACTCACGTTGTCACGTGCCGGCCACCTGGGCTGGCGGGGTGGGTGGAGGAGGCAAGCCCTGGGCGGAAGATCTCAGCAGCTCTTCCAGGCTGAATTTCCTGGGGGCAAGAAGAAGAATTTCCTCTGGGTGCCCGCAGGGCACCTGTCCACCCAAGTGGAGCGTCGCTGGTTTGAGCCCAGGTGTGCTCACAAGGGTGGCTGGGGGTCAGCTTTTGCTGGGATGCCCTGCTGGATTCCTGCCGCAGCCTATCAATCACCCATTCCCACTGGCGACCTTGTGACCCATGCGTTATTCCCATCCGTGGGTCCGTCCATCTGACGGATTCAGCCATTGACGGCTGATGGACTAGTGGGTGGTCACTGTCAGCAGATGCATTGCTGGAGGAAGTCACTGGGGTCCTGCCCTTGGGACTATATCCTGTCCCCGGCCCCTCGTCTCTCTCTCTCTCCGTCCTAGTTGAGGAGCTTCCCGCTGCCACACCCTTGTGCCATGATGTTCTGGTTCACCCCAAGCAGGGAGCAATGGAGACCCCCAATCACGGACAGTGATGGACGTCATGATGCACGCCTGTAATCCCAGCAACTCAGGAGGCTGAGGCAGGAGGATCAAATGTTCGATCGAGGCCAGCCTGGGTAACATAGAGACCATCGCAAAATTAAAAAGGCAACATTTAATGGCTACCGACTGCATAAGGTTCTTCTCAATGCAAGCACAACTTCTTGGAACCTGGGACTCAGGCCCCTAACTCCAGTTTGAAGGGTGAGACCCTGGGGAGACCCTTTTTGCTAAGACAGAGGGTAGCCGGTGTCTGGAACCCAAACGGGTTCCTTCATGTTCTCGGACATCTTCCCAGTAAGTTCATGGTTTGCCATATTGAAAAATGGCAAGGCACAGGTCCGAGCCTCATGCGAACCCCCGAGTTTTTTCCACTGTGCTGACTCTCTTTGCCCCGGGCAGCATCTTATGGGCTGGTCTTATGGGTAAAGGTCTCAGCATACTGAGCCTTAGGTGGCACTTACCTCTCCCAGCCTCTTCCCCAGAGCTCCTGACCAAGGAAGGGCAGCCAGGTGAAGCCCTAAGCCGCTTCGCCTCCGTGGAGCTCTGGCTCACGGAAGGACCCCCCTCGACGCGCAGGTGAGACAGTCTCCATTCGCTCACTTCCAAGTCTCAAAGTAGGCAGATTTCGTGACGCAGGTGGGGATGGATGCCTTTAACAGAGCCATTCCGTGGCCTCGGATGTGACCCTTCGCTTCTCTGTGAGTAGTGACGGGAGAGCGCAAAGAGGAATCTTCCCGGCTGCGCGTGTTCCGCCTGGTTAAGGCTGGAAATCCTCCGGAGATGCAGAGGGCGGTGGTCCCACCTCTGGGCTGGGCCCCCATCCCAGGACAGCAGAAGCATGCACAGGGCATGCTTGATGTGCATGCAGCAAGGGCGTGATGTGGGGAGGATCCCTGTGCAAAAAGCAACACCGTGCTGCCTTTGCCCGCCTTGCGGTCCTTTCAGTGGTGACCACACTCAGCATCTCTCAGCCCGGTGTCCAGGACAGGGACGCCCATCCTCACGGGAAGGGATATTCCCACGACCGCAAGCAGGTTCAAGGCCAGAAGTATCAGAGACGCTGCTGGCAACAGCTGCAGGGCGCCCTCTCCTGGTGGTGGGTATGAGTACAACTGCCCAGCGGCACCCATGGCATGGCCGCCATCTTGTTTGTGGTGGAACCTTGGTCCAGGGGTGCAAGGCGGGGCCGGATCTTGAAGTTTCGTGACAGCTGCTGACCCCCTCCATCACCAACGCTCTCCCCTCTTCCCTGCCCTCCAACTTGAAGGTACAAAGCTCGCTTTGCCCACTCCTCTACCGGGTCATGGACCCCAAAAAATCACATTTGATCCCACAAGGACTTACGAATCGTAAAGGCTCTTTGCAAGTCTCATTATGTGGAACAATGTCACCTTTACCTGCAAATAAGGGTGAACCTGCCCAACACAGATTTCCAAAACGGCTAATGACGGACGGATGGCGATTTCTTGACCGGGATGGTCACTTAGACTCCGTTGCCCCGGGTTGTCGGGTGTCTGCTGGGAAATGTTTACCAGGACCTTTCCTTCCCATTGGGATTGGCTTGGGAAGAACGAGCATTCGGTGCCTAGAAAGTACCATGAGACCTTCAATGCTCTAAGACGGGAAAGATGGGGAGTGCCTTGCCAGCCCGTCCTGCTGTCTGTGGACCTCGACGCCCAGCGCCGAGCCTGCGTCAAGAGCAGCTATCTTTCAGGGATGCAAAGTGGTCCTAGGACGTGTCCGCCTCAGCACAGCCCCGGGGTCGCAGTCCTGCTCTGCTTGCTTGGAACTCACAGTCTCCTCATAGGTGCTTTAGGGACGGAGGGACGGACCTCAGAAAGGCAGGCAGTATGCACGGGTCTGGGCGAATCTGGAGACGGTCAACAGCCTGACTGGCGCTGATGGGCGGGGAAGGTGTTGGTGGCCGTGGAGGACCGCCCACGGGGCTTGCGGGGATGAAGGAGAGAGAACCGCCACACCATCCGTCCGGAATCGGAGACGTAGCCTCCCGTCCAGCCAGCCTCTCCAGCCTCAGGGGCTGGGGAATGGTTCCAAGCCTCCTTCCTGGGACTCCTCACAGCCCTGCCTGTGAGCTGAGCCCGTGTGGCCACACTGGGGGCTCAGGAAGTGATGCCACCAAGGGAGGCATCAACCACAAGGTCTGTGTGTGACCTTCTCCACCCTCCCGCCCGGGAGGTCCACGCCTCCGCCCCAGGCTCACCGTAGAAACCAGCGACCTGGAGTCCCTGCCGCCACTTCCCCGATGCTGCGCACAGCTGGCCCTAGATCATCCCCTTCCCAGGCATCCTGCCCTCAGCCGGGCAGAGGGACCGATGCCCAGAGAGCCAGGTGGACTCTGGACAGGTCTCGCCATCTCCAGCTGCACCATGGAGCCAACGCACCCAGCCCGCCCACAGGAAGCCCTGCTAAAGCCAGCGTCCCCCTTTCCCATTCGGCTTCTGCTGCCTCTAACCGGGAATGCGCACGCCGCCGTGGTGGGGCCGTGGGGAGAGGTGGCGGGTGAAGGCTTCCTCTACGTGCCTGAGATTCCCTGTGGCTGGCTTCGTTCTCTGCCTGACGGACCGCCTGAGCAGGGACCCTTCCAGTGGATGCAGGGTAACCCCTCCTGGCTGCACTCAGGTGAGAAGATGTGCCCAGTGACATCGGTGACAGTGAATGCAGACTTCCAACATCAGAATGTTCCCAGATGGATGCATGGTAAGCCCAGCAGATGTACTTTAGAATTCCAGTGGAAACATTGGGTCAGTCTTAGTGGACAATAATGCATTACCAGGAGAAGACCCTTCAGGATTTTCAGACCCCGAATCCTTGGGACCGAACTTAGAATTTCCCAAGTTACAGGGACCTGAGCATGCTGCAGAATAACGCAGGGGAATCCTGTCCCACGTGATAGGGTTCCAGCTGATTCTTCTCCCACACTGCGCGTTTGTGTACTTAGAAGTCCGAATTGCTCCTCTGTGACTTCACCCGTTCTCTGGATTCCGTTTCAAAGTGTCGTGACTCCTCACTAATTCCCTTCCTCGTGAGTTACACAAAATCTTTAGCATAGTTTATTTTCATGTTTCTATGATCTTACATATTTATGCAAAGGGCCTTTTAAGAGACAATAAAATATTTGATGTGCAATAGAGATAATCCTGTCCATGAAAGGAAAACTTGTCTTTTGTGCATTGTATACATGAATATGTTGTTTTATAACTCCTATACAAAAATAACCTTAAAATATGGAACCAACCTAGGTGCCCTTCAACAGATGAATAGATAAAGAAAATGTGGTATATATACACAGTGGAATATTATTCAGCCTTAAAGAAGAATGAAATGATGGCCTTGCTGGTAAATGGATGGAGCTGGAGAATATCATGCTCAGTGAAATAAGCCAAACCTAAAATACCAAAGGCCAAATGTTTTCTCTGATATGCAGATGCTAATTCATAATAAGTGGAGATAGGGAGGAATAGAGGTAATTTAAATTAGGTAGAGGGAGTGAAGGGAGGGAAGGGTGTGGGGCAGGAAGGACAGTAGAGTGAACAGACATGGTGACTCATGTGCATGTGTGACTGCATGGCCATGTGATCCTGCAACATGGACAGTCAGAAAAATGAAGGATGACCCTCCATTTATGTCTGATCTGTCAAAGTGCAGAAATGCCTTCTGCTGTCAGGTGCAACTCATCAAAACAGATAAAAAAAAAAAAATAACCTCCAGCAATCTTCCAAACGTTTTATTGAGTGCATATTAAGTTCTTTAGCCTTGGGGTGCGATGCAGCATGTAATCCTCACCACCATCTTTGAGGTAAGGCATTCTCACGTGGTACCCAGAGCCTGAACCCGGGACGGCTGATCTGGAAACCCGACGGAGCTACCGATAGAGGCGGCCCTGGGGTTTGGCTCCAGTGGCCGAGGCCAGTCCTAACTCAGCTCCGCCCAAGTTTCTCCTCTTCCTTCTTCTTTCCTGAGGTTACGTTGCTTCTCGCGTGCACCCGGGTGCAAGAGACGCGAATCTCCTCTGCGCGTCTTTGCTGGCGTCTCCCAACGCGCGTTCATGCATCATCCTTCTCCGCTCCAGTGTGCTTAAAAAAAACCAGAAAAACCCCAGGGCTGCAGACTGAGCTGGGTTTCATCATCCAGAGTGGCTCTGCTGACCTCCGTCTGCTTATTTAAAAACAACAACAACAACAATATTTGGAAGAAAACCGAATGGCTGGTTCTCAGAGAAGTGCCTTCGTGCCAGGTCGTAAGGGACCCTTATGGTTGCAGTTTGCATCAGGAAGTCGCTTTCCAGATGACACTTCAGTGACTCGGAAGAACCCTGCGTTAACGAGGAGAGCTGGGCTGCACCTCTCCAGAGCCGAGCCAGCCACCCATCACGCTTTTAAAATAATCCAGCAAAGGCCACATGGGGGACAGAGCTCCTGAGCGCGCCCGGTCTTTGGAGCCTATTCTGGGCTCAGGTAGATGTCGCCGTTTCTCGTCCGGTCTGACGCTGAACCCGCGTGGCGTGAGGAGGGACGCGGCTGTCTTAGCGACGTGTGCTCCCGGGGCCGGGGGCAGGGGACGCTGAGGTGCGGCCGTCGTCTGCCTTTCTTGGAGATAGCCATGCCATCTCCCCCACCTCTACCGTGGAACCGCCCCGTTCCGGACGCGAGGTCGCTCTGGACCCTTTTCTCGAATGGCCCTGTTCCCTCGAAAGCCCACAGAACATGCGTCTCCCTGAAAATAAGAGGCAGGCTGAGGCCGTTCAGTGGAAAGAGCTTCCCGCCAGGATCCTTGCGGCCATTTAGAAATAAGAACTGTCTGTTGATGTGAGTGCAGAAGACTCTGCAGAAAGCCTTCTGTTGGTCAATAAAGCCTGCCGGCCTCTCACAAGAGGCGGGCCCACCTCCTACCTCCACAACACGGTTCTTGAGAAAGGACCAGGAGAGGCCCGAGAACCCACGCCACTTATCACTACATGCTTGGAACAATTGCTTTTTTTTTTTTTCCTTTTTCTTTTTTGGTAGCCAGTGTATCCCTAGGGTTACCAACACCCAACCACCTTCTCCTCATCTCCCGCCTGCTCCCGACTGCTGACAGCAGAGGCGCGTGAGACCTTTGCCCGCACGCCAACCTGTCCTTCTGCAGACACAAACTGTGCAAAAAATCAGAACAATGCTTTACCACCGACGAGGCACTGACTGTGTTAGGCGGCCTCTGACACTGTAACAAAATACCTGAGATAATTCACTTATACAGAGAAAAAGGTTTGCTTTGTCTCATGGTGTTGCAGGTTTTGGTTCACCATGTCCAGGCAGCACATCATGATGAGGCAGGGCCAAACAAAACCACTCACCTCAGGGCAAGGAGCAAACATAGAAAACGGAAGAGACTGGGGCCCCAATGTCCCCTTGGATGGCACACACGCACTAGGTCCCACCTGTCTAAGATTCCACTCACTCCCAGTAGCGATGGTGATGGACCTGTGAGTGGTGAGCTGAAGATGGCGGAGACAGCACAGCCTGAGCCTGGATCCCTGGGTGACTGTGTGGAGTGGAGACCTCCAACTACCCCGCTGTGTGAACTCCACATTGGGCACAAGAACTTCTGGGTCTGCTCGTTACTGCAGCAGAACCAGGTCTGAGGCACTCGCTCTGCTAAAGGAATGCTCTCACCTGCCAGTTAGGAACGCCAACAGAGCCAACGTCTACTCCGCCCGGTGTAAATGGAGCAACGCAGGAAAAACAGGTTGCAAACTGTTGGCTGAGTTGCAACTCTTGTGAGCATTAGGAGAGACGAGACGGATCCCTGCTCGTCACCGACACAGCCGCATCTGGGGATTTATTCACAATCAATGACTCTGGAGAGGCCGTTTCAGAGAAGGTGGAAAGACAGCCCGAGACAGCACTCTAACATTGACCTTGCACGTCACCCACAAGAAAATGAAGCATCAAATCAGAATAACGCTTTACCACCCATGTAGTGAAAACTAAAGAAACTTTCCATTAACTAAATTTTACGGCTTAAAAGTGCATTCATCATGAGCCATTCACACTTGGAAAAATCGACAGGGACATTTTCGACAAAAGAAGACCTTTTCCAAAATGGTCACGTGGAAGAAGGCTTCCGACGGCAGGAATAACAGACTCTAACCCAAACAGGCGACTCTCAGGAATCGCCTTCTGCTCATCAGGGAAGAACTGATTGAGATCCGGACGGAAATACGAGAGTCAGAGGCTGACGATCGTCAGCTCCTCCCTGAATCGATGGCGTGAGAAAGTGCTGATAGACTTAACCACGTCAAATAGGATTTTTGGAATCGGACAACCTAAGGAGAACGTGCATATTATTTTATTTGACTTTAAAAAAAAAACCAGGTCTCTCAGAGGCAGACCCTGCCTCTGAGCTCCAACATGGTGAGGCTGCAAAACTTGGCAGGGATGTCCCTCCGTGAGCTTGACAGCATCGAGGATCACGGAGGCTCCAGCTGGACCATGACTCCGGTCGTTTCCACCTGGTGTTTCTTTTAGAATCCCTCATCGGCTTTCCCTTTTGTACTCAGATGGTAGGGGACACGTAAGACGTGTCGTTAGTTCCAAGTCCGTCTCCCCGAATGCAGGTTTCCGCTCTGCAGAACCAGCTGCCTTCTCATGCGTTATTTATGAGGTGGGTTCCTTCCCTCTTAGGATGAAAAAGGATGCTTCTTCCAAGTGCGGGCTTGCTCCCGAGGACAACGGCCAGGCGCTGACAGGGAAGCCCGGGTGGTGCCGTAGCTAGGTGCCAGGCTAGTCGCTCTGCTTTCTTCTCCCATTTCTAGAACGAGGAGTGAGCATCCCCTCATTAAAGGGATTAACAGGACAGCTCTCGACTCTGTCAACAATCTACCCGAGTGATTTTCACGGTCAATATTTGCTTTCTGCCTGCTTTGTTCTTTTCTTCGTGACAGGATTATTCAACACCATCCGTGCGCTCAGGGCTGGGCTGCCTTTTGCAGATAGAGATGCAAGACAGCAACTCTGGTGGCCTTCACAGCGGAGAGGAAATCCTGACTCACGAGAAGTCTCCACTCCATGTCACCGCGGCACCAGGGACGGCTGCCCGCCAAGGGAACACCTCTCAGTGAAGTCTGGGAACGGCTTCCCAGAGGAGTCACTCCATGCACTGGGTCTTGACGGGTGAATAGGAGTTGGCCGGCGACTCTCCGGGAGAGGAACCCACGGTCAATGAAAGAAAAACAAAAATGGCAGAAAAAGGGTCTTAAAAAATCGTGTCTATCTAGAACCCAGGGCTTGGGCTGTGGAAAAAGCAACTGAGCATCGTACAATAGGTGGGGTTGGCAATTGCGGAAGAAGGCCAAGGAAGAAAGTCTTCACCTGACGCGGGAGCGGGTGTCCCGGGAGGGATATAGTAGCTGCTTTTATTTGGAAAGATCACTGAAAAGTTTCAAGCATCTGGTCATTGCCCACCAAATCGGCTGCCCGTGCTGGATAGTCAGAATCCCCGAGTAGCTCAGGAGTGGCCGGGAGTCATGAGAGGCAGGCACAGGAAGGAGGAGAGAAGGTTCCCTGAGTAGCACAGGCCTAAAGATGAGGAGCCTTCCTAAAGGCTGAGGTCCCACTGGCCTCCATTGCTGGCTTCCATCGCTGGTGTGTCTCTTCCAATGCAATCAGGCGAGGCTGCAATTTCACTTGTAAGTCTAAACCAGGGTGGCTCGGCACACAGGTGCCCTGAGTCCGGGTAAGGTGGCTCCTGGCTCCCTTACTAGCTGAGCCAGAAGACACGCAGAAGTTATTTGGAACAGAGTGCATGACAAGTAAACCAAGCGCCCCGTTTCCCTGGAGGACGCCCCGTCAATGGGTCAGTATTCATGGCAGACACCCCACGGGCTTCTTGGAATCTCTGCCCAAGTTCAAAGTCATCAGTCTGCCAGAAAAAGGAGCGAGTGCCTGTCGCGTGCCAGTTTAGGGGTTAGGAGAGGCCCTTGTGCAGAGCCTCTGCGAGGGACCTTCCCAGGGAGGTGACGCGGCCCTTTATACCAAAGAGGCCCAGGAGAGTCTTCTTGCTGTGGCCTCCGCAGCCTCAGGGGTAGGTCTTCCCTCCTAGATTTGCTGCCTGGGTTGCAACGCCAACATCACAAGGGCCTAGGATCCCGTGGAGCGGCAGGGAGGGCTGAGCGTCAGCCGCTGCCGTGTGGGAGAAGAGGCTGGAGAAAGAAGAGGCTGGAGAAAGAAGAGGCTGGAGAAGAGGTGTTACAAGATCAGGAGGTGGAAATGCAGGGCAGGAAAGACAGCATGCACAGGCGTCGTCCCCGGGGGATAGCGAGGACTTCGGTGCAGCGCGCCGGGTGGACCAGATGCTGCAAAGCTGTGGCCGACGTCCCGGATCCAGCCTGCGTCCTGTGGGTGTGAATAAAGCCTTATCGGCACACGCACCTGCACATTCCTTTCCACGGCGCCCCAAGATCCAAACAGCTGTGTCACAGGACAGCTGGGTCCAAAAACCCGCCACTGACTGATGTCCATTCTCTGCACTGCCGGTGGCAGCTGGCCTCAGCTGCTCCCGTCCACGCATTACCCGGATAATGGCCCTGTGCTTTTGCAGCTGCGCGACACCCACACACGATCCCCCAACCACACCCCTCCGCACCTGGCGTGATTCCTGGGCACCTCTTCCGACCTCCCCCGCGCTCTCTAGCCAGAGCTTCACCTCCTGCCCTGGGCTTAGCTCGCGTGTGTCCACCCCCGACTGAGGCGAGGTGTGATTCTCTCGCTTTCGCATCAAGGATTTTGAGAATCCACCTGTTACCTTATGGAAGCGATTCTCTTCGCAGTGCTTACGAAGCTGTTGTGTTTTGCAGAGAGGGGCCCGCGACAGCTCCAGGGTTAATGCAGGAAGGTCCAGAGGTGAGCCTTGCACGGTCTGGGGGTCACCATGGGCAGCTGGCGCAGGTGGGTCCCTGGGGGCCTGCTCTGGAAGGGGGCGTCTTCTCTGCAGGCCCCTCCCCTGACTCCGCCTCTGCTCCCTGGCCAGCCCTGTCCCACCAAGCCCCTCCGCTGGGATGTTCTTACTCACCTTCTGCCCAGAGCAAAGATGCAGCCCACCACCGACTGAACCTCTGACACCCCATTCATAGAAGTGAAAAACCATCATGAAAATTCTTTGTTAGACTTCCAACAATTAAACCTGCTTCGTTGGACGTGAGTGGGCTTGTTCTACTGGCTTCTTGCCTGAGAGACAAAAGGAGATGTCACCTGGGTTCATGTCATGAGGCACCCAGCCAGGGATCAGAGAGGGATTTTTGCAGAACAGAGCACGTCATAAACCCAGTGGAGAGTGACTTCTGACTTCAGAATGGAGTTAGGCCACTTCCTTGGTGGCTTTTGGTTGCAAGAAGCCGAGCTAGGGAGGTCACGGTCAGAGGGAGGAAACCCACTCTTGGTCGATAATAAGTCACGCACATGAGATATTTGGCAAAGCCGAGGGAGCAAAGCACACTTCTCCCTCTAGAGAGACCTTTATAAAGAATTTATCAGCAATGGTCTCTGAGCTGGTGCCCAGCCAGAAATCAAGAACTTCCCATAAACAGGCACCAGCTCAGGTTGTTGAGACCAGTGTTCTGCAGTTCTTCCCCTCTGAACTGTGGACATTGTTTTTCTATAGTTACATCCTCTGAGTAGCACAGAGGGCCTTTCTGTTTATGCAGTTCACACCTAAACACGGGAGGCAATGTCTGACCCTCAGAACCCACCTTTGCCTGGGAGGGTTGCTGTTGACCCGCTGAGCATGCACGCTGAGCTGGGGGGAGAGCTTACTGGTAAACTGATGTGTGATCAGCAAACGTGAAATCCAGGTTCAATCCCCAGACTACAAAACACAAGTGCCTGCTGCAGCAAGCAGGAGCATCCCTGAGTTGGCCCAAAATAGCCACTCGGAAAAACAGAGGGGAGATAACTCCACAATGCCACGATCATCCTGGCCCTAGAGTCATTCCTGAGCCCAGAGCGACTGTCCACACAGCATCCACGTGTGCACGTCGAGCTTCCCTCTGCCCCTTGTAGCACAGTGCGTCTTGTTCATGTTGGACTCATTAAGTGTGCGCATATAGTTAAACTGCAAAAGTGGTGCTCATGAATGCATGCGGATTAAATGATCCTGAACACGTCACTTTCAGTCACTGTCACATGATTCTCAGGAGGAATGTAAAGCACATAACCCTCCAAACATTATTTTATGTGTGACTCACCAAGTGATCAAAGTCTGGTACTCGATAATGAGCAAAGCTGGTGAGGCAATACGTAAAGGAAAAACAAAGAAAGAAAAGAAAAGATATCTGTTTCCCGTGCTGATTATGGAAACGATGAATACCGAAGAAAATATGGATATGTTTTCTCTCTATATTCTATGTAGATGAATCTCTATGCTCATATATATTCACACACAAATATATATATATATGTGTGTGTGTATATTTATATAAAAATATAAAGTTAATGGTGAATGTGAATTGTCAGCTTGATTGGATTGAGAGATGCAGATGATTAGGAGGCTCTGGGTGTGTCCACGAGGGCGTGTCTAGGAATGATTGGCATGTGGGAGAGCCAACTGAAGTGGAGCCCCTCCCTCAGCCTGGGCAGCTCCGCCCAATAGGATGGAATAGAAGCTGGAAGAACAGGAAGCAGATGCAGATGCAGCTCAGCTCTCCCTGAACGGGTTCTTGATGGCTGCTTCCATCCTCTGAGGACATGAGACTCTCGCTTCTTCACTCTTCCAAAGTGGACTCTGCCAGGGATTCTCCAGGGAGTTTCCAGAAGCCTTGGTCTGGGACTAGGTAGCACTGCTGAGCCCTCTTGTTCTGGGGCTTCTGCCTCTTGGACTGAGCAGCTGCTGGTTCCTCCAGCTCTCCAGCTGCAGACGGCCATGTGGACTCTCCAGCTTCTGGTGGTATAACCCAATCTAATAAATCCCCTTGATAATCACATTTCCTGTGGATTCTCTTCCTCCAGAGAACCCTAATACAGATAAATATATATGCAAAAGATATATATATATATATGTGTGTGTGTGTGTGTGTGTGTGTATGTGTGTGTCTACATATATTTGTATATACATACATTACATGTATATATATATATGGAGAAAAGTGGATATATTTTCTAGATATTCTACATATACAAGTAAGTGTTTGTATAAAATGTGAACATATATGTACATGTGTGTATTCACCCATATCTGGTTTTCTTGGGAAAACAGGCAGAACTGAGTCCCCAGTGCGTGTGTCCAGGTCTCTGGACAGCGAGGCTGCCCACCCAGCTGGGTAGTGAAGCGTGCAGGAAGGAAGTCTGCCCCGGGAGCTGAGCCCAGCCCTTGGCCTGTGGAGTCTCACGGGCTTCCCTCTGTCTTCTGAGGTCCCCGGGTCACCAGACAGTGTGATGGTCGGATGCAGGCACGGCCGGTCATGCCGGGCAGGTGCTTTGGGTCAGGCAGTGTGGCTGGAGCTCCTGAGGGGCTGGAGACTGAGGTCTGCTGCATGGACCGTCCTGCACACTCAGGGACATTCTGGGCTTGAGGCTCTGGTGCTCAGTGCTGGGCAGGGGCCGTGAACCTCGGCTCCGGGTCAGCCAGGAGACCACGAGGGGAAACAGCTGGGTCGTCTACCCTGTTGCTGAGCTGGGATCTGGGTGGGCTGGGTAGAGGAACTAGGTCCTCCCTTTACAGTATCGTCAGCTGAGATAACCCTCCTGAGCCAGGAGCATCCGCACTGACCCTGGGGGTCACCCAGGGAGTGCCGGGCTGGGCCGGACTCTGGGTAGGGAGGGTGGTCTCCAGGTCTGCGCCCTCTGGCTCTGCAGCCGGCTCACCGGGACTCACGCAGGGTCGGCGGCAGGAGCTGGGGGTGTCCAGAGGTTCCAGCCGGCTCCGTGGGGACTTCCCAGCACCCAGCATAACCCTGCGGCCCTTGGTGCACACACGTGCTAACCGGGTTTCATCACCCGGCAGCGGGCACTGGCGGGAGAGCAGGTGCGCGGCCAGCCCGGCCTGCGGCTCCCGGGACCGCCCCACGCACAGAGCCGGAGTCCGTGGTCCATTCTCCACTTCTGGCTGCACAAGCGCGACTCCATCTCGCCCGTCGCCACTTTCTCTCCTTCACTACGACCTTGGAAAATGCGTTTCCTTATTTACCACGCCCTCGGGCCTCGCAGATGCTCCAAATGCGGGATTTATTTGAATCGTAACCAGGAATAGCGCCAGGTTCAAGCGGAGGAGCGCTACCGCGCTCTGATGTTGGACAGAGTTGTTTTTTTTTGTTGTTGTTGTTGTTGTTGTTTTTCCCTAAAAGAAAACGACAAGAAATTGAATTAAAATGAGCAGAAAGAAACTCATAGACTCAGAAAGACATCATCAAATATTTTGAAAATTAGTAATTTCGTTTTACAATCTCATGGTCCAAACCAAAAAAGGATGGATGGAGCTTGGGGAGACTCCGCACGCGGTGGTCGTGGGAACCTCCTTGGCCCAGCCGTGTGGCGCCTAGGACCCCAGGTGTGATGACGGAAGAGGTGCACGGCACGTCCCTGCTCTGTCCTGGGGTCACGGTCGACTGGAGATGTTCCTCTCTGGCTTCTGAGCAACCAGGAGGGCCTGGCCGTGCACCATGCCAGCCATGGGAAAATCTCTCCAGGGAGCAAACGGGACTCTTGCCTCTTGCTCAGTGTGGAACCCTGCCTGCAGGCCCCGGCTGCACCACTGGCCCCACCCGGGAGCGAGATGGAAGCGTGGAGTCCCAGACCCCACCTCGGCTCGGCCCTATCAGCAGTGGTCATTTTAACAAGACCCCCAGTGGCCGTGCGTGCACATGGAAGCTCACACAGCTCAGCTCTGGAAGGCGACATCTACATCCCTGCCTTCCCGCCAGCGAAGCCAGGAGGAGACACGGGTCGCCAGTGGGGTCCAAATGGTGAGACCCCAGCTCCTGGTCCTCTTCACTCCCTCGGAGACTCAGGGGGGCGTTTCTCTAAAGACCGTGAGGTCACTTTAACACAGGACCCTCGTTCCAACAGCGATGGAGAAAGGGGCCGCGTGCTGTGCTTTTCTGAAGCCGGCAAACGGCTCTCACAACTGCAGAATGATTTTCGAGGCATTTAATAATTTCAGGTCCACATCAAAAAAGCCCGGTTAGTGCTGGGACCCGGCCTCCAGCGCAGAGGACTCTTCACTTGATCAGGGACCCGGCCTCCAGCGCAGAGGACTCTTCACTTGATCAGGGACCCGGCCTCCAGCGCAGAGGACTCTTCACTTGATCAGGGACCCGGCCTCCAGCGCAGAGGACTCTTCACTTGATCAGTGCACAGCCCCACCCACCTGCCGGGGCAGGAAGGGGAGAGGGGGATGTGTGGGTCTCACGTTCTGCTTCTTTGATGAAGCCGATGTGAGACCCGGGGTCCCAGGAAAGCCCTTTTGCTGAAGGGACCAACAGAGTTCCCGCACTTTACCGGCTCTCTATCCCTTGAACCCTGGTCAAGAAGATAATTCCCCTGGGTTTATCTTCAGTCCAAAGACACTGTACTCTTTCTTATTTTTAAATATTTTTTAGTTGTAGATGGCCACAACACCTTTATTTTCTTTATTTTCACATGGTGGTGAGGATCCAACCCAGTGCCTCGCCTGCACTAGGCAAGCACAATACCACTGAGCCACACCCCCAGCCCAAAATCGCAGTGTTTTTAAAACTTTTATTTATTTATTTTCATTAACTTTAACAGTGATTTTTTTAAAAATTATTTTCATACATGTATGTAGGGTAATAATGTCTGTCTCAATCTTTTGTCCTTCCCCTCCCCACCTGCCCCACACCTCCCCTCACTCCCCGCTGCATGATCCAAAGTTCCTTCATTGTTCCCAACCCACCCTCCACCATGGATCAGCATCTGCATATCAGAAAAAACATTCAGCTTTTCTTTTTTAGGGATTGGCTTATTTCACGTAGTACAATATTCTCCAGCTCTATCCATTTACCAGCAAATGCCAGAATTTCATTCTTCTTTAGGGCTGAGTAATATTCCATTGTGTATATATACCACATTTTCCTTATCCATTCATCTGTTGAAGGGCACTTAGGTTGGTTCCATAGTTCAGCTGTTGTGAATTGAGCTGCTATCAACACTATGTAGAATCAGAAAAATGAGAAATTGCACTCCATTTTAATGTGATTCATTGAAATGCATAAATGCATTCTGTTATGTACAACTAATTAGAACAAATAAAAGAAATTTTAAAAAAAGACCCCAGTGAAGGAACCTGTGCTTTGTTCTTTTATTTTTATTTTTTTTCCAATTCTGTTCATGCACAATTGTGACCTGAGGTCACAAACCCTTGAGCAGCAGAGACCGGATGCGTTTTGCTGTTCCGCTGAGGGACATGGCTGCCTCCAGTTGAGGGCTGTCAGGGCCGAGTGTCAAGTGTTGGAAACACAAGGACATTTCCCAGGGCCTAAAGTCGCTCTGCTCAGCTCCACGCAAAACCCGCGCTCCCCAGTTTCAGACGCCGCGTGGAGAGACGTCGCCAACCCAGGGAATGTTTCTGGCACCAATGAAAACCTCGTTTTCCAAACCGCCAGGGGCTCACTGCTGATCCGTGCGCTAGGACTCCCGGTTCCCTGGCTGGAAAAGTCTCTGGCAAGATGAAAGAGACCTTTAAAATCTTTCAGATATTCCAGTGGCTGCTGAAATGTTAACTGCAAAGGAGGAAATGTTCTATTATTTTATGCAGGTTTGAGAAGCAGGAGGGACTGGGTCTCTCGGGAGCTGCTGGGTTAGGAGTTGCTTCCTCCCTGTTCTCCGGGCGGGTTCCCCGGCGTCCCCTCATGAGGACACACCAGGCCTCGCGTGAAGGGCTGGTTCTCCACCCAGGGTGACTGTATTTTGGTGTCCTCGGTCCTTCACTTCTGCGAAGATTCTGTGTATGACTCAGGTTCTCCAGAGGAGCAGAGTCCACAGGAAGTGTGATGATCAAAGGGGATTTATTGGATGGGCTCACACCACCAGAAGCTGGACAGTCCACACAGCTGTCTGCAGCTGGAGAGCTGGAGGAACCAGCAGCTGCTCAGTCCAAGAGGCAGAAGCCCCAGAACAAGAGGGATCAGCAGTGCTACCTAGTCCCAGACCAAGGCTTCTGGAAACTCCCTGGAGAATCCCTGGCAGAGTCCACTCTGGAAGAGTGAAGAAGCAAGAGTCTGATGTCCTCAGAGGATGGAAGCAGCCATCAAGAACCCGTTCAGGGAGAGCTGAGCTGTATCTGCATCTGCTTCCTGTTCTTCCAGCTTCTATTCCATCCTATTGGGCGGAGCTGCCCAGGCTGAGGGAGGGGCTCCACTTCAGTTGGCTCTCCCACATGCCAATCATTCCTAGACACACCCTCATGGACACACCCAGAGCCTCCTAATCATCTGCATCTCTTAATCCAATCAAGTGGACAATTCAGATTAACCATCACACTCTGCTTCCAAAATGTCCCTGGGCCGAGATGCCAATGGACATCAATGTTTGAAGGAACAATGTCCATCCTTGGGAGATTTGGAGGGTATCAGGAGAGACACTCCAGAATATGCTACTGTGGCGTAAGAAGTCTTTTGAGCTGACCACAAATGAGAAACAGAAGAGGACTTGGTCCTTCTCCTACCCATGTAAAGGCAGGCGGTAAATTTTTCTTTGTGAAGTGGTTTCCTCCCCTGGTCTAGACCAGTGGGACTGGAGAGCCAGCAGTGAGCTGCATCTGCACAACCAACCTCAATAAAATGTCCCTTTCTGCCCACTACTTTCTCCCCCAAGTTCACCTTTCCATAAGGTACCATTCTTAGAACACCCCACCCTTTCCATCATCTGTCACTCTCCTACAGGGTATTGTCCTTCCTTAAAATGGCACACAATCCCTGGGATCTTACCATTCCTGTGCAGTTTGGCTTATTTTCTATGAAGGTCTTTGTAGGCATATGTAATAAAACTTTTCTTCTGTGCATCGTTCTTTCACTAGTTTAATTTGCAGGCCCCAGTCACTGCACAATAGAGGTTAGAGGAAAAGGTCTTCCTGCTAATTGTCTCCTAAGCATCTCCTAAGTTGCTTGTGACAGAACAACTCTAAGCTCACACCTGTGACTTGGCCGTTTCCCCTCTCTCCTGCCAAAGGAAAAGAAAGACCCTCTTTTTGTGGAGAGAAGAAGTGGCAGCAGATCTGAGGATAGCTAGAGTCCTGGTGCAGAGGAGGAGCTGAGAGAGAGATGCTTCCTCCTACGGGAACCCTCCCGGGAGCACCCAAGCATCCTTCATCTGTGACGAGATGAGCAAAGGGGAAATGTCATCATTTCAAATAGACTTCATCAGGTTCCTGTGCTTGTGACCCCCAAGGACTCCTGTCCCACCTCTGGTACCCACGAGATACCTCTTGGATGGAGCAAAAGAAAGTCTGCCATTCCTTTAAAGAAACAGACGTGCAGCCCAGCACGTAAGCATGTCTTCTCTCTCTCCTGCAATTCCGTCCTTGCAAATACAGTAAAATATTATTTTAGAAGTGGAAAGTTCTCAAGGACACAGTGCAGTATGATCACGTTACTTATTGGGGATTTTATATGTGAATTTGCTAAGAGAGTAGACCTCAGTTGTCCTCCGGTCAGGAGACAGGGGTAGCTGTTGGAGGTGATGCAAATATTAATCAGCTTGATTGTGGAATTTATTTTGCAATGAAAACACAGTTCAAAACCTCGCACGTTTACCTTAAGTGTACACAGTTTTTATTTATCAATTATAGCTCAATAAAACTGGAAAAATGTTCTCAAGTTCTGTTCTTATTTTTCACAAGACAGCTGACTCACAGAAAATAGAAAACTATAGGTGTCCTTGAACTTGGTCAGTCTTCAGCTGAACTTGATTGTATTTGTAATTTTGGGGGGATTTTGTAGAGGTGGACTCGGTGAAGTGAGGAGACAGATGAAACTGTCTTCCCCGTAAGAGATCCATCTTCACACAAAGAACCGCAACGAGCAGGTGATGTTAGATACAGAGTAAATGCACCAAGTGACTCATGACGAGATTGCTGAAGGCCCAGCTCCGTCTCCTGGATATCTCCACCACCTGGCCACCCACGACGGGCATCTGGACAGTGAGGTAGAGAAGAAGGAGAGGCTGTGGAGATGAGATGTGATTTGCAGGACTTGAAATGTCTCCAAGGTCATCTGAATCCCTTTGCCAACTCTGAAAGGAATCTGTTCACTCACTTGAAAATTCAAAGAAATACCTAAATATAGCCAGGCACAGTGATGCACACCTGTAATCCCAGCTGCCAGGAGGCTGAGGCAGGAGGGTCACGAGTCCGAAGCCAGCCTCAGCAACTTAGCCAGGCCTCTAAGCAACTCAGCAAGACCCTGTCTCTAAATAAGATATGAAAAAAGGATGTGGCTCAGTGGTTAAGCATACCTGGATTCAATCTCACAACGAAAGAAAGAAAGAAAGAAAGAAAGAAAGAAAGAAAGAAAGAAAGAAAGAAAGAAATATGTAAATGTGTGCTTTGCATGCATTTCCAGTGCATGCACTGTCTGGTAGACACACTGCAGGTTCTCATCGTTTTTAATCCGTGCACGATTGGGCAAATGAGTGGCACCTGAGAGGACAGCGTTCAGTTTCACGCTCACGTCTCCAGTACAGGTGTCTCAGGATGGTGTCAAGCTTCACAATCTCCAGATTTTGCTGAGCTGCGGCGAATGCTTGCCAACTCTGGCCGCAAGTGCATGGAGCTGGCTTTGCTCGGACTCAGCTGCCTCTCGCCAACACCTGCGACCGCCACCAAACAGTGGTTGGCCAAGGTCTTCTGTCAATGGCTGGCGAGTAAACGTGTTTCTCTTTATGGGCTGTATGGTCCCTGTTACCTCTTTCCAACTCTATCATGGCAGCGTGACACAGCCTGAGGCAATATCTCAGCCAATGTCTGGGGCTGAGTTCCAATAAAACTTTATTTAAAAACACAGGCTGAGGGCCAGATGTGGCCCACAGTTAGGAACTCCAATGTCAAACTAGGAATTAGACTGAATCCTCCAAGAGAGCTTTGGAGACTCTTATTTTATGGGGGAGAAGAGTGTCAGGGTGAGAGTCTCAGAGTTGAGTCCCCTGACCCCTGGGGTCAGTGACCTCAAGTCGCTCTCAAGATGCTCTGTGATTCTCAAACGTCTGCAAACACAACCACGTGGACAGATTGGTGCCCTCAGCAGAAATGATCCTCGGCAAGCCTCTCTCCTGTCTTTGACAGGTACCTGGACATCTTGAGGGTTTATCATGGAGTAGCGCTTCCAAGTGGTGACAAGAAGTGTGTCTTTTTAAAATTTTTAGGACAGTGCCTATTACTGACACAGATTCTTTAATGTCACCGCTTTTGCCACCTCTTCAGGGAAATCGTCCCACAAAGCATTTCCCCTTCCCAATAGACCTTCGCAAGACTTGTGTTGAAGACAAAAGTCCGTCTCATCAAGAGGAAAAGGAAACAAGTTCCATCCTCTTCCTTAAAGGGAAAGATTTTCTCTGGATCTCTTAAAACCAGGGTAGCCGCTTAGACGTAAAGAGCCACGGTTTACATAAATCAGAAGAAGCCATGACTGGGCACAAGTTTGTAAAAAGAAAATTCTTAGCATCCATCCGAGTTGGTCTGCCGAAGTTCGTCTGCATTATCTGCTTTTTTTATTCCTCACCACTTTTCTGGGACAGAATGGGTAATTGCGCTGAGGAATTTGCAAGTCAAATGTGACTTTTGCATAAAGGTTTCTTGTTCACCTTTAGACCTGTTGGATCCAGCTGGGTGGGCACTGCAGAGAAAGAAAGAGAGGGAAAGAAGCCAGGGAGAAGTTGCTTCTGGAACCTGGCTCCTGACTGTCAGAATTCACGGGAGGGTTGCTCACCCACTTCTGTGAGAGTTTTGCCCTGGCTGTCACCTTCCCCGCTGAGCAAAGCAGGACCCTGTAGGGACGAAGCTCGAGGGGTTACGGGGACAAGAAGGGAGACAGACACTCATTCCTGGACTTGGGCGACAACCTCGGTGAGCAGCCCGCAGGTTTAGAAGCTCCAGAAACCAACCCCGGCCTTGCACGCTGAGTCCTGGGTCGGAAGGTCCTCCTGACAAGGACCGTCTACCATCTGTCAGACGCTTGATGGCAGCAGATGATGCTGGTCAGGCCGGCCAGGCCACCATCCCGGCTCTGCTCCCCACCTTACGGCCACCTGGAACCCAATCCAGGGCCGAAGGCAGGCGGGCTTCAGAAGTTCTCTGGAAGAATTTCTCTGGCTAGACGCACACTTAAACACACGTCAGGGTTAAACAGCAAGAGGGAACTTTCATCTGCTCGCTGCAGCAGGAGTAGGAAAGAATGGTGAAGGAAATCCATCCGTCTTCTCTATCTTGGGCTTGGGTCTTCCAGGTCCTGGGGCCCGTCCAGGGTCTGAGCACCCAGAAATCCTTCTCCCCCAGCTGAGCATCTTCAGGTTTCAAGATTCCCCCACGGGAGAGCTGCCTCCCTTCAATCTTCTGATTTACACCGACTGGCTTGGTAGCAATTAGGAACGGAAGCAGAAATAGCAAGAGCAATTATTTTCTTCAGTATAGCCACTTCCATCCTATGGCATGTGACGAGTCCGTCTCATTATTCCCTCTGTAGTCAGCACGGTTGCTTTTAAACACAGCACAAGCCAAAGTGCGCTGCGTCCCTCTCTCCTTCCATCAGTGCAGACCTCTCCAGGTCGCCGTCCCAAAGGCTCCGTCACAGCCCCTGTTTGCTGATTTGTCTTCATGCCTGGGCCAGGGGCTGCCAACAATTTTCCAGAAGTCACCAGTAACCACCTGCTGTTGGTTGCAGTTGACCTGGTTTCTCGTAAAGCTTTGTCCTTGTGGGACCACTCGCTACCAGTGAAGCACTTCTTTTTTTGTTTGTTTTTGGTACCAGGGATTGAACCCAGGGGCGCTTAACCACTGAGCCACATCCCCAGCCCCTTTTCTCTTTTATTGAGAGAAAGGGTCTCGCTCAGTTGATCAGGGCCTTGCTCAGTTGCTGAGTCTGGTTTTGAACTGGTGACCCTCCTGCCTCAGCCTCCCGAGGCACTGGGATCACAGGTGTGCGCTCCCCAGCAATGAATCGCTCTCTGGTCTCCGCGGTGGCTCGTGGATCTCCTGACAGATCCTTCCCTACCGGCTGGTCTTTCCCGTCTCCTCCGCAGGCTGCTCCTCCTGCGCTAGGTCCACGGCGTGCTAGAGATGAGCAGGCCTTTGTTCTGGCTTCTCAACTCTCTTCCCAAGTTGTTTTAATTCCACAAGTCCGTGGAGAAACACCTGTAAATGACTCTGGAGAGCAAGAAGACCCAACCCTGGGCCTTCGCTTCCCCTGGACCTCAGCCTACGCTACAGACTGCTCCCTGCAAAGCCACTGCTGAAATGCTAAACCCCAGATGATGCACGAGGAGGTGTGGCCTTGCAGAGAGATGAGGTCAGGAGGTGGAGCCTCAGGCATCAGGGGGTGTGGCCTTGCAAAGAGATGAGGTCAGGAGGTGGAGCCTCAGGCTCCAGGAGGTGTGGATGCAGAGCAATGAGGTCAGGAGGTGGAGCCTCAGGCACTAGGAGGTGTGGCCTTGCAGAGAGATGAGGTCAGGAGGTGGAGCCTCAGGCATCAGGGGGTGTGGCCTTGCAAAGAGATGAGGTCAGGAGGTGGAGCCTCAGGCACCAGGAGGTGTGGATGCAGAGCAATGAGGTCAGGAGGTGGAGCCTCAGGCACCAGGAGGTGTGGCCTTGCAGAGAGATGAGGTCAGGAGGTGGAGCCTCAGGCACCAGGAGGTGTGGCCTTGCAGAGAGATGAGGTCAGGAGGTGGAGCCTCAGGCACCAGGAGGTGTGGATGCAGAGCAATGAGGTCAGGAGGTGGAGCCTCAGGCACCAGGAGGTGTGGCCTTGCAGAGAGGTGAGGTCAGGAGGTGGAGCCTCAGGCTCCAGGAGGTGTGGCCTTGCAGAGAGATGAGGTCAGGAGGTGGAGCCTCAGGCACCAGGAGGTGTGGCCTTGCAGAGGATGACTTCAGGAGGGCGGAGTCTCAGGTGTGGGATTGGCATCTTCGAGCCAGAGCCCCAGAGTCCTAATTCATGCCTGGAGCTCTGTGTTGTCTATCACCCAGGAAACCCAGCCAGAAACGGACCCTGAAGAACTGCGGGAGTGGTTTACAAACCACTGTCTGCACAGTATTTCCAGGAGTGGCCTGGATGGCTCAAGGGCCTTCCCCTACAGGGCGAGGAGCAGACAGAGCCAGGTAGTGAAGCTCCAGAGTTCCACAGAACATGTAATCAACGTCCATTATTCTCCATTTCCAAATAGCTAGAAGAGAGGATTTTTAATTTCCCCAGCTCAACCACATGACTCAAGTGAGCGGGGATGGAGTTGCCACTTGGCCGGACCTGGCTGGCCCACATCTGGGTCTGATTAGTGTGTGTCAGTTCAGAAATCTGTCAGTTCCTCTGTATCCACCAGAGGTTGTAACTAAGAACATGCATGAGAAAAATAAATAAATAAAGCAAACCCTACTTTCTCACAACTTTGATCCCAGCACCTCGGGAGGCTGAGGCTGGAGGATCACAAATTGGAGGCCAGCCTCAGCATCTATCTCTAAAGAAAATATAAGAAGGACTGGTATGTGGCTTGGTGGTTAAGCACCCTGGGGTTCAATCCCTGGTACAAAACAAAACAAAATAAAACAGAACAGGGAAGGAATATTGAGCTCTTGTGCATTTTCCGTGGTTGTTGGCAGAGGAAAGAAGAGGATGGCATTAGTTAAACTGGGTGAAAGCTGAGCTGCCTCCTGTCCCTGTCAAAGGCTTTCTGTTGCATGTCATCGTTGTGGAATTAGAATAAAGAAAGAGAAGAAGACTTGTTGGAGGCAGAGGCTTCCGGGAAAGATCCCTTTGTCAGACCTTCGAGGTGGGTGGGGTGGGGGGCCCTCATTCTTGCTGGCTTGGTGTTTTACACGCTGCGTTTCTCTGCTTGGGTTTGGGGACTCTCAATACTTCCAGTAGGTTCTGCACCTGAGACTGCCTACGACCGGCAGGAAGGAGAAGCCTGGGGCACAGAATGTGTTGGGGGAATTCTCCTGGATGGCTTTCCAAAGACCCTTTCCTCTCTCCAAAAACACAGCGTTATCTTGGGAACTAGAACCGTGGGCTGCAACAGACCCATCAGGGCCTCAGGGCAGGAGTCCGCCAGCCTCCTCTCTGCCTCTCTTCTCTTCCACTGAGAGCTGTCACTGGGGTCTTGGATGTCCCCAAATGCCTGTGTGTGTGTGAGTGTAAGGCTGGCTCCAGGGTGGTGCTATCAGGAGGTGGTCCCTTTAAGAGGTGGAGCCTAGTGGGAGGCGGTTATGTCAGTGGGGGTGTGGCCTTGAGGGGACCACTGGGACCCAGCCTCTTTCCCTGCCTTTGCTTTCCTGAGCTGCAACCATGGTGTCCTGAAATGCACCACACCACATGGACACCGTCCTGAAAGCATGAGCCCAATTCCACCTTTCCTGCTTCCATGTTGATTGATCTCAGGTGTGTTGTCACAGTAACAGCAAAAGGCGCAGAGCACATTCTGAAGGCCAGCCCTGCCGCCACAAAGTAGCCAGGCCCATTTGTTCAAGAGACACATGGCTGAACAGAGCCCTGGGGGTACCCGTGGCTTAAACAGAGTTCAGAGGGTGGGCTCAAGCGAAGAAGTGTCATCTCTGACTTGTGGCAGGTGCAGCCCAGGAAGGGGACCAGGGTCCTTCTACAGAGACCAGAGAGCCCCCTGCCCTTCCACCTGTGAGGACCAGGAGCAGCGCCATCTGTGAGCAGGAAGCAGCCTCAGCAGCCCCAAGTCTGCCCCGCCTGGACCTGGGCTGCAGCCTGTGGAGCTGAGTGGTCAGGTCTGGGGTCCCTCAGCCCTGGGCTGGGGGTCTGGTCACAGCAGCCCAGGAGACTCACACAGGATGCACCAGCCCTCTGAGCGGGGCAGGGACCTGAGTGTGTGTCCCCAAGGTCCTGTGCTGAGTCCTCACCAGGTGCTGGTGTGGGAGGTGGGGCTCTGGGAGGGGCTGAGCTCAGCAGGCGCAGCCCAGGAAGGGGACCAGGGTCCTTCTACAGAGACCAGAGAGCCCCTGCCCTTCCACCCTGTGAGGACCAGGAGCAGCGCCATCTGTGAGCAGGAAGCAGCCTCAGCAGCCCCGAGTCTGCCCCACCTGGACCTGGGCTGCAGCCTGCGGAGCTGAGAGCGGTACATGTTTTGCTTATAAGCCGTCCAGTCTGTGGGGTTCTGTCACAGGTGCTGGAGTGACATTGGCACTAAAGGCCAAGCTTTTAAAAGTCCTGATGGCATGAATCATGTACGCGTTGGCTTTTCAAGGAATAGCTCGAGACATAAAATGCTGTGCGTTCCTCGGCTGCTCTGAGCACCAGCAGGGACTCAGTGATGTCCGCTGTGCCCGAGGGCATTGCCTTCCCTGGCTGTGAGGCCTGCACTGTCTGAGGCCTAGGATTGTGGAAAACCGAGGGATCCCAGTATTTCCATGTGCATTGGTTTTAGGGTTTGAGATGCAGTATACATATATATGTAGGGGTATTCATAGTGTATACATCACATACACACATATGACCTACATATGTATAAAACATTTAAAAAGATATGTATATTTATCTCCTTCTTGTTTTTGCCCTTAATTGCATTAATTTGACTCGATTTTTCTCTTTTCACAAATGCATCTCAAGGCCCGTTTCAAGTTCAAGTTTACCTAACACACTTTGGGTTGTCACGCAGGGTATATGATGCGCCTTTCTTTATTTTTTTATTTTTGCCGTCCTGGGGATTGAACTCAGGGTCACTCTACCATGGAGTGACGTCCCCAGCCCTTTTTATTTTATTTTTTGATTTTTATTTTAATTTTTATTTCTTTATTGGTTCTCAGGGTCTCACTAACTTGCCCAGACTGGCCTCTAACTTCTGATCCTCCTGCCTCAGTCTCCCAGGAGTTGACATACAAGTTTTCACCCTCGTGCTGGGTTAAATTTTTAAACGTTTCTTTTTGATTTTGTAATTAACTGAAGACTCATTTTAGACTCTGTTTTTGTTTTGCAAACATTTATGTATTTCCTTATGTGTTTATTTTATTTTTATTCTAAATCAACTCACACATAGTCAGGGAAAGTGATGTGTAAAATGTCCATTCTTTGATATTGCTCTATGCTTTGTGAGCTGCTACGGTGCAGTTTTGAGAAATGCTCTGTATGTGACTGAAAGCAATGTGAATTCTCTATGTTTGTTGATTATCCAAGAAACACTCATTAATTGTATCCTTCAAATTCCATACAATGTTAGCATACTTTTTCCATCTGATTAATCATGTTCTGAGTGAACTCTATTAAAAATAGAATTTACAATTTTAAAACTTCCCTTATATATTTTGTTTCCCTTTTTGAGATTATGCATCAAATAGACCAAAGTTGTTGATTATTGCAGATTGCGTTGGATGATTCCTTTCATTTTAAGTGATGTTCCTTCTTTCTTTTAAATAGGGGTAGCTAGTACTGATTTCTATCTTTTTAATGCCTTTTTAGGATTAAATTTTTAGTCTTTCTTGGTTTCTATTGGATTAATTACTACAGAAGTAGAACTTTTGAAATTTTGTTCCAGCTCCTGTGACAAAACCCCACAGACTGGACGGCTTATAAGCAAAACATGTACTGCTCTCAGCTCTGCAGGCTGCAGCCCAGGTCCAGGCGGGGCAGACTCGGGGCTGCTGAGGCTGCTTCCTGCTCACAGATGGCTCTGCTCCTGGTCCTCACAGGGTGGAAGGGCAGGGGGCTCTCTGGTCTCTGTAGAAGGACCCTGGTCCCCTTCCTGGGCTGCACCTGCTGAGCTCAGCCCCTCCCAGAGCCCCACCTCCCACACCAGCACCTGGTGAGGACTCAGCACAGGAACTTGGGGACACACACTCAGGTCCCTGCCCTGCTCAGAGGGCTGGTGCATCCCTGTGTGAGTCTCCTGGGCTGCTGTGACCAGACCCCCAGCCCGGGGCTGATGGACCCCAGACCTGAGCGCTCTCAGCTCCGCAGGCTGCAGCCCAGGTCCAGGCGGGGCAGACTCGGGGCTGCTGAGGCTGCTTCCTGCTCACAGATGGCTCTGCTCCTGGTCCTCACAGGGTGGAAGGGCAGGGGGCTCTCTGGTCTCTGTAGAAGGACCCTGGTCCCCTTCCTGGGCTGCGCCTGCTGAGCTCAGCCCCTCCCAGAGCCCCACCTCCCACACCAGCACCTGGTGAGGACTCAGCACAGGAACCTGGGGACACACACTCAGGTCCCTGCCCTGCTCAGAGGGCTGGTGCATCCCTGTGTGAGTCTCCTGGGCTGCTGTGACCGGACCCCCCCACCCTCATGACCTCTGCACCTACCAGAGCCCCATGTTCCGAACAGTGTCGTTGGGACCGAGAGGGTCTCTGGAACTCTCTTGGCGTGCACAGCCAGACCTGGAGGACTCTTATCCCGACAATCATCAAAAGCAATGGTTTTCAAAGCGTGGTCCTTGGAAAAGCTGTCTGAGCCTCAGCCACCAGCTCATTAGCAATGCAAATCCTCTGGACCCCGTGAAGCAGACCCTCTGGGGGTGGGCCCTGCAATGCGTGGTCAACAAGCCTGCCGGGTAAATCTGGTGCACACTCATCTCTCTGAGAACCACTTTCCTTGAGAATCTCCTCTCCATCACGCCGCGTGTTAAAATAACCGCAGATGCTTTCCAGAGCGGGCGGCGTGAGATCCGCAGCACTAGCGATTTGATTTGGCCAGAGTCACCGAGGAGATGCGGACTCCTGGGTCAGGAGCCTTGGGATCCTGATTCGGTAGGTCTTGGTGCAGCCAGGGACTCTGGGTTTCTAACCAGCCACCCGGGTCCTGACGGGACGCAGGCGGATGTCAATCAGCGGTATGGTCACCGTGCGACCTGGGCTGTATCAACCAATGCCTGAGCCCTGGTTCCAGACACACAAAACTTGGTGTCATTTCTCAGGTTTCAGGGAAAGATGGGTGATAGCAAAAAGTCTGATGGAGAACACTTCTCAGTCATCTCGAAAGCACTAGCAACGTCTTTTCTTAATGTCCCCCGTATAAAAAAAAAAAATAGTACGAGATAAGTTATTCCTGGAGCTCAGTAGGAGCGACCCATGAAGAAATGATTTGTGATTTTGGGGGACGTGCCAAGGTCCATCGGATTCCTATACTTTCCTTCTTCCTCGGTGACAGGGAGATGGAAATTCAAATGGGAGATTCACCTTGAAGACTCGTGCTCAGCCTGTGTTCCTGGCTCCTCGCTCCTCCGCGGCTTTGCTGACCGTCTGTGGACGGGACCGTAGCGTTGTCCTGTGTGCGTGTCTAGCGACGAATTCCACTGCTATGGATGATCACAAGGACCGATCAAAATTAGACACAAAGTGTATATTCAGTTCGGCAAAATGAAGGCGATGGTATTGAATGAGAAAATTATCCTTGCTTAGTGACAGGTTATAGCCTTTGACCTTGGCCCCTGGGAGCTCATGGCTGGGAGCATTTGGAGGTTCTGCCTGTTAATAATGTCTTTGTTTTCTTAAAGGGTTAGGTTCAACCAAACCAGATAAGGACGTAGGCGCCATATTGGACCAACACAGGAGAACGATTTGGCTTGTGTGTTTGGGGGGGGTCCCCCTGCATCAGCTGGTGTCTGAATCGGGGTGGAGTCTGAAATCAGCTTTCTGGTTGACTGTATTAGTTAGCTGTTCATTGCTGTGACAAAATACCTGAGAAAATCCCTTGAGAGGAGGAAAGACTTACCTGGCTCTGGGTTCAGTCCATGGTCACTGGCCCCATTGCTTTGGACCTTTGGAGAGGAAGGGTGTCATGGCGGGCAGCTGGTGGTTGCTTCCCTCATGGCGTCCAGGAAGCAAAAGGAGAGAGAGGAGGGACTGGAAATGAGTAGACCAGTCCAGTGACCTGCTTCCTCGGCTACATCCTGTCTGCCACAGTCCCCACCACTGTCCCCACCACCTCCCACCTGTGGGAGCCACCAATGGATTAATGCACTGAGGCCGACGGACCCAGAGGGTGCAATCACATCCCCAAAGCCCCAGCCCTGGACACGGCTGCACTGGGCACCAGTGAACCTCAGGGGACACTCCTGGTCATCTTAGCCCACCAGCCTTGTGCGAGGACGTCCTGCACCAAAAGACTCTGCTCCAAAGCTCAGGTGCGCTTTCCTGGTTGTTGTGGGATGCGCTTTGTCCCACATGAGTGACAGGAAAGTCACACTGTCCCTCTCCCTGCAGGGCGGTTCTGAAGCCTCACATTGGAAATGCCCCTGGGCTCTGCCGGGTGCTCACCAGCCCAGGCTGGGTTTGAAGGGAGCTTCCCGCACAGTCGGGAGCAGAAAGGCTCTCGGTGGCCTGTCCATCACGCTAGCCAGTGGTCACAACCACGCCTGGCCTTGGGCACCTGGGAACTGGCCCTGCGTCCCTTCCTGGTGGGGATCCGGGCTGCTGCATGTGTGTCCCCAGGAGATTTTGTCACTGCATGAACATCAGTGAGAGTCCTCAGACGATCTGAGACCACTGGACATGGTCATCTGCCGCCACCCTCCTGGGCTGAGTGATCGGCCATTGGCCGGAGCCTCGCTGGACTGTGCGTGACCTCTCAGGACGTCAGGGCGGAGGGACAGCAGCCCGGGATCTGTGTGCATGCTCTGGCTGTGGGGTCGTCTGCCTCCCTGGAGGCCTGGCCTCCCTTTCAGACTCCCGTTTCCAGGGTCCCTGCCTTCTCCGGTGGCCTGTTCTGAGTTGGACTCTGCCTGGGGTGGACTCCTTCCCTGAAGGAGCCCTTGCGAACCGGAGGGCGGAGCAGCGGGCTCTGCGTTCCGGGTTCCGGGGACGATAATGCGGCCGCGGAGAGCCGGTAGCTGCGCCTCCGCAGCCTCCTGCTCCTGTGTCCTGTGCGTGGCTCCTGGGCCGCCGGGTGACCCTGGTGCAGAAACCTGGGTAGAGGCCCCGGGCTGGACCTCGCGTTCCACGGCGCAGGTTCACCCCGCAGCCTCGGCTCTGCCCCAGGGCCTTGGCTGTGCAGGGCCTGGTTGTGGAGGTCGTGCATACATTTCCCCAGGACCGGGGCACCTAGCGGCACAGGTCTCGGAGTAGCTCCGTCGCCCAGGGACGCGTGGCTTCCCTCCCCCAGGGTCGCAGCTGCAAATGGAACAAGCGTGTCCCCAGGAGCTTCCACAGAAATGGACTTAAACAGGCAGCATGCTGGGCCGGGCTCAGTGCCGGGAGAGGCTACGCCAGGGCCGGGACGGAGGACGATGGACAGGCGAGGGTGGGTGCAGAGAGGCAGGTAGGCGCCGATGGTGCTCCAGGAACAGAGAGGGTGAGGCGTGTAGCACACGCTGCTCAGCGCTGCGGAGATGGGCGGCTCAGCCCGGCCTCAGCTTGCACGCCTCTGTCCGTGTGATCGAGGCTCCTGGAGGCCTTGGCCCAAGATCCGAGGTCCCCACCCTGCCGGGCACAGCGTCATCTCACTGCGAAGCTGCGCTGGGTTGCCAGCCCTCCTCGGGCGCCACCCGCTGACTGTGCGCAGGCGCCCCTTCCTTCCGCCGCAGCTTCAGACCCAGGCCAGCCTCGCTCCTGCCTCCGCCCACGTCCTCCGCAGGAGCATCGTCCCCGCCGCTCCAGCCTCCGCCCCGGGTCTCCACCACGCGGTCTCCAGGAGCGTCCTCCCGCCTGTCCCGCAGGGGCCAAGGGTGCGTGTGCACAGCACGCACCTTCCCGTGGGGTCTCCGACCGGCCGCAAATTTAGCATCCCGGCGCCTCTGACCTCGGAGCTAGTTTCAAGTTCAACTGCAGGGCAGGGAGGGGGACTCGTCAGGAAGTCCTTGCTCCTTTTCATGACCACATATGCTTCCCAACTTTTGCAGCTCACTGTGCCGAGCGGGGGCTCCCAGGTTTCCCTGTGCCTGCTGGTTATCCCGCGGGGGCTCCCACGAGGCGCGGGCTGGATTCCCAGCTGCAGTCCTGAGCAGCGAGTTCCCAATGGCGCCAGTCAGGTCCTTCTTCTCCCAGGAAGAGCCTCTGCTTTTGCACCCTCGTGCCCGCCAGCCCGGCTTCGCTACCGACGATCCCCAGAAGGCAGGCGGCGGGCCCCAGAAGGCAGGCGGTGGGGGAGAAGGAATAAAGCAGGCGCCCCGGTGGGGGGGGGGGCCCAGAGAGTCCGAGTGGACAGGCCTCGAGGGCGAGGACCCCCAGGCAGCAGCCGGAGAAGCCCGGGGTGTGGAAGCAGGAGTCCCGAGGGAGGAGTCCCGAGGGAGGGAGGCTCCCCAGCAAGATGCAGGGAGAGGCTGAACGCGGGCGTGCCCCGTGTCTCACGCTCTCTTCTCTGTGCGGCCACCTGGGCGGGCTTGGGGCGCCTGGACCCCTGGGATTTGCCCCTGGAGAGCCCAGCTGCCCAGCGAGGGTGCGGGATGGAGGCCGACCTCTCCTCTCTCCACTGCCTCCCTCCAGGCACCGCACGGCTGAGCCGCTCCACTAAGTCCTCCCAGGACGGTCCAGTCTCCAGAACGCTGGCCTCTCTCAGGCAAAGGGCTGGCTTCCTTCCCTGACCCTCTGGGTCTCCTGCTAGCGACATTAGGGTGGCTTGTGGCCTTGGGTCCTGGTGGCTCACCACACTCTGGATCTTGGTGTTCTGGACGTGGATGCATGGGGGACTTGTGTGTGTGTGTCCAGAGGACTGTGGGACGTCGCCAGCACCCCAGTCCTCTCCCTCCGCTCTGGTGTATCACAACCATAATATCTCCTGATATCACCAAACTGGCTTTTCTACACCCACGTTTGGATAAGTAGACCTTTTGTGAGTAGACCCCTCTGGAATCACTCTGTTTGCTGCTGACCACGAGTGGCCCAGTGGGGAAAGAGGAAAGCCTCTCACGACATTGATTCTCTGGACAGCGGAGGGTGACTGGAGGGCTGCCTTTGTAGGCAACACTGGAAAAGGAGCAGGAAGGACAGATTGAAACAGAAACTGAGAAGGCCTTCGCTGGAAGAAGACGTGCTCCTGGTAAAACGCTTGGGTTTCAGAAATGTCCAAGTGCTACTTTGTATCCCTGGGTTTAGAAGCATAGTTTGCCCACTGAGGTCAAGATAATTAGGGTCTGGGAGAGAGACTCCCAACAGGGGAGACTCTGCCCCTCGGGGACCCGTGTGGAAGCCTGGAGGGGTTTTGGTGGTCACGATGATGTGTGTGAGCAGTGGTTATAGGCATGCAGGGCGGGAGGCCAGGGTTGCTGCCACGCTTCCCACAATGCCCAGGACCCAGGCCAGGGCGGCTGCCACATCTCCCACAATGTCCAGGACGCAGACCAGGGTTAGTGCCACACCTCCCACAATGCCTAGGACCCAGACCAGGGTTGGTGCCACACCTCCCACAATGCCCAGGACCCAGGCCAGGGCGGCTGCCACACCTCCCATAATTCATAGGACCCAGGTCAGGGCTGGTGCCACACCTCCCACAATGCCAGGACCCAGGCCAGGGCTGCTGCCACACCTCCCATAATTGACAGGACACAGGTCAGGGTTGCTGCCACACCTCCCACAATGCCCAGGACCCAGAACAGTGCTGTTGCCACACCTCCCACAATGCCCAGGACCATGCCAGGCCTGCTGTCACACCTCCCACAATTCACAGGACCTAGGCCAGGGCTGCTGCCACACCTCCCATAATTCATAGAATCCAGGTCAGGACTGTTGCCACACCTCCCACAATGCCCAGGACCCAGGCCAGGGTTGGTGCAACACCTCCCACAATGCCACCTCCCACAATGCCCAGGACCCAGGCCAGGGCTGTTGTCACACCTCCCACAATGCCCAGGACCTAGGCCAGGGTTGGTGCCACACCTCCCACAATGCCCAGGACCGTGCCTTCAACAATGAATTATGCAGCCTGGATGCTGACTGGATCAAGATTGAGAAACCTAGTTGAGGGAAAGAGATTGAAACCGGGTGCAGGCACTTCCCTTGAATATTTTCTGACTCCCCAGAACCATGTGATTTGGGGCATCTAATTATACTTTTGAGATTTTAAATGAGCAACTATGATAAAAAGAGTAAAGAAAGAGTCATTTTTAGTGTCTTTAGAACTCTGGATTTTTCAAGAGTTCTAGAATTCTTTTGGAATTTTTTTTTGAATTTTCCAGATTATATTCTTTAATTTTTTATTTTATATTTTATTTGTTCTGATTAGTTGTCCGTGACAGTAGAAGGCATTGATGTATTTTGAGGATCACACATAAATGGAGTGTCATCTCTCATTTTTCTGATTATACACGTTGGGGAATCATGTGGGTCATGCAGTCTCACATGTACATGAAGGAATAATGTCCGTTTCACTGTACTGTCCTCCCTACCCCATAAAACATAACTCTATTCTTCCCTTTCCTTCCCCATTTTTGTGAGTTAGCATCCCACATATCAGAGAAAACATTCAGCTTTTGGTTTTCTGGGATTGGCTTATTTCACTTAGCATGATATTCTCCAGCTCCATCCATTTACCAGGAAATGCCATCTTTTCATTCTTCTTCAGGGCTGAGTAATATTCCATCATATATATATCACATTTTCTTTATCCGTTCATCTGTTGAAGGGCACCTAGGTTGGTCCCATAGTTTAGCTATTCTGAATTAAGCTGCTATAAACATGGATGTGGCTGTGTCACTGTAGTGTGCTGATTTTAAGTCCTTTGGGTATAAACTGAGGAGTGGGATAGCTGGGTCAGACAGTGGGTCCATTCCAAGTTTTCTGAGGAATCTCCACACTGCTTTCCAGAGTGGCTGCACCATTTTGCATTCCCACCAGCCGTGTGTGAGTGGACCTTTTCCCCACGTCCTCGCCCACACTTATCGTTGCTTGTGTTCTTGATAACTGCCATTTTGGAGTGAGATGAAATCATAGGGTAGTTTTGACTTGCATTTCTCTAATTGCTAGAGATGTTGAACGTTCTTCATATATTTGTTGATCACTTGTATTTCTTCTTCTGTGAAGTGTCTGCTCAGTTCCTCCTACACTTTTTAAAATAACAAAATCAAATTCTGCATAATGGGTACTTCTACTTGCCTGTTACCTCTTGTACCTCGATAAAGATAAATGGTTATCAGAAAAGTAGCCTAAGTCCTGGGTGTTAGAAAAGAGACGGGTTCCGCCTATGACTCCTGTAGACGCTGGTGGCTACCGGAAGGCGGTATTTTTAAGTGTCTTCTCTTTCATGCTAAAGGGAGTTTGCCTTCCTCTCCGAATGCACCGGAATGCGTGCACACGCACATGCATGTGTGTCTCAGTGTTAGGATTTCTGTCTGCATCCAAGGAGTCCAACAAGACAGAAGGACAGAAGTAGGTGAGGTTGAGATCAGAGGCCTTCTCCACCACGTGCTGGTTTTCTGATCCAAATGATGCTTAAATGCTTAGAAGCTAAATCATGTTCTCCTTCACAGATGCATCCCGACCCGCTTGTCCTCCCCAGCATGTCTGCTTGAACTCCTGGAGTGCTCAGAGTTCGGATCTTGCATGTCCCCCGAGGCCCATGTCCGAAGGATAGGGACATGTGGAGCCTTTAAGAGGTAGAGCCTGATGGGAGGTCTTTAGGTCATTGGGGGCGGGGCCTAGAGGAAACTGGGGGCGGGGCCTAAAGGAAACTCTCCTCCTTTCTTTTTTTACTTCCCAGAGGTGAGTGAGCCACGGGGTTCCACCAGGCACTTCTGGCCCTAGCACGAGGCCCCACCTACGATGGACTAAACCTTCCCAGTCCGTGAGGTGACGTAAACCTTTCTCCTTTATAAGCTGATTGTCTCAGCTGTTTGTTATAGTGATCCAAAGCCAACCAACTTCCAGTTCCAGGAGGGGAAGCCGTAGCCCTCCGTGAATCAGCACAGGGACGGCGCTGAGGGTCTGGATTTTTACTGCCTTGTGAATGTGAACAACAACTCCAACAAATCTAAAAGGAAAACTTTTATATCCACTGACTCCCTAAGCCTGGTGAAAAATGTCAGTGAGCCCCGGCCTCGAAAACAGGCTTATAAAATACTTTGCAGGAATTCCCAAAGAATGGACTCTAAATAATGGTCCTTTCCAGATTCCACAAAAAGAACAGAATGCATTAGCCCTCACTCTCCTGCCCAATCTATCATCCCCAGCAACACTGTAGAAACCGAGGCCAGAACAGCTCAGAGGTAGAGAAGTCCACATCTCCAGGTACCAGGGTCACATAAAAATTTAACTCCACATCCAGGACCCTCGAGGCATCTTCTGTGAAGCAGAAAGTATAAAATCAACTGCATTTACTGCAGGGAAGGGAAAATGGATTGAAGGGGGGAAACAGAGCCAGCTACATTGCCCACAAGGAAAAGCCAATTAACCACATCGGGGGGTGGGATTGCCAACCCCCCTTTATGGTGGCCCCGTCCCTTGATCCGTAGGCAGCTGGGTCATCAGCAAGCATGCAGGTCTTACCTGCTCTTGTGCCTCAAATGTTCCAGTGCTTGGGCTCAGATGCTGGGTTTGGAAGTCTAATGCTCTGAGGAGCATCCTAGCCTCCCTGTGGAACGATGTTGAACAACTTATCACAGCACTTCACTGCGGGAGATGGCCCAGTGGACCCATTCTGCTGGCAGACAGAAGGCTCAGCTGAGCCCTGGAACACAGAGCAACACCCCTGGAGGGTGCTACCTGGCACCAGAACAGGAAGGAATAGAAGTGTCAATCACCGTAATGGTGAATGTGAACTGTTGACTTGATTGGATTGAGAGATGCAGATGATTAGGAGGCTCTGGGTGTGTCCATGAGGGCGGGTCTAGGAATGATTGGCACATGGGAGAGCCAACTGAAGTGGAGCCCCTCCCTCAGCCTGGGCAGCTCCGCCCAATAGGATGGAATAGAAGCTGGAAGAACAGGAAGCAGATGCAGATGCAGCTCAGCTCTCCCTGAACGGGTTCTTGATGGCTGCTTCCATCCTCTGAGGACATCGGACTCTCGCTTCTTCACTCTTCCAAAGTGGACTCTGCCAGGGATTCTCCAGGGAGTTTCCAGAAGCCTTGGTCTGGGACTAGGTAGCACTGCTGAGCCCTCTTGTTCTGGGGCTTCTGCCTCTTGGACTGCGCAGCTGCTGGTTCCTCCAGCTCTCCAGCTGCAGACGGCCATGTGGACTCTCCAGCTTCTGGTCCTGTGAGCCCATCCAATAAATCCCCTTTTATCATCACAGTTCCTGTGGACTCTGTACCTCTGGAGAACCTGCCTCGTACAATCAGTGACATGACCTGTTCGATAATCGATTCCAAGGGGGAAACGCCCAGGCGCTACCTGCAGGAGAAACAGATGCGTGGTTCTAAGTGGAGAGTTCTGGAAGAGGGAGACCTCCCCAAATTCCTGTGTTGAAACTTCACCCCCCAAATCGTGTTGGGAGGCGAGGCCTCTGGGAGGTGAGAGGTCATAAAGGAGGAAGCCCATGAATGGAACGAGTGTCCTCGTGAAGGGGACCCCTGTCCCCTGCACCATGCGAGGACGCGGGAGCAGGTGCCGTCTCTGAAGCTGGAAGCGGCACGAACCAGACGCCGAGTCTGCCACACCTCGACCTTGGACTTCTAGCCCCCAGGACTGGGAGGAAGAAATCTCCATGGTTTGTACGTTTCCCAGCCTGTGGTATTTCGTTATAGCAGCCTCAATGGACGAAGACGCTCATTTGTGGGCAAACCCTTGGTTACCAGGGAAGCAGAGGCAGCTGCTTCCAATGAAGAGTTCACAGCAGTTACGGGACTTTGGCCATTTGGTAATTTGACTGCCTCCTGGGGACAGAGTGGGCTTTCTTCCATTTTAGTTTTTATGCCAAGGTGGTAGAGTGCTATACAATAAATATTCTACATTCTTGTTTGTCTTCAATGTTGCAATTATGAATATTATGAAACAGTTTTTCAGGTTACAGAGCCCAAACCCATAGGACCAACAATCAGCCTCTTTGGGGATTCTTCTGTCTCTTGACATCCGTGCTAAGCACCAGGAGCTGGAAGTCCTGCTGGCCACTATTTGTTTCTTGGTATCAGGGACGATACCCAGAGACTCTTAAACCCCGAACCACCTCCTCAGCCCCATTTTGGATCTTATTTAGAGTCAGAGTCTCTCCAAGCTGCTCAGGGCCTCTCTTTTCCTGAGGCTGGCTTTGAACTCACAGTCCTCCTGCCCCAGCCTCCTGAGCCCCTGGGATTCCAGGTGTGCACCCCCAGGCCTGGCTGCTGACCAGTATTTCAACTAGAAACTCTCGTGGAAAATGGGAACGTAAAAATCAGGAACCAGGACCCTTGGAAAATGAACTTCTCCACATATCGTTGGACTTGGCAGGAAATTTCAAAGCCTTTTGTGTAATAGATCTGGAAACAGAGACCCACTAACAGGCCCTTTGCTGCCTCCAATGCCCCCGGAGTCCGATGGAGCCTTTGGAGGGATCATTGCCCTGTGGACCATCTGGGGGTTAAGATCCCTCTTTCAGCTCAAGAGCTGGTCTGGAGCTGATCTCAGACTGCAGTGTGAATGGGAGTCAGCACTGTCTCCCAGATGGAATCCCAACGAGGGCCCAGGCAGAATCGCCCTGCAAGTCTGCACCCCAGAACCCGCCCCTAAAGTAGCAGAAGTCTCTGGAAGCTCTTATAACATATGCCAGCTTTTGCCTTGCTTGCTGGGGTGGTGGAAATCATAGGTAGGCAGAGCGGAGTGTCGATGGGTTGGGAGCAATCTCAGGGGCTGCACCTGAACCTTCCCGAATCCCAGCATCAGACCTGGAAAAGGTCCGGAGGTCATGCTTTTCAATTAAAAAAAAATGTATATATATATAATTTTATATATGTAATAAAATATAAAATATATGGTGCCAAGTCTCATGTGCTAACACTTGTGTAAATAAGAACAAGTTACAACACAGATGACAAGAAAAGACTTGTGAGCTCAAATTCTGTTATTAGATTTAACAGCTGTACAGCTTCTCTATGAAATTGCCGCAAATATTTCAAAATGTTTGCTCACGCTCCCAGACTAAGCTCAGGGCAGATAGGGAACCGGGTGCTGGGGCTGCAGCTCAGTCGAGGGACGCTTATCTAGCCTGCATGAGGCAGAGGGCTGGTGGAGGGAAGCAGCTCAGGACGTGGCACCAGGAAGCAGAGAGAGCTCTGCTCACCAGGGACCAGATATCAACCCCATGGAGCCAGGGACAGGGTATAGTCCCCATGGAGCCAGGGACAGGGTATAGTCCCCAAGGAGCCAGGGACAGGATATGGTCCCCAAGGAGCCAGGGACAGGATATAGTCCCCAAGGGATGTCCCCACTGACCACCTCCTCCAGCCACACCCCACCTGCCTTGAGCTACCACCTGGTTTATTGTGCCTCATGGTTTCAGAGGTTCAGTCCATGGTGGCCGACTCCATGGCTCTGGCCCAAGGTGAGGCAGAACAATATGGCGGAAGGGCCTGGAGGAGGAGAGCAGCTCAGGACATGCAGAGAAGCAGAGAGAGCTCTGCTCACCAGGGACCAGATATAAACCCCAAAGACATAGCCCAGTGACCCAGCTCTTCCAGCCATACCCCAGCTGCCTACAGTTATCACACAGTTAATCCATTCAGGTGAATTAATCCACTGACTAGGTTAAGGATCCCATATCCCAATCATTGCATCTCTAAGCTTTTTGCATCGTCTCACACATAAACAGTTGGGGGATACCTCACACCTCAACCATAACAATCACTGAAGTCACAAGAAGCCCTGGAAGTTCTTGTTATGAAATGTTGAACTTGGATAGCGTCTTTACCTCGCTTGCCAGGATGGGTGTGTTTCTGAATAAACTATCAATTAAAAAATTCCAAGTCATGACCATACCGTTTCCTTACCGAGGATGGGCGTGTTGGACTTCAAGTTCCAATGTTGTCACGTGTGCTGCTGATACTGATTGCAGAGAATAACATTACCCTTAGGAGTTTGTACCACAAGGAATAATCGTGTGCATGTGCATAAACACCGACTTATAATCATGAATTTCTGAAGCTCATGTCCTGAGAAGTTGTAGTTTCTATTCCCCTGGCTCATGGAGATATCTGGAGAACAACATAAGGATCCCGAGCGACCCATCAGGTCAGGTTTCCTAATGATGAAGTTTAAACACCCTTTCTGGTTTCTGGCCAGGGTCCTCCTCCTGGCTTCCAATGGGTCACCTTCTTTTGATGTATCTTTCTGGGGAAGAGAGAGAGGGAGATGGTCTTTTGCTCATCTTAAAAGGACACCACCCTGCAGGGTTGCATCCCACCCTGTTGATCTTACTGAACCCATCACCTCCTCGTAGGCAAGACTATTTCCAAATGCAGTGGCTTTGGCAAAAGTCTCCCCTGGTGCCACGGGAGACTTTGGGGAGGAACACATCTGTGTCCATAGCCGAGCTACCAGACTGAGCAAACGCTAATACAAGACACGCCGCTTGATCTGAGTTTTAGATAAACAGTTAAACCATCTTTTTCATTACAGGTACCTCTCATGCAAAACTTGAGATAAATGGAATCCTTATGAAAAGCATCTGTCATTATCTGAAATTGAAATATAACTCACCATCCTGTGTTTTATCTGGAAGTCTTAGCTGTGCAAAGTCCCGTTTTGATAAAAACAGGAGGAAAGGGTCTTTGGTAACCTGCCACGTGTCTTGAGCAAGACCAGGAGGCACAAAGAGGTTGCTGGTCATACTGCGAAGAAGCTTGTGGCCATGTAATCTGTGAATATGGGCAGGAGGTGGGCTGAATTCCTCTGTCAGATTGCTGCCTCCGTTTGAGGAGCTCTAAGCGGATGAACCAACCCAGTCTCTGTGGGATGTACACACCACAGGAGGAGATGATCCTTCAGCTGGACTTTGCAAGTGGAGTCCCATCTCATGGGCACAAAGGAAGGCAAAAGTTTCCTAAGGCAACAGGCAATGGTTGCCTTAGCCTCAGAGTAGGTTATAGGAGTTGGGAACTGGGAGGAACACCCCACATACAATGACAACAATTAAGGCAAGACATACATGCCTGAAAGAGGCTTTAGGAATGAAAGAGAGGTGGGAAGAGCCCGTGGATTGAGAATGGGGGAACAGGGTTTTGGCTTGGAGGCACAAGAGGACGTAATGATAAAATGAAAAGAACCGGGAAACAGACAGACGTGGAGAGCGGCTGATTCTTGTTACACCTCGTCATGATGCTCTACACAGTCATGGTAAACACTGCAGAAGTAAATACTGAATGTTACTTGTAGGAGAATGCGGGGTTGGGTTCCTGTGAGCCTCTTGTCACAATGTTTCCATCTACGGGGGGACTCATAAGCTTGTTGGTGTGTGTTTCTGTTCAAAGTCCTCTGCCTGGATATTTATTTGTGTGAAATCTGATGCCAACCTACAGCACTCTGAATCACACCTGCATGAAGCTTTTCTCACACAAGTGTTTTCTTCATAAGGCACAATGTGGACTTCTTGAATACTCACCAACACTGCAGCCTAATGCCTGACGCTGTTTTAGAGCATGAAATCATCAACAAAATCCCCAAAGATGTGAATGCCAAGGAGCTTCCTGACCTTGGAAAGAAGACTTTTTAAGGCAGGAGAGCTGAGACAAGATGGCCCGGCACCACTCTGCTCAGGCTCAGCTGGGGGTGACCACACCAGCCACCTTGCAGTTTTCACGGCTCTGTTGCTTATCTGAAAATGACCCTGAAGTTGCTGTGTGTATTGACGTGGGCTTACAAATAAGTTTTAGGACATAGGAGTGTTTGCAAATAGAGAATCCATGAATAATGGAGAGCCGCGGAGTTTGATTTAGTTATGGGTTATTGAATGTGATAGAAGATTAAATTCCAAATGCTCTGGGTATTTGAAGAGCAAAAATTTGCACCCGTGAATAGTAAAGGACTGGAAAATTTGTAATGTCAGTTTTGCTTCATGTCTCACTTTGCAGGTAACCCATCCTTGTTCTGGGCTGGCCTGTGGTACCAGGTCCACACCAGGCACTCTGGAGTCTGGCACGTGTAACCACATTCTGCACCCACATACCATGGTTTCTCTTCTCTCCTTTGTCTCCAGCCTCAATGAGCTGACACTCCAGTCTTAGCTCTCTTTCCCGGCTGGTGCTTGCCTTACCTTAGGGCTATGTCCACCTGCGCTGCAAATCTGGCTTCCCTGCACTGCTGAGGATCCACCTCCCAGCAGACTGAATCATGCCTTGAAGACCCACAGGCATGTGCTTTTCCAGCACGCCCTGCTGGATCATCCCTGCCCCAAGGCTGATGGGTCTCTGCCTTGTTCTGTCTCTGCCCCTGAACAATCTGCTGGTCATGACTCCATCGAATGAGACCCGAAGAGGTGTCTGAAGGTCGGGAAACGGCGGAACCGTGGGTCTCAGGAAAGGTGCAGAGAGAACGGAAAGAAGGAGGGAGAAGGAAGCCAGTAAATATAAAAAGAAATCAATAAACATAAATTGAAGAGAAGACAGAAAGGCAGGCGAGAAGAGGAGAAAGGTACAATTTAACCAAGTCTGTTGTTCATCCATCCAACAAATCCTCATGGAGAGCGGAAGGTATGAGGTTCATGCCAGGGAAACAGACTGTTCAGAGGAGAATCTCAGAGACGTGGTGATGATCAATCCTATCAAATCCAACAGGAAGATAAAGGGAGGCGTCACCTCAGACAGAGCGAGAGGAGGGCCAGGGATGGTTTCAAATGTGCGAGGACCAGGCCTCACGGGGCTCCCTGTCCATCCATGCAGAGAGCAGCAGCATCGGCAAGCAGCAGCTTGGCCTCCGAGACAGGCTGCCATGGTTGGGATGCGATTTCCTCTTGGCAACGTCTCCTTCTTTTGTTGTACTGAGAATGCACCTCGTGTAACGATTCACAGCGTGGGTCCCGGCTAATCGGCTCAGGGAGTCCATGTTTCATTTCTTCTGTTTCCCAGACTCTGCTTTCCAAGCCACTGGCCAAACGGGGCCCTTCCCTTGCCAGCGTCCACGTGACCTCTGGAAACCCTCTTTGGTCCAGACAGTGTCCCATGGTGTCTTCCTGCTGCCCTTGTGATCTCCAATGGCAGGCCCTCTGCAGGTGCAGTTTGAAAACCACTTGTGGAAGGACTTTCCTGCTTCACCTGAGGTTCACCTGGTTCACCTGAGCCAACACCTGAGGGCTCAGTATCCTTTGTCACACGAGGTCACTGGCAGCTGCTCAGAGCCATGAACAAGGATGACAGACACCAACAACCACGGTCCCTCTTGCGGTGGATTCTGTGCCTGGGAGAATAATTCCCCTGAATAATAAGACACTCACCCACCAGGTGAATTCCCTTGTCTGGGGCCACTGAAGTCAGATTGCATGCCGTCTTCTTTCCCCAAGAACCTGAAGAGAGATGGGCAGGCGAAGTCCTGTCCCTGTGTTGCTGTATCCAAATGACGCAGCTTCAAGAAGTCATTCTGGGGACCCCCTTTGGAAGGGAATCTTAACATTGCGCACCAGCAGCGTACACTGTGCAGTCTCAATTTTCCAACTTCCCTGGAAAAACGGTCATTGATATTTTTGGAATAATGTTCCCACTCGCTGTTAAAAAGAACACATTTCAGGTGAATGTTGCCAGCGGCGTGAATTCCAGATGACGGGCTGTCTTCATCTGCAAAGCCCTCACTTTGGACTCCTATGGTCTAGGTATGACTACCTCCTCTCTCTCTGAGTTCAGCATCGGACCTCCATCTTTTTGGCTTGTTAAAACACTATTGCTATAAAATCCTGGGGACGTCTTTCATGGAAGGGAAACCCTTTCTTATTGTGCCATATTGCAAGTCCCAAATTTGGTGAAAAATTGTGACATAACAGACACTGGCTTGTTGGTAAGCACTTGGACGTGTGGGCCGTGCAGATGCAGAGAGACAGAGAGTGGTCAGTGCCTGGGGCTGGGACTAGGTGGGAGTGATAGGTGGTGGTCCAGGAAGACAGACTGGAAATGACTCCTAGTGATCATGGGGTTTCTTTCTTGGGTGATGGAAATGGTCTAAAATGCACCATGGTGTTGGTTTGCACGAATCAGTGAACACAGGAAGACCCACCTGATTTATACTGAGCCAAGTGCATGGCATGATAGGTAAATTATATCTCAATAAACCCACATTGTAAGAAAGGGAGGTGGAGAGAGTAGAGAAGAAGAAAAGGAAGAGGAAGACGAGAAGGAGGAACAGGAAGAAGAAAAGGAGGAAGGGGAGGAGCAGAAAGAGGAGGAGCAGGAAAAGGAAGAGGAGGAGAAGGAAGGGGAGGAGGAAGAAGAGGAAGGGGAGGAGAAAGAGGAGGAGCAGGGGGAGAAAGAGGAGGAACAGGAGGAACAGGAAGAGGAGGAGCAGGAAAAGGAAGAGGAGGAGAAGGAAGGGGAGGAGGAAGAAGAAGAAGAGGAGGAGAAAGAGGAGGAGCAGGGGGAGAAAGGAGGAACAGAAGAGGAGGAGCAGGAAGAGGAGGAGCAGGAAAAGGAAGAGGAGGAGGAGGAAGAGGAAGAAGGGGAGGAGGAAGAGGAAAAGGAAGAGGAGGAGGAGGGAAAACAGGAGAAGAGGAAGAGAGAAAGGGAGGAGAAGGCTTTGGATCCGAGTCAACGTGGAGACGTGTATTTCGAAGGAGTCGCTCCGTGTCTCCCGAGGGACCCTGCTACTCAGTGAGGAAGGCTTGTGTGCTGAGGTTCTTCCCGGAGCTGCTGCCCGGTCAACGTGTTCCCGTGGATTTCACGTTGGACGGTGGTGGTGGACTCTGACCTGAGGCTGTCCAGCTCACCTGCCCGTAGGAACCAACCCCGGGGAATTTGACAGACGCCAAGGTCTGAGTTTGGCGTGGAGATCCAAGTGCATGTGACGAGGACGTGGCCTGGACAGACATCTCTCCCTTTGTAGGCGATTCTTAGGTGAGGCCCAGGAAGCACAGCAGGCCCTCCTGTGTGTGTGCGTGTGTGTGTGTGTGTCTGTGTGTGTGCGTCTGTGCCCAGGGTCTTGCCCAGGACCAGCCATCGTATGCTCTACCACCGAGCTGCCTCCGCAAACCGGGATCTGGATCTTCTTTATATGTCTGGTCTGGTCCTTGAATGTTGAGATTATTTGACCTTCACAAAAATAACCCAAAGGAGGGTTCTTTCAAGAAACGACTCACAAAAGTCTTTGAAATCTGTGCCACGAGAGCTAACAGCACATTTGGCAATTAAAAGTAGTTGGGGGGTCTGCTCTTCTTTGACCTCTCCAGGCAATGCCGACAAAAACACAAGATCCCACTCCTGACACAAATATGAAGCAGAAAATGTGTATTTTTAACGCCCATGAATGTCATGACTTGATTTTCCTGCAGTGCAAGGCTCTGTCACAAAACACATTTTAAAAATATTTTTTTATTTCATTTGTTCTTTATAGATACACTGGAAAGTAGGGTGTCCTTTGACGTATTGTACATATATGGAGTATGACTGATTTTTATTAGGATCCGATTCTTGTGGTTTGTACATGACGTGGTTTCACTGGTCGGGTATTCCTGTGTGAACATGGGAAAGTGGTGTCCAGTTCATTCCACTGTCTTTCCTATTCCTCCCCTTCTTTCTCCTTTATCTACTCCAGTGGACTTCTATTCTCCGCCTCCCTGCAAAACTGCTTATTGTGTGTCAGCATCCATATACCAGAGAGAATGTTTGGCCTTTGGTTTTCTGGGATTGGCTTATTTTACTTAGCATGATATTATCCAACTCCATCCATTTATCGGCAAATATCATAATTTCATTCTTCTTTATGGTTGAGTAATATTCCCTTGTGTATATATACCACAGTTTCTTTCTGTTGAAGGACACCTAGGTTGGTTCCACAATCTAGCTATTGTGAATTGAGCTACTACAAACATATATATGGGTACATCACTGTGTATGCTGATTTTAAGTCATTTGGGTATAAACTGAGGAGTGGGATAGCTGGGTCAAAAGGTGGGTCCATTCCAAGTTTCCTGAGGAATCTCCACACTGCTCTCCAGAGTGGCTGCACCAATTTGCATTCCCACCACCAATGGAAGAGTGAAGCTTTTCACCACATCCTCGCCAACATTTATTGTTACTAAACACTCATGTTTTATCAGGCAATAGCTTACCAAATACTCAAGCTCTAGATAATCGTAAAGAGTCAGGTGGGGAGTGGTCCCAGTCTGTGTTCAGCTCTTGCTGTCTCAGATTTATGAGTTCTGTTGCTTTAGCGTTAGTAACTGCTCAGCACCGTTAAAATAACTGTTAAATGAGTTAAAAACCTAAAACCTTTAGCCATCCAGGAATAAATGCAAAGGGTGAATCTTACACAGAGAACCAGTCTGTCCATTCTCACTTCTGGGAATTTCTTGGATCACATGTGCCTTTCACAATGCAGAATAAAAGGGTGTAGAGCCACACTTCCATCATGCTTTGGAAAATTTCTTTGAAAGACAATTTAACCTCTTTCAGCACAATTTCCAAAATAAACAGTTGATCAGACTTTGAGGCAGGTGGCATTATAATTGAGTCCATTGCTTTTGGAACTCCGATGATCAGCCTTGTGAAACATTCTGTATAAATTAATAAAAGACCTGCCTCTTTTATGTATGAACTGCTTCAGGAACCGCTGCAACAATAGGGATTTAAAATGAAAGACCCTTTGAATTTATTCTGGGAACTGATTCAGCTGGAAGCAGATTATATCAGTAGAAGAACGAGCTCGTAGTTGTGTAGGTATTTTGGGGTAGCTGTTCATTTTGCCATTTGACACTGATGGCCAGGGTACCATGAAGAGTAATAAAATATAGATGATATTTCTGTTTCTCTGTTTCCAGGGATGGCCAAGAGGCATTGGAGATATATATATATATATATTTTTTTTTTTTTTCAGAAGAAAAATATTTGCAAGACCATGTCTTGAAGAAATTTAAAGAATCATGATAAAATGTCGTTCCATACACTCTAGAAGACAGCAGACTTGAGGAAGAGCATAAACGTATTTTCCTGGGTCCCATTTGTTTGGCGTTGGAGTCCCCCCTTCCCCTTGGAGTCTCTGATGGACGGTTATGAGCCGCCATTTTGTCCCCTTGCCTGCAGTGTCGACTCCTCTTCTGTAAATCAGCAAGGGCAAATTTTTCTATAAAGGGGCCGTGTAATTGCTATTTTGGGTTTTGCAGGTTGCCGGGTCTCTGTCATAATTATCCGCTGCTGATGGAGCACAAAAATAGCAAAACTATGCAAATGAGCCAGCATGGCTGTATGCCAGTAGAACCTGATTTACCAAAACAGGGGCTGCTAGGCACACTGACCACCTGGAGGATCCCTCCTAAGTTTCACGTGGGGAAGGAGGTGAGGACGTTTGGTCAGTGGCATGAGTTGTTTGGATAAATACCGTTTGGAGATAAAGTCAACCTCTCTGCCTAGCCGGCTCTTGGAACAGCGACGTCCAAACTTCTTTGAAATATTCCGCAGTAGATCTACAACTTACTGCCACTAGGCTGGACATTTTTTATCTGCTTCCTTCAGGCAGATTGTCATAGGTTGTAATTTTTATGAAAATATTCTTTACTGTATCTTCCCCTGGACGCTCTGGGCTCTGGGAAGATGAAGACCAAGGGTTTTGTTAGCCATTGGTTGCCCACCAGCCAGGGCAGGGTGTGAGATAAAGAAGTCCCTCAAACGTTCCCTGGCGTTGGCTCTAAGCTCTGCAGATTTCCCTGCCCACTTCTCTTGGAAAGGGAGGGTAAGGTCAGTGTTCCATGGGGACACAGGACCACCAGGGCAGGTGTGATCACGCAGGGGAGTTCCTCGATCACCTTACAGGACCAAGAGCTGGATAGTCCCACAATGGGCACCTGCAGGGTAGAAAGCCGGAGGAACCAGTCCAAGAAACTGGAGCTTCGGAACAAGAAGGACCAACGACGCAGCCCCAGCCTGAGAGGGAAGACCTGGACGCTCCCTGGGGAATTGCTAGGGGGAGTCCAGGTGGGACCTGAAGGGACTGCAGTCTGCTGTCCTGGGGCAATGGCGGCAGCAACGGGTGCTCCTGATGAAAAGTGATCAAGGTTGCATCTCTGTCAGACTTGCTCCTCCTCCAACCTTTGGTTCCGTCTGGCCCCAGCCCACTGGATGGTGCCACTCACAACCGGGGTGGATCTCCACTGGATGGGGCCGCTCACATCCACGGTGGATCTCCACTGGATGGGGTCACTCACATCAATGGTGGATCTCCACTGGATGGGGCCACTCACAACCGGGGTGGATCTTGGTTAGATGGTGCCACTCACAACTGGAGTGGATCCTGGTGGATCCACCACTGGATGGGGCCACTCACATCCATGGTGGATCTCCACTGGATGGGGCTGCTCACAACCATGGTGGATCTCCACTGGATGGGCCACTCACAACCATGGTGGATCTCAATTGGATGGGGCCACTCACATCCATTATAGATCTCCACTGGATGGGTTCGCTCACATCCACGGTGGATCTCCACTGGATGGGGCTGCTCACATCCATGGTAGATCTCCACTGGATGGGGCCACTCACAACCATGGTGGATCTCCACTGGATGGGGCCACTCACATCCACGGTGGATCTCGATTGGATGGGGCCACTCACATCCATGGTGGATCTCCACTGGATGGGGCCACTCACATCCACGGTGGATCTCGATTGGATGGGGCCGCTCACATCCATGGTGGATCTCCACTGGATGGGGCCACTCACAACCATGGTGGATCTCCACTGGATGGGGCCACTCACTCCCTCTCTCTTGGCTGCTCCACCTGCCAATCATGTCTGGAATCACCCTCCAGGGCTCACCCAGAAGTCTCTTAGTGCTCCTTGGTGCCTCTGGGTCCGATCGAGCTGGCGATTGAGTTTGCCGACCACAGGGAGGACCTATATCTCTGCCGTCTCCTTCCTCCATGAGAGGCTCCGGCTGTGTCTCTCCTCTAAGTCTAAAACCATAAAAGGAACGTTCATCAGTGTATCTCCACTGGAAAGACCAGGGACCTCTGTCCATGGTCCTGCCTTCCCAGGGCTGAGGATGACTTTGAGATTTGATTGAAGGGGAATGAGGGCAAAGGTTGGCATGGAGAAGTTGCAAGCTGGAGGCTTTTTATAGCTGCCAAGCGGGGGATTCTGATCAGACGTCATTCATCCATCACCTGATGGTCAGCTGGCACTTCATGACCTAGATTGTTCTATGCATGGTAGGAACCTCCCGTCTGCAGCACCACCCCCGGATCACCCCAAATGCCCCACATCCTTTGTCTTACATCTTGGGTTCTGTGCTCTTTCCCCACCATGTCAGATGAATCTAGATGTGACTTGTGTCAATTCTCCTCCAAGCAGGGACATTATGGAACCCTCATTCCTTATCATGTGGTCACTTTGGGAAACCAACAATGGATGCTGAATCCAGAGAGTTCTGCAGTGAGAAGAAGTTGCCTGTGACTTTGTGTCCACAGCTTCACTTTCTCCAGCTTCAGTTACCCAAAGCCAATCCCAGTACAAAAGTCTTAAATGGAATATTCCAGAAATAGCCATTTCAGAGGATTTAAATTTTGTGCCATTCTGAGTGGTGTTGTGACATCTTGAACTCATAACCTTCCTATGATCAGATACGAATGCACACCAGTGAAACTCCACGTCACGTATGGCCTCAAGAACTCGCATCACAGATAAAACATTAACTTCTTATACAAAGAACTCAAAGCACTTAACACCAAAAAAACCAAATAACCCAACCAATAAATGGGCTGAGGAACTGAACGGACACCTCACAGAGGAAAGTATGCAACTGATCAACAAAACGACTCTAAGACTCCATCTCCCCCAATCACAATGGCCATGATCAAGAAGACCAGCAATGATAAGTGTGGGCGAGGACGTGGGGAAAAGGTCCACTCACACATGGTTGGTGGGAATGCAAAATGGTGCAGCCCCTCTGGAAAGCAGTGTGGAGATTCCTCAGGAAACTAGGAATGGACCCACCATGTGACCCAGCTATCCCACTCCTCGGTTTATACCCAAAGGACTTAAAATCAGCACACTTCAGCGACAGAGCCACATCAGTGTTTATAGCAGCTCAACTCACAATAGCTAAACTATGGAACCAACCTAGGTGCCCTTCAACAGATGGATGGATAAAGAAAATATGGATAAATGGATAAATACACAATGGAATATTACTCAGCCATAAAGAAGAATGAAATGATGGCATTTGCTGGTAAATGGATGGAGCTGGAGGATATCATGCTAAGTGAAATAAGCCAATTCCAAAAAACCAAAGGCTGAAGGTTTTCCCTGATCTGTGGATGCTAATTCACAATAAGTGGGGCATCTAGGGAAGAACAGAGTTACTTTAAATTAGGTAGAGGGAGTGAAGGGAGGGAAGGGTGTGGGGCAGGAAGGACAGTAGAGTGAACAGACATGCTGACTCATGTGCATGTGTGACTGCATGGCCATGTGATCCTGCAACATGGACAGTCAGAAGAATGAGAGACGACCCTCCATTTATGTCTGATCTGTCAAACACATCAAGCCTTCTGCTGTCAGGGGCAACTCATCAGAACAAATAAAATGATTTGAAAAGAAGGACTGGAATCCTCATTAAAGTAAACCATACTCCATGTCTGCCTGCTATGTCCAAATCCACTCTGTGGTCTTGTGTTTCTAAAAGGAAGAGCAACATCAAAAAGACCCCAAGTAAACCATCCACCCGGGAAGTTTCGGCGCGTCCGTGCTGGATGCACCACCTGCCCGTTAGTCACCTGAAGCCCTTTCAGTTTCCAGAAAGATTTTCCCAGTATCCCAGTTCCTGTGCTGAGTCGCATCTCGTTGGCCTAGATAATGGCCCTCAAGTGCAGCCCTAGCGTTGGGCAATTCAGATTTGCCCGGGGGGCTTCCTCTGCGTGAGAAGCTGAAAGACCTTAACTGCGCAAGGAAGGAGAAATCGGGATCGGAGGTTGCTGGGATCATGGTGACTGAATCTCCCACCATGAGCTGAGCAGAAGGAGACAAGGAGTCCACGCTCATTTTGTCGTCCCGCCTCAGGCTGCAGGTCACGGTCGCGGGAGCCGGGCTCACCCGAGGTGCGAACGTCGTTAGACCTGTGTGTGCGAGTGCACAGGAAATAATAGGGCGCGTGTAGGACCTGGCGTTCTCTGGGCTTTCATGCATCCCCTGGGGGTCTTTTAACACACGCTTCTCAGGTAACGGGGGGCCCCTGGAACAGCCCCCGGGCCTGCTAGTATTTGCACATCATCCGTCCTTCAGGGGTAACCGCGTTCTGGCGTGGGTTCCTGCAGCCGTGGGAACCCCTCCTTTGCATCTGGAGCTTTGCAAAGCTCGGCTCAGAGCTCGCTGGGAAAGCCCTATCATCTCCTTCCCGCTTAGCGAGGGACATCTTGGTGGCCACGCCGTGAGCCTGGTGCGTCCTGCACAACAGCCCCTGTCATTCATGCCACGGCGGAAACATCATCGCCGCGGATGGAGGGCGGCTGATGCTCTGATGGGTGCTGACAGACGGTCGCCGCGGTTTCCTGAAGGCAGGAGCGAGGGGCCGGGGGAGCCACTGAAGCTTGGAAACCAGTCCTTACAGAAAATCGCGCGTGCTCTCCTGTGAGGGAGCACGCCCGGGTCGGGAGGACGGGTTTGCCTTCTGTGCCCGGCTTCATGGGTGAGTAATATTCCATCATGTATATAAAGCACATTTTCTTTATCCATTCATCTGTTGAAGGCACCTCGGTTGGTTCCATAGTTTAGCTGTTGTGAGTTGAGCTGCTATGAACACGGATGTGGCTGCGTCACTGTGGTGTGCTGATTTTAAGTCCTTCGGGTAGAAACCAAGCTTCCTAGGCTCAGACGTAGAATTCGCCAGAGAAGGGGCCACAGCTGTGTGTGCAGGACTCTGCAGTTTGGGGGTCAGTGGGTTGTTATGATCTGGATCTGGAGTGTCCCCAAGGCTCCTGTCTGGAAGGTCCCATGTCCAGGGCAGCAGTTCAGAGGTGGGGCTGTGGGAAGAGACTGGATCGTCAGAGCTCCAACCTCTGGGTCACTGGGTCAATTGATTGACGGATTTGCAGCTGATGGTGTCATGCAGGAAAGTGAGAAAGAGCCACCTGGCTAGAGGGAGCGGGTCCCCGGGGTGCACCCTGGGGACTACATCCTGTCCCCGGCTCCTCTCTCCCTCCCTCTCTTTCTGCTTTCTGGCTGCCGTGAGTGACAAGTTTTTCTCGGCCGTACGCGTCCGCCATGATGTTTCTGTCTTGGAACCAGTTTGGATCGAAATCTCTGAAACTCTGACCCCAAACAAATCGCTCCATCTCCAAGTAGATTTTCTGAGATATTCACGAGAGCGATTTAAAGCTGACAAATGCAGACGTCAGTCGCTCTGTATTCAACGAACAGACCGGTGCGTGTTTGGATGGCAGAGTAAGAGGCCGAGAAGGGACTGTCGTCCCAGGCGTCTGACATTAAGCGGAGTCCTGCGTTATTTTCCAGCCATCTGGAAGCCTCATTATTTAGAACAGGCTTCTGCTTGCAAATGACTTCTTAAACGTTCGTGTTGATACAGAAATCTCATATTAAAAAAGAATGATACCCTTGCAGATTGCTGTATTCCGGACGTGGGAGAAGATAAGGTAACTGAGTGCCAAGCTGCTGGGAAGGAAAAGTAAACAAGAAACAGTAAATCACGGCAAACGGGTTTTCACTCTCTCTTTCTCCGTCTCTCTCTTGAAGGGAATAAGAGGCAGAAATATTCATAAAATCGTAAATACTCATCTGGATGGTCTCTTACCTGATACAGATAATCAAGAAAAAAAAAATGCTTGGTGATTTTGCTGCCATCCTGGCTGAATCCCTAACCGTCTCTTTGTCACGGTGCTTCTGTGGCTTGTCTCTCAGCAGCAGATCACCCTGCGCCCAGTGTCTTTGGCCCCTGGAAGTCGACAGCCATGATCGGCTTTGCAGACGAGGTGCAATGATTTGCTCGTGAATCTCCGAATCGTGCTCTTGCTGAATGCACGGGGAGCGTGTGTGTGTGTGTGTGTGTGTGTGCGTGTGGTGGGTGTGACATCCTCTGTCACCTGCACAATTCGGAACCACGTCCAGCACTGATATCAGAGGAAGCGACACCAACAAATGGGAGCCTGTCAATCACGGCCAGGTCCTGGTGCTGGTACTACCTCCTCTCAGCACGGGAGAGGCAGCGTCTGCCAGGCAAAGCCTACTCCTGAACCCTGTGAGCCTGGGTCTCATGAGGGTGTGCAGGAAGTTGTACATTTCCAAACAGACCGTACTGGGTCTACGAAATCTTGCAAAGGGAGTCAGATCCAGAAAACGTCCTTTCACGGCAGGGACGCACCTCCAGCACACGCACATGCACATGAGTCAGCACGTCTGTTCACTCTACTGTCCTTCCTGCCCCACACCCTTCCCTCCTTCACTCCCTCTACCTAATCTAAGCAACTCTATTCTTATCCATCTCCTCCCCTTATTGTGAATTATATTCCACACATCTGAGAAAATTCGGCCTTTGGTTTTTTGGGGTTTGGTTTATTTCTCTTAGCATGATATTCTCCAGCTCCATCCATTTACCAGCAAATGCCATCATCTCATTCTTCTTTATGGCTGAGTAATATTCCACTGTGTATATATACCACATTTTCTTTATCCATTCATCTGTTGAAGGGCACCTAGGTTGGTTGCATAGTTTAGCTGTTGTGAATTGAGCTGCTATAAACACTGATGTGACTGTGTCACTGTAGTGTGCTGATTTTAAGTCCTTTGGGTATAAACTGAGGAGTGGGATAGCTGGGGCACAAGGTGGGTCCATTCCAAGCTTTCTGAGGAATCTCCACACTGCTTTCCAGAGTGGCTGCACCCATTCTGCATTCCCACCAGCCGTGTGTGAGTGGACCTTTTCCCCCACAAACCGATTTCAAGTGACACAGTAATTGTCTGGATCCATGAGGGTAAAAGGTGGTGTCTGCAGACAGGGATGCGTGTGCCGTACGCAGGCCGGGAGAGCCGGCGTGCCGGCCATCCCCTTGCATGTTTATGATTTCTCTGTGACGAGAAGCTGCCACGTCCTCTCCTCTGGCTCTTTGGAAACCCGCTAGCCACCACGGTGAACCAGAACCACCCTATTGTGGGGCAGAACAACTGAGCCCTGCATTCCCAGGCTCCCCGGCAGCTGACCCTTGGGAAACTCTTCCTGCTCTTGAGCTTGCGATTCCTGCAAGACCCTGTTCATCACCTAGTCCTGCAGGTCCCCACCTCCCCAGCCACCTAATCCTGCTCTTGGGTGACGGCTCCCAGCAGGCAGTAGCCAGAGTGGCTTTCATGGTCTGCAAGTGACCGGCACAGATGCCGTCATTCAAAACCAGAGACAGGCGCAACGTGCTTCTGCGTGGCAGAGGCGTGGCCCCCAAGTACGTTCAGTCTTTAAAGGGCGTTTGACTCCGCCAAAATTACACGCTCTCCTGAAGGAACGTTCGTTGCCCTAAAAGCTTGAGAAAAGTACCGGCAACAAAGTGTGCGTCTTCCCTTCTCAGGCTGCTTCTTCCCGCGTGGCTTTGAGCTCTTGCAGGTCTGGAAAGGCAGATGCTCTTGGGTTTTGAAATTTACATTTTATTTTAATTTTTTTTTGGTACCAGCGATTGCACTTGACCCCCGAGCCACCTCCCCAGCCCTATTTTGCATTTTATTGAGAGACAGGGTCTCACTGAGTTGCTTAGGACCTCGCTTTGGCTGAGGCTGGCTTTGAACTCACGATCCTCCTGCCTCAGCCTCTCCAGCCCCTGGGATGACAGGCAAGCGCCACCACGCACAGCAAAAATCGGGCTTTAATACGCAGTCAGGTGTTATTTCGCTAGAGCAGCAGATATTGCAGGTTCTTACTCTCGTCTCCCATAGGACCTTCTGTCAATGGAACAGACTCGCCCTAAAAAAAACCCAAGTGAAGGGCCCGTGTGGCCTCATCTGAAGGACGCCTTACTTTCTCAGTCCATTCGGGATTGAGTGACACCTAGCTGGCTCACCTCCACCACCAAGCTCCCCCTTCCTGCTTCCTTTGGCTCCTGTCCACGCAGCCTGGGGTTCCCCAGTGTGAATTCACTCCCGGGCACCCAAAGGCTGCACCCCAGCGTCAGCTGACTGACGTCCACCCCGTAGCAGGTCCGTCTGCAGAAACTGCTCATCTTTTCACAAAATTCCCCCTCGACTGGGAGCCTGTGTCTGCTCTGCTTGGTTTGAAGCAACTTAGGGCAAATTTAACAATAATTGAACGCCGTAACACGCTCGGCCGGGGTTCCGGACCCTCGTTTCCTCTGCCCGCTGATGTGGATGGCTGGATACGCGGGTGTCCATCACCACAACGACTTTCACTGAAGGGGAAGCAAGAGTGTCAAAAGCTGTCGTAGAAAGAGGGCAACCCCCCCGGGGGGGGAGGAGGCGGGACGCGCCGTCAGCCCTGAGAGCGGAGGTAGCCTCCTTCCCGTCCAGCCTCAGGCTGCCTCCGCTAGTGGCCTCTGAACTTGGATCTTTCTGATTGCTGTTTTCCTTAATGGAAAACCGACTGTATATTCTTAGGTGATGTCGGGATATAATACAATTGGATGTAATGGCAGTGCACACGAATAAATTGGTTTCTCCATCCATCTGAGTGACAACCGGTTTTTGTAGTGCCAGGAACGCGTGGGTAATTACCCACCGCCCAGGGGACTTGACAGACGGCAAACAGCTCCCATTCTGGGTGCGAGCAACACCCGCCCGCATTTTCTACACCTCGCCACACGCCATTATGTAATTGCCGGCTTGTTATTTGATCATTTAATAAGTGAACTTTATAAAAAAAAGAATCTGCGAACACCTTAACACAGAGCCAGTCGATGGACACGGTTTGAGCGAACCCGTCATGGCTGGATGATGAATGAGGGGTTCTCGGCCGACTGCGTGTTCAACGCGTGTTGGGGGCAAACGTTGACTCAGGGAAGATCCAGTCCATCGGAAAGACGGATTCCCCTCCATAAAGAGGTGGTTGGGATTTGCCTTGTAGTCACAGTATTCTGGAACCCAAGGAGAACCACCATTTTATTTAACTAATATGGGAAACTGAGGAGGGTGTACCAGTTGGTCTCGTGATGAATATCAGGGCCAGCAATGGATCCGACACGCCCCGAGTTTATGCTCAAAGCGCTCGCACAAGACAAGAAGGCTGACCGCCAAAGGCGTCCTGGGTGGGGTGGACGGCTTCCCAGCACACAGGGTGACTTCCCCGGGTATGGGGACACCTGAGTCGCGTCTCCTCTCCAGCACTGGGGAGTGTGTTTTGACGAGCCCGCTGTGAATCAGATGCCACTGGAAGTAAAGTCCTGCGCTCGGGGGACCTGAATTTAACTGAGCCGTGCTTGCGGGATCTGAGGACTTCCCGGGAATATTGAAGACTGTGGGATTTCTGCTCCAGCCCCTTCACCTTTCATTTGACTAAGCTGTCCTCTCTCAGGACGTTCTCTTCTCTCATGTCTGGCAGGTGTGTCCCAGATGCCATTTGGGAAAATGAGCGATTGTCTCAATTCCTGTTACAAGTGAGGCTGTAGTTACAGGGTCAATTATTCTCCCTTTTCCCCAAAAGAGGAGTCCAAATCCCTAACACCCCAGCGTTTTGGAAACAGGGTCTTCACAGAGTTCAGTGGAGGTCATGAAGGTGGCCCTTATCCAATATGGCGGCAGTCTTCACCAAAGAAGAAGCTGGGAGGCTGGGTTTGCATGAGAGGTGATACAAAGACTCAGCAGACAGCCGTCCCCAACCCAAGGGGAGAATGTGGCTCAGATTTCCCTCAAACTCCCCAGTAGGAACCAGCCTCCAGAGACCGAAGGCCTTTGTCGTCTCTGAACTGCACGGGTTGAAGCCTAACCCATAGGAGATGGTGCAGGAGGTGGGCTGGGGGCCGTGAGCAGGTCATGGGGTGGAGCTCACTTGGATGGGACCCAGCAAGAAGGCACTGTTCCTGAGCAAGAGAGCAGACCTCCCTCAGACACCGAACCCGCCACAGCTTGACTCGGACCTTCCAGCCTCCAGAACAGATGCTTCAAGTGCCCGTTCATGGCCGTTTGTTGCAGTCACCCCGGGAAACCATCATAAGCGCGTAGGGTCAGCGTAACACAGGACTAGGAGGTCTCAGACAGGCAAGAGACAGGAATGCACACTGCAGTAGGTGACCCAGCTCAGGCTGGTCTGCCAGGGAATCTCCAGGTCTGGACATTGCCCGTGGCGAGTCAAAGCAAAGTTCTCAGTGCAGAATGGACAAGGACCGCTGGTCACCCCAGCCGTCCCTTAGATCTTCGACTGCCTGCCTCTCGCCTCAGCGAGGAGTTTGGTTCTCAAGGACGGCCAGTCGGCAGGCACAGCGGCAGATCCCGCCTCGCCGGGAGACGGCTAGGTGATCGGGACAGGTCTGGAGAGCCTGCTCCGGGGCTGATGCACAAGGACTGATTAGAAGACTCTCTGTCTCAAAGCATGTTCCCCATAGCCCTGCAAAAAAAAAAAAAATAATAATAATAATAAAATAAATAAAAAATGAAATAAAATCCCACCACCCTTTTGATTTTCAATGGCTTTTTTGGTCTCTGAGTCTGTTTTAGGTCAGACTCCCTAGAAACAGAGCCCGAGATGAGGACTCAGGGGCAGACAGATGATTTATTGTTGGAAGGCTCTGGAGAGAAGCCTTGCAGGAAGGGAGGGATGCAGTGGGAGAAGAGGTAGACGGGTCTTTGCAGCTGATTGCATGAGGAGCTGAGCTACGCAGACCGCAGTCCAGCTGCGCCTCACCCCGAGCAAGGCGATGGCCTCCAGGGCACCGTGAGGGTCTTCAAACACACCGGACACTCTGCGACACTCTTCCTCTCAAGAGCTGGAAGAGAGAGCCTGCTCCGGAAGATTGGCAGATCCAGGATGCATCAACCCATCGGGTGCGGAGGCAGGGATACGATGTGACGTGGGAAAGCGAGTCTTAATTGCTGTCAAATAAACATTGACACCAACGTGGCCGTGCTCTGGAGTCTGAGCGCGCGGCTCCGTGGTGTTAATTACGTTTGCATGTTAGCGAAGCTCATGACGATCATTTCCAGTCATGTCGGGAAGTTTCTCGTCTCCTTACACTGCAACTCTGTCCCCTGTAAACACTAAGTCCTCTTCTCCTGTCCCCAGTCCCTGGCATCCACCTTGGTACCTTCTGGCTCTGTGAATTTGATCACTCTGGGTCCTTCGCATAACAGAAATCATGGGATGTGTGTCCTTTAACAATGCACTCCTTTCCCTTGGCATAGTGTCCTCCAGATCTATCCGTGGTGTAACAGGGGCCAGATTTTTCTACCATTCAGGACCAAATAATATTCCATTGTCCAGCTGGACCACAACGTGTCAGCTGACTCCCGTGGTGATGGAAAGTTGGACGGCGTCGACCTTTGGGCCATTATGAATCATGCCGTTATGAACATGGGTTTACAGATATCAGAACCCCTGCATTCAATTCCTAGAGAACTGTACCCAGGAGTAGAATTGGAACACCAGATGGTAATTCTATTTTGGCTCTTTTGGAAGAACTTCCGCACTGTGTTTCAGAGAGGCTGTACCATCTCAGGATTCCCTCAGTGTAGACGGCTTCCAATTTCTCCTCTTCCTCAGTAGCACTTATTTTTGTTTTTATAGTAGTCCTTCTCAGGTAAGGTAGAACCGCCTTGTGACTTTGATTTGCGGTTCCCTAAGGATGAGTGATGTGGGGATCTTTAGACCTGCTGTGCATTTAAGAGATAGTAAGTGGCATATGAGATGGGACCACAAAAAACCAGGAGGGGCTCAACTGTTTGTCAACAGTCACTCATGGGACCCTCAGTGTCCAGTATGAGAAAAGGAGTAAGCCTGAGGCTGCCATGTTGTAAGGAAGCTCAAGCTGCGCAGAGAGGACACAGGTAGAGGCTCTCTCACCAGCATCTCCACCTGAGCTCAGCCTGAGGCTGCCATGTTGTAAGGTAGCCCAAGTTGCACAGAGAGGACACAGGTAGAGGTTCTCACCAGCATCTCCACCTGAGCTCAGCCTGAGGCTGCCATGTTGTAAGGAAGCCCAAGTTGCACAGAGAGGACACAGGTAGAGGTTCTCACCAGCATCTGCACCTGAGCTCAGCCTGAGGCTGCCATGTTGTAAGGAAGCCCAAGCTGCACAGAGAGGACACAGGTAGAGGTTCTCACCAGCATCTGCACCTGAGCTCAGCCTGAGGCTGCCATGTTGTAAGGAAGCCCAAGCTGCACAGAGAGGACACAGGAAGACATTCTCACCAGCATCTCCACCTGAGCTCAGCCTGAGGCTGCCATGTTGTAAGGTAGCCCAAGTTGCACAGAGAGGACACAGGTAGAGGCTCTCTCACCAGCATCTCCATCTGAGCTCAGCCTGAGGCTGCCATGTTGTAAGGAAGCCCAAGTTGCACAGAGAGGTCACAGGTAGAGGGGATTTTTTCCAGTATGAGGCTTCTGGTCCCTCATTTAAAGGCAAACAAGGACAGCTAAATCAGGATTTGGAGAATTGCCAGAAAAAAAGACTCTTTGGTGTGGATGACAGATTGTGCTGAGATGTTCCTGAGACAGTAAGGATGCCAGAGTAAATGAAGCAGACTTCCTACTTCAAGCACGTTCCTTGGGACAGAAGCACGTCCTTAGAGTTCAGTGGAAGAAAACACGTTTGGGTACCAAGACACAAAGCAGCTTTTAAAATGAATGCGTACTGCTAATAAGACTCCTTCTCCCTCCACGGAGTTTATGTGGTGTGTTAGAAAAGTCGTCATGAGAAAGCCTGAAATATTTACAGAGCAGCCAAAGATCATGTGAGCCCCAGCCCATGCATATGGCGCCATCAATCCTTTCAAAAGTCTATGCTGATGAATGGATAAAGAAACTGTGGTATATAGACACAGTGGAATATTACTCAGCAATAAAGAAGAATAAAATGATGGCATTTGCAGGCAAATGGATGAGGTTGGAGAATATCATGCTAAGTGAGATAAGCCAATTTCAAAAAACCAATGATCTCTCTGATAAGCAGATGATGACACATAATGGGGGGTGGAAGGGAGGCAAGAATGGAGGAAGGATGGATTGTATAGAGGACAGAGGGGTGGGATGGGTGGGGGAAGGAAAAATAACAGATTGAGACAAACATCATTACCCTGTGTACGTGTATGATTACACAAATGGTGTGACTCGACTTCATGTACAACCAGAGAATCAAGTTTCACCCTATTTGTGTATAATCAATCAAAATAAATGAATTATTAAAAAAAGTCTCTGCTGGATTATTGATGCTCTTGAATCTGTAGATCTGTCCGGTGCCAAGCTAGCCAAGATCATGGAGGCCAGGAAACCTTGCTCAGGGCACCCAGCTCTGAGATCCTGGCTTAAATTGCAAAGCATCTGAACGGTGTCCCTTCAGATGGGCTGAACCCGGTTGTCAATTGATTGATGATTGGCACAGGGGATGCAAACTGGTGGGGGAAACCATCTTGAATGTGGGAGGCCTGACCCATAGGCTGGGGGCACAGGTGGTGGAATGGAGAGGAAGCCCACAGAGACACGGGCTCCATTCTTCTTGAGCGGGTAGGATAGAGTCACCCACCTGAAGCCGTGGATCAGGTCCTCTGGGTCACGTGATGTACTCGCACACCATCTTCAGCACGGGCTGATGCCTGTTCTCTTCCTTGTCTATCAATCAGCACAGACGTCTCCTTCCTGGAGACCTGGCAGGTCGCCTGGCTTGCTGCTTCGTGAGGCACGAATTCCCCATTTCCATGGGGATCCTTGGAGACAAATCCGTATCTGCGGTGAACCTTCAATCAATTCTCTTTCTTTGGTAGTTAAATCCGCTTTTCTCTGATGGCCAGGGTAAACTCATTCTAGCATTGAAATTTTTTTTTTTTAAAAAAACTTTTAAGAACATATTGGAATTTGGTTTTCTTTTATTATTATTTTTTTTGAAAAAATTGGCGATTGCCTAACATCTCACGTTCTGTGAAATGGCATCGAAAGTGTGATAAAGTGATAATGTGAATGCTACGGAAGAAAAGCAAACTTTCTTCCCCATCCCTGGGCATTTGTTGAGAAAGGATGTTTGATGTCCTCTTTGCCTGCTATGAATTTACTTCTGACGCTCAAAGAAAAAAAATGTGGGTTTTTTTTTTTTTTTTTTAGCTTAATAATTCAGAAACACCTCCATTTTTATTTGGGAAGCATTTCTAAGTGTGCTCCCTGTTCTGAGCGTCCACCAGGATAGAGCTATCTTAGGGGATGGCCGAACTGCAATGGATTCTTTTGCCCAGAAAAGCAACTTGCATTCTGATTTAACGTTCAGTGGCTCGTCCGCATAATTTAAAAGGGGAACGTGCTGTTCTGAAAGTGCAGTCCCTGGAGAAGATGCTGCTCGCCGTAAGAACATCGAGCACCGTCTGTGCCCCCCAGACCCACACGCTCGCCGAGCCACGGAAAGCGTCACGAGATTTCTGGGCTTCACTTCTTCCCTGTGTCTTACGGGGAACATCGTCCCTGCTCAGAGGCAGCGTTTGCAAATCTCTGAATGAGAATTTAGAAAGACATGTTTCCAAGTATTTTTAACCAGAAGGATGAAGTGGGAATATGCAGATGAAGGTCTCGTACAGAAAACCAGCTGCTTATGTTAAGGCTGATGTTCAGACAGGCAAAAATCACGTTGGTGTGGGGCCATAGCCGTACAGCTATGAGGAAAAGAAACATAGGTACTCAATGAAAATCGCCAACGCACTCAAATGTAGTTATGCTTCGGAAGAGAGCATATCCAGCTTTAGGCAGGAACTTATTTCAGGACCTAGGGTTTCAACAGACACACGACATTAGCCACAGAGGGGTTGGTAGCTTGAGGCAGGCAGAATAATAACCCTTGTAAAAAATGTTTTTCTTAATCTCCAGAACCTACCTGTGCACATGTTAGCAGACGTGGTATATTAGTCAGGGTTCTCCAGAGAGACAGAGCCAAGATGGTAGATAGATAGATAAATGATAGATGGATGGACAGATAGGCAGGATGGATGGACAGATAGATAGATAAATAGATAGATAGACAGGATGGATGGACAGATAGGTAGGTAGATAGATAGATAGACAGGATGGATGGACAGATAGGTAGATAGATAGGATGGAAGGACAGATAGGTAGATAGATAGATAGATAGATAGATAGATAGATAGATAGATAGATAGATAAATGATAGATGGATGGATAGATAGGCAGGATGGATGGACAGATAGGTAGATAGATAGATAGACAGGATGGATGGACAGATAGGTAGGTAGGTAGATAGACAGGATGGATGGACAGATAGGTAGGTAGGTAGATAGATAGACAGGATGGATGGACAGATAGGTAGATAGATAGGATGGAAGGACAGATAGGTAGATAGATAGATAGATAGATAGATAGATAGATAAATGATAGATGGATGGATAGATAGGCAGGATGGATGGACAGATAAGTAGATAGATAGGATGGATGGACAGATGGGGGATAGGAAGATAGATAGATAAATGATAGATGGATGAATAGTAGATGATACATGGATGGATAGATATATGGATAGATGGGTAGGTAGATCGATAAGGGATAGATGATAGATAGATGATAAATGGATGGATAGATGGATGGATGGATAGATAGATGATAGGTAGATGATGGATGGATGGACAGACAAATGGATAGATATATAAATGATGGATGGATAGGTAGATGGATAGATGGATAGGTAGATAGATGAAGGGATAGACAGATGGATAGATGGATAGATAGATGATAAATTGATGGATCGATAAATGGATAGATAGATGATAGATGGATAGAGAGATGAAATAGATGGATAGATAGATAATAGATGGTAGAAAGATGGGTAGTTGGATAGATGGATGACGGATGAATGGATGGATAGATGGATAGATGGATAGGTAGATAGATGTAGGGTTAGATAGATGATAGATGGATAGATAGATGATAAATTGATGGATGCATAGATAAATGGGTAGGTAGATGATAAATGGATAGAGAGATGAAATGGATAGATAGATAATAGATGATAGAAGGATGGATAGTTAGATGGATAGATGGATGACAGATAGATGGATGAATGGATGGATAGATGGATAGGTAGATAGATGGAGGGTTAGATAGATGATAGATGGATAGATAGATGATAAATTGATGGATGATAGATAAATGGATAGATGGATAGATAGAGGGATGAAATAGATAGATGAAAGATAATGATAAATGATAGATGAAATGGATAGATAGATAATAGATGATAGAGGGATGGATAGATATAGATAGATGGATAGATAGACAGATGGTAGATGCATAGATAGAGGAAACAGATGATGGGTTAAGATGGATAAATGAAATAGATAAATGACAGGTTGGACAGACAGATGAAAGAGATATACCACAGGTAAGGGGGATAAATGAGATATGCAACATAGAGCAGATAGATAAGTTGAATGGAATAGAGAGATGCATTGTGAGATGAACACATAGACGGCAGAGAAGATGGATAGATGGACTAGATGGATAAATGGAGAGCAGATGATAGACGAGATGAATAGACAAATGGAATAGAGAGATGAAGGAGATGAGATGGATGGAAGATGGAATGGGTAGAAGAGAGAAGATGGACAGAAGAACTAGAAAAACAGAGAACAGGTGATAGATAAGATGGATGGACAGATTGCATGGACAGATGGACAGATAAGATGGATGGACAAATGCAATGCACAGATAGACTAGATCGGATGGATAGCTGGGAGATCAGTGGAAGGGTGGAACAGAGAGATAAGAAGGACAGAAGAAGGGTGGGTAGAGGCCAGATGGACTGCACGGGTAGGTCAGGCGGATCCAGAGAAAGATGGAAAGGTCGGACAGCGAGGTCATAGAGGGAGATGGAGATGTGAGAGGCAGGAACCCCATCGTGACTTGGGGGCTGGCTGGTCCCTCACAGGCTGACTGCCAGCTGGAGACCCTGGGTGCCCGCAGCCTGGCTTGCTCGAATCTGAAATCCCAGAACTGGAGAAGCCTGGGGTGTGGCTCTTACTCTGAGGCCACAGGTCCTAAATCAAGGACCGTGGGTGGACGTCAGTCGGAGCATCCAGAGGCCAGAGAACTTGAAGTTCTAGTGTCCAGGGAGAGCAGAGGAAGAGGGCTAGCTTAGGAGACAGACAGGGAGACCCCCCACCCCTCTCTCTTTCTCTGCTTCCTGGCTGTTATGAGCTGAGTAGCTTCTCTCCACCATGCCCTCCGCCATATTGTTCTTCCTTACCTAGAATGCTGGCAATGGACCTGGTCCTCTCTCTCTCTCTCTCTTTCTCTCTCCACTCTCTCTTGCTCCAGGCCCCCAGGATTGGATTGCCCTTCCACACTGAGGCTAGGTCTTCCCCCGGCTCCACTGAGACCCACAAGCTCATCTTCTCTGGAAAGACCCACGTAGACACAGCCAGGAACAACGCTTGACCGGATGCCTGGGTCATTCCTTCACCCTAAATCCCCGTCACATGCAGTCCACGAGGAGGAGCAAAGACTTCGGATGGAAGGGGGACGCTCCTCTGCTGACTCTGCTTACCACGTACTGGAGCCCGGGGCCACTCTGCCGCCTGTACCCCAAGCCCCGGCTTCCACGGCCTCCTCCTGCCTCGGGCTCGGCCACGGAGCCTGCCGGGGCTCACCAGCGGGTGCAGAAGGTGCTGCTGAGCTAGTGCCCGGTGTCGCCCTCCTTCCCTGCTGCAGGTGGCTCTGTCCCTCGGTGCACGCAGGCAGAAGCCCCTGAGGTCACCCTCGGACACCCAGGAGACGGCAGAGTGCAATTCCTCCCTCCAGGGGGGGTGATCTTGCTAACAGCCTCCTTCCCTCCGAGGGTCCCCAGAGCGGCTAACCCTCTCCTTGTCCACACAGCCTCCGGGACTTCTGCCTCCTTTCTCCGTGTTCTCTCCCCGACTCCCAGAAACCCTCCGGTGTACATTCCACACACCACCCCTGCTGGAGGCAGCTGCAGGAGACTCGACCTGATGCAGAGCCAACGTCGGGGCGATTTGATTTATTTTATTTTATTTTGTTTTGTTTTATTTTATTTATTTTTGCTGTTGGTCCCATTGAGTTGCATTTTCTGACACTGTGATGCACATCTATGTGCACTTCAAACATTGCCATCCGATGTTTCATAGCATGCAACATCAACAACGCAAAATCCCACCAGACGCAGCGCCCCTAGGTCACGTGGGATTTGTGCGGCAGGCACTGCAGCCAACGTGGTTTCCAGAAACCCGGAGCCCCACGCGCAGTTTGAAAGTCCCACTGGAGATGCTAATGAGAGAGCCTTCTTCTTTCCGCATTCCCAACGTGGGGCGCGTGTCTGGCTTTCACAGCAGGGGAGCCCATCGGGAGTTTGTGATCTCCGGCCGCCGTGCAGCCCTGGGGACTTTCATCCCTCTATCTGCTCTGGGGACAGATCAAAGACGGGGCTCCTGCACAGAAGTGCACATTCTGCCCCAGCTGCGGGAGAAACCAAGGGTGCAACCCCGTGAAACCTTCATCAGCTCTCCTCGCCCTGAAGTCAAAGAATCGGGGGTGTCCAAGGCTTTGATCACGCTGGGGAAAAAAATGTCTGCATGTGCCAAAAAGGCTGCCAGGATCCGGACAGCTCTGTTTCTCCCTCCGTAACATCCCAGGGAAGTGACACAGCTCTGCAGCAACAGGGCCGTCTCCACCGAGGTGCCTCTCTCTCTCGCTCTAATGTCACTGTGCCTTTGTCGACGTGTCTTTCTCCCTCGAGGGCTGAGCTCTCCTTGGCTGTAGACCGCACAGCCTTGGAATCCTGATCTCACTCTCTCCCCTGGAAGGCACAGGTACTGCCTCTCGGATGCATCTTCCTGGGTTGTAGGTGAAGCAGAGGCATTTCCGTAGGAGGAAGAGGAGGAGGGAGAGTCCCTCAGGATGGCGTTTGGACGCTGGAAGGCGGGGCATCCGTCCCGGATCAAACGCCCTCTGGGCTCCAGCCAGTCATTTGCACTGAGCCTCAGTTTCCCCATCTGCAAAATGGAGTCATAAGAGGGTGTGCCTCCCGGGACCTGCGGAGGGGCTTGACCCAGGGGCAGCCCCAGCTGGTTGTGCTCATGCTACCTGGCGTCAGCCTGGTTTGCGGGACCTGAGGACAGAGCGTCCTAGATCCAGTCTCGCTCTGAGCTCCCGGGCTGCCCGCCCTTGGTACCCACCAGCCGTGGGTTCAGGGTCCCCCGAGTCGTTCAGCTTTATAAGGCTGCACCGGGCTGGGTCTGCAGGGAACTCGGGACTTCGTGCCCTCTCCCCGGGTAACGCGGCTACACGGATGCCGGCGTCCCCCAAAAGCTCACGTGTGAGACGGCACGAGGAGGTTTGGAGAAGTGACCGGGTTCCAGCCTTAACCTGCTCACAAGGATTGTGGCTGCAACAGAGAGGAAAGAAAGCATTTCCTGCCTCACAGATTCAGTATCGTCCATCAAGGCTGGACGGGGGCGAGGGTCGGAGACAGAGAACCTACAGAGGAAGAGACAGAGGGTCAGGCAACACCTTGGTGCCTCCTATTAAACCCCCTGGCTTCAAAGCACGTTCAGGTGCAGGGACGCGTCCATTTCCAATCTTCTCTGCTCGGAAGGACTTCAGCTATGGCAACTCCTCCGCGGCCACCTCCATCGTGGACACCGTCTGCTTCCCTCAGTCTACCGGACTCTCACGCCAGTCTCCCCCAGAAACACAGACGGAGGTGCGGGTCAGTGTTGGATCCCATGCCCAGCCACCCCGTGGCCGGCTGGTGGGACGTCCACGCTCCCCGATCCTTACCTGAAGCACACAACAGCTTTTTTCCTTTTTCTTTTTTCTTTTTCTTTCTCTAGTGCACGATTCAGACCTTGGTGATTCCCAGGGAGTCTGGACGCGCTTCACAGAGCACGTGATGCAGTATTGGAAAGCAGGTTCGATGCGTCTTCAGTCACTCCAACCTCAAAACCACAGGTCCTCCCACAAGCCCCAGCGAATCACAGCATGGCCCCCAGCCCCATTCCCGGGCACCACCCCTGGGCTGCCAGCCACGCTCCCTACTCCGGTTATGTTCACTCTAATGCATAAACGGCTGAAGAAAGCAAGAGCAACATCTTCTGTCTGTTCCTTTTAGGTAGACACGGCAGAAGATGCATTTGGATGCATTTCATGTACAGGGAGTATGGCTTGCTCTAATTGGGATCCCTTTCTTGTGGTTGTACATGATGTGGAATTTCACAGGTGCTGAACTGATGATGTATGCACATAGGAAAGTCATGTCCGATTCATTCCACTGTCTTTCCCATTCCATCCCCTTATCTTCCCTTCATTCTCCTTTGTCTAATTCAATGGACTCCCATTTTTTTCCCTGCCCCTTTTACAGTAAATTAGCATCTGCATATCAGAGAAAACATTCGGCCTTTGTTTTTTTGGGTTTGGTTTATTTCACTCAGCATGATATTCTCCAGCTCCATCCATTTACCAGCAAATGCCATCATTTTATTCTTCTTTAAGGCAGCATAATATTCCATTGTGCATATATAGCACAGTTTCTTTATCCATTCCTCTGTTGAAGGGCACCTAGGTTGATTCCATAGTTTAGCTACTGTGAATCGAGCTGCTATTAACACTGATGTGGCTGCGTCACTGTAGTGTGCTGATTTTAAGTCCTTTGGGTATAAACCGAGGAGTGGGAGAGCTGGGTCACATGGTGGGTCCATTCCAAGTTTCATGAGCAATCTCCACACTGCTTTCCAGAGTGGCTGCACCATTTTGCATTCCCACCAGCCACGTGTGAGTGGACCTTTTCCCCACGTCCTTGCCCACACTTATAATTGCTTGTGTTCTTGATCATGGCCGTTCTGACTGGGTGAGGTGGAATCTCAGTGGAGTTTTGATTTGAATTTTCCAGAGCAACATTGTTGCATGGTCTGCACTGAGAATCCCTCGGCTAGGAGTTAATAACACCAAGAGGCATCCTCCTCCCTCCTTCACCATGGAGATCTAGCCTGGGGAAGGAGGCGGACAGGTCACCTCTTGGTGATGAAGTGGGCTGTGGCCAGGTGGGTTCGGAATCTTCCCTCCTGATTTCACCCCGCTGCCTAGTCTCTGTTTCTTTTTGCAGCATCTGCCAGGGTGGGTCCTTGGCGAGTATTTTTCCCGTGACCGGATTTTGGGAAAAGGTCGCGTCAGGACTGCCGTTCGCGTAGGTTCCAAACCAAAGGCTCTCTCTGATTGAGCGGGTGGCCTGGGGGTCATCGGACACCACACCAGTGAATGACCTGGGGGATATCACGCTCAGGGAAATAAGCCAAACCCCCCAAAACAAAGGCCGAGTGTTTTCTCTGATATGCGGGTGCTAATTCACAGTAAAGGGGGCTGGAAAAAATGGGTGCATCGGTGACACCCAGCTAAGAGTAAGGTCAAAGGAGGCGAGCGGGCGTGCACCTCTATTCCAAATTCTGCTCTGCCCTGTGCAGAAAGGCAGTGTTTATTAATGGCTCAGCGTTGGCAGATTTCAATTTTCAAACCTAGAATAAATACAAGGCCCCCAGTGATCTTTGCCTCAGACCTGGTTGGTCTTATGTAGTTCTGTACTCCCAGAGGATTCTGAGTACTTTGAGATTCGGGGCCCTGGTTCCATCAAACCCTGTGTATGTGCCGGAGGCCGAGGGAGGGAGAACAGTCCGTGAGCCCCGGTGTTAACAGAAAAATTCGATGTGCCGGCGAGGCGGTGGTAGAGGCCAGGGCCCTCCAGAGAGGCCCAGTAGACAGATGCATGTGCGCCCAACAGGCATTAGCAGTGGACTCCCAGGAGCAGAGTCTGGTGTGTTTGTCTCCTCCGCGTTTGCCTGCTGGCTGGACGCAGGACGCCGCTCTCTAAGGAGCCAGAGACCTCACAGTAAAGGAGGCCAATCCTGCAGCCTCAGGCTGGAGAGCCCCCAGAGTCGCTATTGCAAATCTGCATCCGAAGGCAGCAGAGCCTGGAGTCTGGGGGCCGGAGGACAGTGCAGAAAACACCGCCGGTTGGCGGGGGTGCAGTGGACACTCCGGCAAGCTTCCCCGCCCTCACGCTTTCTGTCTGGTCCCTCAGATTCCGTGGGTGTGGAATCTCCAGATTCCACACAGCACAGCTGAGGGTTTCTGTCCTGTTCTTCATGACCTAGTTCTTCACCCCCAGCTGTGCAGGGCTGAGGAGGAGAGAGTGGCTCCTTCTGGGTCTTCAGGAATTTCATGAGCCCAGCAGGGAGACTCCCAGCAAGCCTGAGACCCAAGGGCTCCTCGGACAGTCTCTCGTGGGGATGCCCGAGGAGCTAGTGGGGTCGACGGAGCCCAGGCCTCGTCTCTTCTTTCCGCTGCTTCTCCTGCATCTGCGTCTACAGCAGGGCCCCTGAGAGCGAAGCAGAAGCGTGCATCCCATGCACAGTTGCACAGGTTGCTACCCACTGGGGCCTGATTTGCTCAGCTGAAAATAGCAGAACCCAGCAACTTCACTGGACAGTCACAAATGGAGAAGCCCAGAAGTTCCCTCCAGACGTCCCACTTTCCTCCTTCCACCTGACGGTGTTCCCAACACGCCCGGGGAGTGATCGGGAACAGTTCCAATGGGTTCAAACCCCAGGCTTTGGAGAGAGTCCCTGGAGACGCTGTGCTCACACCTGACCAAGGTAAACTGGTGTTTAGGAGCTGGGCCAAGCGTTCCACTCCACGTCCCGCCTCCAGGTGTGGATTTGCTGTTCCCGGCGGTGGAAGCTACTCGGCACGGAGGGGCCTCCCTCTGCGGCCATGTCTCTATGGCCATGTTCGTCAGCGGCACCGCCGGTTAAGAGCGTCAGATGCTCCGGCTCACAGGGACCAGGAAGTAACGCTTCACGAGACTGGGTGGGGTTTTCTGCGAGTCGCCCCTTCCTGATTTTGTGCGGAGTCTCCTCCTCTTCTGAGGACGCTTCAGGAGCCAAAAAAGCAAACGAGGATCTTTTCATGTGCATGTGATCGAAAAAAAAAAGCAAGATCTGGTTTTTCCGTCTTTCCTTCAAGAGTGGTGATTATTCAGGGAAGAGTCACATGCGTTCACCGAGATACGCACGCGTACGCCTGCGCGTGTAAACATACACGTGCACACGTATCTACACACGTCTGCATGCGTGCAGACACGGGAGTGCAGGTGCGTGCGCACAGACCTACTTGTGACATGCACATTTCTGCACGGCGGAGGCTGGATTGTCTTTCCCCCTGAGAGTCTGTCCAGAGGCTGTCAGATGCATGACCACCCGGCGGTGTGTTCTATTTTCCCATATATTATATCCTGTGTGCATTGGGTGGTTGCATTAACCTCAGATTAATTTTTTATTTTTGCAGACCTCTCCGGAGGGTGACGGTCCTCACGTCGCCGTTTCCCTTTTAAAAGGTGTTTGGCAGCAGCAAGAGGCCCTGGCCATGCATCTTCGGAGAAAGACTAGAGAACGCGTGTGATTTTTCTCTCCTTCGGGGTTGGCGAGCCAAGGCGTGAGGGGACTCCAAGGAGCGAGGCTGTAAGATTTAGAATAATGTTGTTGATCAGGTAAATTTCTAACCCCACAGCTACCCTCATTTATTTCTCTCTCTCACGTTGGCTGGAAGGAGCTACCTGCAAGGCTGGGATCCGCGGGCAATTCATCATTTAGATTAATTAACCACCCCGCTCCTGTGGATTTCTGTAGGTGCCATGACAAATTGGTGTTGGCCAGAATTTCAACTTTTCAACTTAAAGACAGTAATTCTTCGCCCTAGGACATGGTCTGCAACACCCATTTTAGCCTTTTCTGTTTATCAATCCTGTCTTCTAAAATGATCGTAGCCGTAGCCAGTGGAACAGCTGTAGCTGTTGCCAAATGGATCTGAGGTTCTTGAATCAAGACAGGTTTCCTTTTCTTGTCCAGTCCTGTCCAGGGACTCAGGACACAGTTTGGGGACCAGGGACCAGAGCCCATAGTGAAAGAGGTGGTGGAAACATACACGCTCATGAAAATGTAAAGTCACGTTGCTGATGATCCCAGGGAATTCAAAGAAGTTATTCTTTTAGGATCCTAATCTCCACGCATTTGTTGATGTTGTTCTTGTACCTGCTGAAGAGAAGTGTAATTTGAATCCAGAGCAGGAATTTATAGAAACTAACATATGGTGGTCCTTTGGTTGGAAGATGTCCTTCTGACTTCTGGAGCATGGAGTGGCCAGGTGTAAGTGCAAGACCTTTCCACCTGGGTTCAGGACACCACGCTCAGTGCTGTGGAATCTGTCACGTATTTTCTGAGCTCCCAAAAATCTACTTCTGTCCATATGCTAAGCTCACTTTCTTCCTAGAGTTTAGTGTTTGTCCGGATCACCTAGGAGATGGGCACTTTCTTCGAAAGCACTTAGAATCTAAAAAATGACACAGACATTCCCTCTTATGGGTGGGGGATCCCAAGGGCTTGCCTGAAACCGCAGGTAGCCACCAAACCTACCTATGCAACCTACGTCTGTTTTTTCCCATACAAACATTAAGTTTAACTTAAGTATGAATGATAAAATTTATGTAGGTGTGTGAACATGTACGAAGTTTAGTTTATGTGTGTGTGTGTGTGTGATAAAGTTTAATTTATAAAACAGGCACCAAAAGAAGGAAATCAGGCCCAGGAGGAGAGAATCCACCATTACTCACGACCAAATAAAAACAATTAGGAAGGAAGTTTGTAATGATTTCAACTTTGTGGCAAAAAAAGTTAAATGTGAATTTAAAAATATGCAAAAGGATATATGGTTTTTGCCAAATGCTTATAGGAAGTAATGAATAAAAAATGTGACTTTCATTCTTCAAAAGAGGACAATTAGGATACTGTATTGGGAGAAGTTGTATAAAACTCATGCATTGTCCGTTCTGGAATTTCCCATTTAATGTTGTCAGACCTGGATTGACTAGGGACGGGTAACGGGAATGACAAAAACCAATAACCAAAGCTAAGGACCCCAGGACAGAATGAATTGGATGTGGGGACACAGCAACTGTCTCCTACGAGGTGCAGGGTAGCTGGGTTTTTAGTCAGAATTTTGGAAACTGTGACCAAAACACCTGACAAGAAAAACATAGAGGAGGAAAAGTTTATTGGGGCTCATGGTCTCAGAGATTCAGTCCGTGGTGGGCCGACTCCATGGCTCTGGCCCAAGGTGAAGCAGAACAAAATGGCGGAAGGGCCTGGAGGAGGAGAGCAGCTCAGGACGTGGCACCAGGAAGCAGAGAGAGCTCTGCTCACCAGGGACCAGATCTAAACCCCAAAGGCAGGTGCCCAGTGACCCAGCTCCTCCAGCCACACCCCAGCTGCTTACAGTCACCATCCAGTGAGATTCAAGTGGATTAATCCACTCTAAGTTTACACCTCTCAACTCGATCATTTCACCTCTAAACTTAGAGTAGGAAAAGTTTATTTGGACTCATAATTTCAGAAGTTCAGTCCATGGTGGGCTGACTCCATGGCTCTGACCCAAGGTGAGGCAGAACAATATGGCAGAAGGGCCTGGAGGAGGAGAGCAGCTCAGCTCATGGTGCTTGGGAAACAAAGACAGAGAGAGAGAGACAGAGAGAGAGGCACCAGGGACAAGATATAGTCCCCAAGGCACACACCCAGGGACGCCCATCCTCCAGACCCATCCCACCCACCTGCCTACAGTCACCACCCAGTTAGTCCATGTAAGTGGATTAATCCACCCATCAAGTCAGAACCTGGTAACCTGATATCTCCCCTCTGGACCTGCCTGCCTGGTCTCATGCTTGAGCTTTTAGGGGCACCTCGTACCTAAACCACAGCAGCACAGGGCTCTCCCCCCATGGAAGTCACGGTTTCTGAGAGACGCCGGCCCTTTCTGCAGGACCAGACGTGTGCGTTTGGCCAGATCAGCGTGGTCTGGCCCCCCAGGCGGACAGGAGCTGGGGAACGACTTGTCCAGTGCCCTGTCCGGGCACAAGCATGCAGGCCCGTGTGCCCAGGTGCAGCTCTTCCGCGGCCCTGGGTGCCAGCGGTTCCCAACGTGGACGGCAAGCACACCCGGCCGGTGGGAGCTGTCAATCCCACGGAGTCCATTCAGGAGAGGCCCCGGGAGCCACCGAGCAGGAGGCTGCGTGCAGGGGGCCTTGAGCCCGCGGGCCTGGTTCTGTTCCCTTCTCAGGGGCGCCAGGTCCCGTGCAGTCAGGAGCCGGTGCCTCCCCAGCCTCCCGCGCTCCCCTCCGCTGCCAGGCGCGCACCACACCCACGCGTCCCGGCTGCAGAAACCGCCGCAGGGAGAGTCCGAGTCCTCCACCTCAGCATCCTCTCCGTCCTGGGTCTGCAGAGAGGCCCTGAGACGCGGGCCAGGCCTCCTATGGACACCCCGCACTCCTGCCGCTCCCTGCGTCTGGGCGCGCCGCCCCTCGCCCCGTCGAACCTTCCACCTTCACGTCCCTGCGGAGGAGGCCGGCGTGGAGATTTTGGAGGAGCAAAGCAGAGCCCGTCGCCTGAGGAGCCCGGAGCAAAGGCGGCTTTCGGCCCAACAGAAAGATGCGGGCACTGCTTTCCAGTGGCCCGTGGCCCGAGCACCCACCGCTTGCTGCATCCTTACCGCTTCCCTGGAGTAGACTGATTGCGCAGAAGGCGGCACCCCAGGAAGCGAGTGTGGGGCCCTGGGATCCAACCCCAGCCCTGAGGGAAGGAAGGACGAATGGATGGAAGGAAGGAAGGGAAGAAGGAAGGAAAAGAAGGTCCTGTAAGTCTAATTCACGTGGCTGCATGACACTGGAGACTGGGAATCAAGGTTCTCTTGGCCTCCCTCTCTGCAGCCTCTTGCAATCAGCGACTCAGCGCCTCGGAGGACTTTGAGGAAAGCGTCACTTCCCGTGCATCTTTATAAATCCGGCCAGCATGACTGGACTTCGCTTTCTCGGGGCTCTGACACGGGGACGGCTTCCTTTTAGTTCCCTGGTGAACATGCACACGTTTCCTCGGTGCAAATGAAGTGTGTGCACTGGATTCAGACCTCACCCACAGATCCACCCGGGACGGAGGCTTTGCAGTTCGCTCTGACCCTGGCGCCTGGACGTGGTGGTCTTGGGATTTGCTGCAGAGGTATGAAAAAGCACTGCCTGCTTCCTTTTGGTGCAATCCCTGTCACAAGCAGAAGCCCAGGCTAGCCCACGGCAAGACCCGGGCAGCCTAGTAGCTAGCTAGCCCAGGCCCCAGCCATACATGCTGGGTCAGGCCGCGTGGGAATCAAACCCACTCGCTCTGAATCAGCAGGGCTGCTCAGTGATGCCTGGTATGTTGGAGATAATAAGCCGCTGTCGTTTTAACCCACTAGGCTCAGGGGAGCTTTGTTACTGGGGAGCTTTGTTACACAGCAAGAGCTAACTGATACACTCCGGTCCCTCATCCATGCAAAGTCATCTGTTGCATGTGGAATGTTGTGAGCAATAAATGACTTATTGTTTTAAAAAGTTTTGCCATTTTCCACGACTCAAGATAATTCAACCACTGACTGAATTTTAGGATGAGGATAGGGAGAGAAGGGTATCTTTATGTGCAACTTAGAATAAAGATTAGGATTAAAGAGGAACACATTTCTTCCCCCCACCCCCACGGCATGGAAATCTTTATTAGCAGGCTTACGTCTGATGCAGGAAATGTATGGGAGACAGGAAAGCTTACCTTCTCCTTGGCCATACCAAATCCAAATTTTAGATATTATTGTCATTCTTCTGAAAGTGTTCGAAGATAGGCAAAGTGTAGTGTTTTGGGTTTTTTTTTTTGGGGGGGGGGTCATGGTGGAAGGAAGATGCTCCAAGATAATTTCTATTTCAGCTCTTTCTGCCGTGGTTTCTTGGTCTCAAAAAATAGATGGGCGTCACAAAAATGTCGGTTTCTGACCACCGGCGACGGAGCTGGCGTGGAGGCAGTTGTGACATTTTCATGACGTCGGCAAGAAGCACGGAGATTTGATGGAGATTCACGTCCTATTTAACGCGGCCTTGGGAATCATTAATGTCACTGTTGAGCGAAGAAACTTTGCGATGAGCTACTCAGCAGGCCGGCGGGCAGAAGGAGCCGGCGCGCACCCGTATCCCGCGGTGGCGGACTTTGGGATTCCTTTGCTTCTGTGGAAGGCGACTCCCTTCGCTGGCGGTCAGGAGAGCCAATGAAGAAATGGACATGCACAGACAACACTAGCAATGGAGGTCACAGGTGCTTCAGAGGAGACTTCAATGACCAGACCCAGGAGGCGCAGGTCACTTCCAGGCAGACTCAGAGCAGACTCGTGGGGGACAGTCACAGCGGGTCCCCGAACCGTCTCGAATCCCAGCATCAGAGCCGACTTGACGCTAAAAATTGGTGGCAGGATCCATGTGTCCACACTCAGCTAAAAGTCGTTGGCAAGGTTCACGTAAATCAGAACAAGTGACGGCGGAGGCAGCGTCAAGACACCAGCTTCATTTATTAGATTCAGCAGCCCACTTGATTCAGCAGCCCATCCCTTCGTAGTTTTGATTCAGAAACAGGGCCCTGCTGAGTTGCTTAGGGCCTCGCTAAGTTTCTGAGGCTGGCCTCCAACTTGAGATCCTTCTGCCTCAGCCTCCAGAGCTCTGCTGGGCATTTGAGTATCTTTAATGTGCACACAGACCAATGGTGACTCTGTTAAATTGCTGCAGATATTTCAAAACGCTTGCTCGTGCTTCCAGACTGAGCTCAGGGCAGACCGGGAGCTGGGTTCTGGGGTGCAGCTTGGTTGTTCAAGGTGTGTCTCACGTGCCTAGGACCCGGGGTTCAATCCCCCCAGCGCTGCACCGAGCTCACTGCAGACTGGTAGCAGCTGGGAATGACCCAGGTCCGCACGCCCCACTTTGGGGGTATGATCCCACAGGACATGCAAGGAAAGTCTCCACACCCCGCAAGCCTCTGTAAGGATCTCCCTGAGACCCTGTTTCTACATAAAATGCAAAAAAAGGGCTGAGAATGTGATTTCGTGCTTGGCTGATCCTGGGTTCAAGCTTGGTACAAAAGAAAAAAAAGAAGGGGGACTTTTTATTTTTGGTCCCCAGGAATTGAACCCAGGGGTGCTTAATCACTGAGCCACATTCCATCCGTTCGTATATTTTATTTAGAAGCAGGGCCCGAGGGCTGGGGAGACAGCTCAGTCGGTAAAGTGCTTACTTTGCAAGCAGAAGGCCATGGGTTCAATTACCAGCAGCACACACACAAAAAAGTTTAAGTAGAAACAGGGCCCTGCTGAGCTGCTTAGGGCCTCGCTAGGTTGCTGAGGCTGGCCTCCAACTTGACGTCCTCCTGCCTCAGCCTCCCGAGCCGCTGGGATTGTAGGCGTGCACCAGTGCACCCGACAAGATAGGACTGCTCATGGACGGTCCCAAATCATCAGCAGTAAAACCGGGTGGAACAGAGATTCTCGAAAAAGCTGCGACTGCCGTGTGGTGAAGTCATTTTAAGCCCCTTGGACGACTGAGCTACGAAGAACATGTGGTGTAGATACAGAACGGAGTATTATACAGCCCCAAAGAAAACTGAAACCATGTCAGTTGCAGGAAAACGGGTGGAACCAGAGACCATCTATTTCGTGAATGCGCAGACCTTACTGGGTGTGGCTTTCAGACGTACAGCAGAGTCTATGTGCGAACTTTGAATTTGCTTCTTCCTGTATCGCTAACCGAGAATACCGTCAGTAGGAATGGGTGCTACCCGATTTACCATACCTGGACTTCCGAGAGGGTGGAGGACGCACCCACGAACCCATCCTGCTTTTTATTTTTGGTGCTCTACCCAGTAAATTGCAGGAGCTCTTCAGCGCTTTCTTATGAGATAGACTTTGGGTCAGATGGTCTTGCCCAGCTGCCATGGCTTACCCAGTGTCTCCCCTTTCTTTCCCTCCTCACCTCCCACCCCTTGATCCCTTTCCTCCACTGATCTCCCTCTGATCTTCGTGAGATCCCTGCCCTACAAACCCCCGTTTCCTCTCTATTTTCCACTTAAGAGAGGATGCATACCACCCTTGACCTTCTGAGTTCAATTTATTTCACTCAACACAATGGTCTTCGGTTCCATCCGTTTTCCTGCAACTGACATGGTTTCAGTTTTCTTTGGGGCTGTATAATACTCCGTTCTGTATCTACACCACATGTTCTTTAGCCATTCATCCATCGATCCACACTTGGGCTGGGCTGCTCCCCTAATTCAGCTGTTGTGAATTGTGCTGCCGTAAACATGGGGGTGTGTGGATCACTACAGGAAGATGCCTTTAATTCTTCAGGGTAAATACCCAGGAGTGGAAGAGCTGGGTCACAGGGTGGTTCCATGCCTGGTCTTTTGAGGAACTTGCATCAATACGAGGTTGCTCATTTCTTTTTCAGTGGTGAGTAATACTCCATTGTCCAAAAGTACCATAGTTTATTTATCCAATCACTTGGGCATTTGTGAATAAAGCTACCCCCCTATATCCACACGCCATGGATGTGTATAACTGCATTTTAATTTGCATTTTCTTGATGCAACTGCAACCCTCACATGAATTTTCAAAGAGATGGTGAATGACTTCAGCTCCCAGCATGAAAGGCATATTGCTTTATGGTGTGGGAACCAAAGCTTTAGGATTCACAAGTATTTGTCAGATGTGTGCATTTCACCATGTGTAGATTTCCCATCCCAGGGGAAGTGCAAAGAGTGGTCAGTCTCCAGCTGACATCCATGCAAGGTGTGGGAGTGTTGTTGTCTATGATTTGCTTTGAAACACATCAGAAAGTGAGATGGAGTGACAGATGTAGACGGTAGAGCTGGAACCCAGAGACACTCTTCCACTGAACCACATCCCAGCCCTTTTTATTTAGTTATTTTGAGACAAGATCTCCCTAAGTTGCTTAGGGCCTTGCTGAGGCTGGCTTTGAACTCGCTATCCTCCTGTATCAGCCTCCTGAGTCGCTGGGATTATAGGCATGTTCCCCTGTGCCCGGTGATTGGCCAAATCTTTTAAGCATGATAATGGTCCTACAGTTTGCCAGACTCCCTACTCTTCCCTATTGCCTTAAACATAAAAAGATGATAAATACAACATGTGGACCCTGAAAGGTGGAGGGTCTCACAAGAATGGGTGAGATGCTTTGTCTCTGGGTGGTCCTCTCAGGAAGCTGTTACCTGCATGCACAGCACCCGTGATACATGTTTTATATGGTTCTGCTTGTTCTCTGGACCCGCCTGTCTGGAAAGCTTAACTAGCTGGTGTGGCCATTTTATTATGCGGTTAGATGAACGTGGTCCACCCCCAGCCTTCTCCCTGGCCAACTGGCGGTACCTTGAAAGCCAAGTCCCTTCTGGCTCTTTCTTGCCCAAGTTGCTCAGGAATTTGCAGCCTGAGCTGTCAGCATGGCTATTTTAATTCTGAGAGACAGATGGGAGTGATGGACGCCTCGGGCCACTTGTCTTCTTTGGCATTGTGCCTGGTGTGTGCCTGCGGAAGCAAACGGGTTAATTTCCCTGGGTTTCGAAAGCACACTCTGAAAATGAAGGAGAAAATTCCTTTCCTGACTACGTTCAGCTTTCTTTTCTTTGCAAATAATTCAAAGGCTCTGGAAAGAGGATCGTAGCTCAAAGCCCCCACCCAGAACAGGGGGACGAGAGAGGGGACCTAGCAGGTCATTTTCTTCTGAACCCCCTCTGACACATGTAATTGTAAGATGCGGCACTCCTCGTGTTGTTTATTTTGTTATTGTACAAGTAGATGGTCTGTGCCATCTGCTGCAGCACGCAGCAGGATTCATCTCCCACGATGCCTGGTCCCTCGAGTGGGGGAAGTTAATCCCTGCAATTGCACCCTGAAAAATAGTCACAAGGCTCTGAAGTTCAAGGAGCTCCATTTAGAAAGGGCTGGGGTGTCTTCCTAAGAAAGCTGCAGATGGGATCCATATGATTCTCCACAACCATGGGACATGTGGGTTTATAAAACTCCAGATTCCAAAGCTGAAAGTTGAGAGATTCCTCCACCACCTTTGATTGACACTGGAGCTTCACGTTGCTGAAATGAGCATGTGATGGCAGCCTTGATATTGAGCTGGATATTGAGCTGACTAACGTGGAGGGTTTATCCAGGTCCTTTCCTCTCCTTTCTTTGCTTTTCCTGAGTTGATGTGGACAGAAAAGAGGGTCTGGGAACATGCTGTCTTCTGTGAGCATCTAACAGAGACTGATCATGTTCTCAAGAGCTTGGAGACTGCCCTGGCTGGACCTTAGAACTGGTGAATATGTTCTCTTACACAGAAAAGGGAACTTTGTTGCTGGGACTTGTAATGACTAATGTGAATTGTTGACTTGATTGGATTAAGAGATGCAGATGATTAAGAGGCTCTGGGTGTGTCCATGAGAGCGTGTCTAGGAATGATTGGCATGGGGGACAGCCAACTGAAGTGGAGCCCCTCCTTAAGTGTGGGCAGCACCACCCAAATGGGTGGAATAAAAGCTGGAAGAACAGGAAGCAGATGCAGATGCAGCTCAGCTCTCCCTGAACGGGTTCCTGATGGCTGCTTCCATCCTCTGAGGACATTGGACTCTCGCTTCTTCACTCTTCCAAAGCGGACTCTGCCAGTGATTCTCCAAGGAGTTTCCAGAAGCCCTGGCCTTGGACTAGGGTAGCACTGTTGACCCCTCTTGTTCTGGGGCTTCTGCATCGTGGACTGTGCAGCTGCTGGTTCCTCCAGCTCTCCAGCTGCAGATGGCCATGTGGACTGACCAGCTTCTGGTTGTGCAAACCAATCTAATAAATCCCCTTTGATAATCATACTTCCTGTGGATTCTGCTCCTCTGGAGAACCCTGACTCATACAGGACTGAATTAAAATCCTCAGGGTGTGGAGATTGAACTGAATTATCCCTGTGGAGCCAATTTAATCACGCAATTTTTAAAAATTGGAGAACCTTTTACTGTTGTCTGAGGGGCAAGCAACTACAGAAAAAGGTTCTTGAAGGTGCACTAGTTCTGACTTTGAAAGTAGAAGGCACCACAAGCCAAGGAACATAAGCTTAACTCCAGATACACAAAAAGAAAACTCAGAAAGTGCTTCCAGAAGGCCAGCAGCCCTGCTGACCTTAATTTTTCCCAGTGAGACCCACGTCATAATCCAGATTTGCGGAACCACAGTATAATAGGTTGGTGCTATTGTAAGTCAGCAACTTTGTGGTGATTTTTAAAGTAGTGATAGAGAATTAATACAGTCAGCAGGTGGGGAACCCTGGAGGGGTGGTTAAAAATGAGACGGAATACTTACATTATTGGGTGTGAAATAGGATCGTGTATATGAAACGTGAACAGGCGTGCATGAGCATGTATACGCAAGACACAAAATGTAAAGCTGTGTTATTCAGGTGTACAACTTATATGGAGCACAATTATATTCCTATTCCTATAATACTGTGATTAGAATATGTGACTGGTAAAATGTGTCTAGACGTTGGGGAGAAAGAAGAGACTCATTCTTTGCCCTGGGGAGAGAAAACGCCGCTCTTCCTTCCTCTCATATTTCTCAGGAAATTTCTCCATTCTTTATGGTTGTAGCTTTTAATTGCATTCCCCATGTGTTCCCACTTATCAGTAAGTGGCGATGTGATAGGACGCTCTTAGTTCTGCAGAGGGAGCCGGGCATGGCCATGCAGGCTGGGTCCTCTGCTCAGGGCCTCCCCACGTTCAAATCAAGGTGTCCATCAGGCTGGGCTCTGGGTGGGAGACGCTGGGAGAATCTGCCTCCAGTTCATTCAGGGGGTCTTCAGGATTCCATGATTTTTTTGGGCAATCACTGGAAAGAGTCACTCTTTCTATGCTGCCTCACATTGGAGATTGTTCCCACCTTCTGGAGACCCTGGAATTCTTCCACGGTGGCTTCTTTCTACATCTTCAAAGTTAAGAGTGGGAGTTAGAATCTGTCTCTCACCCAAGATTTCTCAGACCCATCTTTCCACTTAATCACCCTACTGTGTCTGCTTCCCACGTCTCCAGGGTCCCCTAAGATTCAACTGAGCATACCCAGAAAATCCAAGATTCTTTTTGAGATCCCCAGTGGCAATAGATTATTATTAATATCATTAAATACATTTTGTGAGGCCAGGGGAGCCAGATCATAACCTGGGAAAACTCAGTGTTCCCCTGAACTTTTCCTGCCAGGTGTTTAAGGATCCAGGTCCTGGGGACTGATTGGTATGCAGTCAAAGAGAGCCACAAAATGGCCTGATTGATGGCAGGATGTGGCGGAGCTATCAAGTAGCACTCAGCCAAGTGACGCTTGAAATGCTTTGTGCAGCTGGATAATTACATCTTCATTCAGAAGGAGTCCCTATTACTTACTCATATTGGGATACTTCTATACAACAGACTTTCCTTTCCTACCCGATCTTCAAGGTGCAAAGAACAATGAGATGGATTCATAGTCCAGTTCTCTGGGCATGTTCTTTTAGTCCTGTAATAAATGCAGTTATTTAATATGTTTGGTGATGTACAGTTAGAGGGCACTCATGGTGTGTGGTTTGGGATTTGATTTTCATTTGCCTGCAAATGACCCAGGATTCAACTCTGCTTATTTTTTAAAGAATATCCTTGGGGGAGGGTCATGTAATCTAAAATTGGAATTTATAGTTAAACTATTATTTATTGAAAAATCCTTAGAGTCAGGCTTATGGTAGTAGATAATAGCTATGTGACCTTTTTAAGAACTATACTGAATACACACGATTATTCCTGTTTAATGGATGAGGAGCTAAAGCTCAGAGAAGTTTTGTCTTCTGCTCCAGGTCACTGAGCTATAGCTGACAGGGTCCTGTTGTTCAATGACTTCAATAACCAGTACCTATCAGTCAGTCTACACATCCATCCATCACTTTTGTGAACTTTGCATCCATCCACCCATCCATCTATCCATCCATCCATCCATCCATCCATCCATCCATCCATCCATTCATCCATCAATTCACTCATCCATCTATCCATCCATCCATCCCATTTATTCATCCATCCACCCATCCATTCATTCATCAATTCACTCATCCATCCATCCATCCATCCATCCATCCCATTTATTCATCCATCCACCCATCCATTCATCCATCAATTCTTTCATGTATCCATGCATCCATCCATCCATCCACCTACCCTCATTCATCCACTCATCCATCCATCTATCCTTCCATCTATCCATCCATCCATCCATCCATCCATCTATCCATCCATCCATCCATCAGTTCTTCCATGTATCCATCTATCTACTCATCCATCCATCCATTCATCCACCCACCCATCCATCCATTATTCTAAGGTTGATTTTGATTCACCTATGGTTTGTACATAGAAGAGTTAACTATGCAGATTTTCTACACAGCAGATTCACAGTTTGAGTAGCAGCTGAGAAGCCCAGCTCCAAGCAACCCAAGGGTCAGAAAGATAAGAAATGAGTAGAACTCCTCTGGGTTCCATGCTAGCTAAATTGAGGGTAACTCCTGGCTTTGGTGGGAGAGGTCTGAGCTCTTTGCTGGGTTATCCTTCTGGTGCTGTTTTGTATCTCTGAAAACAACTTTAGTATATTGGTCTTTTGCAGAGTTGTCCCTTGTTTTAAGATACAGGAATTTCCAAGCTCCATATCCTCTTTTGTACCCAAATGGGAAAGTCCGAGAGTGCTCTATGGACAAGGTAGATTGGGGCCTTCAGTGGCCCACCTTACCACATGGCCTTGGCATCTCATACACATAGGACCTCCAAACACTGGATGAAAACCAGCCTTGGATGTTGCAGGTCCAGAGTAGCTGGTGCTTTTTGAGTTTCTAGGTTATAGTCCATGCACTTCCTACAATCCATCAGGGGGAAGAGGTTTAGGCTGCTCTTGGTGGCTTCTTTAACTATGGCCGACTGACTAAATGTACCAGTATTTACTTGAAGATGGCGGTATTTCTTGGAGCCATTTGCCATTCCGAGCATTGATTTCACTTGTCTCTTTTCTGTGTTCCTTGGTGATTTTTGCCAGGTTCTGCAGGCTTTGTAAAGTAGAAGCAGAGGAGGGAGAGACCTATTCCTGGGCTGTTATTTATCCCAAATGTTTGGATTTGTTGTTTTAGCCCAATTTGAGAGTCTTTGTCTGTTGAGGTGGGAGTTTAACCTTTCTCTGTTCCAACATAACAGCGATGTCACCTGCCTGGCTTCTGTCTCCTGGTCTAATGAGAGATTCTAAGGCTCTCTTGCTGTTTTCTGTCTCTTTTCATATGATTATGTTTTACTTGTTTATAGCTTTTCACGAAATTAGAAGGCAGATCTTGCCTCTGGAAAATATGTCTGTGGTTCTCTTTTTCAGCATTTAAAGAACATTGTTGAACTTGTATTTCCAATCTTCATGCAAAATGCAAAGAAGAACTGGAACTAGTGTGTCCAATAAATATGATTCAGTGTCATTTCATGGATGCCTAAGTTGTCCAATGTCGTGAATGACATGGTATCTTTTAACTCCCACTGTAGCTAGTGAGGGAAATGTGTCTTTTATTAACTTGTTTCTCTCTGGGTCTCTGCAAACAGAATGGGATTTTAAACCTAAGTTGTTTTTTGTTCCATTTTATTATAATAATTATATGCTTCTTTCAACAGCTTTTGCCATTTCATTTTGATTACCATATTTGAAACCTTTTCTGCTGTGACAAATGTATGCTTATCTGGCTGTCAGAGTAACTTTGAGGCTACATATTCTTTAATTCCATAATACATATGCCGCCTGTATTTCTGCATTCTTGAATCCCACCTTCCGATGAGTCGAGACAGATTTTATGTTTGAGTAGGGTGTTTGGTTATAAAAAAAAATTAAATCCTTGAATATTTGAGAATCACTCTACTTTTGCTTTGACTTATGACAGACTTCTTGGTTGGATATAAAATTCTTTGGTTGCCAACTTTTTACTTTAGAAGAAAAAAAAAAAAAGCTTGTTTCCAGTGCTGGATTCTGAGCGAGATGTCTGAGCACCACATAGTTTGGGTTTCTTGGGGGTAATGTGTTTTTATTCTTTTTTTTTTTTTAATGTCTAAATGCTTGAAGTATTCTTTTTCCCTTTGTGCTTAGAGTTCAGAAGAAGAATTCTGAATTACCTCTTGGTGTGCATGGGTCCCTCTTACACTTTGGGTGGGTGTATTTCTATCTTATTTTCTTTTTTTTTTTCTCATAGATCCATGTTGTCTTTCTGTTCTTTTCTCAAATCTTTGAAGGAAGAGAGTTTTATCTAGGTCTGATTTGTGCCAACAGTCTGGGTATGTGGCTTCTCCTTTGCTCTTTTCTCTGTTCACTGTTTTGGGAAGGAGTTTTCAAACTATATCATATTTCACCCTGGGGGTGCATTTCTTAGTACTAACAGACATTTTCTCATGCAGGGTTGCTGTTTGCTACAAAAGTCTTTTTATCGCTTTAGGAGGTATCTTGTTTAACATTGCAGTTTAATTTTGTGAGTCCCTCACTCTGCAGTTGCATGGACTCCATAAGTCTGTCTAGGTCAGCCTCCTCGGGAGCCTAGATCCTGGAATAACCACTTCTGGAATGCTCACGGCAATAGAAAGTCTCTCATACTTCTTCCTCAGTTGCTTTCTGAGCAATGTGTATTGCTATCTCCAAAGGCAGGAGGAGGAGGAGCGAAAGACCAATACCTTGTCTGAAAACCCAAAACCTCACCAAAGAAGATATACAGTTGGTAAATAAGTATATGAAAAGATGCTTCATAAAGCATGTGGTCAGGGAAATGCAAAAGAAGAGAATGGGATAACTTCTGCACACCTACTGGAATGGCTGATAGAAAAAAACACCAACACTAGCAAATGCTGGGGTGTATGTGGGGCAACAGGAAACCCCATTCCTTGGTTGAGGGCATGCAAATTGGGACAGCCAGTTTGGAGGACAATTTGGTAGTAGGTTCGTAGTAAGCTAATTATAATTGGCTGGAAGCATAACTCAAAGGTAGAGGGTTTGCTTAGCACGTATGAAGCCCTGAGTTTATTCTGTAACAGTGTAAAATAAACAAACAAAAATATAAACACGATCACATTGTATGATCCAGTAACCACAATCTGTGGTATTCACCCAGGAGTTGAAACTTAAATTCACACCCAAACCTGCACCCGGATGTTTGTAACAGCTTTAGTCATCACTGCCAAAACTTTGAAACAGTCAAGATGCCCTTCAGGAAGTTTCTTAGTCTCTTCTGGCTGCTATGACAAAATACTGTAGACCAGATGACTTTCAGATGACAGATACTGATTACTCACAGCACAGGAAGCTGAAATCCAAGGCCAAGGTGTAGCAGACTTGGTGTCTGGTGAGGGCTGCTTCCTGGTTCATAGATGATGCCTTCTTACTGGGTCCTCACTTGGTCTCTGAGTCTCTTTTAGAAGGACACTCATCTCATTCATAGGGCTGCACCCTTATGATCTCAGCATCTGCTGAAGACCACACCTCCTCACTCCATCATCTTGGGAGTGAAGAATTCAACATATGAACCTGGGGTCACACAAATACTCAGTCACAGCAGTAGCTAAAAGGAGAAACTGTACTACACCAGACATTGAAATATTATTCAACATTAAAATAACTGAGCTATCAAGCCTTGAAAAGACATAGAGGTAACATAAATTTAGATTAAGTGAAAGCAGTCAATCTGAGACCATAACCTCTACGATCCCAGGAATATGACATTATTGGAAAAGGTGTAGAGATAGTAATATGATCAGTAGTTCCCAAGGGGCATAGGGAGGGATGAGTAGATAGAACAGGGATGGTTTTTAGGCCAGTGAAACTACATAATTATGTATAGCATAATGATTATGTATACCATAACCATGGACATATGACTGCTCTGTATGTATACCATAATCATGGGCACACAACTGCTCTGTATGTATACCATAATCATGGACACACGACTGCTCTGTATGTATACCATAATCATGGACATATGACTGCTCTGTATGTATACCATAATCATGGACACACGAGTGCTCTGGATGTATACCATAATCATGGACACATGACTGCTCTGTATGTACACCATAATCATGGACACAAATCACTAGACTATGAGTCCAAACTCTTAGAATGTACAACACATATCCCAGAGTAAACTGTGGACTCTTGGTGACTTCAATGTGTTAGCATAGTTTCTTGGAATGTGACAAATACATGGCTCTGGTGTTGGAAGTTGTCCATGGGGGGAGATCATGAAGTTTTGGGATGGGGAGTATATTGGAAACCCTTGTGCCTTCATTGCAATGTTTCTCTGAATCTAAAACTGCCCTCCAAAACTCTTTTCTTAAAAAAAAAAAAGCTACAACGTAGTGTGTGTATTTGTGTGTGTGTGTGTGTGTGTGTGTGTGATGGTGCTCAGACCCTGATTCTTCAAATCTGTGAATATATGATATTACCAAGGGAAATGAAATTGAAGTTCAAAATGGAATTAAATTCTTTTAACTTGCAATAAAGAAATCAGCCTGGATTATCTGGGTGGGACCAATGTAGTATCAAAAGTCCTTAAATGTCTAATAGGGAGGCAGGAGATAGTTAGAGATAACAGAGAGGTCACACTGCTGGCTTTGGAGATAAAGAATTCACAAGCTGAGAATGGAGGTCAGAAACAATGATGAACAGATTCCGCACTGGAGCCCCAGAAAGGAACTCAGTCTGAACCACATCTTGATTTTAGTTCCATGAGACTCACATCAGACCTTCCAACCAATATAACAAAATATATCTGTACTGTTTGAAGCCACTAATGGGGTAGCAATTTGCTGCAGCAGCAGTAAGAAATGAAGCCACGTCTGAAGGTCCATTGCTAGAAATCCATGTTAGTGGGTAGATTTTCAGAGTGTGAGGCTGCGAGCAGAGACCATCTCCTCCATCACCTCCAGAAGCTGTCTAACCTCCAATGTTGGCAGCATATAAAAATGCAGATATTACTCACATTAGTAATCAAGGCCAAACCCAGCACACCTTCTGAAGCAAGCTCATGAAACGTGAGTCGTCTGGAGCGCGTTGCAGTACAGATTGTCCAGGAAGGGATGAGATGTAGGCTGCTCTGTGTTCATCTCTCACTCCTCAAAGATGTGGTCCTCAATGGAACAGGCGACTTCAGAAAGCAAGGACATTTGCCAGTGGTTCCTGGAGACAGCCCTTCCTCTACACCCTGTCCTTTTTGGAGATTGAGAGATTGGCACAGATGAGGATTTGTCTAGGTATGAAAGACGTAGAATTCCCCTGACGCCCCTTTCCGTGCAAAAGAGTGCACTTAGGTCACGGATCCAGAACAAGCACCAACAATGTCAAGGTTTATTTTAGGAGATAATTACACATGATGTGAGTGTCCCCAGTGATCACGCCAAAGTCAAACTCAGCCAGCCCTTGTTCTTGATGGGGACAGGAGGTGATGTCCTCGCCTAAAAGTGGCTCTGTTCCGCTCCCTGGGGAAGTGTCTGCCCCTGATTCCATTTTATCCATGAAAACTACGGGATGCTGGTCTCTGTTCTCAATCTAGACAGTTTTATGGTATCACCATAGTGAGATTCCTGTCCTAATGGAAGTCACAGGTTAGTTAAGGAGACTGCAAGAATTTCTCCTTGAGTTTATGGTCTACCTGTGATTTTTTTCTTTATATGGTAAGTTATAGGGAGATGGAGGAAACCCTGGAGAAGAGCTTACCTAAGAGCAGAAAGATAGAGTCCTATAACTGTGTTTCTGGATTTCATTTTGCAACTTTATTCGGACTCATTACTACTTAGCTAGTTAGTTGCAATCGGCGTGGGGCATCAAAGCGTCTTAATGCTTCTCTCTTCTTTGTCTGGTATAATGTATATCCATATAAATTCATGCTACAAGGGTGTGTATCTATGCAAATTTTCAGCTACTATTAAATAAGCGCTTTCCCCGTACCACCTTGCCTTTCAATTTCCCCTGACTGGCATTGCCGTTAAAGGGAAAACCACTTCAGGAATGACCAAGTTAAAGCCCATCTTAGATAATAAGACATTCAATTTCACCATCAAGATTCAATTAAATTTACCAGTAAAAATGATTCAAAAAAATAAATTTAGCACTCTTTCATATAGATTTAACATTTGCTAAAAAGTTGCAGGTAGATATTTTTTCAAGCATCAAAAATTTGGAATCTCATAAGATTTCCTAGGGCATTATATCATTTAAGCAATAGACGCTCCATTGACAAGTGCGTAGGAACTTTCTTAAAGCTCCAGTAAGGTCAGCTTCCCTGAGCAATGAGAACAAAGTTGATGTCAGATTAAATGAAGGGGGAATTAAAGGCTACTGGATATCATTTCTCATAACTTCATCAGAGTCTGCAAGATGGCGCCCAGTGTTTTGATTTAGAATGTGGTTTCCATCTAAGAGAACTCAGCAGGAACAGCCAACAGTTTTCTGTTTTTCTTTCATCTTAGTATTAACATCACTTTGCTTTCCTAACTAAGTGAAGTCGTGAGCTGATTCTGATCACACATACCCAGCCTGGCGACCTCCTGCTCCCCTGGAGTCGATCTTGGGTACAAACAAGTCCATAAGAAGTAACCCCACAGATTGGTGCAGCCACTCTGGAAAGCAGTGTGGAGATTCCTCAGAAAACCTGGAATAGACCCACCATTGGACCCAGCTATCCCACTCCTGGGTTTATACCCACGGGACTTAAAATCAGCACCCTACAGTGATGCAGCCACATCTGTGTTTATAGCTGCTCAACTCACAATAACTAACCTAGTTGTCCTTCGAGAGATGTAAATTAATTTTTAAACGTGTGGGTCCAGTTCATCTACCACTTGACTTTTCAAAAGTGCCCAGAAGCTGTTTCACAGGTCGGTAGGAAGAAATCTCTTTTCTTCCCACTGGGACTTATAACAAATGTCAGATGGGTTCCAGGAAAGCAGACACCTGATTTAACAGAAGTTTTACAGGACTGGGGGGCCTCCATAAGGAAACAGCAGCCTATGGAAATAGGCAGCTGGTGTATTTTTATGCTTAGGTTGAATGAAGAGTGGACGGTAATGAGGAGGTTGATTGGACGGAGACGATGTTTCTTCCTTCAGGTTCAGGAGGGGTCTTCTGGCGTGAGGTCAATGCCCTGCTTCAGGGCAAGGTCAGAGGAACTGCTGGGGTGTGTGAGCTGCTTCAGGGGAGGTGGGTAGAGGAGATGTGGAAGGTCCAGGCAGCCAGGGCAGGAGGGTCAGTGACGGAGTTGGGGCAGGGCCAGAACTAAGGGTCTTCTGATGAGGTCAGCTTCCTGCTTGACCAAAGAGCTGGTGGACACAAGCAGGGACCCAATCCAACAGATGCATCCATACACCTGCTCTTAGCAGGGTCCCAATAGAAAGACTAAAATAGATGCATGGACACAGGGGGCACCAATCAATAGTGAGGGGCAGGTGGACGGGGGGATGAGATCAGGAGAGGAGGCAATTCCACAGAGCACAGAAGGAAGAGGCCAAAACTCCCCCACCAGATTACCAACCCCCGGGGGCCCCTTCTCTCCAGAAGAGTCTCTCTCTCTGTATCTCTGTCCCCTTTGCAATAAACCTGGTGCTTGCTTGCTCTCTGTGTCCCCTGCTTCAATTCGTTGCTGATCGGAGACCAGGAACCCAGCACCCCTGGACTCTGCTCTTTTCTCAATTGACTGGAGTCGAGAGCGAGCCATTGACACAGACCCAACACGGCTGTGTCTTTGCACAATGTCAGAGTTTATTGAAGGACAGTTAAGTCACAGGCTATTCCACTGAAGTGGCTGTTCGCTGAGTACTTGTGGGTTGCCTGGTAGCCCCAAGTCAGGCAATCACAGCTTCTTTTACTGGACAGAGGCAAAAGAAGGGTTAAGGCAGTCATAAGGGCTGAGGAAGCAGAACTAAGGGCAGATATGAATGCGGAGGTCAGGTAAGATTAGGAACCAGCCTTAGGACATGGGATGGGTCAAATAATTGCAATTGAAGACTTGGTATTAAAAGCATGCTATGGGGTTAGGTAGGAAGGTCCACACCTGTAATCCCAGTGACCTGGGAGGCTCAGCTGCAGCTTCGTAAGTTCAGGGCCAGTCTGGGCAACTTACGGAGAACTTCAGCAGCTTAGCAAGACCCTATCTCAAAATAAAAAATAGAAAGGGCTTGGGAGGTGGCTCAGCAGCAGAGCATCCCTGGGTTCAACCTCCAGTATCAACAAAAGAAAAAAAAAATTAAACAATGACATGTAGCTCTGAAGAATAGTTTTTCCAAATATGATTTTGAGTGAATCTATCTTTTGATTGTGCCATTCCCTGTGTGAAGTTTAAGAGGGAAGAACTTTCAAATTTCATGCAGTAACCCTTACATCGTCACCCTGATTGATGCTCCAATGTCTTTTTTCTCACGGAGCTTGGTTGCATTCCAGAGAGAAAGGAATACTGAATGTGTAAAAGAGTATGTGCAGCATTGTACCATGTCTTCTTGGGTGAATAGGATATTTAAATTCGGAAGAGAAGGAGTGTGTTATGGTTTAGGTATGTGGTGTCCCCCAAAACATCAGGTGTGAGACAAGGCAAGAATGTTCAGAGGTGCCATGACTAGATTATGAGAGTCTTACTGTAATCACTGGATTAATCCACTTGAAAGGATTAACTGGGTGGTGGACTGTAGGCAGATGGGGTGTGGCTGGAGGAGATGGGTCACTGGGGACATGCCTTGGGGACTATATCCTGTCCCTGGCTCCATGGGGACTGTATCCTGTCTCTGGCTCCTTGGGGACTATATCCTGTCCCTGGCTCCATGGGGTTTATATCTGGTCCCTGGTGAGCAGAGCTCTCTCTGCTTCCTGGTGCCACATCCTGAGCTGCTCTCCTCCTCCAGGCCCTTCCGCCATTTTGTTCTGCCTCACCTTGGGCCAGAGCCATGGAGTCAGCCCACCATGGACTGAACCTCTGAAACCTTGAGCCCCCAATTAACCTTTCCTTCCCTATATTGCTCTTGTTAGTTCTTTTGGTCAGAGCAATACAAAAGCTGACTAAAACTGTGTGTGTGTATGTGTGTGTGTGTGCATGCACACATGCCCATGTGTCTGTGTAACATTAAGAATCAAAATGGTGGAGAAAATAATTTTGAGAAGGGAGCTTTCATGGAGAGCGATTCCAAATCTGTGCTCTCTTGGAGAGCAGACCCCCATCTTTGTACAGTTGACCGACACCACAATTGTACCTGTCTTTAATAAATTGCTGAGATTTTTATTCTTTTTTATTAATTTTTTAATTTGTTCTAATCAGTTGTCCATAACATTAGAATGCATGGATGCATTTTGATAGATCAGACATAAATGGAGGGTCGTCTCTCATTTTTCTGACTGTCCATGTTGCAGGATCACATGGTCATGCAGCCACACATGCACATGAGTCATCACGTCTGCTCACTCTACTGTCCTTCCTGCCCCACACCCTTCCCTCCCTTCCCTCCCTCTACCTCATCTAAAACACCTCTATTCTACCCTCGTTCCCCCCCCCCTTATTGTGAATTAGCATCCTCATATCAGAGAAAATATTTAGCCTGTTTTTTTGTGATTGGCTTACTTCACTTAGCATGGTATTCTCTAACTCCATCCATTTACCAACAAATGCCATAATTTCATTCTTTTTTAAAGTTGAGTAATATTCTAAAGTTGAGAATATTCTATTATATATATATATAATAGAATATATATATATATAATAGAATATTCTATATATATAATAGAATATTCTATTATATATATTTAATAGAATATATATAATAGAATATATATATACATACACACACACCACATTTTCTTTATCCATTCATCTGTTGACGGACACCTAGGTTGGTCCCATAGTTCAGCTATTGTGAATTGAGCTGCTATAAACATTGATGAGGCTGCATCACTGTCATATGCTGATTTTAAGTCCTTTGGGTATAAACCGAGGAGTGGGCTAGCTGGGTCAGATGGTGGCTCCATTCCAAGCTTTCTGAGGAATCTCCACACTGCTTTCCAGAGTGGCTGCACCATTTTGCATTCCCACCAGCCATGTGTGAGTGTGCCTTTTTCCCCACGTCCTTGCCAACATTAATTGTTCCTTGTATTCTTGATAATTTCCATTCTGATTAGAGTGAGATGGAAATCTTAGAGTAGTTTTGATTTGCATTTCTCTAATTGCTAGAGTCATCCACATTTAAATGATGTCACTTAAGTATTCAAATTTGGGGAGTTTAAGTACATTGTACCAAATATTTCCAATGAGTCGCACATCCTCTTGGAAGGATTTTTTTTTTTTTTAGCAAGCTCTAGAAATGGCAACAGGGAAGAAAATTAACTTTCGTGAAACATTTTTAATGGTTTTTCAAGCTTTTGTATTTCTACCACCACCATACTCCCATACTCCTGAATATCATTATTAACAACATTTGCAAATGAGAAGAAAGCAGGCTATAGGAAAGTTGGGTCATTTGCACAGTTAAGTGGGTTAAATAAATCCAACTATCCACCCAAATCTGTCCAAAGAGCATGATGTTTTTACCTAACAATATGGTCATTGTATTTTACATGTGTCAAGTAATAGGAGTCAAAGAAAGGAAGTTAGAAAACATATGTGTAACTGCTCGTATATGCTCACCCTGATCTGGGTGTGTTCTCAAGGAACGTTCTCAGAACAGACACTCCAAGTTAACTCCCACAGGGACTTAATAAAGCTGTCCATGATACGTCGCTGTGCATTATATTTTGTGCATAAAGTACATGGAGAGATGGACGAGGAGGCTTTGGCAGTATTTTTAAAGTGCAATTCAAAAACAATCAAACCTACCGCTGAATCTGTGGAGATAAATGCTTTCAATCAATGTCAATAATAATGGTTTGATTCTGGGGTTTTATTTCTTTTGGCAGAGAGAGGACTGACTTGATTTCGCTGTGCTTGGAATACCTGAATGCTCACATGGAGAATGCAGGCAATCAGAGGGCTGCTTCTATCTTTTCTGTCGCCTTTAGGAACCGAGCATATTTATTAATCCTTCACTTTAAGCTGGGGAGCTATGGCTGGCAGGTGTAGCCATGTAGGCTGAATCTGAAATACAGCATTTGGCTGTGTGGCTACAATGGCAGCCCATCTGTGACTCAAAACAGACTAATGGGTACTAAAAATAAACCTCTCTAGCCAATGCAATATGTAGGGTGATCTTTCTAGATCTTTCTCAGCTCTGCTCAGAGTTACTCAGTATGTGCACTTCACTCAGCTGAGGGAAGAAGAGCTTAAAATATTCCAAAGGATGCACTCTAACTCAGGTTGTGAGTGTACATGTCTGTGGCTGGGGTCTGGGGGTGTGTAGAACAGTCCTTGGGTTGGGGAAGTCCCAACCCATGTTCATACCCACACCTGGGTCTTCTGAGCTGTTGCTTGCAGAGTCATGCGAAGCCCATCAGGAAGATGTTGGGGAGATGGAAATGGAACTTCCTAAAGCATAGAGTAAAAATAATACAGGGACTTGGAGACCAAGAGGAGACAGACAGATCCTCCTGGTCTCCATTGCCGAACAGCATTTAGAAGTGTTGTGCATCCAGGTCAAGTGAAGACCAGCACAGAGCATGAAGAAAGCAGCATGGATGAGTGTCTGCGAGATGACTAAGTGAAGCAGAGAGCCAGAGGGAGGAAAAGTCAGAGAAACGTGTGCAGTGGGGAGCCCTCTAACCTGCTTCCCAAGGATGCACATCTGATATGGATGCTTCAGGAGGATTCCTGCCACTTGTGTGTGGGCGGGTTTATGCATTCCTTGTCCATGAGTGCAATACGGAAAAAGTGGTGGAATCTCCTTTCAGAGACGCGGTGATTAAAGACTGTAACTCTGCTCCCTTTTTTGGGTGGCTACATTGAGGAAGCAGGACGCCATGTTGGAAATGCTCCATATGGTACAGAACCAAGAAGCCTTTGCCCAAAAGTAAGTTTGGAACTTAGAGCCCTCGGTCCAGGGAGCTGAATTCTGCCAAACCACATAGAACAGACCCCTGATCAGAAAATCAACCAATTTCACTCCATTTATGCATGATCTATCAAAATGTATAAATGCATCCTACTGACATGTACAATAAATTAGAACAAATACAATTTAAAAATTTTTTTAAAAAGAAGGACCTGAAGATCAGACCATAACAGTGTGACATTTTTGGATTGGACACGAGGGACACCTCAAAAAATGCTGCGGTCTTGGGTCACTGACTTTGAGATAATTTGATAATTGGTGAGACAGTAATGGGTAATACAGCATGGGGTCCCGTTTCAAATCCTTACAGGGTTGCAAATGGTGAGGAAGGTTTGGATTTGTTCAGTCAATACTCAAAGAGCAAACAAATTTCAACAAATAAACGTTAGAGGGGAATATTGCTCTTGTTCCATGGCTATAACAAAATACTGGAGCTGGACACTTTTTAAAGAAAAGAGGTTTAGTTAGCTCCCAGTTTAGGGTGCCGAAAGTTCCAGATAGGATGGCCGGCTCTTTTTATAACAGTCTCAGGTGAACCAACTTGGTCCCTGAGACTAGCGTTGACCTCTTCCATGAGCGAGGTCCTCTCTGCTCTATTTCACTTCCCCCCACTCTCTACGGTTCCTCTGTCTCTCAACACTGCCAATGTTGGCAGAGACAGAGCTTCCGGCACATGAACCTGAGTGGGAAAACTCAGATCACGTCCACACCATGGAAAAAGGGGCAAGGTGAGCTTATTTAAAGTGACCAGCACATTCCAACCATTTGGTTTTTCCCCATGATTTTATCGGTGCATTATGGTTGCACATGTGGATGGGATTTGCCGTTCCCTACCCGTACACGCCCACGCCCCAGTGATCTAATTAGGCCAGCGAGAATATACTTCTAGCATGAGCAATGAGTTTCACGTCACATGGTTTCAAGCAGAGACCAAATGATCATGTCTTGGGAATGCCAAGCACGGTTCCATTTCCCTACAGCAGATGGAATAGCTCCAGTGTTCTCAAGTGTCAGAATCATGGGTGGCTTTTCCCCACATTTTATTGGAGCATTGTGATCATTCGTGACGGTGGATTCATTGTGCCCCATTCATTCCTGCACACGACACGACTTGAAATGTCTCATTCCCTGGGACCTTCCCTTGCCCCTCTCCTCCAGTCCTCACCTATGTGCTCTGCTCTGCTGAGCTCCTTTCTAACAAATTATTATTATTATTAGTGCATTATAATTGTGTGCACAATTACATAAAAGCATTAAAATAACTACTATCTATATCCTATCTGTCTATCCATCTACCTATTATATATGTCTATCTATCCATCATCTGTCTGTCCAACTACCCATTATATATCTACGTACCTATTTATGCATCTATCACCTACCTGTCATATTGGTCTATATATGTATCATCTATCTATCCATCTACCTGTCATATCTATCTCTCTATAAATCCTATCTGACTATCCACCTTCCTATTATATATGTCTATCTATCTAGCATCTATTTTTCTATCCATCTACTTATTCTATCTATCTATCTATCTACCTATTATATCTATCTACCTATTATATCTATCTATCCATCTACCTATTATATATATCTATGTATCCATCATCTGTCTATCAATCTACCTGTTCTATCTATCTACCTATTTATCCATCTATCATCTACCTATTACATCTATCTATCTGTCTGTCTACCTGTTATATTGGTCTAGCTATGTACCATCTATCTATCCATCTATCTGTCATATCTATCTCTCTATAAATCCTGTCTATCCATTTACCTATCATGTATCTTTCTACCTATTCTATCTATCTATCTATCTATCTATCTATCTATCTATCTATCTATCTATCTATCATCTATCCATCTACCTATTATATCTATCTATCTATCCATCTACCAATTATATCTATCTATCTATCTATCTATCTATCTATCTATCTATCTATCTATCCATCCATCCATGAGCAGGATCACGAGGTTTATCTGAGCACGATCAGCAAACCAGGCCAGATTTCATTCACCAATACTTTCCCATGGCCTCTGCTCTGCCCTCCCTTCTGTATTGGTCAAATTCTAGGCCTGCTCCCCTGGAGATTCTGGTTCAGCAAACTGACAATGTGGCATATCTTTTGGGGATAAGTTCCCCATCGCTCCTTGATGGATCAACTCTAAGGGCTGACATTTAGAACTCACCTGGCGAGTAGACCTCTAACTACCCAATCTCTGACAATTTTAGATTTCCAATTTAATGACTAATGTAGCTGATACATTAGAGTTTCTTGTTTTACTCAGAGACTTTTTTGCATATATTTTATTGGTTTTTTTAATTTGTGCTAATTAGTTGTCCATGACAGTAGACATGGATGCATGGATGCATTTTGACAGATCAGACATAAATGGAGGGTCGTCTCTCATTCTTCTGACTGTCCATGTTGCAGGATCACATGGTCATGCAGTCACACATGCACATGAGTCATCATGTCTGTTCACTCTACTGTCCTTTCTACTCAGAGACTTTTATTTCTGTATCTTTTCTTCCACTTAGAATAGATGAAGTGAAATAGGAATGATGATCTCTTTCCCAGAATTACTCACATACTTACATACTCACACACTTACATGAGATTACATCTTGCCTCATGTGTGAGTCCCTCTTCTGTCACTATAACAGAATACCTGAAGCAAGAAAAGTGATAAAGAAAAGAGGTTTATCTTGGCTGAGGGTCCTGGTTTGGATTCTCACATTGGGGGTGAAATCTTGTCACATGCGCCAGGAGGGATGTGCTCAGGTTACATGAGAGGTGTGATTTTGAGCAAGTTATTGGAAGCCCCTTTCCAAGCAGAAATGCTCAGTCTTTGTTTCTATTCGCACTACCATCTTTCCTCCTGCTCATTAATGTGTCTTCTCTGACAACCTGGTTTCTTTTGCCAAGTATCGGTCAGGCAAATCAGAAAGAATGCATGTGAATCCACTTGGTCAGCATCCAGCAGGAACGTCTACCCGGGAAGGATCATGAACAGAAAGAAAAATCTCCCCAGCGTCAGGGAAGCTGGACTTGAAAGGGGACAGGGTAGTCTGTGTACCGAAGGAGACGTGCAGACTGCTATGGCAACAGGTATGGAGGGGTACGTAACCCAGTCCTGGGAGGAGAAAGGAAAGTCCAGTCCAGGGTGCTGGACTCTAGCAACCTGGCTTCACATGAGGACAATCTGAGTTGCACTGGGGTTTTTAACCTGGAGAACAACGTAATCATCTTTCAAAGGATCACATTAGCTCTGGCATAGGAAAGACTGGACAGTGAGACGTGGCATTTAATTTGAAGACTTGCGTGAAAACAATGTAACAAAAACTCAGCTCTGTGAAAAAAAAAAAAAAAAGGTTATAGCAAATGAAACAAAAAAAAGCAAGCAAAACATTTCCTTTCCGGACAGCTCATCATCTCCTGTCCCACATTAATGGCTTTCAAAACTTTTGTAGTTTCTTCTGCAATTGAAAGATATTCACTCGTGCATTTGTGTACAAGTGACTGTTTGCAATTAGCTTTGAAACAGTTTTAAAACAGCCACCAAAAGAAGCACAACCCCTCTTAACTAACTTCCCCTCCGTATCTATAGCTGATGATATTTGATGTGGGTGGGTGGGAATGGGGGAGAGGGTTTGCTTTAGCCAGCTTTTTCATTGCTGTGACCAAAAGACCTAACAAGAACATTTAGAAGAGAAGTTTACTATGCCATTGTCTTAGAAGGGACTTGAGCACCGGCTCATATCTTTGTGGAAACGTTGGCACCCATGGTGTGCCATTCAGTTTTCTTGTTTGTTGCTGTGCTGCAAAGACAAGAACTTAGAGGGGGATACGTTTATTTGGACTCATAATTCCAGAAGTTCAGTCCATGGTGGGCCAACTCCATGACTGTGGCCCAAGGTGAGGCAGAACAAAATGGCGGAAGGGCCTGGAGGAGGAGAGCAGCTCAGGATGTGGCGCCAGGAAGCAGCGTGAGCTCTGCTCACCAGGGACCAGATATAAACCCCATGGAGCCAGGGACAGGATATAGTCCCCAAAGGCAGGTGCCCAGTGACCCAGCTCCACCAGTCACACCACTCCTGCCCACAGTCACTGCCCAGTTAATCCATTCAAGTGGATTAACCCACTGATTAGTTTACAGTGCTCAGTGCTATAAACCTACACATTTCACCTCTGGACATTCTGGCATTATCTCACACATAAGCTTCTCGGATAAACCTCGTTTCTAAACCATAACAGGGTTAATGGAAGGAAGAGTTTTCTGAAAACCTGGGGTTTCCAGATCAATCCGGTGAATGGCTCTTGCCTGGAGAGACAGTGCCTGTTTTAATGCTCTTGGGAGAAGCTAAATGCTCAGCATTTGGACTGACCAGCAGAAGCACGGAACTAGCTTGGAATGGGTCCCTTGGAGCTACTCATGGTGCTACTTCACCTTCTATGAAGGTCAAGGGCAAGCCGATTCTTCTTCGCTCCTGCCTTTGATGGGACTTTGGCCCTTTGTTTGCCTTGGCAACCCTGCAAAGTCTAGAATGTGGCTTTTCACTCACGTCTTTGAATTTGTCCCATTGTCCTCATGACCTGGTCATTCCTCCATGATTGTGAATCTTCGGCCAGTTGAGCCCTCTGTCCCACCTAGGACAGCATGTGCTGGGCTGAATCTTCTGACCGCACATCAGAAGTCACACCTAACCCTGTTCCTCTCCCACCGTCTCATCCCTGAGCTAAGACAACCGAGAGGGTTGATGGAGGTGCTTGCAGGACGTGGACTTGCTGCTGGGGAGCAGCCAACTTCAGAGTCTCCTTCTATTGGAGACTCTGGTCCCCAGTTCTTGGTTCTGACCTAGAGTGGGGAAGAAAAGAGTAAAGACCATGTTACTTTCCCTCTCCTGCATCTTATGAGGCCAATCCGAGTCACAGGTCGGTGGTAGGAGACATCTTTGGAAGGATACCTGGGGCTGCTTTTCTTAACCAAGAGGGATGACAGGTCTTTACCAAAAAGTCTTTGGAAGAGTCATGCAGGTGTCTAGGATGAAGGAACTCATGGGTGAGTCTTCTTCTTCTCTTCCTCTTCCTCCTATCCACCTGTTGTTCCTACTGACAATTGATGTGTAAGGACAGCCATGATGGAGCCAGATGGTAAGTACCACTCCATGTTTATCTCTTAAAGCTGAGGATGCTTCTTTAAACAGAGCAGACGCTCCACTCACATTTATCAAACTACCTTTGAACTCCAAAGCCTGCCGGTGTCTGGATGAAGGCGAAGCACAGGGTGTGGTGGTGCTGATCGTCATGTGGAAGTCTTATAAGGAGAAGACAAAGAATCCTGCGCAGAAAATGTATATATTACAGTAGTTTCTTTAAATAATGTTTTCCCCAAACCTTTGAAGGAACCATTTACATGCCCCATTCCTCCCCACCTGCACAGCCTGAGGCTTGGAGAAGCTGCCCCAGGACACTAGTATTTTCAAACAAGGTTCAGGGGAGCTCATTGCCAAGACCGTGGAAGAGTGAAGTTTGTCTTGTTTTACAGAGTTGATCACTGTGACTCTCACATCATCGAAGACCTAGAGGGTTTGATAGAGCTGTCAAACCTTCCCCTGGTCTCCTGTCACCCTGCAAGATGGGTCCTTCCAGTTCTTTCTCTGACATCTCCATCCTGCTCTTCCTGGTGTTCGCTGGGATGGCTCCCTTTCCTTGTGCTGAGAGTCTGAGAGTGTGGGTCAAAGGCGGTACCAGTCTTTCCAGCTGTGATTCACCTGTGCAAATGCAAGTCCTGCTCTTCAGAGGACAGCCTGGTAAGCCACAGGGGCATGGTACAGTCCTGCTCCTGGCCTGCCCAGCCCCGAGAGCATCTCAGTGTCAATTTCTCCCACTGTGTGAGTCATGGCTCCCACTGTCCCCCCTTGTCAGCTCCTATTTCCTCCTTCCTTTCTCTGGGTGACCTCTTTTTCTGGAGACCTCTCCCCTTTCTCCTTATGACAGCTGAGTGTTGGCTCATGGTAGACTCAGAATCCAGTCCTTCTGAATGCATTTTATCTACACTTACAGTGGAGAGGGAGCCTCTGGTTTGCAAGCTCCCCCTCCTGAAGAGTCCATGGATACAAGCGATGGGTATAGAAGACGGTGCCTGAGAGAGCTCCTCCTCCTGAGGTGTCCATGGATACAAGCGATGGGTATAGAAGACGGTGCCTGAGAGAGCTCCTCCTCCTGAGGTGTCCATGGATACAAGCGATGGGTATAGAAGACGGTGCCTGAGAGAGCTCCTCCTCCTGAGGTGTCCATGGATACAGGCGATGGGTATAGAAGACGGTGCCTGAGAGAGCTCCTCCTCCTGAGGTGTCCATGGATACAGGCAATGGGTATAGAAGACGGTGCCTGAGAGAGCTCCTCCTCCTGAGGTGTCCATGGATACAAGCGATGGGTATAGAAGACGGTGCCTGAGAGAGCTCCTCCTCCTGAGGTGTCCATGGATACAAGCGATGGGTATAGAAGACGGTGCCTGAGAGAGCTCCTCCTCCTGAGGTGTCCATGGATACAGGCAATGGGTATAGAAGACGGTGCTTGAGGGAGCTCCTCCTCCTGAGGTGTCCATGGATACAAGCAATGGGCATAGAAGTCGGCGCCTGAGGGAGAACACACTGGCTTGCCTACCGGTGCATCACAGAGCAATCCATCTTCCCCGCATGGTGGAGACACTGGGAGAAGCCAGCACCACCACAGAATGCCCACGTGCCTGTGAAGTCAGAACCGTTCTTAGGCTGCACCAGAATTCCAGGGATATTCTCTTTATGAGAACTGAGACTTGATTATTCCAGAATGCACAATGGTGAGGCATTCTTTTTGAATTTAGGGTTCAACGAATGCCTATTAATTGCACATATTCATGGGATTTATGGTGACGCTTCCACACAGGCAGAAAGCGTGCATGAAACGTGTCCACCCTTCTTACCCTCACCCCTGATCATCACCAGCACTCTTCCCAGTCCACCTAACCATCCGCTACTTCACGAGTCCTTGATATTCCTGGCTTCTGCCTCAGGATGACGGCCGATCTTCCAATGCAGTATTGCTCTCTTCTTGACTGGGGTCTTCCTCCCTTAGGGGGTGGAAGTCAGCCAGGCACGGTGGCCCATGACTGCATTCCCGGTGACTCGGGAGACTGAGGGAGGAGGTCAGAAGTTCCAGATCTACCTGGGCCACTTTGGGAGACTGTATCAAAATCAAAATAATCAAAAGGGCTGGGGATAAACTCCCCACAGCCGGAAAAAAAAAAAAAAAAGAACTGAACAGAAGACACAAGTTATTTGCAGCCTGTTGCCAAACCCTGATCACATGCTGCATGAGGATCGATGGGTGTTTCCAGTCATCTGCGCTCAGCGTGGGGAATGCAGGGGAAGAACTGAAGGGAGTCACCATCAGTGGCTCAGCAGCTAATTTTGGGCTCAGCAGCTAACTCGGGACCCCCAGCTGGGTGCATCCCTTCCTTTTTCCTGCCTCTGTCTGCATTCTCTCAGAGGACAGTACTGTGTCACGTTGATGATCAGCCAATCCTACCCCTGATTCCCAGGGCGGCCATTCTCTCTGGATTGGAGATCGTTCTGACCCCTACCCACGGCTCTGGGAATCTAGGGGCTGGGTTTTTTTGCAGACGGTGATAAATAAGAACCCTTCAGGCATTTACCTCTTGCTGGGACCATCTAGGCAAGACGTCCTGGAGCTCACAAGCAACACCACAACAGCAAGTGCCCCCAAAATTCCATAACTGCTAGGATTCCCACTTACACACTCTTCTAAGTGTATTTCCAATAATAGTATTCTTTTTGTTAATTTTTTGATGTGTTCTAATTAGTTGCACATGACAGAGTGCATTTATGCATTTTGATACCTCATACATAAATGGAGGGCCGTCTCTCATTTTTCTGACTGTCCATGTTGCAGGATCACATGGCCATGCAGTCACACATGCACATGAGTCATCACGTCTGCTCACTCTACTGTCCTTCCTGCCCCACACCCTTCCCTCCCTTCACTCCCTCTACCTCATCTAAAGTACCTCTGTTCTTCCCTATTCACCCCTTATTATGAATTCTCTAACTTCATCCATTTACCAGCAAATGCTGTAATTTCATTCTTCTTTAAGGCTGAGTAATATTCCATTGTATATATGTGCCACAGTTTCTTTATCCATTCATCTGTTGAAGGGCACCTGGTTGGCTCCATAGTTTAGCTATTGTGAGTTGAGCTGCTATGAACATTGATGTGGCTGTGTCACTGTAGTGTGCTGATTCTAAGTCCTTTGGGTATAAACCGAGGAGTGGGATAACTGGGTCAAATGGTGGTTTCCATTCCAAGTTTTGGGAGGGGGGGGGTACCAGAGATTGAACTTGGGGCACTCGACCCCTGAGCCCCCTCCCCAGCCCTATTTTGCATTTTATTGAGAGACAGGGTCTCACTGAACTGCTTAGCGCCTCACTTTGGCTGAGGCTGGCTTTCAACTCGCCATCCTCCTGTCTCAGCCTCCCTATCTGCTAGGATGACAGGCGTCGGCCACCGCACCCGGCCAAGCTCTGCGGGTTCCTAACGCCAAAATACAAGAACCCAACCAGACCAGGACTAGTTGTGCGAGCGCCCTTGGGGAGTTAGTTCTTTTCCTGATGTTTTCTCACCTTCGTCTCTGAAGCTGGGACGACTCCTCATTCATTTGCAGCTTGAGTTCCAAAAAGCACAACATCTTCAAACCCACTTGATGTGCTGCTTACATCTCTCCTGCGGGCAGAGGGTGGGCGAGGGGGCGTCTCTACTCCCACATCTTTCTTTAGCAGGTGCCCAGCATTTGACCGATGTTGATAAGCCAGTCATACCAAAGGAAAAAACCAGGAGCAGACACCTGCTGGGGAGACCCTCTGTTTATTACCACTCTCCCTGCGTCTGGCTCTTTTAGATCAAGGAGAAGGGGGTCCCAGGAAGGGGACCCTGTCAGGCAACGGCCGGCTGCATCTCCCCGATCCAGGCACGGAAGTCAGACCATAAAGGGGACCCGGCTCTCTGCATATAAAGGGTCATCTCCTGGGGGCCTCACACCATCACCGCGGAATGGAACTGATATTCCTGCTGGCGCTAATTTCGTATTTATGAAAATTTTATAGGCTCTCTAATGGGGACGGTGCCTCCAGTTTTGCCAAGGTGTGAAAAAATATTTTCCACTGAGCTTCTGAAGATGGAAGGGGGAAAAAAAAATCTGTGTCTAGAGTCGAAAGATTTTCTGCAGAGAGACTGAAACGTGAGAACATTCCGGGCGTCCATCACACCCCGCCGTGAGGCACTGTGGCCCATGTTATTCTGTTCGATGCCTATAAAGCTGCTTAAGGTAAGAAGGTCCCTCCTCGCTGCTGACAAATGCCTATAAAGCTGCTTAAGGTAAGAAGGTCCCTCCTTGCTGCTGACAAATCACAGGTCTGCTGGAGACCATAGGGAGTCAGGAGTCCCGGGCTGAGGCTGCGGCCTCCCTCCCACGCTGAGCCTCTCATCTCAGCCATGTCCTTTGACTCTTTGGTCTTGACGCTGTGTTTGGACTCCCTTTTCCTAGGTGGAAGGGGCTGGATCTTTTCTGGCGATGCCCTGGGTGAACATACTTCCCCGAGTCAAATTTAGCTAGTTTTTTCTTGTCTCTGCCCGTGAACAAATGCTTCCCGGTATCCAGAATAGAGACGCATACATTTCCATCCATCTGCATACGGCACATGGAAATTTCAGCCAATTGGGGTCTCGCCTGGAATATCCGTCTTCATGCATAGAGATGAGCGCCCGCACCAAGCACGGCCGGGTGGCAGCCGACCTCGGGAGACGCCTTTGATCTCGGGCAGGCAGCTGGTCTGTGCCCCAGTTAAGCGCAAAAGAGATGTCGGGGGCTGCTGAATGGTAAACCTGGCCTTTATATCTTCTGCACTGAGATCACAAACAAGGACAATCGGCTGATGTCCCCAACACATCCTCTGCAAAACTCAGAGAGGCAGAGACACCGGTTCGTCCTGCAATTTGCAAGTAGAGAAATCTCTGAAGGACAGACAGCCTCCCCGGAGGGAGGGCGGGAAGTCGATGTGGACCCACATGTAATTCAGTCAGCGACTTAACCTAGAGGGAGACGCAATGCCCAGGGAACAGGAGTCAGAGGGTACGGGGACAGCGAAAGCAATTAGGCAGCCCTCAAGCAAACTGTCCATCAGCTTTGCATCACTATCTCAAATAGCTGGACAACCAGCTCTGAAGGAGAAAGGTGCATTTTGACTCACAGCATTGAAGTTTCCGGTCGATGCTCGGTTGCTCTAAGGCCTGTGGCGAGGGAGAGTCTCAGGTAGGAGCTCAGAATGGAGCACAGCACTTACCTTGAGCCAGAAGCCAAAGAGAGGAGGAGGAAAGGCACGGAGGTGGCTCCTCCTGCCACTTGCTCTTTGGACTGTGGGGAGAGCAGCTAAATCCCTGTGGTTCTGCTTTGGTGACTGAGACCTGAGGCAGGAGCTCCTGCTGGGTGGGCACACAAGAAATAGTTGTCAAACTAAATCAGTGGTTCTGAGACAGGTGCAGTGGCACATGCCTGTCATCCCAGCAGCTCAGGAGGCTGAGGCAGGAGGATGGCGAGTTCAAAGCCAGCCTCAGCCAAAGCGAGGCGCTAAGTAACTCAGTGAGAACCTGTCTCTCAATAAAATGCAAAATGGGGCTGGGAAGGTGGCTCAGTGGTCGAGTGCCCCTGAGATCAATCCCTAATTGAAATCCCAGAAAAATAAAAAAAATCAGTGGTTCTGGACTGCAGGCGATCGGGCCTCCAGAGGCCGATACCTGGAGAAGTTGCTGGTCATACTCAGGTGGGTGCTGAGGGTATCTAGTGCATAGAGCAGAAGGGTGTTGCAGACACCCAGCATGACCCCAGATGGCACGGTCCCGCGCACACACACACTCACATGCACACGCACAATCACCCGGCCCCAAAGCCCACCGGCCTCGCCGAGGTTGAGAAACTCTGAACTAAGCATATCACGAAAGCCAAGCTGCAGAGACAGCCCGAGGTTTCCCCAGTGCGGCAGCAGAGCGTTGCTTTGGGAGAACAGGATGAGGCCCGCAGCCTCCGCACCCTTGAGTGCCCGGCAGAGGCGCTCCGCATGCGCAGACGGGTCGGGTCTCTGCGCGGGTCCTAAAGCGCGGGTAATGAAGCCCTGCGGGCCCCGCGCGCCTTCTCTGAACCACTGGGTGGATCCTCTCCCGCTCCAAGCCAGTGTTTCCCTGGCTGAAGGCGCAGCAGGCCCCTGGAGGCAGAGAGGCCGTGGGCCCTTGTGAGGTGAGGAACTTCAGGCAGCACCTAGCGGGGGTCTTTGGGGAGACCCCAGTGGAAAACAGGGCACACGTGGGCCTTCCTTCCTGCACGCAGATTTCTTTATGCTTCTCTCTCTCTGTGTTAATAAGAGCACTTAACCACCAAGCCACATACCCAGCCCCCACCCCCCTTTTTTTTAAATTACAGAGTCTCGCTGAGCTGATTAAGACCTCACTAAGTTGCTGAGGCTGGCCTCTAACTTCCATCCTCCCGCCTCAGCCTCCCAAGCTTCAGGGATGACAGGCACGTGCCACTGCATTCAACCTATCATTAATTCTGGCCTACATAGTGAATTCTGGCCTCTTTGAGCTCCTACATCTCAATCGACAACACCGGGTTTACCTTCCGTCTCAGCACGGCCTGAGCTGCATGCAACACCCAATCGAGGAAACAAATAGGCGTTTTAATATTGAACCAATGAAGGCATGGTTTCCCGGATCCCAGGAATAAAAGTCTCACAACTGTAATTAAAACCTCGCCCCCGGAAAGGCGTCAGGATTGAAGCTACGCGGGACAAAGGGATGGGGAAGCGAGGGTCGTGATGGGGTAGCTGACGGATGCAGACTCTCCTGGGCCGTTTCCCACATTGCCCGCATTCTATGTTCCTGCGCAGCGGAAAGTAGGTCGGGCGTTTCCCTCACCACTGAGGAACGCGTCCAACCCAGGGATATATAAATCCCTTATCTAAGTTTTAGGAATTGCCATGTTCACAAGAGATAGATTCAGCTTGCAGTTCAGTTCCCACAAAGCAATTTTTCTTTTTCTTTTTAAAGGTTCCATTTCTTTCTTTCTTTCTCTTTTTCCCCTCCTGTGGTCGCTGAACAGTCTTTTCTTTCGAACGAACACCGGCTCACCTGCAAAGCACCCGTGTTTTAGGAAGGGCAAGGTGGACCTGGCCCAGTGGCCCACGCTGGTCATCCCAGCCGCTCTGGAGGCTGAGGAGGGAGGATCGCGAGTTGGAAACCAGCCTCAGCCATTTAGCCAGACCCGAGAGTCTTTCCTGGTGTGTCTTCCAGTGGTCAGAAGTGGAAGCCGAGGCCAGGGGGCGTGGGGTCTCAGTCTGAGGCCCGTCCCTGCCCCGCTCGGGTCGCTGTGGGAGGGTGGGGCTGCTCCCTCCTGTTCCCAGCCTTGGATTCCAGCGGGTCCAGTGGAGGGTGATGACTTACCTCGTTCACGGCCCCTGGGAGGCTCACTGAGGTGACTCAGGAAGGTGTCCTTTGCCAGCAGAAACAAGAGGCAGAGGATAAATGCCGTTGTGAGCAAGTAAGGTGTGAGGGGGGAAGGACTAGTCAGTGTGGACTCCTCTGTCTCTTCGTCTCTCCTTCTCTCTCTTCTAATAACGGCCCCCACATTTTCCCTTGTCCTTCACTTTGAGCCTCCTTTCTCCACCTCGGGCCCCAAGTGCCGCCTGCCCACAGGACACCCCTAGCGCCTTTGAAATCAGTTCAGAAGAGTTGCCTGTCCCCAGCCAGGCGAGCTCACCCTGAGCCCACCCTGAGCCGCGTGCCACTTTCTGAGGATGGAAACCCACTTAAATAATATCCAGAGCGCTGACCTCCAGGGGGACAGGTTAGACGGATTCTCTGTCATTTAGTTTACGATGACATCTCTTTCCACTGCTTCCCATTTGGAAATGTGGCCTGTGACAGCGTAACAGTTGCCTGGGGCCAGCTGGCTTCTGCCACGTGGATTTTGCATCCTTGGCCCAGCGGGGTAGGTGCCCTCAAAGACCCGGGGCCGAGGATCTTTGCAGGAGGAAAGAAACTTGCGTGGGGTTTTCGTATCTCATATCATCTTCCTCCTGATTTTTCTCCTGCCTTTTAAGTAAGTGCAACGCAGTCTTGCGTTAAATTGGAATCGGGGTCTGCATCCTCCTGGGGCCTGGTGTCCCCAGCCTTGGAAAGCGAACCTGCTTTGCGGCCTCTGCCCACCTGCAGGCTGCAGGCTGCCAGGTAGGGCGGCTTCTGAGCTTCTGTCCACCTGCGGGGCCCTCGCAGCGCGTCCCTCCAGCAGGCCCGGGGGCGTGGGGAGCAGGTCTCCGCCTGCAACCGGGCCGGAGACCCTTGTGGTATTAGGCGAGCCGGGCTGTGCACAGGGAGAGGACCCCTGTTCTTGCTGCTCCAGAGCCTGAGCAAGTGCCCAGGAGATGCGCCCGGGTTGTGGGCGTGGATCAGAGGAGCGCCCCTGGCTGGTTCTGGGGGACCCGCTGGACGCACACGAAGCGCGGGGTCCACCGAGCTCAGGGGCTGCCTGAGCTTCGCGCGCAAGGGGAGGAAGCAGGCGTGGAAGAGAGCGCAGGTCTGTCACTCCCAGGCACCCGCAGCCCGCGGGGAGACGCTCCAGCGCCCACCCCTGACCCCGCCCCAGGTCCTGGGGGGCTCTGTCCCTGACTCAGCGCGGTACCCGCTGCGCAAAACCGGTGGACTCGCTGCGCAGCTCCCGAGGACGCCTCTCCAGATGGCCTGCCACCCAGGGCGGGGTCAAGGTTACCAGGAGGAGGACTGTTCGCCTTAGTTACTGAACAAAAAGGAAAAGAAGAATGTCTTCGCGTTCAGGACCACTCTAGTGAATTTTTTAAAAAAGTATTTTCCATCTGCGGACGGTTGTATTCATAAATGTGCAACCTGTGCAACCCGAGCGTGGGCTGGCCTTGGGATTTCTACCTGCAGCCAAGAGACGATTCAAAAAAATATGTATTGTATTGGTTCACAATGAGGATGCGAGAGGGGGAGTCCATGGTGCCCAGCTAGAGGCCCAGAACATCATTTGATGCATCTCCTCCGTGTTTAAATATAGCAGCTGATTGTTTTCTGAGAGAGCTGATATTAGTGGAGGTTGACATTTACTTTCTTTTCTTTCTTTCTTTTTTTTTTTTTTTTGGTCTAATGCAGAGGAAGTCTTTTCTCCTATTAGGTAAAAATAGCAGGAAATAGATTTATGACAGTTTGGTAGCATTAGGGGAAGGGGCATGGGGCAGGAAGGACAGTAGAGTGAACAGACATGGTGACTCATGTGCATGTGTGACTGCATGACCATGTGATCCTGCGACATGGACAGTCAGAAAAATGAGAGACGACCCTCCATTTATGTCTGATCTGTCAAAGTGCATCCATGCCTTCTGCTGTCAGGTGCAACTGGAACAAATAAAAAATTAATAAAAAGAATATTATTATGTGAAATTCACAATTCCACATTTCAGAGGGGGGTTGGGAGAAATATTTCAAGGCCTTCGTGTTGGTTGGACTCAGCAGAGTTAAACTGCACCCACGATCTGCCCGTTTCCTCTGCCAGGCCTGCGTCTGCCTGGGTGATGGATATAAACTACCATGTTCTTCCCACTGCATTTACATTCACCAGTGACGCGAATTCTTCATTAACTGGTTCCCCTCCATTAGGATTTCAAAGGCTTCCACCAGGAAAAGCCCAGTCGCCTTCACTGCACTCCTTGCATAAGGTGCTCATTTCGTCTCTCCCGAGAAAGTAATTAGAAAAAGGGAAGATTAGCACACTGGATTGATTGCTAAGGTTGCCTGAGCAAGATGGTCTGCAAGCAATTTGTAGATCATGGCTCTGAAGTCCAATACTTCAAAATTCCAAACGTTGATGGAATAGTGATCAGATCCTGCTTTCCATCCCTGTGTGTTCAACATCTATTTCTCTTTCCCCATGAAGGTTTTAAAAAAGGAACCAGATCTTGCCTTGCTTATCGGGGCAGAATATTCTGCTTACCTTTCAGTTTCGTATCACGTGAAATACATACAGATAAAAACTCTGGAGAAGCTCTTCAAATCAGGTTTTAAATAGCTACACTCAATCTTTAAATGCTGCTGTTTATTTTATGAGTTTAGCCAAGAGCATTTTGATTTCTTCTTCCTATAATAGTTTGATGTCTCTCAACCACTGAAATTATCCCCTTAAGGGCTGACCCTTCCTCTCAATCCTTTAAGCAAAGTAGAATCAATCATCAAAGCAAAGAAGAAATCATGCCAGGTCATTGGGACTCTAAGAACTAGATAAAGAAAATGTGTTTTATAGACATAATGGGAATATTACTCAGCCATGAAGCAGAATGACTTTGTGACATTTGGTGGTAAGTGGATGGATCTGCAGACTCTCATGCTAAGTGAAATAAGCCCAAAACCAAAGGTCAAATGTTTTCTCTGATATGTGGATGCTATGGGGGGAGAATAAGAGTTCATTGAATTACACAAAGGCGAATGAGGGGCAGGGAGGAGAGACAGAAAGGACAGACAGTGCAATTAATCTGACATATCTTTCCCATGTAACTATAAGAATGTACCACAGTGAATGTCACCATTGTGTCCATCCACAATAACAGGATCTTAATTAGAATAAGGCATATCCCATGCTTGCATAAATATATCAAAATAGATTCTACTTTCATGTATAACTAGAAAGAGCAAATAAAATAAAATTAAAGAAATAAGGGAAAAAAGGAGCTGGTTTTATAGGAACAAGGCTGACGTTGTATCAGTTAACCACATGTGTGACTTCCTCTGCTGTGCATTCTGCTTTAGCCACACAAGGATCACTTGAGGAGTGCTACATGCATCTACTAATGCCATTTGCTCTTTTAAATGTTTGCATCATATTTAATGGAAAGCGTTTACTAGAATTTACTTACCCATTTTTCTATCGGTGGGCATTTAGATAATTTCCAAATTGTCATTACTACCAATAATCATATGATAAATATTCTTGTCATATTGCATGAACCAAAACCAAACTCTTAATGACAAATGCTTCAAACTGTGGTTTAGTATCTGAGATGCTTTATTTGCCCATTAATGACCTTTCTGCTCCAGAGTTTTATTGGTGTGTGTGTGTGTGTTTCTTCCTTGTGAACCAAAGAATAGACCCATTTGGTCTAAACATAAGTATGCTTTCTTTCCTCTTTCTCTCAAATGTGGACATGGACATGTGAAAGCCAAAACCAACTTACTTTCCACTCTGATCCTTTTGTTTGGAAAGATCCTGCATTGTAATGAATTGGCTTTCATGGCTTGAAAAACGATGAGTTGACCTTACATGTATTTGTGGTAGTTTGGTCAACACTATTGATATCGACCTCTGCTTGACACAGTGGCTTACTATAACACCCGTTCATTTTCTTGTAGTTTCCATGGCTCAGAAATCCTGGTGGGACTGAGCTCAGTTTTTCTGGCCCTAGGTGCAACTTCAATGTGTTAGCTGGGGCTGATGTCATTTGAGGTCTTGACCACAACTGGAGGAATTGTCCTTCGTGATGGTTCACTTATTTAGCCAGCAGCCATTCTCTGGAGGTCTCCATTCTTTCTTGTCTGTTGAGAGAAGACCTTGCCACTGGGCCCCTTCTTCACTGGGCTCCTTGAGTGTTCTTACAAGATGGCAGTCTTCTTACTGGACTCCTTGGGTGTTCTTACAAGATGGCGGTCTTCTTCACTGGGCCCCTTGGGTGTTCTTACAAGATGGCAGTCTTCTTCACTGGGCCCCTTGGGTGTTCTTACAAGATGGCGGTCTTCTTCACTGGGCCCCTTGGGTGTTCTTACAAGATGGCGGTCTTCTTCACTGGGCCCCTTGGGTGTTCTTACAAGATGGCGGTCTTCTTCACTGGGCCCCTTGGGTGTTCTTACAAGATGGCGGTCTTCTTCACTGGGCCCCTTGGGTGTTCTTACAAGATGGGGTCTTCTTCACTGGGCCCCTTGGGTGTTCTTACAAGATGGGGTCTTCTTCACTGGGCCCCTTGGGTGTTCTTACAAGATGGCGGTCTTCTTCACTGGGCCCCTTGGGTGTTCTTACAAGATGGCGGTCTTGTTCACTGGGCCCCTTGAGTGTTCTTACAAGATGGCGGCCAGCTCCCTTCAGAATGAATGGATCCAAGAAAAGAGCAAGACAGACACCATAACATATTTTATGCTGAAGACTCGGGAGTCATGTACCATGACCATAATAGCAATAGCGTCCTACACGTCCATCAAACCAACCCCAATATGATGTAAAAGACGACTACATAAGGATATGCATAGCAGAAGGCAGACACCACTGGGAGTCATTTTAGAGCCAGTTACCATTATAATTAACGACCAAGACTTTTAGTTCTCACTCTGCAGCCAAAGACAGACCATTTGTATTCCAATTTTCAGTTCCAAGGGGTCTGGGGATCTCGTTTCAGAGTGTGAAACCACGGCCGTTCAGTGCCCTGCGATGATCATAGTTACCAGCGTGCTCACTAAAATAAGCATTAGGGTTACCCTAACAGCCATCTCTTAATTTATCCCTCTTGTTTTTAAGCACGATTCTGTTTTCAATCTGACAATTTAATTTCCCTTCTTCTCCATTGTTAATTCCCCACTTAAGTGGAAAATTGTTTCCCTCAGTCAGTTCCAATTGTTTCTGTCAAAGGCACCAGAGATGACACCATCTGCCAGGTCCTCAGCGGGGACAGCACGCTGAACATTGTCAGAAATCTGGATAAATACTTCCCTTTTCTCTGGTCGTGTCTCATGCGTTGATCAGAGCTGCATTTCTCTCCTGAAAACGCCACCGAGGAGAGTAACCTGAAGGGTAAGGGATACGGCCACTTGTCCTGCCTCACATTTACACACCTATGCTGTCTCTTTCTCTCTTCTCACTTCTCTTTCTCTGTTATTTCGTCTTGGATCATAAACACACACACAAAACAATGTATGTTTTTGGTACCTTTGTCTAGTATGAGATAGTTGTATTTATGTGGGTTTATGTCTGTGTCTTCTATTTTGCACTATTGGTTTACCTGTCTATTTTGGTGCCAATGCCATGCTGTTTTTATTGCTGTAGCTCTGCAGTATAATTTAAGGTTGGTATTATGATGCCTCCTGCTTCACTCTTCTTGCTGAGGATTGCTTTAGCTATTCTGGGTCTCTTATTTTTCCAAATGAATTTCACGATTGCCTTTTCTGGTTGTATGAAGAGAGTCATTGGGATTTTAATCAGAACTACATTAAATCTGTATAACGCTTTCAGTAGTATGACCATTTTGACAATATTAATTCTGCCTATCCAGGAGCATGGGGGATCTTTCCATCTTCTAAGTTCTTCTTTGATTTCTTTCTTTAGTGTTCTGCAGTTTTCACTGTAGAGGTCTTTCACCTCTTTTGTTAGGTCAATTCCCAAGAAGTACTTCCAACAGTTTCTTCCCTAGTGGGGCAGGATTGTGAAGTAGAGAAGGTGGTGGGTTGGAAAATTTTGAGAGAAGGAAAGAGAGTAGAGAGTGAAGTTTCATTATATCAAATATTATTTTTAAGATCCAATTGATCTCAGACTTTTTCCAACTTGCTCTGAGGTTTCCAGAGTTTAAGAGGGCCCTTTGCCATTAGTTTTATTTGTTTATATTTGTCATGTAACCTTTTTTGTACTGTCTTTCCATAGTCTAGACAGGCATTGCTCAGGGTAGGAATAAGGACATGAGGGATGGCCCTCTAAGTAACAGGCAGGTGGACCTCCTGACCAGGATGCTAAAGAGAATAGTAAGATGAGGTGGGTGTAAAACACCATCCTTCTTGACACAGCCTCATTGACCCTCATTTTGAAGAAACTCCTGCCATTAGAATCCTTTGCCCTCTTTCTATGTGCATTAACCCATTCCTTCATGCCTTCTGCTGTGGTGTGATGTCTGTGTCCCTCCAAAATTCACATTGAAACTTAGTGACCGTGTTAATAAGCTTTTCATCACTGTGACTAAAAGACCCGACAAGAACAGCTTTAGAGGAGGAAAAGTTCATTTGGGGCTCATGGTTTCAGAGGTTCAGTTCACGGTGGGCTGACTCCATGGCTCTGGCCCAAGGTGAGGCAGAACAAAATGGCAGAAGGGCCTGGTGGAGAAGAGCAGCTCAGGACATGGCACCAGGAAGCAGAGAGAGCTCTGCTCACCAGGGACTAGATATAAGCCCCATGGAGCCAGGGACAGGATATAGTCCCCAAGAGATGTCCCCAGAGACCCACCTCCTCCAGCTACACCTCACCTGCCTACAGTCACCACCCAGTTAGTCCATCCAAGTCGATTAATCCACTGATTGGGTTGCACCTCTCACAATCTAATCTTTCATCTCTGAACTTCCTTGTGATGTCTCACACGTGAGCTTTTGGGGGGACACCTCTTATCTTTGGAGGAACAGCTCATATAACAATGGCCAATGGCCAATGGCCATATTGAGAGTGGGCTTCTGGAAGGTGATTAGACCAAGAGGGCTATGTCCCCATGGATGAGATTACCAGATGGGAAAGGCTTGGGAGATTGAGATCATTCCTTTGTCTGCTTCTCTGCCTTCCACCATATACAGATTCACAGCTTCCCCAGCCCTTCCAGAGGGTGCAACTAGCGGGTGCAGCCACTGGGTACCATCTTGGAAACAGAAAGCAGTGCTCCCCAGATAAAGAACCTCTTGCTGCCTTGGTCTTGAACTTCTAAATTGGCCTCCAGAGCTGACAGCCCGTCAACCGAATTATTGACAAATGCCCTACACACCTCCCAGTGTCTTCTCCAGGTTGTTGCCTCTGTGAGTGCTGAAGAAACCAGGGACAGCCCCAAATCTAACTCACTGTTTTCTCAATTTCATATCTAGAGGAGGAAGGATTTCTCACCCATCCCAGATTTACCCCTACACACATAATAAGCTCATGTATCAAAGTCCTTTAATATTTCAAAGAAACGAATCAACCAACACACTGACTCCTCTTCAACAAATCAGAAATGACATCCCAAACTTTGGTGTCTGGTAATTGTGCTGTAAAACACCAGGGAAATTTGGAAGAGGGTGTCAGGGAGAGATAATCACCTTCAGTGACATCAGGGCTGGGTATCCATTGGATTGCGTTCTGCACCAGCGCCACTGATTTATGGAGGTAATGAGATGCCATAGCACAGCAAGACAGGAGGTGGAAATTCTCTCCACCCATGATCAGCCTCCCCTGCGTCCTTGAACGTCCACCTAAAGAGCTTGGTACGCATGCCATTCCTCCGGCTAGGTGGTCTGCACACGGTTGGGAACAGCAGAGACTGGAAGATGGTTGGATTTCTATTTAGTTATAGCCCAGGGTCTGAAGGGAATATCTGGGTTGAGGAGTAGGGATTGATGTTCTCTGGTCGTAACTGGCATTGTCTTTTATTGTGGGTTCTTCAAGATGTTGACCACGTCTTGGTGGATTCCTTCTGTCTATTGGGATGAAGTCGTCAATGCCTGATGATAGTCTGTGGCTATGGTTATGCAATTGCAGTGTAAATCCACCTGAGAAGGGAGAGAAAGAACAAAGAGAACGTGCGAAATTGACATTTAAGTAGGGAAAGATTTAACAGGAAGTGTGTTTTCAAAGCTATGGTATTTTTTTTTTTTGTTTGGTACCAGGGATTAAACCCAGGGGTGCCTAAGCACTGAACCACATCCCTGAACCTTTTTATTTTTTGTTTTGAGAGAGGATCTTGGTAAGTAGCTTAGGGCCTCGCTAAGTTGCTGAGGCTGGTCTCCAATATGAGATCCTCCTGCCTCAGCCTCCTGAGTCTCTGGCATTACAGGCGTGCACTAGCACACCTAGCTCCACTGACTTACTAAGAAGAAAGGAAGGTGGTGGAAGAATTTTTTATAAGATGCTGTGGAACAAGTCCCTGGAGTGAGATGTATTTAGATCAGTGCACGTTACAGAAAAAGACGGAGAGTGAACATACAGCTGGTGGGTCAGGAATGCCTGACTTCTCAGGGCATTGGATGCTTCCATTGGAGCCGTAGGGAACAACTGGGAAATCAGTGTGTGCACACATGCCAGGCAATCCGAACGAAGCCTTTGCAGACAGGCATGCGTGCCAGGCACGGGAACAGAGCCTGCTCTGGCAGAGGGACGCTCTTCTGGTTCTCCTGTTTTCTGTGTTTCTTCTTCTCCTCCTTCTTCTCCTCCTGCTCCTCCACCTCCTCCTGCTCCTCCTCCTGATCCTCCTCCTGCTCCTCCTCCTCCTGTTCCTCCTGCTCCTCCTCCTCCTCTTCCTGCTCCTCCTCCTCCACCTCCTCTTCCTCCTGCTCCTCCTCCAACTCCTCCTCCTGTTCCTCCTGTTCCTCCTCCTCCTCCACCTCCTCCTGCTCCTCCTCCTGATCCTCCTCCTGCTCCTCCTCCTCCTGTTCCTCCTGCTCCTCCTCCTCCTGCTCCTCCTCCTGCTCCTCCACCTCCTCCTCCTCTTCCTGCTCCTCCTCCTCCACCTCCTCTTCCTCCTGCTCCTCCTCCAACTCCTCCTCCTGTTCCTCCTGTTCCTCCTCCTCCTCCACCTCCTCCTGCTCCACCTCCTGCTCCTCCTGCTCCTCCTCCTCCTCTGGAGTTCCCAGGAATCTGACTCAGGAGCTGCCATCTGCACAAGACAGCCCCTTGGAATCGCAATAGCACTTTCCTCCACGTGCAACTCACTTGTAGTAAATACACGCTTGCGTTCCTCTGGGTCACATCCAACCCTGCTTCAGGATCCGGAGCCCCAGGACTCGGGCGGGCACTGAGCATCTCTCTCCCGCTCGTCTGCCGTGGTGCTAAGCATCCGGTCAGGTGCAGAGCAGAGGGTCAAGTCAGTGATCAGAGAAAACTGAAATGGCCTTGAATTGGAGACCACAGGGGTCAGCACAGGACGGACGGACACAGTGGACATTGTGGTGGTCAGACACAGGGGAGAGGCAGGAGCCCAGTGCTGGTGCAGAGGCCGGCCTCCGTGGAGATCTGAAATCGTGGAGGCTGCTCAAGGAGACGGAGCCCGGGCATCCCCAGATGGCGAGGGCCGGGCAGGCCAGGGTTGCCGCACAGAATCTGATCGGAAGTGGAAGAGAAATCCTTCCTTAGCCTGAAAGAGACGAGAACTCAGCAGGCAGCAGCCTGGGCCCTTCGAGGCCTTTTCTTAGGGCCCAGGAGAGTCCAGCAGGCAATGGACACTGTCCTTCACCATGCCGAGCCTGCCGTCCTTATGAAGTTGTTGGACGGTTGTGTTGGTTTCTCACTTATTTATTTTGGTAGTGATGGGCAGGGGCGAGGGATCAGGACATTGTCAGGAGCAACCCTTCCCTGTGCCTCCGGATTCTTGTTCTGCATTTGCATAAGGAGGAAAAACTCAGTTACGGCTCCAGCTGATCACAGCAGGGAATTAAAGTGGATTTTTCGGACGCGCCTCTTACCTCCTGGTTATGGTTCAATGGTTCAAACCCAGGAGGTGTGCCTAGGATCCCACACCTCCCATTCCGGGAGAAAACACACTCAGCCTGCAGGAAACGTCGTTTTCCGTGAAAAGGAAACACCGTCAGCTGCAAACCCAAAAGTTCAAATCTGGAAATGGGAGGTCTCCTGGGAAATCCCTCCCGCCTGGCAAAGGAATGAGCTAACGGCTTCTCTGACCAGGACAGGCAGGCATTTCCAGAAGAGAGGAATCCAGAACACTGAAATTAAACCACAGACACCGCAAGCTCTTTTGATCTGTGATTTAAGAAGAAGTAGGACTACGACCAGAAGTCTCCAATGGTGACTCTAAGAAAGAACCACGCCTGAGTTATCGGTGATGGAAGGAAATCAAACCGGAAATGACGAGTCGCTCACTGATACGGTCACATTAGCGGAGCAACAGGTGACATCTGGTGCTGCGACCTGCATTTCTGAGAGAGGAATGGACTAGTGATTCACGCAATCAAGTAAAACAGAGTGCAGAGTCCCGTGCTGGTTGGCGTTGTCTGCAGACTCTACGCAAGTGTCTTCCAGCAGGGCGGGGACCCCTTCAAACCCCGATACTTATGATCGGCTCAGAGGGATTCCAGACCTGTCACTCAGAGTGACGGGCAGGAGCTGACTGAAGGGATGCAAAGGGGAAGGGGACACTCTCAAGGGACAGAGGGGTCCTCTCAGAGAGGAGGGGACAACAGGCCTCTCCTGCATCCAGTTTTATGGGGTCCCAGGGGAGTTTCCAGAGAGTCCCGCCCAGGTCCACCTCCTGACTTTTGATGGACAGCAGGGCGACCTCAGACTGCCCGGTCCCCACAGCCATGGCCACTCTGGGTCACCCTGCCCAGGCTGGTTGGCTCTCACTGGCACCTGTTCTTGCAGGTTCTATGGTGGAGGAATGACCCTGGTCTCCCTGAGCCCTGGGACCTGGTCTGTGTCGGGGTCACAGAGTCCCCTTCAGGGTCACTGGGTTCCTCTAGGACATGATTTCAGGCTGCGTCAGCAGGCGGTTGGCTGAGGAAGGGGACGTGGGCTGTCCACAGAGGCCAGGCAGGGCTGCTGGCCAGAGGCTCCTGGGAACAGAAAGCCAGTGGGGTCAGCATTGGGGGCCCAGTTTATAGAATTATCCCTGCTCCTCTCTGTCCACTGTCAAAACCATCACCTGAGCTAAGGCGGGACTTGAGATTGACCTTGGATCCTTTCCCTGATGCACTGTTGCCTGCGTTGCGGAGCCTGCAACCGCTCCTCAGAGACAGCCTCACCTCGGTTCTGATACCGCTGGAAACGATCGGGAGGCCTGCCCGTCTACACAGTTCCCAGGTTCCTGAATCTCTACCCTCTCAGAGCTAAAAAAAAAAATAGTCCCACAATCGAGTCCCAGGTCCATGCCTGTCCCGACCTCCAACGTCTGTGGCTGAGAAGGAAGATGTCAATCATCTCGGCTTCTGACACCTCTGCTGGAGGCTCCCTCCATCCTCCCCAGCCAGAAATCCATGGGGCGCTGGTGGTGAAGTGGGTGTTCAGGTACGGCTTGAACTAGGTGCATCCTATGCAGATCTTATGTGCTCCCTGGGCTGGGCTCAGTGGCAGAGCGCTGGCCTGGCCTGCTCTGGCCCTGGGTTCCAGCCTCAGCACCACATATCAATAAAGAAAAGAAAAGATCCATTGGTAATTTAAAAGAAAAGTCTTAAAAACTCTATAATACACAATTAATAAATAATCAACTATATATTAAAATCAATGATATAAACATATATATGAGCATCTCTAAAATCAATATTATAATAAATATATGCATGTGTGTTTATATATATACTTAGTTACACATTACATGCATGTGTATTTATGGATACATAGTTACACATTTTTATTTATTACTGTGCGTGTATATATGCATATTCACACATATACACATATACGTATGTGATTTATGTGTGTCTATATTTTATATATATATATATATATATATATATATATATATATATATATATATATGTGCAGTTGGTATGAATCAACTAGGGATTTTTTTTTTTTTCTTCTCTGACTCTCCCCCATGTTTCTGAGGCTATAAGGAGGAGAGAATGTCCACCGGCCTTTGTCTCTGGAGGCAGAGCCAGGGACACGCTGTGGAACTCTGAGCCTTTGTCCTTCCCTGCACTTCAGAGCTGGGCGGTGACTGTCCTCAGTCAGGTGGGGAACCAGATGCAACCCCACCGCCCAGACGCAGATTCAGGGGCTGCAGATTCAGGGGCCGCTGCAGGGTTTTCCCGGGTGCTTGCAAAGGCCAGTGAAGCCCGGGAAGCAGGTGGAGGCCGGACCCGGCGGGCAGACCCCCTGGGGCCCCTTAGCCCAGCGCCTCTGTCTGCGCCTTTGTTCTGGAGCGGATGCAGCGACCCCGGCGCACAGCGGGGCTTTGCTGAGCCTGTTTCGCTTTCCTTGCTTTTGCATAAGTGAGGTCCTCCTCAGAAGCCTGCTCTGCTCGGAATTGCTGAACCCCGACCTTCATGCAGAGGATGAAAAATGAATTCCCGAGTCGCAGGAAGGCGGTTCCAGACCTTGGAAATGCACTGGGGCCGAGGGCTGCTCCACCGAGACTGTGGTGGCGTGGGCCTCCCTCCCCGGCCCTCCCCCGGCCTCCCCCCGGCCTGAGCGGGGTTCCTAACACAGCAGGTCCCCAGCGTGGACCCCGCCGTGCGCGCTCAGATGGGCGCACGGGCTCCCTGCCTCCCCCAAGTCCGGCTGCCCTGCCCCGAATCCAGCGGGTTTTGCAGGTTGGTGTCCAGAGCACCCTGGTTTTGGGGCGACGATCGGCCTGACAAGGCACCGGGTCCGCATGACCAACGCGGCTTTCGGGGCGCAGCGAATGCAGAGTGGTCAACAGGAAATAAAGTCCGCAGCCGGCCAGCGCCTGCCGGGGTGGCTCCTGGGCTGCGCTGGGAACAGCCCCGTTTCCATTTAACCCCACCCAGCCTGAGTTCCACCACCAGCCAGCGTCCAGGGACCCCGGGGAAGCCAGGCCAGCTCCCTCCCGGAGAGCTGCCGGCCCATTCTGGATGCAGATGAGCCTGGATTATTCACCCTCCTCCTGCCTCCCCTGAATCCCACGCGGTGTCCCTCCCGGGAGCCCAACCTCCTCCTGGTTCTTCCAGGCTGCAGGAGAGCCTAGGGAAAGTGAAATCAAGGTGGACCAGGTGGGCTGCCCTGGAGGGCTGGCCCAGGGTCACCTGCAGATCAGCGGCTAGGTCGGCCATTCAGTGCTTCTGCTCCGCTTGAAGACCCTGCATGGCTGGGCCGGGGAGGTGGCCGGGACCTGCTGCAGACAGAGGCGTGTCCGCACCTGGCTCTCAGCAAGTGCTGCCTTGGAAACTCTGGAGGCGGCTTGTCGGGGACTCATGGGGGACCAGAGGGACCTACAGAGAGCCAGGGCTCCCTCATGCTCTGATGAGGTCCCTGTCTGGGCAGCCCCAGGCCCCCTCACCTTCTTATGGTGCTTCCTTGAAACATGCCCCGGCTTCTCATCTGTCTGGGAACAGTCTGTTCAAAATGCTGCTTTCTGGTGGGAATGCAAAATGGTGCAGCCACTCTGGAAAGCAGTGTGGAGATTCCTCAGAAAGCTTGTAATGGAACCACCATTTGACCCAGCTCTCCCACTCCTCGGTTTATACCCAAAGGACTTAAAATCAGCATACGACAGAGATACAGCCACATCAATGTTCATAGCTGCTCAATTCACCATAGCCAGACTGTGAAACCAACCTAGACGCCCTTCAATTGATGAATGGATAAAGAAACTGTGGTACATATATACAATGGAATATTACTCAGCTATAAAGAAGAATAAAATTATGGCATTTGCAGGCAAATGGATGAAATTGGAGAATATCATACTAAGTGAGATAAGCCAATCTCAAAAAACCAAAGGACAAATGATCTCGCTGATAAGGGGATGATGACATATAATGGGGGTGGGAGGGGGGCAAGAATGGAGGAAGGAGGGACTGTATAGAGGGAAAAGAGGGGTGGGAGGGGTGGGAGGGGTGGGGGGAAGGAAAAAATAACAGAATGAATCAAACACCATTACCCTAGGTAAATGTATGATTACACAAATGCTGTGCCTCTACTTCATGTACAAACAGAGAAACAAGTTGTACCCCGTTTTTTTAAAAAAGAAATGACGTCCGTGGCTTGGGTGTGTGCGGGGGTGGGGGGGTGGGGGGGGGCAGGTACCTTCAGTGACTCACGAAGCTCAGAGAGCCATCGAAGCCCATGCCAACCGCCCATTCCTGACACCCAGCAGGTTTCCTAAGTGGGAGCCAAACGCCAGCTTTGCACAGACCACGCCTCAAGAGGGACAGGGTGGCCTGGTTTCAAGTCATTGCCAACGACTTCTTTTCTTTTTCCTTTTTTAAATTTTCTATTTGTCCTAATTTGTCGCACCTGGCAGCAGATTGCATTTCTACCTTTTGGCAGATCATACATGCGATAAAGGTCTAGAGAGGAAGCACATTCGACAGGATTCTACTTCATTTTGCTGACGTCTGTGCTTTTCCGTCTCTGTTCCTTTCTTCCCAGCGAAGGGCCTGAAGCCACCTGCGTAACGATGGGCAGAATGGAAATGTGGACAGAGTACGGAGGAGGAGGAGACCCCCCCAGTGCATCCTTAGAACTCATGGCTGAAGCCCCAAAACCCTTCTCCCAGACCGGGTCCAGAACCAGTGGACACGAGGGTCATTCCTCCACCACAAAATTGGTAACAACAAGTTCCAGTGAGAACCAGTCAGCCTGGGCCAGGGTGACCCAGAGTGGCCATGGCCTAATGTCGCCCTGCTGTCCGTCAAAAGTCAGGAGGTGGACCTGGGCGGGACTCTCTGGAAACTTCCCTGGGACCCCAATAAAACTGGAATGCAGTAGAGACCTGCTGTCCCCTCCTCTCTGAGAGGACCCCTCTGTCCCTTGAAAGTGTCCCCTTCCCTTTCCATCCCTTCAATCAGCTCCTGCCTGTCACTCTGAGTGACAGGTCTGAAATCTGTCTGACTTGATGGCAAGAATGGGGATTTGAAGGGGGAGGTCTTCCCACTACCTCAGCTTCCCAGCTGTCCCCAGCCCCGTGACGGCAAGACCCCTGTGTTCAGATTCCGTCTGTGCAGGGTCCCCCGTTGCGGAAAAGTCAGGTGCTGTGTATAGACCACGAGGGTCCTGACCGCCTTCCACAGGAAGGACAGATGAAGGACTGGGAAGCAAATATCCTAACCAGCAACTCCAAAATGTCCCCTGCTCCCACGGGATCAGGGACAAAAACATGAAATTATTTATATTTTTCTTGGGAGAGGAGAGAGAGCAAACAGTGAGTCAGAGTGACATGTGCACGTCTTCTGGACCTGTTTCATCACGGTAAATGTTTTGACAGCTGGAATCGGGCTCTTCATTCGTCAGACGCAACAGGATGTTTGGTTTTCGGGTATTGACGTCTTTAGGGTGCGGCATGGGGAAAAGAGGCACCACATGCACTGGCCAGACTTGGATGAAGTTTGAATGTTCAGACACAAGACTCCGTTGGGATTTTACGGCCCATTCTTGGCTGTTTCCCTCACATTTTTCCTTATTGATCAGGCCATGTAAACTGATCAAAAATTGTTATGGTTTGGATATGAGGGGTCCCCCCAAATGCTCATAGGAGACACTGCAAGAAGGCTTGCAGGTGTAATGATTGGGTTATGAGAGGGGAGGCCTAGTCAGTGGATTAATCCACTTGAATGGACTAACTGGGTGGTGACTGTAGGCAGGTGGGGTGTGGCTGGAGGAGGTGGGTCACTGGGCACGTGCCTTTGGGGTTTATCTTTGTCCCTGGTGAGCAGAGCTCTCTCTGCTACCTGGTGCCATGTCCTGAGCTGCTCTCCTCCTCCAGGCCCTTCCGCCATGATGTTCTGCCTCACCTTGGGCCAGAGCCATGGAGTCTGCCCACCATGGACTGAGCCTCTGGAACCTTGAGTCAACATAAACCAGGTGGTAACTCAGGCAGGTGGGGTGTGGTTGGAGGATGTGGGTCAGTGGGGACATCTGTTGGGGACTTTATCCTGTCCCTGGCTCCTTGGGGACTATATCCTGTCTCTGGCTCCATGGAGTTTATGTCTGGTCCCTGGTGAGCAGAGCTCTCTCTGCTTCCTGGTGCCATGTCCTGAGCTGCTCTCCTCCTCCAGGCCCTTCCACCATTTTGTTGGGCCTCACCTTTGGCCAGAGCCATGGAGTTGGCCCACCATGGACTGAATCTCTGAGACCATGAGCCCCAAATGTACTTCTCCTCCTCTAAGTTTAGAGGTAAAATGATTGAGTTTTGAAAAGTATAACATAACCAGTGGATTAATCCACTTGAATGGATTAATTGGGTGGTGATAGTAGGCAGGTGGGGTGTGGCTGGAGGAGCTGGGTCACTGGGGACATGCCTTGGGGACTATATCCTGTCCCTGGCTCCTTGGGGACTATATCCTGTCCCTGGCTCCTTGGGGACTATATCCTGTCCCTGGCTCCTTGGGGACTATATCCTGTCCCTGGCTCCTTGGGGACTATATCCTGTCCCTGGCTCCTTGGGGACTATATCCTGTCCCTGGCTCCTTGGGTACTATATCCTGTCCCTGGCTTCCTTGGGGACTATATCCTGTCCCTGGCTCCTTGGAGACTATATCCTGTCCCTGGCTCCTTGGGACTATATCCTGTCCCTGGCTTCCTTGGGGACTATATCCTGTCCCTGGCTCCTTGGGTACTATATCCTGTCCCTGGCTTCCTTGGGGACTATATCCTGTCCCTGGCTCCTTGGAGACTATATCCTGTCCCTGGCTCCTTGGGACTATATCCTGTCCCTGGCTTCCTTGGGGACTATATCCTGTCCCTGGCTCCTTGGGGACTATATCCTGTCCCTGGCTTCCTTGGGGACTATATCCTGTCCCTGGCTCCTTGGAGACTATATCCTGTCCCTGGCTCCTTGGGACTATATCCTGTCCCTGGCTTCCTTGGGGACTATATCCTGTCCCTGGCTCCTTGGGTACTATATCCTGTCCCTGGCTTCCTTGGGGACTATATCCTGTCCCTGGCTCCTTGGAGACTATATCCTGTCCCTGGCTCCTTGGGACTATATCCTGTCCCTGGCTTCCTTGGGGACTATATCCTGTCCCTGGCTCCTTGGAGACTATATCCTGTCCCTGGCTCCTTGGAGACTATATCCTGTCCCTGGCTCCATGGGGTTTATATCTGGTCCCTGGTGAGCAGAGCTCTCTCTGCCTCCTGGTGCCACGTCCTGAGCTGCTCTCCTCTTCCAGGTCTTTCCGCCATTTTGTTCTGCCTCACCTTGGACCAGAGCCATGGAGTCAGCCCACCATGGACCAAAACTTTTGTAACCATGAGATTCAAATAAAATTTTCCTGTTTGAAATTGTTCTTGCAGGTCTTTTGGTCATAGCAGTCATAAAGCTGTCTAAAAAAATTACTCTGCATAAAAACGAGAATACAAACAAGACAAGATTTTTTTTCATTCACCACTGAATCTAGTCATAGAAGAACTGATGCACTTCCTTATTTGTGACTTTAAGAAAAAAAGAGAGAGAGAGAGAAATGGAAAATAAGCCAGAAATATACTACTCACAAATTCTACCTGAGATGTACGGACCCCCAGAAACGCAAGTAGTTCCTTCTCACCAGCCTCAAAATGTTCCTGTGGGAATGCTTCCACCAGCCCCTCAAGAATCGAGAGCAAATAAAGGAGCTTAGGTGAGGCTCTTGACAGCCACGGCTGAAAGACAACGAAGACATTTCCATGGGGGGATCCTCTGGGATGAACTCTTCAAAGCACTGAACACCGTTATAAAAATACCTCCCCTGCTGAATCGCGCTCTCAAGTGACAAACTGCCATTTACACACTCGCGGTCTTTGGAAGAGTTGAAACACCTCTGCCTGGAGGGGGTGTTTTGACCCTGGCGTTGCAGATGGAGAAACGGAAGGAGACCGGGAGATGGAATGGCGGGTGGAAGCCTCGTAAATGCCCGATGATAGTCCATGGACCGGGGCAGCCTGTGGAGTCTGAGTCCATCTTTATTCCCTCCCTGTTGGGTGAGGAAAGTCAGCCCAGAATGGGTGACATGGTGACAGCTGTCATGTCAAAATAATGGCCAACAATCCACATTATCCTTCCTCAAAGAAGGGGTTTTCAATGCCCAGGAAGAACTTGTGCCCAGTCATCCAGCCAGCCCAGCAAAGTGTCTGAATCTACAGTCTGGTCCATATAATTCCAAATCTAACCACAGGAAATATGCAGAGATCTGGGAAGATGGTTTATTGTCAAGAGTACTTACTGAGCAACTATAAACACGGATGTGGCTGCATCACTGTAGGGTGCTGATTTTAAGTCCTTTGGGTGTAAACCCAGGAGTGGGATAGCTGGGTCACATGGTGACCAGTTTTCTGAGGAATCTCCATGTATAAATGCATTCTACTGTCAGGAACAACAAATTAGAACAAATAAAAAAATAATTAAAAACAGTACTTGATGCTATTTATATTTTGGGGGAAAAAAGTGGAAAAACCAAATAGTCCCAAATGCAGGAATGACTAGGTTCATAATAAGCTTATAAAAATCAAAATGTCATACACAGATATTAAATTATATTTTCAAATAATAATCCGTGCTGTGTGAAAAAGAAGCATGATGCTGGTTTAAATGAAATTATTCCAAATTACCCAAAGATACATTAAATATCCCTTCCTCCTGAATTCCTGATTGAGTCCTTCTATGGTGGAGACCATGATTTTGTTTCTCTAACAAGTTCGCAGATGAGGTTGGTGTTACTGGTCTAGGATCCTGGTTGAATTAAGTCAATAAGTGCTAAGTATGTTCACAAAACCTCCTCTGTTGGAGGGTGAGGGTTGTCTATGACCCCTGGCAATCAGACTCAATGGGATACAAAAAACAGAAGGAGGAGGAGTAGGAGGAAGAGGAGGCCTGATGGGACTATTCAAAGTGGTAGAGAAAGTCTGGCAGTTCTTCATACTTTTCAATAGACTGCTACCTGTCCCATTCTGTTCCAGTTACTGTAACTGAATACCCAACACTAAGAATATTATGCATTAAGAACAAGAGGAATCGATTGCTCACAGTTCTGGAGGCTGGAAGTCCAAGGTCAAGGTGTGGCTGATTCGGTGCCTGGTGAGGATTCTGTGTGGGTCAGCTTCCCATCACTGTGACAAAATATCTGAGATAAACAATAATATAGGAAGAAGAAAAGCTCATTTTGGCTTATGGTTTCAGAGGTTTCTATCCATGGTCTGTTGTTTGGGGGCCTGTGTAGAGACAGCATGTCATGGTGGGCTTGAGTGGTAAAGCCAAGCTGCTTTCTTCATGGAGGAAAGAGAGAGAGAGAGAGAGAGAGAGAGAGAGAGAGAGAGAGAGAGAGAGAGAGAGAGAGAAGATATTCAGGGGCCAGGATCCCACTAGCCCCCTCGAGGACATGCCTTAATTACCTAACTTCCTCCCCGTAGGCTCCACCACTTGAAGATCCCACCACCTCCCAACAACACCAAAAGCTGGGGACCAAGTCTTCCAAATATAGGACCCTGGGGGCCATTGGTTGAAATCAACCATGCAGGCCCACTTCCTGGTGACTAGTTGGTGCTTTCTGGCTGTGTCCTAAGATGGCGGAAGGGCTAAGGGATTCCTATTTTAATATGTAAATTTGAGAGGAGACACAAATGTCCAGTCCACAGCACCATGTGTACCAGTGATTTCCATATATACATTTTATGACTTTGTATTCCATGTCCACAAACCAGATGCATCAGATCAACCTGACCATGGTAGATCCTCATGGTTTACACCAGCATCACAGCTTGAGAAGCAATGGAGCGTTGGTCCAGATTTTTCAAAATCATATCTGAGGGAAGCCTGGGATGCCAAGAATTACTTGCATGTCCTGAGACAAAGGGTTTCTGCTGTAGGGTCTACGGAATACGGTCAAGGTAAACTGAAGATGTGGAATGTGTTCTGGAGAATTGCTCCAAGTTCCATTCACCTTCAAACAAACCTTTCCTATCGAAACTTTCCAGGTGACAACTGGCTCAACTAACACCCAGGAGAAGTTTAGGAAGACTTTTTCAAATCTGTCCTGAGATGAACTCCATTTCTAGACCAAGTAAAAGTACTGAGGAAGGAAAGGAAGCTCACGAAGTTGTGGAAGGTTGTCAGATCAACAGAGGTTTAAAATTCCTCCTCTGAGCTCCCTAAAACTCTGAGAAACCATACTCAAATTGGTTTTGCTGGAAACATCAACAGTCTTTTAAACGTGGTATTGATATATTTGAGAAACTGCATGGATGAGGATCTCAGAAGGCAGTGAGTTTGGTAGTCATAGTGAGGTGACTGAGAAGGAGTTTCTCTTTTCTGTTAATCAGTTGATATCTCTTTTGTTATAGTCTGGATGTGAGGTGTCCCCTAAACGCTCATGTGTGAGACAATGCAAGGTGAAGAGATGAAATGACTGGGTTGTGAGAGCCTTAGCCCAGTCCATGGATTAGTCCCCTCTTATGGACTAACTGGGTGGTGACTGTAGGCAGGTGGGGTGTGGCCGGAAGAGCTGGGTCACTGGACACCTGCCTTTGGGGTTTATGTCTTGTTCCTGGTGAGCAGAGTTCTCTCTGCTTCCTGGTGCCATGTCCTGAGCTGCTGTCCTCCTCCAGACCCTTCTGCCATGATGTTCTGCCTCACCTTGGACCAGAGCCATGGAGTCGGCCCACCATGGAGTGAACTTTTGAAACCAAGAGTCAACATAAACCAGGCGGTAACTCAAGGCAGGTGGGGTGTGTCTGGAGGAGGTGGTCACTGGGGACATCCCTTGGGAACTCTATCCTGTCCCTCGCTCCACGGGTTTTATATCTGGTCCCTGGTGAGCAGAGCTCTCTCTGCTTCCTGGTGCCACGTCCTGAGCTGCTCTCCTCCTCCAGGCCCTTCCGCCATTTTGTTCTTCCTCGCCTTGGGCCAGAGCCATGGAGTCGGCCCACCATGAACTGAACCTCTGAAACTATGAGCCCCAAATCAACTCTTTCTCTTCTACATAGTTCCTCTCAGGCCTTTTGATCACAGAAGCAAGACAACTAAGTGAACTAACTAACTAAGCTAAGACAACTAACTAGAACAACTATATACGTTGGCTCTTCATCTGAAGAGTCAGCACTGTATTTGTAGCCCCTAAACCCAAATCTGCCCTTCGCTTTCACATCTGAGGACGCCTCATGCACTGATAAAAATAACTGCTCTTAGCAAGACAAGAGGGAGAATGTCCACGTGAATATAGTCAAAAGAAGATTTCCCCACCCAGGCCCACATTTGTGAACTCAGTTAACTGATTTCCGCAGATTTAACGGCTCCATAAAACGAGCAATTCACAAATAAATTGGGCTAATGGGCGAGAGAACAAAGGCAAATAACAGCAAGAGGAATGAGGCTCAGTGCTATTAGGATACAAGTCACTACACAAAATGCTTTTGAAAAGGCTTTATGAAGAGAAAGGGACCGTCTCTAGCTTTACTTCCTGACTCGAAAAGAAATGTCAAAATCACCTTCCACTCAACTTTGCTTTGATTCTCTATCTCGGGGCGTGCTCAGGATTGCTCTGTTGAAGGTTTTGGATGCTGGACCCACTGGAAGTGAGGGACCAATCTGGCCCACCACTAGGAGTTAGCAATAAAGTTTTATTGACATACCACATCACCTGCTCAATGTGGACAGCTGCATTTATACTATAATGACAGAGTTGAGTGATTGCCAAAGATGACGGAAAAGCTTGAAATAGCTTCTCTGTGAACCTTTTGGAAATGTCTGCCCACTTGCCCTGGAATAAATCTGTGGATGAACTCATTTCTGCATGCACCTGGCCACAGGGACAGTTCAAATGACAAGCAAATAAATATGATGTCCACCTCTGATATCACACACACACAAACACAGGGGTGTCTATTGAGCTTTCTTACTCTTTGTAGATCAAGTCCATAACCCTCTTTTGAGCTCCTTCCAGCTGCAAGGCAAGATAATGGTTGGGAAAGTTAGTCAACTCCTTCAGTTTATCACATGGTCCAAAGGGAGAGAAGCAAAGTGACTATTAAGTGGAGTTTCAGACGTGCCCGAGATGAGAGATTCACCAAGTTCTACTTTGATGAGTTAAAGAGAAATATCACAAATAGCAGTCTGGGGTTTCAGAAGGGAGGTGATATTTCAAGAAATCTTCAACTGTACCAAATGCATGTCAAGGAAGAAATTCCAGTGTACTTGGGATGGAAATCAGCCAACTTGAGTTAGAAGTAGATCAGTCAAATGGGTTTCTGGAGCAGAACAAGGTTTCTGGGTCACCTCCTTGGGTTGGTGCAATGTCCTCAGGCTGTGAGCCTTGTGTATGTGAGAGGCTTAGGAAATGAGACAGAACCTAAATCATGAGCCCCAGGAATTTCCATATCACAAAGAGCAAAACGTGTGGACAGTGAAGCAGCAAATGATTTGGGAGGTGCACTACATGCATGAGTGGGTTGGATTGAAGGGTGGCGGGAGGGGGTCCTTATTCCTCCACCAGGCGTCTCCTCCACCCCGCAGTGAGTTTTACCATGAGACACTAGATCCTCGTCTTCCTTTCCTCATCATTGGAGACCTAAGGAGAGAGGTTTCCTTTCAATTAGGTCTTGTGTTCGAATTTGCCAAGAAGTCCAACAGGATATGTTCTTTGTTCAGGTTCTGAATGACTTTGGAGTAGCTGCTCCTGATTCTTGCTTTGGGTAGTCCCAGCATGAATGAAGTAGTATTGTGACATATTATTTGGAAGGAAATGGCTCCCCTAAAAGCCCACGATCCTTCTCTACTCTTGCTTTCCTCTTTGACTACAAAGGATAAATAACATTTCTTACAGTGCATGTATTTGAGAAATGAGCAGCTGTGGGATGCACGTTAAACTTCAGTAGATACCCAGGGAGGCAGACCCTGAAAGTAGAAACCCTCAGTAGATATTCAGGTGGTGAGACATGGATCCCTCCGTGGATACCCAGGTGGTGAGACATGGATCCCTCTGTGGATACCCAGGTGGTGAGACATGGATCCCTCTGTAGATACCCAGGTGATCAGACATGGATCCCTCTGTAGATATCCAGGTGGTGAGACATGGATCCCTCTGTAGATACCCAGGTGATCAGACATGGATCCCTCAGTAGATATCCAGGTGGCCAAACATGGATCCCTCATAGATATCCAGGTGATAAGAGATGGATCTTTTAGTTCTGTCCTTCAGTTGATATCCAGGTGTTCAGACATGGATCCCTCAGTAGATATGCTGATGGTCAGCCATGGAATCCTCAGCAGATATCCAGGTGGCAAAACATGGATCCCTCAGTAGATATCCAGGTGATAAGAGATGGATCTTTTAGTACTGTCCTTCAGATGATATCCAGGTGGTCCAACATGGATTCCGCAGTAGATATCCTGGTGGTCATACATGGAATCCTCAGCAGATATCCAGGTGGCAAAACATGGATCCCTCAGTAGATATACAGATGGTCAGACATGGATCTCTCAGTATCATCCAGGTGACTAGACATGGATCCCTAGGTAGATATCCAGGTGCTAAGATCGGGATCTCTTAGTACTGTTCTTCAGTAGATATCCAGGTGGCCAGGTGAGGATCCCTCAGAAGACATCCAGGTGGCAAGACATGGATCCTTCCCTAGATACCCACAGGGTCAGACATGGATCTTTTGGCAGCTCTCCAGGTGGTAAGATATGGGTCCACCACAAGGTCATGAAGCCAAACCAGACTCCTGGCTCCCATGTTTCCTGCCCGGGTGGTCTCGACCCATATCTGACCTGGGTGGGCCTGCAGATCCTTCATTCTAAAGCGAGCTATTGCCACACATCTTTTTTCTGTATGGAACCAGATACTAAGGAGGCAGGCGGTCTCTGGACATGGGGCTTCCATTCCATCGGTTCAACTCTGCCATTGTGGAGTGTTAGGGTCTGGAGACAAGGCGTCCCCAGAGGCTCCTGTGTGGAAGGCTGGGTCCCCAATGCAGCAGCGGTCACAGGGGTGGCTTCTGAGGAGTGTCTGTATGACCAGGACCCTGACCTCAGGGGTGGCCTGATCCACGGGTGGAGGAAGCGGACGGCCTTGCTGAGAGGCGGTGGAATCTGCAGGAGGAGCAGGCAGGTGGCCCCTGGGCTGTGCCTGCAGGGGTGTCTGGTCCCAAGCCACCTCCTTCTCTGTGCCTCCTGGGTGCCATGAGCTGGCAGCTTTCCTCCGCCATCCCCTGCCTGACATCATGTCCCACCTCCCCTCAGACCCAAAGAGATGGAGTCCACCCGCCGACTCTGAACCCATGAGCCAACTGAAACCTTTCCTCCTCTGCCTGATTTTCCTCTGGCGTGTCGTTGCAGTAACGAAAGCTGACTGAGTTGCAGAGGGAATATGGTCACAGACAAGATGGAAACCAACGGGCATGGGTCAAGTCTGCTGGGCCCGCCACCCAATCCCTCTGTCCACCCCAGTCAACATCCTGAGACCCGGAGGCCAGGGTAGAGGCTCATTGGGAATTTCCCAAAGCCTTTCCTGGAAGAGAGCTCCCTTGCACCGAGGTCAAGTCACCAATGAGGGAACTAAGACGAAGTCGCAGCAGAGACCTGTTCGTGGAAGGAGTCCAGTGAACTCAGCCCCTTCACGTCATGCCCAAGGCTGACGGAAGGGTCCTTCCCGCCATCTGCAGAAGGGACTGTTTCCAATCCATCCTCCAGTGGAGTCTGTGGAGGTCTGTGGCGAAAAGACCCCCGCAAACGACTGCACATGATTCACTCCTATTGCTGTGTCCATACCGTCAAGATGGCCATGTATGCAGGCGAGAAGGAGGCCAGGTGCCCCAGATGCAGTGACCTTGGTGACCCCTGTAATGCAGGCCTCCGAGGAGGCCAGGATGATGGACCTTGGCGATTTTCTCAGATACGATGGAGGAAAAATACAAACTCCGGGGCCTGGGTGAACGCCTCCAGGACTTCATCCAGCAGCAGCAAGCGGGACCGCGGAGGGAGCGTGGAACCTTCTGGTGTCTCTGTTTCGCGTTCTGCCTCTGGAAATGGGGGCTCCTGGGGAAATGGACCACCTGCTGTGATGCGGCCGCCGCCTGGGTGATGGGGCGTCAGGGGTCTCCTCGGCCGCCTTGTGGATGAATGAAGGACAAGAAAGGATGCAGAACGGCCTCCCCTGACCAGAGGGCCCGCCTTCCCCGCAGGAGGAGAGGAGGCCGCGGAGGAGGCCAGCGACCTCTCTCCCCGTGGGAGGCGCTGACTTGTGTTCACCGGCTGCCCTCTGAGTCTCTGATCTGAGCAACGTCTGCAAACTCTTCCTTCCTCAGGGGGCAGGTCAACCCAGAGCGCCTGAGTGGTGCCTTCCTTTTGCTAGATTGCCGGAGGGTCAGAGTGGACCCCTGCCGGTCTTGCTGGGAGACCCGGAGACACTTTGCGGGATGTGAAGACGCCATTCTTAGGGCTTCATCTGCCCCGGTTGATTCCACAGTTTAGCTACTGTGAGTTGAGCTGTGTGTGGCTGCGTCACTGTTTTCTTCCAGCACGATTTTAAAATGTCAGGTTTTCTCTGCTGACCACGATTCCACTCTGGACTTCCAATCTTGTTTTGGTTTGTTTGTGTACCAAGATGCAACCCAGGGGTGGTTTAACCACTGAGCCACATCCCCAGCGCTTTTAATTTTTTTTATTTAGAGACTGGGTCTCACTAAGTTGTTGAGGCCGGCCTCCAATGGGGATCCTCTTGCCTCAGCCTACTGAGCTGCTGGGATTGGCAGGCCTGCACCACTGTGCCCAGTGAAATCATCTGTTTTAGATTCCACACATGAGTGAGCTGAAGAGGCATTTCTGGCTGTGCCTAGCTTCTCTCATTGAAGCTAATTTCCTCCTGTTCCAGAAATGCCACGATCTCATCTTGTTTATGACTGAATACTATTCCACTGTGCATCCTATTAATGGAGTACAGACTTTGCTGATTGTGACAACATGAATGTTTCTTTCAAGCAAGAATGAACAACACCAAGGCCACTACAAGTATGTGTCCTGTGATTGGCCAGCTTCATCCATTTACCTGCAAATGCCATCATTTCATTCTTCTTCAAGGCTGAGTAATATTCCACTGTGTAGATGTACCACAGTTTCTTTACCAATTCATCTGTTGAAGGGCACCTAGGTTGGTCCCGTAGCTTAGCTGTTGTGAGTTGAGGTGCTACACACATGGATGTGGCTGTGTCCCTGTAGGGTGCTGATTTTAAGTCCTTCGGGTATAAACCGAGGAGTGGGATAGCTGGGTCAGATGGTGGGTCCATTCCAAGTTTCCTGAGGCATCTCCACACTGCTTTCCAGAGTGGCTGCACCATTTTGCAGTCCCACCAGCCATGTGTGAGTGGACCTTTTTCTAGACATTATATCATACATTCATAATGACCCTAATGGGCTTCTTACATTTCCAGTAATGCACAGAGACCTTAGTTCCTTTTACCCCCTTAGGTGCATGATAATCATCTTACTTTTTCAGCATGCACATACGGTCCCATCTCATACCACTCCAATTTCTCTTTTGTCTCTAAAATACGATTTAGAAAACACAAGCTGGAGATCGGAGCTCATTTATTTACCGGTACTTTGGCAAATAGAGCGATTTCTTTCCTTCTGGGGTTTCCTCTTCTGTCCTCTCCCTGCCATTTAGAGACGGTCTCCTTACGAACTGGGTTGACGGAGGTCGCCCCTTGACAGATTCCCTTAGATCCCCTTCATCGGGGAGTGAGTTCCTTTCCATTCCTTTTCCATGGTCCCTAAGTTCTGGCTTGACCGCTCCTTTCTTTTAACCTCTCAAAAATATTTTGCTCCCTCCACCTGGTGCCCGTGGAGACAGAAATTGACGCCATGGGAATACATTGCTCCCCCTGGACGATGCCATCTTGTCTCCCATGCCTGCTTGCAGATCTTCCTTTGTCTTCTCGCCCAGGTTTAGTTGGCACGGCTTCCTTGGGGTTCACCCTGGACGGTGCCTGGACTCCGCCCGCCTGGGTCTCTCGCATAGACGGGAATATTTCAGCTGCTCTTTCCTCACCTGCCCGCTCATCCCAGCTCTCTTTCACATCCCCTTCCTGTGCGTTGCCCGCTGTACTGTCCCTAGTTGGTGACCGTAGCTCATGGGAACAGCACCGGAGGAGTCAGACACTTGGGGAGATCTGGGTAGACTTCCTGGGTCCTCCTAAGAAACGCTGTGACCTCACGTTCGTCTTCGAATTTTCTTAAGCCTTCCGTTGATACCACTGGTTACTAATCATTTCACATCCACGTACAGAAGCAAACTTGAAAACTCCTAAAACGTTTTCCTAATGATTTGTCTCATCCTCATATCAATCAGTGGTACATTTAAAAATCAGCGTTCATAGCTAAACTATGGAACACACCTAGGTGCCCTTCAACAGATGGATGGATAAAGAAAATGTGGTATATCTACACAGTGGAATATTACTCAGCCCTAAAGAAGAATGAAAGGATGCCATTTGCTGGTCAATGGATGGAGTCGGAGAATATCATGCTCAGTGAGATAAGCCAAAGTCAAAAAACCAAAGGCCAAATTTTTTTTCTGAAATGTGGATGCTAATTCACAATAAGCGCAGGATGTGTTGGGTTAGGGAGGAATAGAGGTACTTAGATCAGGTAGAGGGAGTGAAGGGAGGGAAGGGTGTGGGGCGGGAAGGACAGTAGAGTGGACAGACATGGTGACTCATGTGCATGTGTGACTGCATGACCATGTGATCCTGCAACATGGACAGTCAGAAGAATGAGAGACGACCCTCCATTTATGTCTGATCTGTCAAAATGCGTCCGTGCCTTCTGCTGTCATGGACAACTATTTAGGATAAATAAAAATATTTAAAAATTAGCATCTCAAAACTATTCTCATTTTGAATCTGTAATGTGAGTTTTCTTTTTCTGTTTTGTCATTCCTGATTATATTTCTCAGTAGAGTCTTAAGGTGTGCTAGATAAGATTTGCAAATTTCTTATCCGAGTTTATTTCTAGACGTTTTCTGTTAAAATTGGTGTTGGGTTGGGTGCTGTCCAGGAAATATTTTTAAATCAGTGTTTTTTTCTCTTTTCTACTATGTAAGGATACCATTGCTTCATACATTGGTAATTTATACACTCTTTATTTATTGTAAATACATATCATATAATTAAGTAATATGTTTATGATATATAATTATAATATGTGCTTTATGTGTTATAAATGTGAATAAATATGAAAAAAAATCGGAACATTATTTGACAGAGTCTGCTTCTAAAATAAAAAGGTAAAGGGAGGCAGAGTTGCTAAGCATCATATTATAATGCTATATGCCATGAATATAATGCACTATAATCATAAAGACCCTTGATGAAAATCCTTAGTTCCTTCTCATGTACACACTGACCGTGGTGGTACCCGGGGAGCCCTTTGTCCCTGATGCTCGAACCCTGAACTGACACTCAAATCTGGATTCGGGAAGATGCTTTATCATCCTGGCTTCCCAGTCGACCACAGGGTACCTCTGCCCTGCTTCCTGCTTCCTGCTTTGGCAGCAGTTATTCTCCTGCTGTCTCACCTGGGCGAGGTTTGCACCGTCTGATGGATGCACATTGTTCCCTAGACAACGGCACCTAGCTGCTGAGCTGACCCACCCAGGGTCCGGAAACAGCCCCGGGGCCCCGGGATGCTCAAGAATCAGGAGGCGCTGCTCGGAGATTTGCTGTATCACCAGAGGTTTTCTGGCTGCGTCCAGAACTCGGGGGTCCAGCCCGCTGTTCCCTCAAGGGTCACGGAGGGAATATGGTAGGCATTTCTCCATTTCGCCTTGGAGGTAGCTGATCCTGGGCAAAGGAAACGGCCGGGTTGCAAAGAAATTTTATCTATGGGCATAAATTTGAATATCATACTGTTTTCATGTATCAGCAAATATTATTTTCATTTTGGTGTATATATAGGTATATTTTTTGTTCGTTTGTTTTTTGGCAGGAGGGATATTTAAAAAATCGAAAAAGCCCTGTTAGCTCCCGGGCTGGGTTTAAGTGCAGGTGGTGGATATTGGACCCAGGGACGGTGTTGTGTTGACCCCGACAGAGCTAATAAAAATCACATTTTCTAATACCATCTTCCAAGGGAACATGGTGGCAACATGATGCTAAATGAAAAAAAAAGAAAAAGAAAAAAAAAAGAGTAGGGTATAAATATAATTTTGGGGGTTTGCTCCTATTTGGCCAAAAATACAGAAATATTAAAAAATAAAAAACAACTCAAAAGCGCTCGCTAGAAATATGAAAGCTTTTTCTCTCCCGGGTTGCCTTTAAATGATTTTGTTCCCTTGGTGTGCGCTTTCTGGGCGGCTCGACGCTGTAAAAGGTGTATTATTTTTATGGTAAGAAGCATTCCTTTGAAAAAATATCATCCTGAAACATGATTCTCCGCTGGCTCTCTCTCAAGATGTTGTCAGAATTCGCTTTCCATATTTTTAATACCATTTCTTCTGTTTGTCATTTGTTTCCTTCTATGGGGAACGTTTGCCACGCATTTTTGGAAATTCTCCGCCTGTTTCTTCACCCATTCTTGTCCTCTTCCTTTCTCCTCAGTTTTTTTTTCTGTATATTTCAAAATTCTATTTCTAGGGAACAGGAGGAAAAAAAAATCAAAGGTATTCGTTATATCAGACAAGAAGGTGGAAAAGTGCATTTTGCTTTCCAATGAGACGGATTGAATTTTAATACCTTGGGGAATGTTTTAATCAGCTTTGTGTTGCTGTGATCAATGTTACACAAAGAACAACGCAGAGGAGGAACGGTTCATCCAGGGCTCAGGGGTTCAGAGGCTCAGTCCATGGTGGGCGACTCCATGGCTCTGGCCCAAGGTGAAGCAGAACAAAATGGCGGAAGGGCCTGGAGGAGGAGAGCAGCTCAGGACGTGGCACCAGGAAGCAGAGAGAGCTCTGCTCACCAGGGACAGGATATAGTCCCCATGGAGCCAGGGACAGGATATAGTCCCCAAGAAGCCAGGGACGGGATATAGTCCCCGAGGAGCCAGGGACGGGATATAGTCCCCGAGGAGCCAGGGACGGGATATAGTCCCCGAGGAGCCAGGGACGGGATATAGTCCCTGAGGAGCCAGGGACGGGATATAGTCCCCGAGGAGCCAGGGATGGGATATAGTCCCCGAGGAGCCAGGGACAGCACATAGTCCCCATGGAGCCAGGGACAGGATGTAGTCCCCAAGGAGCCAGGGACAGGATATAGTCCCCAAGGGGCCAGGGACAGGATATAGTCCCCAAGGAGCCAGGGACAGGATATAGTCCCCAAGGAGCCAGGGACAGGATATAGTCCCCAAGGCATGTCCCCAGTGACCCACCTCCTCCAGCCACACCCCACCTGCATTGAGTTACCATCTGGTTTATTGAGGCTCATGGTTTCAGAGGCTCAGTCCATGGTGGGCCAACTCCATGGCTCTGGCCCAAGGTGAGGCAGAACAAAATGGCGGAAGGGCCTGGAGGACGAGAGCAGCTCAGGACGTGGCACCAGGAAGCAGAGAGAGCCGGAAGACCTTCTGAATATTACATAATGACTCACGAAACAGAGTTTAAGGTGAGAGAATTCTTAGTGAAATTTCATATATTTGGTTCTAGGGTAGAGTATGCATTTTACACGTGGAAACATGTGATGGATTGTTGACAGCGGATGGACTTGATCGTTATGCTCTGAGGTTTTAGGTAGACATCACACATGTTCACCTGCGCAGGTGCATCTGCCCCAGGTGAGCGACGCAAAGTTAACTCACGATGCTCCGCGTTGGAGAGATGCTGGAGGAAACCACCTGCACAAGCTTCCTCTCTCCACCTGCAGATTTCCATCTTCTCCAGTGGACTCGCCATCCACCTGGTCCTCCCACTGAAAGCCAGGGGACCTCCCAGTCCCTGTGTCTCACCTCCAGTAACTAAAGGCCTACTGGAGTCCCCTTCCTAGGGCCGGACGCTCGGCCACCCCCTGCTCCGCGTATGAAGGACCGTCCTCTTCCTGCTGCCCGTCTCCACGAGGCCCAGTGTCTGCAAGACCATCCACCTGGACGTCAGAATGGCTTGCTCAGGGCGACGTGGGCCATGCTGCCTCTGTGTGAAGGTCCCCGCGGCTCCTGGGTGGGGTCAGGTCCCCCGACCTGACCGAGGGTGACAGGCACTCCACTCATCAGAATCGCTCAGCAGCCACGTTTAGGCCGAGAGCCAAAGGCCGCGACTTGGGAGCTGCCTTTGCTGCAGCTGCAGAAGAAGGACAGAGACGGAGCCAGTCCAGCTGGGGTCAGGCCTCTGGGGGGACGTGGCCTCTGGCGTCCAGGGAGGTGGAGGACGATGGGACCGCCAGGAAGCCGTCTTGGAGGCTGGGGGAGGGTGGAGGCTAGGTCCTTCAGGGGAGAACCTTCTGAACCTTTTGATGAAGCAAATCAGTGATGCTGGAGAGGAAGGAAAGGAGGTCAGGAACCCAGAGGAGAAGTGCGGAGTGACTGTCGGGAGGCAGAGAACCAGGAGGCCACCAAGGCGAGGCCCGGTGAGGCCACGCCAGGCTCAGCTGGAGGCTGGCCCGTAGCCTCCACTGAGGCTCTAAAACGCTGGTCGCTCTTCTGCTTAAGTGCTCAGCTACGTTCCTCCTGCTGGGAAAATACCCTGCATAATTCACGGGTTTTTGCCTCCAAAATATCCTTCTGACTCTTACGGGGATGAGCGAGGCCAGAAGAGAGAAGAGACAGGCGCCCAACCCGGCCGGGAGCGAGCGCTGGACCACTTCCCTCCTCCACGGCTGCCCTGGAAACAGTCCCAGGTCCTCCCAGGGACTCCGCCTGCCAGTAGGGGGTTGGGGGCTGGCTGGTCTCGTTCCTTCTCTTTTCTTCATAATTTTCTCTTTTTTTTTTTTAAGGAACAGCCAGAGTTTTCGTGGCTCACGGATTGACGAGCGGGCTGTTTAGTGAATACGCCCAGGAACTGTTGATCTGGAGGAGGGGACGATGGAGACGTGACCGAGGCCCCAAACGTCCCTCCATCTCCAGCCCTGGGATTTCCATACCAGAGACCAAGACGTCGCCAAGGTATTGGGGGTGGGGAGTCCGGTAAGGAAATCCACCTCGAAAATGAGAAAGGCCAGGCTCGGCCTTGGAGCTCCCCTCTTTTCCATGCAAGAAGGACGCAGGATTCTTTTTGTTTTCCATTTTTTATCTGTTCCAATGAGTTGCCCCTGACAGCAGAAGGCATGGCTGCATTTTGACAGATCAGACATAATGGAGGGTCGTCTCTCATTTTTCTGACTGTCCATGTTGCAGGATCACATGGTCATGCAGTCACACATGCACATGAGTCATCATGTCTGTCCACTCTACTGTCCTTCCTGCCCCACACCCTTCCCTCCTTCACTCCCTCTACCTGATATAAAGCACCTCTATTCTTCCCTATCCACCCCCCATTGTGAATTAGCATCCGCATATCAGAGAAAACATTTGACCTTTGGTTTTCGGGGATTGGCTTATTTCACTGAACATAATATTCTACAGCTCCATCCATTTGCCAGCAAGTGCCATCATTTCGTTCTTCTTCATGGCTGAGTAATATTCCATTGTGTCTATATACCCCATTTTCTTTATCCATTCATCTGTTGAAGGGCACCTAGGTTGGTTCCATAGTTTAGCTATTGTGAGTTGAGCTGCTATAAACACTGATGTGGCTGCGTCACTGTAGGGTGCTGATTTTAAGTCCTTTGGGTATAAACCAAGGAGTGGGATAGCTGGGTCAGATGGTGGGTCCATTTCAAGTTTCCTGAGGAATCTCCACACTGCTTTCCAGAGTGGCTGCGCCATTTTGCATTCCCACCAGCAACGTGTGAGTGGACCTTTTCCCCACGTCCTCGCCCACACTTGTGGTTGCTCGTCTTCTTGATCCTTGCCATTCTGACTGGAGCGAGACAACTCTTTCTGAGTTGTGGAATCTAGTGTGGTCTCACTGCGGTTCCACTGAGACTGAGCAGGTAGAAATTCCCCAGGTGTTGTTGAGGGTGGTGTGTGTTTGGGCAGCGTGTCTGTCTCCCTTCGAGGTCTCCCGCATGAAGACCTATACTGGGTTAATGAGCAGAGTACCCCCGATGTGACCAGCGTCTCTGGGCAGCCCTCAGCCCGTCTAGCACTTGGATTTGGAGACTCGCCTGACTGCTCTGACAGACAGGTGCCCGCACACCTTCATCAAAGGGATCAGGAGTCGGACTTCCAATAGGAGACTCCAGCTGCCTGGCTCTGTCAGCGGGCCACCCACACGAAGCCCCTAAGGGAAGGAAATATTGAGCAAAGTGGGTTCAGTGTCTGCTATGGGTTGGGTAGAGAGAGTCCCCCAAAATCTCCCATATGAGACCAGGCAGGAATGTTCGGAGGAGAAATGATGGGGTTATGAGAGGTGGAACCTAGTCAGTGGATTAATCCACTTGAATGGATTAATGGGTGGTGACTGTAGGCACGTGGGTGTGGCTGGACACATTGGGTCACTGAGGACATGTCTTGGGGACTGTATCCTGTCCCTGGCTCCTTGGGGACTGTATCCTGTCCCTGGCTCCTTGGGGACTATATCCTGTCCCCGGCTCCCTGGGGACTATATCCTGTCCCCGGCTCCTTGGGGACTATGTCCTGTCCCTGGCTCCTTGGGGACTATATCCTGTCCCTGGCTCCTTGGGGACTATATCCTGTCCCTGGCTCCTTGGGGACTATATCCTGTCCCTGGTTCCATGGGGTTTATACCTGGTCCCTGGTGGGCAGAGCTCCCTCTGCTCCCTGGTGCCACGTCCTGAGCTGCTCTCCTCCTCCAGGCCCTTCCGCCATTTTGTTCTGCCTCACCTTGGGCCAGAGCCAAGGAGTCGGCCCACCCTGGACTGAACCTCTGACACCATGAGCCCCAAATGAACTTTTCCTCCTCCAGGTTGTTCTTGTTGGGTCCTTCGGTCACGGGGCCATAAAAGCTGACCACAGCATGGTCTTTGAGATGAGCTGCAGCTCAGTGACTGAGCCCTACAGTCGTGAATCAAGGCGGGGACACCAAAGTCCATCAGGGCCAGGAGCGTGTGGACCGAGCGGCCCTAGCCCCAGGTGGGCTGCAGCCGTTGAGGCAGGATCTACAGATTTTGCATTTGAATCTCTGACCCAGGCTCTGGAACGTGACTTTCTTCCCGCCTGGAAGTCACACCTGCAATGATTCCCTGGGCGCGTCCTTGGCCAGGTCAAGAATTTCCCTCAAGAACCTGCAAAGCGAATGTTCAGCTGAGGTCCACTCTGGCCCCTGGGGGTATCTTCATCTGACAGAACATTTTCCACTTTAACTTCACCTATTTTATACTTGACCCCCAGGTCCCCCGTCACCTGCGAGCGCTGTCAGTCGACAGCCATTTTCTACTCAAATCTCACACCTTGGAGCCAAAATCATTTCTGGAAGGAAAAAACAAAAATCAATGGGCTTCATCTCTGTGGTCCACGGTCAGGTGTTCAGGGCCGTATTGGAGGCCACCAATGTCCAAGGTGATGCTGGTCACCCATGTGTGCCGGTCCCCACGAGGTCAGAAAACGGTCCTTCAAGTGGCTTGTTGGACAAGTGACGGTGGAGGGGACAGAAGCTTCTTATCAATGCCCCATTTCCAGAGGCCAGGCAAAGGCAGCCTGGGACCCCAGGGCCGGGGGCCCTCCTGAGACTGACCAGCGGGGGCAGCCGTGCGTCCAGGCCGATCCTTATGCTGGGATTGCTCCTGGCTCCTTTTCTCTGGAAAACGCCCCCGTCCCTCGGTCCCGTGGGAGGGACTGTTACCGTGCCCCCCGGTGACCCCCATTTCCTCATCAAAGCTGTCTTCGGGTTCTGACGTCTATTTTTATTTTCTGTGCACGCATTAAGATCGACATTTAAGCCAGGCCCGGTGGCACGCGCCTGTCATCCGCGCAGCCAGGGAGGCTGAGGCAGGAGGATCGCCATTTCAAAGCCAGCCTCTGCCAAAGCGAGGCCCTAAGCAACTCAGCGAGACCCTGTCTCTAAATAAAATGCAAAATAGGGCTGGGGAGGTGGCTCAGGGGTCGAGTGCCCCTGAGTTCAATCCCCCCCAAAATAATGAAATTTAAGATTCTGTTTTACAGATATTTTCATGGGACTTTATAGCAACTTTTATGGATGACATCAGTTGTTCCTCTTAAGGGGCTCGGCGTGACCTTGTCCTGCTGCACGGAGCGTGCACTGGTCAAATCCGGTCACTCCTTCCCCAGGACCCTGTGGGTGCGTTGGAAGAAGACACTAGGGTGGGGTTCGTCCTCCCACATCTGCCCGTGCACACGGCCCAACAGCTTGCTGGGGTGGCTGGGTTTTTCTAAATGACGATCACCCTGTGTCTACACCGCATGCTCTTTATGCGTCCCTCCACTGACGTGCAGTGAGGCCGGACCTGGGTCCAACTCATTGGGAACAGGCTGTGGTCACCCCGGACCTGCAGATGTCTTCGCGGTGCACTCGACCACTGAGCCACATCCCCGGCCCTCTTTATATTTTATTTAGAGATGGGGGTCTCCCTAGGTCTGTTGCAGCCTCACTCAAGCTGAGGCTGGCTTCGAACCTGCCATCCTCCTGCCTCAGCCTCCCAAGCCTCTGGGGAGGACAGGCGTGCACCACCATGCCCCTCCGTATCTTTTTCTTTTGAGAAATGTCTATTCAGATAATTTGCCCATTCAAAAAAAAAAAATCACATTGTTTATTTTATTATTCCATTTCCGGAGTTCTTTACCTCTTCCAGATATATTCTCTGCTTTTTTTTTTCTCTTTGGAAAAGTCGAGCATATATGACTACAAGTAGCAGGATTCTACATCATGCACAAGCAGAAGAATGAGAAGTTTTACCCCACTATATACTTTGTATCGAAATGCATCCTACAGTCAGGGACGAATAACTAAAACAAATAAAATAAATTATGATTTTTTCCCCCCCAAAAAAAGGCTTAGCTCTTCACAAGACGCGTCTCCTCGAATGTTTGCCTGTTTTCGAAGCTCGGTTTGCAGAGCCAGTTCTGGAAGCCGAGAGATCCCGAACGAGGGTACCGCCTGGTGTTTCTGCACGGCCGGGCAGCCTGCCCTGTGTTTGAGAAACAGGATGGACTGGGGCCGGACGAGGGATTTCAACCATAGTGTGAGCTCCGTGACCCAATGGAGTTTTGCCTTAAGACTTTCATGGTTGGGCATAAAGGAATCTGAAGCCACCTCAAGCGTTATCGGGGTCTTAGAGTTGAGGGTTCTGTGTTTGGGAGCCAACTCGACGTGAAGCCGGAAGCCGGGAGGTGATTTGGGCACCTAGATCAAACCGTACCTGCACACCTCCCACCGGGTCATGGCTTCTCAATTGCATCTTTGTTCCGCAAGACAGACGGCAGCAGTCACGCCCTATTCCTGAACAGATCCCCGGGTGCCCAGCAGGTGGACCCCCATAGAGAAGGGCACCTGTCGGGACCCTTCTTCCATCTGGGTGTGCGACACGGGAGAGCTCACCCAGCTCGGACCACCTGGCCCGCCTCTTCCTCTGCCGCTCAGTCTGCAGCCCGGCAGAAGGGAGTCTAAAAATAAAGTGGCACAAAGATTCAATCACTCACTCTTCTTTTATTTAAAGCTCTGGACAATTACTGAGGGGAAGGAGGAAGAAAAAAAAAGAAAAGAACCCTAGGGAATGAGAAAATAGAGATTAGCAAAATTGAATGAGAAAGTCATTACGTACAATACATCACCCCGTCCACCGCGCCTGGCGGTTCTGCATTTTAATAACGAGGCCGAGTGTGGTGGGGATTCTCACCGAGTATTATGATCCCCAAGAATTATTCCCATCTGGGCATTTTCCTAAGTGCCTCGGAGAGTAAATGGATATTTAAACATACCTTTCTCGAGCGGATATCATTTCCTAGATTTCCACAAAAATGATTATGGGCGTCTGATCCTCGTGAGCCCAGGACCACTGTCCTCGCTATCATTGGGACGTTCTCCAGAACCATGTCTGTGGTGCATTGGGCGACAACAGAGGATTTAAATACCGGGTCCAATGGGTATTTAAATATTGACAAGTGTCTCATGCATATGCATGAGCCGGGAAAGGTCAAGATGTGTCATTACGTGGCATGAGGCCGTTGGAGAACAGATGAGGAAGCGTGTTCATTGCCACACAAGTCAGGAGAAGCACAGAAGCCAGGCACCCGCTGGACCCAGTGTAGGAGGGCATATCACCTCCCGGAGGCCAGCATTAATTCCTTCATTGATTCATCCACTCGTTAAAATAAAAGTGAGCATCAACGGCAGAGTTCTGCTGGAGGCTCACCAATGAAACTCAGTTCTCAGCCTCAGGCGACCGAGACTCTCCACAGGCAGGCAGAGAACTCACAATGTGATATGAAGCAAAATCAGATCTGGTCCTCAAGAGAGGACGCCTTCCTGTTCTGGCTGAGTTAGGGTTTTCACTGGTCTGCCTCAAAGACTTGACGAGAAAAATCAAAGGAGGAAAAGTTTGTTTGGGGCTCATGATTTCAGAGGTTGAGTCCAGGGTGGGTCGACTCCATGGCTCTGGCCCAAGGTGAGGCAGAACAAAATGGCGGAAGGGCCTGGAGGAGGAGAGCAGCTCAAGACGTGGCACCAGGAAGCAGAGAGAGCTCTGCTCACCAGGGACCAGATATAAACCCCAAAGGCAGGTGCCCAGTGACCACCTCCTCCAGCCACACCCACCTGCCCACAGTCACCACCCAGTTACTCCATTCAAGTGGATTGATCCACTATTAGGTTAAGCCTCTCACAACCCAACCACCCCACCTCTAAGCCTTTGCTTCTGGGTGGGGCCAAGGTCTGAGATTGCTGGCCATGCTGTCTTTGGAGCTGCGTGTGCTCTAGCTTGGATGGTGGTGTCCCCTGGAGGCCCGGGTGGAAGGCCTGGCCTTCAGGGCGGTTCCACTGGGGAGGGAGAGAAGCCTGGAGCAGCTGGAAGAAGTCGGCCCACCCGTGCACGTCATCCAGGGGGCTGGTGGGACCCCAGTCTCTTCCTCTTTCTCTTTTTGGTTGGAGGACATGCGCTGAGCAGTTCTCTCCTCTATAAACTCCCACCGAGAGGTGCTGCCTCACCACGGGCGGCGGGGATCAGGCGCTGGAGCCTCCGACACCGTGAGCGCAAATCAACCTTTTCTCCCTGTAAGTCGATCTCCTCGGGCGTTTCTTACCGTCACAGGAAACTGGTCAACGCAGAGGGGAGGAATCTCGCACGGGAACCCCTGTCAATTCTGCAGCCAGGAGGCGGCCTCGCTGGAGGTGCCGGTCCAGGAGTCCAGGCGGGGGACCTGAGGCTCTTGGCTCCGCCTCCCACCTGCCGAATCGGAGGCCACCCCTGAGGAGGCCAGCGAGGATCCATGCGCTCTGCTCGTCAGCGCGTTTGAATGACGGACGCTCCACCTCGGTCCTCGGAGATGAAAGGCAGTGTCCTTTGGAGGTCAGGAAGAAGCGAGGTGCCAACTGAGGGTCCGCCAAATTCCAAACCATCTCTTCCGGAAAAAAAAAAAAAAACATGAAATTCAAAAAATTCCAGGGCTCACCAAGGAAGCTTCGTGCCCACCAAGAACGTCCTAAGTGTTCCGGCAGCTGCTTGGTATGGAGGGAGACATAGAGACGGGGCTGGGTCCATTTCTGCTGCTACTGTAACAGGATGCCTGAGGTTGGTTGAGGTACGAAGAACATAGCTGCCTTTTCTCCCGCAGCTGGAGACCCAGGTGCCCGTTGGCAGGGCCGCTTCGTGGAGAGAGGTTAACACACCAGCCAGATCCTTGCAGGGAAGCGGACCAGCCAAACACCTCGCAAAGGATCTTCACCCCATTCCCACGGAGACATATCTGGGTGGAGGGCGGGGAGCTAGAGGCAGAAGACAGCCGGGGGCGGGGCCCGGTTTTCAGGCCTTTGCAAGAATTTGCTCTTTATTCTAAACCCTTTGCAAGTCAACAAAAGCCTCTCAGCAGGGAGAGAAAGCAAACTGTAGACAAAGTGCAAAGCGGGTATTTCAGAGCCTGTGCCTTTGGGGAAGCTTGTTCTGGTGGCTACTTGACAGAAGAATCAGGAATCAGGAAGCACTGCAGCCACCCAGGCAGAGGAAAAGGCGGTTCCAAGACCAGCAGCTGCAGAAGAAGTGAGGGGTGGGGAGAGGAAAGCAGAGGAGGAGCATCCCGGGCAACCCCGGAGATGCCCTGGGGTGTGCCTGCTGCACCGTCACCTGCCAATCATCCATCCAGCCTCCCTTGACAGCCGTCTGGTCACTGCTGCCTGGTGCTCAGGGACTCAGCTGAAGACAGACCCCAGCCTCCCTGTGAATCACCGTAGCAACCTAAGCACAGAAATGGGGTTGTTTAATGGTGAGGTGATGTTTTCTCAGTGTGAGCACATTCCGAAATTTCCTACGGACTCACGATAAATTCACGTTTCTGTTCACCACCTACTTCAGTGACCAGTTAAACCCCTTTGACTCAATCTTAGGAGGAAATCATATCACAAACCGGTCTTGGAAGCCGGGCACGGTGGCGCACGCCTATCATCCCAGCGGCTTGGGAGGCTGAGGCAGGAGGATCGGGAGTTTAAATCCAGCCTCAACCAAAGCGAGGCCCTGAGCCACTCACTGAGACCCTGTCTCTCAATAAAATGCAAAGGAGGGCTGGGGCGGTGGCTCAGGGGTGGAGTGCCCCTGGGTTCAGTCCCTGGTATGGATGGCCGTTTGCTCATTCCTGTTCGGACGATGGTCTGAGCAGCTTCTCAGCTCTGAAGTCCGACCAGTCCTCCCTCTCCAGCTGCTCTGTGGTCCCGGGCAGCCTTCCCGGCACAAGGCACAGTCATCTCAAAGGAACCCGAGAGCGGGTGTTGTGACAGCGGTCGGAAGTTCCGCGGTCCTTATGCTCACGTTCTTGGGGTCCACTGTGTGGAACCCAGCCCGTCTCTTCTTCTTGACCACCTCATTCTGGTTGATGCACGGGTGGAATATTCCGGTTTCACACAGAGCATCGCTAATCCTTCCTGTCATGCCAAAAAGAGGCCAGAGGTGCCCTGGAACTCAGGTCGGGTGGTCCTTCAATGTCAGCATGCCTGAGATGTCCGTCAGAGCCTGCTCGTGTGCACAAAGGGAAGGCTGAATTCCAGCTGTAGCTGGGGCTGTTCAGGTTCCCTAGACTGGGCACTTGGTGAAGGGGAGGACTTGGGAGCCGAAGATACTAATATTGACACTTCATTCCAACCAAAATTCAAGGACCCTCTATGTGAGCAGGTCCTACTACCAAAGCATATAAGCTGGGCTGCTCTGGGGACCTCACAGGACCTGTGTTCTCTGTTCCCTCCTCGGGAAAACTGTGCTGGAGGATTTTATATATTCATTTTCTGGAGAAAACGTTTCTTTTGACTCATATACAATGAAACTTATCAGCATGGATGTGGCTGCATCACTGTAGGGTGCTAATTTTAAGTCCTTTGGGTATAAACCGAGGAGTGGGCTAGCTGGGTCATGTGGTGGGTCCATTCCAAGTTTCCTGAGGAATCTCCACACTGCTTTCCAGAGTGGCTGCACCATTTTGCATTCCCACCAGCCATGTGTGAGTGGACCTTTTCCCCACGTCCTCGCCAACATTTATGGTTGCTGGTCTTCTTGATCATGGCCATTCTGATTGGAGCGAGATGAAATCTTAGGTTAGTTTTGATTTGCATTTCTCTAATTGCTAGAGATGCTGAACCTTTTTTCATATATCTGTTGATTACTTCCAGATTTTCTTCTGTGAAGTGTCTGCTCATTTCCTTAGCCCATTTGTTGATTTGGTTATTTGTATTCTTGGTGTAGAGTTCTTTGAGTTCCTCAATGTTTATAGCAGCTCTTCTCTCTCCCTCTCTGCTGGAGCCCGCAGGACCTGATGCATCATCGGGTGGCCGTAAGAAGCCACGGGGCAGACATGTCACCCGTGTACACGTATGATCGCAGGAATGGTGTGACTCTACATCGTGCACAACCACAGAAACGAAATGAGGAACCCCTTTGTGGGCCAGAAATCAAAATGCAGTCTGTAAAAAAGAAAAAAAAATAATAATCATAAAAAGAATCCATGGGAAGCCCTTCTTGAAATTCCATCATACGGGATCCGTTCTCAGCGACCAAGTCTTTCCTAAGCCGTTCCCAGATCAGCTCACCTGCTTTCCATGATGTTTTCAGAGTTGCTAAAACTCACATCACACATACATCTGCTGGACAAGGGGTGTCCACCATCGTGAGTATATATGTGTTTTTTTTTATTCTTAGATCGGGTCATGGAGACATAAATATCTCCTCTATCAATATCATTTCGTGTGACTCCGATTAACATTAGAATCTGTCACAATTTTTCACTCTCTGAAAGGTGTCTTCAGTAAATCGGAATCTTCATTTTAATTAAAAAAAATATGTCGGATGGTATCCTTGACACTTCTGTTTTAAAACTGGATTTGGTTCCCTTGTATGTAACTATGTATTTTTTTTTAAATTGTATTTGTTCTAATTAGTTGCAGGGGACAGTAGAATGCATTTATTCATTTTGATCTAATAAGAAAGAAAGTACCTTCCAGGTTTGGGTGCAAACCTGTGTTATAAAATGTGTGTGAACCTTTCTGTTTCGCCGTGAGTTCTGTCTTCAGGATGTCTCATCAGGTATGTGAAAACACTGCAAAAAATATATATTTATGTTATTAAAGAGTGAGAATAATAAAATTAAGATTCTCATGTTAAATTATGAATTGAAATTAAACTTATTTCTGAACACTTTTCCCACCCCCCCAAAAAAGCCAAAGTAAGGTGCTCTGGGCCCCAAGCATTTAGAATAAGGGAAACGTCCACCTTTTCCAGACAGCGGATGATTCTCTGCGTGCTTTCCAGCCCCAAAGGGAATCAAATTTGCCTGCAGCCCCTTGAAACAGAGTCGTAAGGTTTGGACTCCGAGTGATGAAAGATAAATCGCAGAGTCGGCCTGAAATATTCACATCACCCCTGATTCTTTGAGGGCGAAGAGAAAAGGAGAACAGTCCTTTCAAGTGTCTGATTCAGTGGGTCCCAGTCGCAGGTAAGAGTTAGCTAGGTTGGTGGGGGACTGTGCATAGTGCAGGCAGCACCCTCAGCTGGCCTGGGCTGAAGCCCCTCCACCCTGGACTCAATCCCCCTGGACCAGGTTTGAGTTCAGAAAAGGAGGTGGAGAGTTAATTCGGCCGATCCCCTGGTATCCTGCTCCTGTGATTCACCCCCAGCTTCCCAAACTAGCACATTTCACAGAGAACACACTCCCACCGGGACAGACGGACCTCTGCCAGCCTCTGCTCCTAATTAGAATGATATCTGTTCCGTGCTGGCGCGAGTCCCTCGAAATAGATTCTGCACTCATGTAGAACTAAAAAGAACAAATGTAAAATTGTTGAAACAAAACTTCTATCGGCATTCAGCACCAGACCATGAAGAGGAAAATATTGGCATGAAAATGAACTCTACTAGGAATTTACCTTTATATAAAATTTCAGAATGCATCATGAAACCTGTCATCTGTCTAGACATCCATCCTATCAATCTGCCCATTTATCCATTTATTCTTATCTATGTATCGATGTATCCATCCATCCATCCACCTATGCTATCTACCTATGTATTCATCCAATCTTCTAGTCTTAATTCTTATCTATTTATCCATCTATCCATCCATCCATTCATCTGTTCTCATCTCTATCTACCTACCTATCCATCCATCCATCCACCTATTCTATTACCTATCCATCTCTTCTTATCTATTTATCTATCTATCCACCTGTTCTTAATTATTTTCTATCTATCCACCTATTCTATTATCCATCCATCTATTATCTATCCTATGTATCTATCTATCCACCTTTTCTATCATCCATCCCTTACCTATCTTATCTATCCACCTATCTATCCATCCATCCACCTATTCTTAATTCTTTTCTATCCATCTATTGTATTATCCATCCATCTATTATCTATCCTATGTATCTATCCATCCATCCATCCACCTATTCTAACTATCCATCCCTCCATCCATCCATTCATCCATCTATTCTTATCTGTCCATCCCTCCACCTTTTCTAACTATCCATCCATCCATCCATTCATCCATCTATTCTTATCTATCCATCCATCCACCTTTTCTAACTATCCATCCATTCATCCATCCATCCATCCATCCATTCATCCATCTATTCTTATCTATCCATCCATCCACTTTTTCTAACTATCCATCCATTCATCCATCCATCCATCCATTCATCCATCCATCCATCCATTCATCCATCCATCCATTCATCCATCTATTCTTATCTGTCCATCCCTCCACCTTTTCTAACTATCCATCCATCCATCCATTCATCCATCTATTCTTATCTATCCATCCATCCATCTATTCTTATCTATCCATCCCTCCACCTTTTCTAACTATCCATCCATCCATCCATCCATCCATCCATCCATCCATTCATCCATCTATTCTTATCTATCCATCCACCTTTTCTAACTATCCATCCATCCATCCATCCATCTATTCTTATCTATCCATCCATCCACCTTTTCTAACTATCCATCCATTCATCCATCCATCCATCCATCCATCCATTCATCCATCTATTCTTATCTATCCATCCATCCACCTTTTCTAACTATCCATCCATTCATCCATCCATCCATCCATCCATTCATCCATCTATTCTTATCTATCCATCCATCCACCTTTTCTAACTATCCATCCATTCATCCATCCATCCATCCATTCATCCATCTATTCTTATCTATCTATCCCTCCACCTTTTCTAACTATCCATCCATCCATCCATCCATCCATCCATCCATCCATCCATCCATTCATCCATCTATTCTTATCTATCTATCCCTCTACCTTTTCTAACTATCCATCCATTCTATCCATCCATCTATCTTGTCCATTTATCTAGTTATCATCTATCTCTCAGTCCATCCATTCATCCATCCATCCCTCTATCGTGGGGATCTGTCCATCTATCCACCCTGCCTGTGCATTGACCCATGCATTTATCCACTATCCTCTCTATCTATATAATTTTCATAGATCTCCACTTCCGTATCTAACCTTGATTTTTGGATCTATCTTTCCGTCAACGTATCCATGTGTGTATGGATATGTAAACTCGTGCATGTGCATGCGATATTGAATTCTCATTCAATTCATTTGCACATAGTAATGGTTAATGTGAACTGTCAGCTTGATGGATTGAGAGATGCCTGTGATTAAGAGGCTCTGGGTGTGTCCATGAGGGCGGGTCTAGGAATGATTGGCATGTGGGAGAGCCAACTGAAGTGCAGAACCTCCCTCAGCCTGGGCAGCTCCACCCAATAGGATGGAATAGAAGCTGGAAGAACAGGAAGCAGATGCAGATGCAGCTCAGCTCTTCCTGGACGGGTTCTTGATGGCTGCTTCCATCCTCTGAGGACGTCGGACTCTCACTTCTTCACTCTTCCAAAGTGGACTCTGCCAGGGATTCTCCAGGGAGTTTCCAGAAGCCTTGGTCTGGGACTAGGTAGCACTGCTGAGCCCTCTTGTTCTGGGGCTTCTGCCTCTTGGACTGCGCAGCTGCTGGTTCCTCCAGCTCTCCAGCTGCAGATGGCCATGTGGACTCTCCAGCTTCTGGTCCTGTGAGCCCATCCAATAAATCCCCTTTGATCATCACACTTCCTGTGGACTCTTGCTCTGGAGACCCTGACTCATGCACACATCTACATTGTATCCTCCTTGCGTCCATATGCTCATTGCTCTGCACACGTAATCGCTGCCCCGTCAGCGCATGCATGGAACCCTTTTGGAAATACAGTACCGCCCCTTGTTTGCCGCACAGATGTCTCACAAAGTGTGTTGGGATCCGTTAACTTCTCACCGTCTCAGACCTGCAAAAACCTGGGCTTGGAGGGACCGAGGCCTTGCATTACTCGAGAGGACTGCTGCTGAGTTTTGGAATTAACATTGCGTCCTCTCCGCCAAGTGCAGAAACACGTCGAATTAGAACTCGTTGACGAGAGGATTTCCAAGTGTGAGTCACGGGCACACCAGCCTGATGGTGACCTCTTCCTCCTCTCCTGGTGGCATTTCGACCACGCGACTCGTGTGCACCCACACGTAGGCTGGGAGCCTCCTCCAGATCCGCCTGGTGGGCGCACGTCACTAACAGGTCATCGTTTAGATGTGGTGCACAACCTTACGTTTGAAGAGGAAAACGGGGGATTGCTTGGGAGCAGCCGGGTGGATGGTTTGCTTTCCGTGGTGGAAGCAGAGAGCTGCCCTGTGTTAGAAAGAGTGCCCGCTCCAAAAGAGCTAGCTCGGGTCATGAAGGAGGTGACCATTTCTCTCCCTAGGGAGACCAGGACGTGGGCAGGAAAGAGGTGTGACTCCAGGGCAAGGGACGTTTGTCCATTTCTTGTCCCCGTGGGAGAAGCTAAGGACCCAGATAGCCATTCGTTTTGCACTGTATCAAAGGCCACAGCACCTTCTATCCGAAGCTGTGACCTTTCAAAATGTCCCCAGACCCTGCTCCCGGGGAGAGCGCGGCAGGCCGTTCCCTTGCACTCGCTGACCTTATCGGGGCCAGTCCCCCACCCCCAAAAAAAACCCCGGCACCCTGGAGAGCAAACTCAGAAAAGCAATCACAGCAAGAGCCAGTTCTGCTGGACCCGGGTCTGGGCAGCTTCGCAAGGGACGCAGCGCGGCCTGTGACGCTGGACGTGTCCCACCGTCCCCGGGCGCGATTTCAGCGGCCAGCAGGTCCTTTGGGGTCCAAGTTCCGTCTTCAAAACCTTGAAGAGAGGACGGTGGCGCCGCAGCTCAGCACCTGGGGGCCGGGGCGGGTCTGCGGGTGATTAACGGGGCTCTCGGAAGCTCAGCTCAGGAAGGAAGGGGCCGCGGGAGCCCTCATCCCCGCCGCGGGCTCTCCAGAGCCGCTGATGGTCCTCCTGACTGCTTGGGAGTGGCACTTGGGGACACAGGAGACGGTGATGCAGCCCAGGTGTCCCACTCCTCGCCCCCCCCATGACGCACGTCCCCCTCTGTCTCCTAAGGACCTTCCACTTCTCAATTAAATGCAAAAATGGAAAGAAGAAAAAAACACACACACAAGGAAGGATGTTTTCAGCAAGTCTGTCCTTGAGTCCCGACTTGTGAAATAGCAATGTGAGAATCACAGCCCCTGGGTTTGGAGGAGGGTTCTCCACTCCTGGATCGCCCACCTTTACAGCCCCAGACTCCTCCGTCTGCGGGCAGGGCCGTGCTGTGCATTTTAGGGTGCTGAGCAACCACCCTGAGCACCACTAGCTAGAGGCATATTGGGTTTTTGCCACCCCGAGCACCTAAGGACGGTCTTCTCCGTGGGCTGCGGGGTGGGATGGGCCCTGAGGGACGAGAAGCAGAGACCTGCCCCGCTCTCTCTTCTCAAGTTGCCAAGCTTTGTCCACGACTCTGAATTTATAGGTGGTCCTCCTGCAGACTGGACCCGCCTGCCTTCCAGGCTAGAACGGAAAGAGGAACTGAGGCTTTGTTTTGCCTCAGTTTTTGCATCCGTAGCACCAAGGCTACTGGAAACCTGCCTGGCAGAGTCCTGGCTTGAGTGACATTGAGTGACAGGACTCGGCAGGGACACGTCGATCTGGGAGCCCTTCAGTGATGTCCGGGGGTCACGGTCACCGCTGAGACCCCAGTTCCTACAACTGCCCCTGCCTCCCTCATCCATGCCTCGATGCACTTCTAGAACTTTCCAGAACATTCCAGGCATGCTTCTCCCTGGAGGGCATCAAATCTGCCGCAAACCTCTTCCCAGCCAATCGCACCCGCTCCTCCTCCTCTGGCAGGTCTCTGCTCAGGCCTCACGGCTTCTTCAGGGCTTGGGGCTGCCGAGCTTGGAGGCCGGGGGCAGGTGGGGCCTCCCTGCCTTTGCGGGATCTGGAGGAGGCTCCTCCCTGCCTCTTCCAGCTGCTGGTGGGTGGCGGGCATTGCTGGGCAGTGGACTGTAGAGAGGGCACATCTTCCCACCAGCGTCTTCCATCCATCTCTGCGTCCTCTAGATCCCTGTGCATGGTCCAGCCTCCTCTCGTGGCCCAGCCTCCTCTCCCTCCAACCCATTAAGCCCCATCATCCCAGATGACGTTGGTCCTCCCAACCCAGAGGAAACCTGCAGCGGATGTTTTCTTCAGCTTTTTCACTGCTGTGACCAAAACATATGGCTGGAGTGATTAAAGGAGGAAAAGGTGATTGGGGCTCATGGTATCAGAGGCTCAGTCCATGGTGGGCGACTCCATGGCTCTGGCCCAAGGTGAGGCAGAACAAAATGGCGGAAGGGCCTGGAGGAGGAGAGCAGCTCAGGACGTGGCACCAGGAAGCAGAGAGAGCTCTGCTCACCAGGGACCAGATATAAACCCCAAGGAGCCAGGGACAGGATACAGTCCCCAAGGAGCCAGGGACAGGATATAGTCCCCAAGGAGCCAGGGACAGGATATAGTCCCCAAGGAGCCAGGGACAGGATATAGTCCCCAGGGAGCCAGGGACGGGATATAGTCCCCAAGGAGCCAGGGACAGGATACAGTCCCCATGGAGCCAGGGACAGGATATAGTCCCCAAGGAGCCAGGGACAGGATATAGTCCCCATGGAGCCAGGGACAGGACATAGTCCCCAAGGAGCCAGGGACAGGACATAGTCCCCAAGGAGCCAGGGACAGGATATAGTCCCCAAGGAGCCAGGGACAGGATATAGTCCCCAGGGAGCCAGGGACAGGATATAGTCCCCAAGAAGCCAGGGACAGGATATAGTCCCCAAGGAGCCAGGGACAGGATATAGTCCCCAAGGAGCCAGGGACGGGATATAGTCCCCAAGGAGCCAGGGACGGGATATAGTCCCCAGGGAGCCAGGGACGGGATATAGTCCCCAAGGAGCCAGGGACGGGATATAGTCCCCAAGGAGCCAGGGACGGGATATAGTCCCCAAGGAGCCAGGGACGGGATATAGTCCCCATGGAGCCAGGGACAGGATATAGTCCCCAAGGAGCCAGGACAGGATATAGTCCCCAAGGGATGTCCCCAGTGACCACCTCCTCCAACTATACCCCACCTGCCTTGAGTCACCACCTGGTTTATTGGGGCTCATGGTGTCAGAGGTTCAGTCCATGGTAGGCGACTCCATGGCTCTGGCCCAAGGTGAGGCAGAACAAAATGGCGGAAGGGCCTGGAGGAGGAGAGCAGCTCAGGACGTGGCACCCGGAAGCAGAGAGATGGTAGAACGAGGATCTGGGGACATGAGCACCCCTCCAGGAACCCCCTCTTCCAGCGACACCTTAGCGGCCTGCAGCTCCCACCCGGCTCATCCACGCTGCTGATCCCACCTGCCGGTTCAGCATGGCTAGAAGTGCATCCTCCATCCCCATCTCCATGGAGAACCCCGCTGGGATGCGCGCTTGCCCCCTCGACTCCGTCCGACTGTGCGCCTGAGACAGGTGTTCTCAGCGAGGCCACTAATAAAGTGGTGAGGTCGATTGGGCTCGCAGCTGTGGAGGCTGGGGGTCCAGGAGATGGTGGTGGTCTTCTCGCTACTTTCCAACATGGCGGGCGGCGGCACAGGGTGAGGAAATGGTCTCCCGCTTTGCCGGCCACTGTGGCATGTCCACCTCAGAGATTGTGACTGTCTCAAGGGACTCGCGTCCACAACAGGCACGGAGGCCACCAGGCATCTCTGCGGTGGAGAGAAGCATCTGCTCAGCCAGGGACAGCGCCCTGGAGAGGAGGTGATCCTCCAGGATCCTCCTCCCCGAACCCGTAGCCTCAGTCTGGCCGTGACACAAACATTGGGCCGCACCCAAGTTCTGGAACCTTCTCAAGCTCATCAGACACAACCAGGGGAGCCTCAGGAGACACCCCCAGGGTCGTGACGTCCTTGGTGCCGGGCTCCTATGTCCCCAACGAGCTCATGAAGTCTGAACAAAGCCTGGAGTTTAGTTAGCGATGTGCCACTCAGAATTTGTGCTGTTCGTCTCACTCGCTGTGTGACTTTGAGCGAGTCACCGAACCTCTCTGTGCCTCAGTTTTCCCATCTGAAGAACAGGCACAGCAATAATAGTAGTCGGGTTATGAAGAGATTGAGGAGCTTCTAGAAAAGTTGTCCGATAAAGTAAAAATAAAATAAACAGCACGCCGTGTTTTATAACGGGATTGATTCTTATTTTTCCAGTACTGGGGACAGAGCTCGGAGTTTTGTGCAGGACTGGCAAGACTTCTCCCACTGAGCTACCTCCCCAGCTCCTTCTTATTTTTTTTTATTAAATTTAGAGACAGGGTCTCACCATGTTGCTCAGGACCTTGCTAAGTTGCCAAGCCTGGCCTCCATCTTCCGATCCTCTTGCCTCAGCCTCCCGAGTCCCTGGAGAATTTCTTTTCTTTCTTTTCTTTCTTTCTTTCTTTCTTTCTTTCTTTCTTTCTTTCTTTCTTTCTTTCTTTCTTTCTTTCTTTCTTTCTTTCTTTCTTTCTTTCTTTCCTTCCTTCCTTCCTTCCTTCCTTCCTTCCTTCCTTCCTTCCTTCCTTCCTTCCTTCCTTCCTTCCTTCCTTCCTTCCTTCCTTAATAGCAGGGATGATCTCTGACCAACTTGGCGTTAAGACCCTGGCACGCTATTTTACAGGAGCATGATTTTCGAGCAATAAATTTTTCTCTCTCAACTTTCCAGAATAAATTACCGGCTAAATGTATTCTTTGGCAAGCAAATGGATTTGCCTACGGTCAGAGGTTATCAAGAACGAGCCAATTAAATTTTTCATGACATCTGCCAGAAATAATGACTTTTATTCATAAGTCAGAACTAATAAATCACTTTTTTTTTTTTTTTTCTCCCCTGACCACGGTGAAATCGCCGGAGAAATTTTCCGCGGAGGAGAGTGTGTCACGCGTGCCTGGGACTTGTTCCTGGACCTTCTCCGTGTGCTGTCACCTGATTAAAAGGGACAGCAGAGAATGAGGAGTTCTAGAAGGTTTTCTGTGTGACAACTTAAAATCACTACCTGGTCTATTGAGATTTTTTTTTGTTCTTGTTGGATTCGAACCCAGGAGCATTCCATCCCTGAGCGACACCCCTGGTCCTTTTTTATTTTCAGACAGATTCTCCCTAAATTGCTGAGGCTGGCCTCTAACTTGTAGTCCTCCTGCCTCAGCCTCCCGAGTTGCTGGGATGGCTGGGATTACGGACTTTTTCCACCAGAAACGTTTTCTGCTCACCTGGTTCTGTGAGATGTGAGCCTTCAACAATGGCAGCCGGTATCTGGATTCACGTGTTGGCTCCCCTGATAACCCAATCCTGGGTCTTCTGCACCGTGTCCTCTGTAGGGAACCATTTTTGCGGGGAAGGATGCTGCGGGTCATTCTTCAGATCATCTCCATCCTGGAACCACAGTCCTGCCCATTGACCACAGGGATGGACCAAGGACAGAGCCTACAACGAACACGTCTGGCGGATTCATCCATCGCTTCTCTTTCCACCTCTGAGAGTTTCCTACGTCTCAAGTGCTATTGATCCACTCACGCAGGACCCTGCATCCAACAGAAAGGAAGACGCTCAGTAGGAAATTTGCAAAGAACCAGTCGCAGTGGTGTGTGCTTGAAGTCCCGGTGACTCGGGAGGCTGAGGCAGGAGGATTCTAAGTGTGAGGCCGGCCTCTGCCACGTCGAAACACCCTGTCTCAAAATTTAAAAAATAAAAAGGACTGAGAATGTGGCTTGTGGTCGAGGAATCCTGAGTCAGTACCAAATTTAAAAAAATGTGCCAAAAAACAGATAATCCACTGAAAGAAAATGTGATTTTCTTTTTGAAATCTACTCCTTAATAACATTGTGATTTTTTTCACGATGACGGGTCTTTTCATGTACTGCAATCTCCTTAATCTCTGAATTTCTATTTTAAGCATGGATTTGACACAGATTTTAAAACTTAATAAGACAGCATGAAGTACTCGAGCGCTTATAATTCATTCTCACCTCGCACGATCGGCCATGGACCATTCCCAGGGTTTCGGACTGAAGAATCTTCTCTCCCCCTGGTTCTGTCTCTCTGTCCATCTGTCTTTCCATCTGTATGGGTTTTGCTTCTGGAACTTATTTGGGGGACCGGGGATGGGAGACTGAGATTTTAAGACCCTCTGTTTCGTGTCTCGCGATCGTGACTCGTGGGTACGCTCACCGGAGTTTGTAGATATTTTTAAAATCTGCTCTCGGGTGTTATACGTGACCCTAGAATCCCCTCCTGGGTCTTGGATGCGAATCCATACCTTTGCATTAGATTTCGACCTTCATTTCAGGCACACCCGTCTGCACACGCTCGGGTATTTCCAGGGAGACTTTGCAAGTGAAGAACTTTCTGTATCTCTAAAACATCTTTTCTTCAAAGTCGTTTCTGTCTCTCGGGGCATGATGACCGTGTGCACTGGCGGGTTCGTTGTGACCTGTCTGAACCTAACGTGGTCCGTTTCATTCCTCAGGACCTTCCCCTGCCCTCCCTCCCTCCCTCCCTCCCCCTAGTCCAGTTCCTCTACTCTACTTGGTTTCCCTTTTCATCTCATTAGATTCATCTTCACCCATTTAAATTACTTTCCCTATTTTTTCCCCCTTTTATTAATCTCTAGCTTCTGCACAGCAGAGAAGACATTCAACTTTCTGCTTCCTGAGTCTGGCTTATTTCGCTTCACATCATGGTCTCCTCTTCCAGCCATTTACCACCCAATGTGGTAAAGTCGTTCTTCTTCATGGCTGAGTAATATTCCATCGTGTTACATAGACCATATTTTCTTTATCCATTCATCCACTGATGGACACCTGGGCTGCTTCTGCTGTTCGCTATTGTGTGAATTGTGCTGCTATAAACATGGGTGTGCAGGTGCTTTTCTTTCCCTCTTGGTTTTGACTGTATGCAGTGATTCCAAAACCGTGTGTTGGAGGGCCATCTCGACCTGAGGAGACTATGGGGGAAATCCTGCTAGGATTTACTTTGCATGTTTTTAACACGGATGTCCAACCACATGTGACTCATGGCTGCATCTCCGGTGATTCCTAAATGTCGTTAATACTCGTGATCTTAAGCATGCTCAGGAAGAGCTGATGAGGTCAATTCTTTTTTTTTTTTTTTTTCTTTTGTACTGGAGATGGAACCCAGTTGGGGCTCTTAAACCACATCCTCAGCCCCTTTTTAAAAATAACTTATTTAAGGACAGAGTCTCGCTGAGTTGTGTCAGGCCTCGCTACATTGCAGAGGCTGGCCTTGAACTTGCCATCCTCCTCCATCAGCCTCCTGTAACCTCTCTGGGGTTACAGGCGTGTGCCACCATGCCTGGTTCAAATCTACTTCTATAAAGCAGAGTGAGAAGGAAGTACCTGGTTCAAATCTACTTCCATTAAAAGAAGCCAGAGAGAGAGAGAAACTCTCCTGCCCAAGGTAATGGAATTGAGAAGAAAGAATGAACCTCTTTGCTTTGCTCAGGTGTTGGGGGGGTTATAAAATGTTTTGGCTTCTTGGAACTTGGGGCATGTTCTATCTGTCAAGTTGGAATGATCCTCACACATATCCCCATCTTCTCAGCCAGCTTTTGAGGGTATTGGACTTTGTCCATTTTCTGTTGCCACAACAGAGTGCCCGAGGCTGGGTGATTGATTAAGAAAAAAGGTTTATTCAGCTTGCGGTTCCGAAGGCTGGGACCTCCAAAGTCAGGGGGCCGTATCTGGTGGGACTCTGAGCAAAGTCCTGATGTCATGCAGGGCATCGCAGAGAGGAAGTTCACCAGGGAGGGCTCAAGTTTATAAGAAAGCCACTCCCTGGTGGCCCAGGAATCCATGAAGCCACAAATGGATCCCAATCACTTCCCGTGTTAGTCAGCGGCCAAGTGAGTCACTCTGAGTCAATGCTCATTGCTGTGACCAACCTACCCAAGCAGAAGAACTTAGAGGAGGAAAGGTTTCCTTTGGCTCACAGTGTTGGAAGTCCAGTCCATGGTTGGTGGGCTCCAGGGCTCTGGCCCAAGGAGAGGCGGAACAAAATGGCAGAAGGACCTCGAGGAGGAGAGCAGCTCAGGACGTGGCACTAGGAAGGACAGAGACAGAGAGAAGAGAGAGAGACTGGGAGTGGGGAGGAAGGGAGAGAAGCCAGGGACAGGATATAGTCCCCAAGGACGTGCTTTCAGCAACATACCAACCAAGAAATTGCCTCATGATCCAGCTGAACCATGGCTGGATCTGCTTCTGTTTCAGTCAGCTTTGTTATTGGTGTGACCAAAGACCCAATAAGGACATCTTAGAGGAGGAAACGATTATTTGGGGTCATAATTTCAGAGGCTCAGTCCCTGGTGGGCCGACTCCATGGCTCTGGCCCAAGGTGAGGCAGAACAAAATGGCGGAAGGGCCTGGAGGAGGAGAGCAGCTCAGGATGTGGCACCAGGAAGCAGAGAGAGCTCTGCTCACCAGGGACCAGATATAAACCCCATGGAGCCAGGGACAGGATATAGTCCCCAAGGAGCCAGGGACAGGATATAGTCCCCAAGGAGACAGGGACAGGATATAGTCCCCAAGGAGCCAAGGACAGGATATAGTCCCCAAGGAGCCAGGGACGGGATATAGTCCCCGAGGAGCCAGGGACAGGACATAGTCCCCAAGGAGCCAGGGACAGGATACAGTCCCCAAGGAGCCAGGGACAGGATACAGTCCCCAAGGAGCCAGGGACAGGATACAGTCCCCAAGGAGCCAGGGACAGGACATAGTCCCCAAGGAGCCAGGGACAGGACATAGTCCCCAAGGAGCCAGGGACAGGATATAGTCCCCAAGGAGCCAGGGACAGGACATAGTCCCCAAGGAGCCAGGGACAGGACATAGTCCCCAAGGAGCCAGGGACAGGATATAGCCCTCAAGGAGCCAGGGACAGGATATAGTCCCCATAGGCACACCGCAGTGACCCAGCTCCTCCAGCCACACCCCACCTGCCTACAGTCACCACCCGGTTAGTCCATTCAAGTGGATTAATCCAGTGATGAGCTTACGGCTCTCATGATCAAATCATCTGGCCTCTGAACATTCAGACATTGGCTCGCAAACGCTTTTGCAGAATGCCCCACAACCAACTCAGAGCGCCTGCCGGGTGCCATCTTTGATACCCCCCGATGCCCGGTCCATTTCCCCACGAGTGTTGGTCGGGATGCTGGATGTGAGAAAACACACCTGCACCCTGGTCTTTCACGACCCAGGGCCACGCTCTCAGGGACCAGTCACGTGGGACCCAAGACGAAGTCTGTCCAGACCCTGCGCATGCAAGGAAGATTACCAGGGAAGCCTGTGAGGCGCGGCTGGTTTCTTCTGCTCTCTGTTGGCTTCATGAAAAAGAATCTCCCCCCGTTTTCCAGTGCATGGGACTGAGACCACTTCACGTGGCCACACCCCAGAGCCGGGTCCATTGAAATAAGACTTTGGCAGGTCTATATCAGTTACCACCCGTGTCAATGCCCTGTGGTCACAGCGAGGCATCCAGGAAGGGACCTTCAATATTTAAAAGTTCCCCACCTGTCAATCGAGCCAGATCTAAAAGCCACCTGGTTCAACACGCTGCGGAAGAGAGGGCTGCGTTTCATTTAGAGCTTTGATTGAGGAACTGATCATCACAAGGCAAAACCTGAGAGAGGAAATGGGGGCTTTTAAGACAAGTCCCTGGCTCTTCAGAGACTCAGGTCCCTGCATAGTCTTCTTTCTTTGTTTTTCTTTTGACTTTATTTTTATTTTTGCAAAACAGGTGGTTTCTTATGCTTTGTGTGTGTGTGTGTGTGTGTGTACATGCTTTTTTTTTTTTTTTTTTTTTTCCAAATATGACAGAACGTCACGGAGTGCAGAAGAGGGAACGGCAAGCTCGGGAACATGGACAGCAGCCTGAGCGTCCCGGGCTGAGAAACTGCATAATGAGATGGGCTTATTATTCCTTGACCTTTCCGGCTCCGGGCTTCTGCGCTTTGCTCTCTGAGGAAATGTCACTGTGGAGACAACCCTCACCACGCACTCAGTCCGTCCTCACCCCGTTGTGAAGTGGCGTTTGACATTATTGCCCGTTGAGGGACGTCCCGTGTTGGGGGGTCTTAGCTGAGATTGCTGGAGATCGTGTGCACATATTACAGGCAATAAAATCGTAAGGGTCAGAGATGAAAAGACAAGATGGAATAAGCTTCCTCCGGGGGAAAAGCAGCTACAGATTTCTGTCCGATTTTGAACCAAGTCTTTCGTTAATGCATTTTGCCAAACCCCATGAACAACCTTGCTTCTTAAATTACATTTTCTTGAAGTATTTCGGAATAAAAAGTGCATAAATAACCTTCCTAAGCCCAACACTCATATATACCCAATGCTTGTTTGTTTGGGATACTGGGGATTGAACCCAGGGGTGCTTCACCCCTGAGCTGCATCCCCAGCCCTTTTTATTTTTAATTTTGAGACGGAGTCTCACTAAGTTGCTTAGGACCTCACGAAGTTGCTGAGGCTGGCCTCCAACTTTGGATCCTCCTGCCTCAGCCTCCCGAGTCGGTGGGTTTACAGGCATGTGTCCCCCAAAGCTTGCTTCCAATTGGGGTTTCAAAGTAACATGCACTCATCTCCAAAAACAGTCTGTAGTAGAACATTTTCTTTTTAGTAAAACCCTTGCTTAAAAAATATCAGTCTACATCCTCTTGGTATATGCTAGTTCTTTTTGTGCACGTTCTTTGAGCTGCGTCTCAGTCCGTGCATTTATTTTTGAGGGTCTTATAGCTGTACACGGAGTAAACGGTCCCCAGCACTCAGGTTATCGGGATTTCTAAAATTCTCATCCCAAACCTTGCTTTGCATCTTCTTTATCTTGCAAGATTTTGGGGGGAATGTGCCTTTCTGTGTGTGAAATTCATCCCGCGGTGCTAAGATCAGAATGAGGTGCGCTTTCGGCTGTACTAGGTATTTTCCAAAGGAGTCCCACAGATTTCGAGAGGCATCAGAGGATCGGGAAAACCCCGGCTAAATCTCCCACCTGGTACCTTGATGGCCGCCGGGGTCCCCTGTCCTTTAAAGGAAGAACGTCTTGATGGGGGGCTCGCTCGGGAACGGTCCTCCCTGTTCAGACTCCTGGGACTCCGAGTCATTTTTCAAAGCACTATCTGCAGATTTTGTTCTTTCTGTGTTGTTTTGCAGTTTCTTTGCCGAAGTCGCTATTGTGCATTTGGGGATTTTCCCCTTATAAACATCCCCCCATGATGACTTACCCATTAGGGTGGCTCAGGACGCTTCCTAAGACTGCAAATGCTGGATCATCCGCCTCTTTCCGAACCTCCTTCTCTTTCCCGTCTGCTGATTCTGTTTCTGTCTCTCTCTCTCCCTGTGTCTGCCCGGGGGTGAGCGCTTTTAATTAACGACTTGCTATTTCACAGATTTCTCCCTCTTTACGATCCTCCGTCAGCATGCTCCACTGTTGGCCACGGAGAACAAGGAACAGCTCCTCCAGCTTAACAAGGGGTTTCTCTGTGACCTCACAGGTGATGTTCCTTGAATTTATAGCGTGATTCGAAGATCGTCAGCAGGTTTAGAGATACAAACCTCCCCTTCGCCGGAAAAGTGTGCATACGCTCTGGTTACATCTTTTACGCTCTCGGTAACATTACCTTCCTCCGATTCGGGCCTCCACGGCTCATGTATTTTACATCTGATTTTTTTCTTTTGCACTTTTAATAGGACGCCTGTTCACTGGTGTTTTCTAATTACTTGTTGCTGCTCCACAGGGCTGGAGATTGCTTTTTATATACAGCTCTTGTTTGCCGTAGCTTTATGGGACTTTCTTCTCACTACATGCACCGCAGATGACTTTGGATTTTCTTTGCCGACGAGCGTATCACCGGAGAATAATGATGACTGTCTCTCTCACAAGATAGTCTCCTCGTTGCTTGGAGTACTTTTTGTCTAATAGACTGGCTACCAAGTAGAAGGCTGGGTGCGGTGGTCCATGCCTGTCATCCCAGCAGCTTGGGAGGCTGGCAGGAGGACAACAAATTGGAGGCCAGCCTCAGCAACTTAATGAGGTTAGTCTAGTCAACAACGGTTTGTTATCTGTTTCAAAATACCCAACGCATACAACTGGTAAATCCATAAGGATCTGGATATGTTCTTTGCAGATTATACACATGCTGCAGATTATCAGGCTGTGTCCCCTACTAGGTATGGGCGTCATGATCAATGTGAACAAAGTCACTGTCCCTGGTGCCACCTATACGTGGTTGATGGCTGATGAAGGCCCGTTTCATGAACAAGCAGCTTTGGTGCTTGCTGAGTGTGAAGCTGCGAGCTTCCTCTCGTGCAATGCACGTTGATTCTGCAGGAATCCCGTGGTGGGTGTTTCGGGTCCCTGGAGATGGGAGATCCTGGATCTCTGATCAGGATCTCTGATCTGGAGCCGCCTCCTCATGCAACGACGCTGAGCTCTCTATTTGCAGCTGGCTTCCGTGACACTAAGGCGAAGAATCTTCCGTTTCTTTTTCCTGAGCCAATCTGGACCTTCGCTAAGGCAAGTCCCCAAGGTCACCGTGAAGGGCAGAGAAGCCCGGTGGGCTCCTGATGACTCCTTGTCGGGCGGAAGAGATTGGCATTCCTGGGTAGAGTACTTCCGGCTGGGTTGCCGTAGCATCCCCTGAGGAGCTGACTCCATTCCCCGCAGAGGCCGCACCCAGGGACCTTGCAAGCTTGCAAGTCAGATGGGTTCTTGTCTCTTCCAGTCCATCCCACCTACCTATCCAGCTATCCATCCATGTACCTGTGCACCTTTGCAGGTCTAGCTAACTGTCTCTCTTTTTCCAGGAATAACCCTCCATCTAGATGAACAACTTAAGCTGTTCTGCATTCTCTGCACTGAAAACATACTACGCTCGCGCACCAATGGAAAGACTTTGAGACCTCGTCATTAGCAACGAGACTTTCCGTCTGTTAAACTCTGCTTGCTGGTCTTCCGCCATGATGTCCTGCCTCACCCTGGGCCAGAGCCATGGAGTCGCCCACCCTGGACTGAACCTCTGAGACTGTGAGCCCCAAATAAACCAGGTGGTGACTCAAGACAGGTGGGGTGTGGCTGGAGGAGCTGGGTCACTGGGGACATGCCCTGGGGACTATATCCTGTCCCTGGCTCCTTGGGGACCATATCCTGTCCCTGGCTCCTTGGGGACCATATCCTGTCCCTGGGTCCTTGGGGACCATATCCTGTCCCCGGCTCCTCGGGGACTATATCCTGTCCCTGGCTCCATGGGGTTTAGATCTGGTCCCTGGTGAGCAGAGCTCTCTCTGCTTCCTGGTGCCACATCCTGAGCTGCTCTCCTCCTCCAGGCCCTTCCGCCATTTTGTTCTGCCTCACCTTGGGCCAGAGCCATGGAGTCGCCCACCATGGACTGAACCTTGAGACCATGAGCCCCAAATCGATTTTTCCTCCTCTAATTGTTCTTCCTGGGCCTTTTGGTCACAGCCACAGAAATGCTGATGAAAGGACAAAGGGACAGAAATGGAGCTGGGAATGTATCCTGACAGACTAAAGCTCACTTTGAGGTCTCTTGGGAGATGCAATTAAAGTAAGCTGTTTACGGTGCGCGCTTGTTTCTGGACGGGATGCTCCACGTGGAAAAGACAAGACTAAGCAGGGAACCTCTCCTTTCCATTAAGTTGTGAGTCTCCACGGTTGGATGTGCCATTGGGCAAAGCACTCCAGCCTCAAAGAGGCAAAGACAGGCTTCCTGGCTCAGAGGGGTTCCGACCCTGTGTTTCTGGAAGGATTGCAATGAGTCACGGTGCAGAAATCTGCCTGCCTTGAGTCTTGGGGGTTCCAGCTGCTCTGGGAGCTGCTTGTGTTGCTCGCTTCTCTCTAGATCCCCCGAGACAGGCGAGCCAGGGTGCCCATTTCTGTACCTCTAGCCAAAGCCACTTAGGTTATCCGCCTTACCGCCAATTCCTGGGCGCGGTGAATAAGTCCTGC